>NW_025766392.1:785908-1402158 GCF_003918875.1 Haliotis rubra
ATACCCATGGTGAGGTGAGGTGAAATTGGGTTTAACGCAGTGCTGGAGAATATTTCGCTCATATGATGACGTCCATGCGTGTGTATGTGTATGTGCAGCTGCTTGTACTAGCCCAGACTTAAGCTGGTTTTTATAGTGCTAGCCCACTGAGATACCATGCCGCAGTGAAGCATGAATACCCCACTCAGACACATTATACTGACTCCGAGCTAACCAGTCCTTGTTGTACCCATTAATGCCGAGTGCCAGGCAGGGACCAACAAGTACCATATTTTAATGTGTTTTGGTATGACGCGGTCGGGGATTACGACCTTCGCCTCTCGGGCGGACGATCTAACCACTACAAACGGAAAATACCCATGGCACGGGACATATATATTTATTAAAATGATTATGGACTCCTCACATTAAGTGTATAGAAGCCAAGAAAATTCTAATTGAAACCTGAATGTGGACACTGGATATGATTCAAGACCTTGATAAAACCTTGATAAAACACATGTTTCAAGAGTGAGTGAGTATGATTTTACACCAACTGTTTTCGGTCGGCTGTTTGCGTGTTCATTTCTCGTGGTTATTAGCGAGATATTACGTCACCAGACAGGGTTTTTTTAGCAGGAGGTCGACTGCTTCATCTCTAACTAACAAAATGCTTCTTGTGAAATTTAGTAAGGTACATGATTGCAAACACATGTAAATGTTACGTTTTAGAACCGAGTTTACTAATGCATAAAATTCATGTAATCAAAATGCTCTATCTAAAATATCGTCAGCTCCACCTTTTCAGTATAGCGTCGTCTGCTTGTTTATGGTATGACATATCATTATTACATGACATATCACATGGCGTTGCCGTCGTGAAAAATATATATGGAAACTGGATAGGGTCATCTCTTATTACGATTTTCCAAAATACTCATTCAATTTCGAAACTGCAATGAATATTTCTGTGTCATGGGCCCAGTGTACTCATCCTGCATGCTGTCATTGGGTCCACCTCAAGCTGTGCACCTCCGTATGTGTAGTGAGATCTTCTGATTAGTTTTGGCGCCCTTGTCAGCGCGAACCGGAGGTGTGAAACATGCCTGGACATTTGATGTAACTATTCTTTTTGGACTGGATGTTTATCAACTTTATATTATAAAAATATCAGCATAGCACGAATACTGCTATTAGATTTCTGTTTTACGGAGAACCAATGAAATGAACGAAAACAGATGACGTCACTTCCGCATTCACGATCTTTGTGTAGCGAACTCTGAGGCCTGCTGTGCGGGTGAAACACGAGGTTAATCCGTCAGATATTTGAATATCATAAATAAATAACAAACAAACGAGGTAGGTTTGTTTATTATCGATTTATTTATGCACTTTATATTACGGTGGTCGACAATCCTTACATGACCGAAAACCGAATACACAAGGATACCCATGTGGGGAATCAAACCCGGGTCTACGGCGTGACGAGTGAACGCTTCAACCACTAGGCTACCCCACCACCCTCCCATGCTTCAAGAACCTTGATGACAGCAAAAATAGTAATTGTTTGATCGGCATTCTATAAGTTCATGAGTCAATAATAAAGCATATAACTTTATGGAAACTTCTTTTCATTTCATTAGAATTTTACGCCATTAAGCTAAAAGTAACTAAAACCAATTATTGAGAAATATATTTACATAGTCACATTACATGCTGTCACTTTTAGCTTGAAAATGATGTAAGAATCTACACCGAAATATCACTCTATGCAATAGACAAGAAGTTGTTATCCATACAGTTGTATGTTTTATTAGCAAAAATAGTACAAGACATGTTCATTATATGCTCCACACTTTCTTGATAAAAGCATTTCTTTCTCTAACCCAAGTTCCTAATTTGTTTCAAGACCTGCTGTCACAAACATAGCACAAGGCAAGCTGATTGTATGGTTTGAGACTTAATTGACTGAAACTTGAGTTTCAGTGGCGTTTTAGAAGTTGGACGTACAATATTGAACAAACTTTATGGATAGCAACTTCTTTATTTCGTGAGTGCGACGTTTCGATACAGATTCTTGTACCGTCGTCAAGCACACTCCTACTTGACAACAGTACAAGAATCTGTATCGAAATGCCGCATTCACAAAATAAAGAAGTTGTTATCCATAAAGTGTGTTCAATATTAATTGACTAAAGATTTACCTGAATGCTCAAATTTAGAAATAAGAAATCTGTGGAGATTGAGTTTCTGAATGGTTGTAGGATCCAGTGTTGTGTTAATTATGTTAACACCTGGAATTACCCCATCAGACTTGGACTGCTGCTTGACACCATAGACCCTGCATCCCTGGTCAATATATGGGTTATATCACAGGTCTCTGGTAACACTCAGTTTGAACTACAGATATAAATTCCTGGCCGTGATGAATGAAACATGGATAATAAACACTGATTAGGCATGTGTGCAGTTTGATTGATTTATGCAGATTCCTGGTGTTATTTTAGCCCCACACATGGATTGGGCAAACAGCAGTGATGTAAGACTAATTATGAATGTACACACGGGCACATTGACTTGTTTGTAGAGTTGGCCAAGATGGTATGGATGAATTGATGTATTGAGGTTTGATAGTTAAGATTGCAAAATGTTTATTTTGACATTAAAGATTCAAATATATTGACAACACTTGGTAATTTATTTGTTGATTATGGGTTTTATATGTTTACTGTTCATCATAGTTTTAGTGGCAAAACAGACGATGTCAATGAGTTTTAGTGGCAAAACAGACAGTGCCAATGAGCCTTTGCCCATTTCTTATGAATTTTTGTTAATGCTCATATGAGCTGTGAACAATTTGTTTTTTCACTTAGTTTTATTATTTCATGTAAATGTTTGTGTGATAATTTCATATTTCCCTATTATGTCATGTTTTTACATATTTGTGGTGACTGGTTCTCTCCAAAAATTGTTTGAGAAAATCTGTAATTAAGTGAGTTATGTTTTACGCTGTCTTTAGCATTATTCCAGCAGGGGACACCAGAAATGGGCTTCACACATTGTACCCATGTGAGGAATTGAATCTGGGTCTTTGGCGTGACAAGTGAATGCTTTAAGCTTTAGGTCACCCCACCGTCCCTTTAGAAAATCAGTTAACCAAGATCTTATCATTTTGAACTTGATATGTTGCATTTAATCAGTGTATTGACATATTAGAGAAATATATATTCAACCTGAAACGAGGTATGTTTCACGTTTAATCAAAATAATTTCTTTGATATTAAGGATCGATCCTTCAAGACTGATAACTGCAGAGATTTTGAAAATGGAGACAGCTAGAACAGCATCATGATGGGATGAGAATGAAATGAGGGTAATTGTTTTAATAAATACCTGCCCTGGGTTCTGTAAGAGATTGTTGATTGACTGTTTTTCCCTGTTTCAGGTTTATCCCAGCCAGTGTCACTGATCTTTGTGTTCAGTCAGATTCTGGCACTAGAGAATGGAATACATAAAGGTAAGAGAAATATTGAAGATATATAACATATGTTATGTTATGAAATATTCCTCAAGTACAAATGTCTGATGCATGTATCTCAACTGAGATCGTGATTCTGAGGTAAAAATTGTCATTCTGTTGAATATGTCAAAATTCAGGGATTTTTTCTGCAATTTCAAGCTAAGTGCTTTTGGCAGGGAAGTCATCATTTTGTACAAAATATTGATTTTTTTCAAATGTTTCTTTAAGAAAAGAGTTATTTTGACATTACATTTAAAACAATAATGCCGCCTTCTCTGTTTCTTTCCTGTTATCAGTGAAATTCAAATCAACTGCTCAAAGCTGTAATTGTTAAAAAAATATATTGACATGAATGGGAATTATTTAATTCCCATTTGTGAATTTTTACTGCCAAATGCTGCCATTTGGGGTGCACTATCTGCCGAGCAGATAAATCACTGAAAGTGTCTTCGATCACTCTGACCGATATAATCAGAGATGAGATTAATCATGAAAAAATACATATTGAGATATCGCTGAGCCCTTAAGCATCTCTATTCAAATGACATAATGCATAAAGGTTAAAAGGATACCGTATGATAGGGGCTGTTTTAAAACCCAGGGGCTATGATTAATTCAATGAAGGAAGACAATGTTTCCAGATCATTGTGAAAGTTTCATATGTGTTCATATGAATGATAAATGTAATTCTTTTTTTATACTGATATACTGAGTGGGACTTAACACAAATAGCAGCTCAAAATGAAGCAATAAGGCCCATATGTGTTTGGCCACAGACTTCACCATTAAGAGGTTTGTCTTCAATGTTGAATAATTGTCTTTTTCCTTCATTTTAGCTATAATTCAACATTTGCAAGTGTAAGAAATGAAAATGGCTAGTTATCAGTGATTTGATATGCACATGCAAAAACACTCCACTGTATTTTTTTAGACATTCTGTCTTAGAGAATGCTACCTGTAGCGGCCATGTTACATCTGAGTTTGACGTTGATATCTTCTTTTGTCCATTACAAAGTGCTACAGCGGAAGAGATTATGTATTTAAGCAAACCGATACTGTCATATAAAGCATAGCAAAAAGGAAAAAAACATTATTTGAAAGAGCACATGTTTAAGGCTAAATCCATCCTCAAATACCTTACGACTCAGCTTTGTTATTTACTTTTGTTTGTTTCTCGTATGTATTTTTTCTCACAGCTGGGGTCCTCTTTTTCTAGGAACATTCTACTGTAACAAAGGTCGTCGCAACATCGTTGTGCGGGCGGAAAAGGGAGACTCGGGCCATATTGCCTCACCTGGATACCCTGAGGCATACTCCCCGAAATCCTTCCAAGGATCCTGGTGTGAAGTGCAAATACGAGCTTGTAGCACCTGTAAAATACGATTAAAATTCACTGAGATAGACTTTCCGTCATGCAATGAGACTGTCAGCACTGTTACAGCACCTCCGTCTAGTAATAAATGCATTCCAGGGTAAGTACTGTTCATTTGTAAGTTACTGTATTAAAATAGTTAAATGTCAGTTGATAACATTAAATAAGTGTGTCACAGAAACATTAAACTTTCCCTGAGAAGTTGAAATCAACATATGCATTGTCTTCATGATTTTTCCCAAAAAATTCAATTATTTAAGAATTGACTACAATATGTGTTGTGTTTAAGGAGTTTGAAATGCAAAAACCGATGTACACACTTAGTGCATCAATCTGCTGTAACGTGTTCTCCTTGCTCACCCTTCATTGTGTGCCACGCTATATCATGTGTATAACACCCAGAGTACACACCGATCAACATGAAAAACCATTCAGTGAAATATTACCAACCTCTAGCTTATGTCACCTTTAAAACAAACAATACCAGTAGTGCCATGCTATATCATGTTTATAGTACCCAGGGTACACACCAATCAACATGAAAAACCATACAGTGAAATATTACCAACCTCTAGTTTATGTCACCTTTAAAACAAACAATAGGAGTAGTGACGCTAATCATGTTAATTACCCCACACCAATCAACATGAAACCATACAGTGAAATATTACCAACCTCTAGTTTATGTCACAAACAACAAACAATAGTGCCATGCTATATCATGTTTATAGTACCCAGGGTACACACCAATCAACATGAAAAACCATACAGTGAAATATTACCAACCTCTAGTTTATGTCACCTTTAAAACAAACAATAGGAGTAGTGCCATGCTATATCATGTTTATAGTACCCAGGGTACACACCAATCAACATGAAAAACCATACAGTGAAATATTACCAACCTCTAGTTTATGTCACCTTTAAAACAAACAATAGGAGTAGTGCCACGCTATATCATGTTTATAGTACCCAGGGTACACACCAATCAACATGAAAAACCATACAGTGAAATATTACCAACCTCTAGTTTATGTCACCTTTAAAACAAACAATAGGAGTAGTGCCATGCTATATCATGTTTATAGTACCCAGGGTACACACCAATCAACATGAAAAACCATACAGTGAAATATTACCAACCTCTAGTTTATGTCACCTTTAAAACAAACAATACCAGTAGTGCCATGCTATATCATGTTTATAGTACCCAGGGTACACACCAATCAACATGAAAAACCATACAGTGAAATATTACCAACCTCTAGTTTATATCACCTTTAAAACAAACAATAGGAGTAGTGCCACGCTATATCATGTTTATAGTACCCAGGGTACACACCAATCAACATGAAAACCATACAGTGAAATATTACCAACCTCTAGTTTATGTCACCTTTAAAACAAACAATAGGAGTAGTGCCATGCTATATCATGTTTATAGTACCCAGGGTACACACCAATCAACATGAAAAACCATACAGTGAAATATTACCAACCTCTAGTTTATATCACCTTTAAAACAAACAATAGGAGTAGTGCCACGCTATATCATGTTTATAGTACCCAGGGTACACACCAATCAACATGAAAAACCATACAGTGAAATATTACCAACCTCCAGTTTATATCACCTTTAAAACAAACAATAGGAGTAGTGCCATGCTATATCATGTTTATAGTACCCAGGGTACACACCAATCAAACATGAAAAACCATACAGTGAAATATTACCAACCTCCAGTTTATATCACCTTTAAAACAAACAATACCTGTAGTAGTGCCACGCTATATCATGTTTATAGTACCCAGGGTACACACCAATCAACATGAAAACCATACAGTGAAATATTACCAACCTCTAGTTTATGTCACCTTTAAAACAAACAATAGGAGTAGTGCTATGCTATATCATGTTTATAGTACCCAGGGTACACACCAATCAACATGAAAAACCATACAGTGAAATATTACCAACCTCCAGTTTATGTCACCTTTAAAACAAACAATACCAGTAGTGCCATGCTATATCATGTTTATAGTACCCAGGGTACACACCAATCAACATGAAAAACCATACAGTGAAATATTACCAACCTCTAGTTTATATCACCTTTAAAACAAACAATACCAGTAGTGCCATGCTATATCATGTTTATAGTACCCAGGGTACACACCAATCAACATGAAAAACCATACAGTGAAATATTACCAACCTCCAGTTTATATCACCTTTAAAACAAACAATACCTGTAGTGCCACGCTATATCATGTTTATAGTACCCAGGGTACACACCAATCAACATGAAAAACCATACAGTGAAATATTACCAACCTCCAGTTTATATCACCTTTAAAACAAACAATACCAGTAGTGCCATGCTATATCATGTTTATAGTACCCAGGGTACACACCAATCAACATGAAAAACCATACAGTGAAATATTACCAACCTCCAGTTTATATCACCTTTAAAACAAACAATACCTGTAGTGCCACGCTATATCATGTTTATAGTACCCAGGGTACACACCAATCAACATGAAAAACCATACAGTGAAATATTACCAACCTCCAGTTTATATCACCTTTAAAACAAACAATACCAGTAGTGCCATGCTATATCATGTTTATAGTACCCAGGGTACACACCAATCAACATGAAAAACCATACAGTGAAATATTACCAACCTCCAGTTTATATCACCTTTAAAACAAACAATACCTGTAGTGCCACGCTATATCATGTTTATAGTACCCAGGGTACACACCAATCAACATGAAAAACCATACAGTGAAATATTACCAACCTCTAGCTTACATCACCTTTAAAACAAACAATAGGAGTAGTGCCATGCTACACACCAATCAATACAGGAAAAATACAGTCAGTAAATAGTAACCAACTTCCAGCTGATATCAATTTTGGGATCCGTTACTATGAAAAAACAGAGTAGTCAAGTGGAAGACAGCTTGCAAAAGAAAGTCCACATGCACTATGTGGACAACTGAAGTCTATGGCATGTTAGACTGAACACCCTTTCATCATCTGGTCCAGTGTTGAACATAATATTATACGAGGCTGCAAGCTCACTTCACATCATAGAATTTCATGTAAGAACATTGGGACTTCAGCCAGTCAAACATTACATGCATATCAAAAGCGTTTTTATAAAATTTATATAGCTGCAAAACAGGCTTTTTATAAAATTTAGCTGCAAAACATAGGTCTTACAATTCATATGTGAAACCTCCAAGCATGTATTACAGTTCAAATATAGACCTCTCACACCTGAAACCTGTGACAAGGTTACTGTGAGATTCCAAAATACCTACAATACAATAGGCAAAAGTGGCAGTAGGTTTATGATATGGAGGTCAGTGTCAGAATCTGAGGTCGTCCTTTTTTACACCCATGAATATCTCCACCAGACCCAGCGTATAATAAATTAGCTTCTTGGAAACGGTTTTCAAGGTATGTTGTGACTACCTTTCATCTGCCAAGACGTGTTGATAGCTCATGATGTCACCTTAACACAGTAGTAGCTATATTACCTGAAGTTGAGGGTCGGTGGGGTAGCCTAGTGGTTAAAGCGTTTGCCTGTCACGCCAAAGACCTGGGTTCGATTACCCACATGGGTACAATGTGTGAAGCCCATTTCTGGTGTCCCCCGTCGTGATATTGCTGAATATTGCTAAAGTGGCATAAACCATACTCATTCAGTCACTCACTCACTTGAAGGTGAGCTTCAGTAGCTCTTCCAGCTTCACACAATTGACATTGTTTGCTGTTCTAATATGACTCTCCAGGCTTGTTTCAGTGAAGGTGTTTTATCTTTAATTCAGTTTACCTCACACATCTTCACCCTACCCTCCACACAGTGATCCCCTCCTTTCAGGCTATGTGCCCCCATCAATCACACACACTGGTGTTTTGTGAGAAAACATTCAAAGTTATTAGGAAGCCCGGTGATATCCGTTTTAACACACTGTCTGATAACTGCACTGAATGACTGTGCTGTATGCTGTTTCCCTGGGACCAAGGCCTTAGTCTTGCTCTTGCTATGATAGGCAGTGACCCTGTTCCACACCAAACCACTGAATTTCAAGTTAAATCAACACCTTTTGTTATATATGAGTATATGTAGTGCTTTGCAGTTTGTTTTTATCCCAAACACACCTTCGTTTCTGAGAATACCACACTTCTATTTCATCATTGCCATAATTCTGTAGGTTGTCTGTCATCACAGTATTAAAAGTCTTTTAGATTTTCAACAGAAGCCCTCTTCACAGACAGCCAATCCGAATTAGTTGTGTAGAAAATAGTTTTTCTCCACCTTTGTTCTCATCATGTACCAGGCTTCATTTTTTCCAAAAATCCTACACCAAATTAGATACAGATAATTGGGGAAGGTTGGTGGGACTTCTGATTATGTAACTGAGGTGATGTTCCTACAGTAATGAACAATGACAAATATTCCTGAGATTGCCCTACCTGGGTATTGCATCATGGTGGGAATAACCAGAGGGACTGCTCAGTTCTCTCACGTAATAATCTTTGGGAAGCTGACAGCAGTTTCTCTTCCCTAATGAAGTCACCATGAAGTCACCTAGAACATAATCATTGACAGCTCTCATGTTTTATAAACAACTGTGTATTTGTGTGTAGTATTAGAATGCCTTACAGCTTCAGAAACTGTACATTTATTTCTTTAACGTTGTCATTGTGGATCATTGGAACATTGATTGGGTAGATAATAGCTCTGGTAATATGGTTACAGCAATGGTCTATCTATCAATGTTAACGCCACCCTCAGCAATATTCCAGCTATATGGCTGCACAACGATTAAACTTTGTATCAACCTGTACAAGGTCTAGCTTGCACTGCCGCTGAAGGGGTCGTTGTCGGCACAGGTACTGCAGATATGTACCCCAGGTACGTTTCTGTATACAGACATGTACCCTACACAAAGTCAAACTTCAGAAATGTACCCGGTACCCTAAACGACGGACGAGTCCATATTCCGCAACCCAAAACCGAAAGCGTATGTAGTTTTTCCCATTCAGCTCATTGTGAGTGATGTACGTTGTGCACCGTGAAATATTCGTTATACTGTGTATGCTCTTATATAACACAATCAGTTGCATCTAATACAATTAACAGTATGACAGTTCCGATCAAGAAAACTCCACAATGCAGAATGGAATCGTCCAAGGGTACATTTCTGTATTCTGATTTTGGCTACGGTACATTTCTGTATACAGAAACGTACCTGGGGTACACATCTGTAGTACCCATGCCGACAACGACCCTTCTAGCTGCACTGACGCATTGACCTGTGAAGATCCGGGTTAGAATTGGTCTTCAGCAACCCATGCTTGTTGTAAGAGGCGACTAACGGAATTGGGTGGTCAGGCTCGCCGACTTTGTTGACACATGTCATCGCGTCCAAATTGTGGAGATTGATGCTCATGCTGTTGATCTCTGGATTGTCCAAACTGGATTATTTACAGACCGCTGCCATATGTCTGGAATATTGCTGAGTGCTGCGTTAAACAACAAACCGACCTATTGATGCTATTATCATGTAAGATGACAAGACCTTGGTCATGCTCATGACAAGGTCATGCTAACAATGGGTTCCTGTGTTATGATATTGGCATTTACTGTGACAAGGTCCAGAGTACACTGGCCATCTGTGGCAATATTCTATAGCTTGCTTCTGGATAATGACCTGTTTGCACTGTTAAGGTTAGTTGTAGCCAGGATTCCATTTTTTACTTTTTACTTTCGCCAGTGACATTTAGCAGGGCACTTAGTGACTATCACTGTGTCGATAAGGATCAGAAAGTTGTTTGAGAGGCTTCTTTAAAAGTTGGGTAATGACAAAGTAGCACTTGTATGGGTTACAGCTTCTTTAATATTTATATGGCAACGTTATTACCAGCATGATAACTATATATAAGGATCTATACCGAAACATAGATTTTTTAAAAAGTTGTAATCAGTGCAATTGCTACCATGAATCGGAAAACCCTTTGCAATGGTTACACTGTGGTAGTGCGGTTGGGTAGCCTAGTGGTTAAAGCGTTGGCTTGTCACGGCGAAGACCCGGGTTTGGTTCCCAACGTGGGTACAATATGTGAAGCCAATTGCTTGTGTATCCCGCTGTGATATTGCCGGAATATATTGCTAAAAGCGGCATAAAACCTCACTCATTCACTCACTCACTATTCAGTATTGCACTAAGATTAAGGGAAGTGCAAAACATATTTCCTTTTTACACCACAAAAGTGAGGTGTTACGGTAATATTATTCCCTGTAAGTAATACAGTAAAGTGATGTGCAGCATCATGTGTCAATCAGTAAATAAAAGGTATGGTGGGGTGATACATATTTATGTTATTTCAGATAGGATTTGGTGAAGAGATTGATAATCTCCAAGCAAAATGCTAAATTGTTGTGTTATTTGTTAATCCCTGTGAGAAATGGTAAAGTGGTGTGTCATATTTATATTATGCCAGGAGGAAATGGCAAGGGTAACGATAATGTTTGCTATGGAATAAAAGTAACAGAAGGAGTTGATAACAGTGTTATGTGTTGTTTCAAAAGGTTATCAGTCAGACACACACAGTACTGCCCTATCCCCTATCCTCACAACATTGTTGTACAAATGTCAAGATATAACTACTTGCAGCTTCCTTTTCAAAGCAAGGGTTCAGTTTGCAGCGGAACAATAGGACACCCAATATGTTAGGCCATGGTAGATTAATCAGTAAGCTTTCAATGGATGGAAATTTCTTGTAATTGTTATTTCCATCAGAGTACATTGATGGGTGTGATTCATATGAATGTGTTTGGGATTAAGTGATGACAGAACTAACATAGAATGTTTGTAGGACCCTTGGAGCAGTAAAATGATGGATATTGTGGTGCTTGTTAGTGACATGGGTGGAGGATGATCAGGGGTAGAAATAACTTTAAAATTGCTAGAGTACACCGGTACAGTGGCACATGTAAAATCACTTGCCCTGATAATTTTTCCTCTATACCCGCCGATTTTCTTGTTGATTTTTTAAATAAACAACATAATTAACATTGGAAAGTCAGCTGGACATTGGTACAGCGTGATATACAAATTTGCTTGCCCGACTGGGAAAAATACTGGACTCGGACGTCGGGCAATGGGTTATTTCCATCCCTGATGATAATGTTAATATCTTGTCCTTAATTCTGAGTGAATAGCTCACATGTTTTGAGATGTTTATTCTGTGAAGTTCTGGGGCATATACAGCATACTTTGCATAAGTCATAGTGCTGAGAACACTTTGTGATTAGATCTGGGGCACATTTCCACACAGTGTTACTAGTGTTACGAGTTATCGTAACTATTTATTACAGCTTAGTTTTGGCTTACAAATATCATAGTGTTACGACCTGGTTGTCATCATACAAAATGGTCAATTGCTCATGATGTCAAATTCTCGTCACGATCTGACTGAAATATTGCAGATGTGATGTTAAATTTGAACTAACTCACTCACTCACTCTGTCACTCACTCTGTCACTCACTCACTCTCACATGATGTCACCGGTCGTCATGCCCCCACTGTATGAAGTGTTGCTCAGAATATCAACCATGGTTACACATACACAGGTTGTCTTGAAATTACAGGCTATCGGTTCTGCATAACAATGACAAATTTTATAAGCATTTCCAGCTAAAGAAGGGAACAAGAATATGTGTCACACTCACAAAATAAAAGAAGTTATCCAAAAATATTGTAATTATTATACTTCCGAACTTTTGAAATGTTCCTCAAATCTCAAAGAAGGGATCTACATAGCACCTGCTGGGATATGACTGTCCTAATCTATGTTAGAGTAAAGCCCACTGAGATACCATGCCATTGTTGCCATTATCCTCTCAATATCCTTTCAGTAATCTTCTCTCATCACTAATGTCCTCTCAAGTATATAAATAATCTTTTCTCAGCAATTAAGTTAACCACTGTCATAGCTCATTTATCACATTACCTGGTGATACAATGCAGCTCTATGCAATGTTTAAAATTTTATGTATTAAGACTTTGAAAGACCACCATGTCCTGAATAACTAGGAAGAGATATTACAATAGAACAGAAGAATGTTGTGTTTATGTCTTAAGACCATTTGTGGGCAACAAAATCCATGCTATATAAACAATTTTGCTACGAAATGGAGAGGTATAGGTTTAGTCAAGGGTCATTGACCTCCAGGCAGCCAGAAGCGATGGAAGATATTCTGACCTCTTAGCTGAAGACCTAGTCTGTCTCACAGTCCCTGAACCACATTAATTTCCCTACTGCCAAGCCCTCTCTGCAGTGCTAAAGCCCTAAATATAGCAAGTCTAGATTTCCTCAGGTTCAGGATCTCTGGTCTCCCTGGGGCTCCTTTTCAATATAAATGGGCTTGTTTGTTTCTATCAAAATTATATATATTCAGAGGCTAAGCATTAGTCTACTGAAGACCTGACAACCCAGTTCAGGTATTGAGCTGTTTGGGGTGAAAGTTCTTTTAATTACTAATGCACCTCACATTCATTTTAACTTGACTAACCCATGTTTCGTTGATGTTATACAATGGTGTAAATCTGTACAATCACTGGTCCATTCTCCACAACAGACAGCCCAGGTGGTTCATGTGTACTGACAGGGCTCACAGAATGTCCGACATGTTTTGACACCTGTCAGGCAGAGTGCTTCTCCTTAACCCTGTGTGTGCCACTTGAGTCAGAGATGAGCCCTACTTAACCCTGCATGTGCCACTTACAGTATGCTTTAGTAAATGGACTGGCTTGTTCTGTCAGGTTATATAGCATGGTCGACCTGGCTAAATGGAGGGATTGTAGGAATAGTGGGGTGAAATGGAGTGCAACATCACAATTATTTCACTTTCATAGTGAGTGAGTGTATGAATGAGTATGCATGGTTTTATGCCGCTTTTAGCAATATTCCAACACTATCATGGCAGGGGACACCAGAAATGGGTTTCACACATTGTACCCATGTGGGGAATTAAACCTGGGTCTTTGGCGTGATGAGCAAACACTTTAACCACTAGGCTACCCCACCGCCTTACTATAGTGTTCCCGTGAAGGTCCGGGTTAGAATATTGATCTACACTAACCCATGCTTGTCGTAAGAGGCGACTAACTGGATCGGGTGGTCAGGCTCGCTGACTTGGTTGACACATTTCATCGATTCCCAATTGCGCTGATCGATGCTCATGCTGTTGATCACTGGACTGTCTGGTCCAGACTCAATTATTTACAGACCGCTGCCATATAGCTGGAATATTGCTGAGTGCGGCGTAAAACTAAACTCACTCACTCACTCACTGTCATAGTGACATGCATGCACTAATGTGTATTGTACTGTTTTTACTAGCCCAGACTTTGACTAGTTTTATAGTGCTAGCTCATATACAAAATTGCTGATGATGTCAGTACCTGTAAAGATCCGGGTTAGAATTGATCTTCAGCAAACCATGCTTATCTTAAGAGGCGACTAAAGGGATGGGGGGGTCCGTCTTGCTGACTTTTTTGACACATGTCATCGTATCCCCAATGAGTAGATCGAAGCTCATGCTGTTGATCACTGGATTGTCTGGTCCAGACTCGTTTATTTACAGACCATCTTTGACAGCCAGGGAATCAAACTGAGCTTTCCACCCTCCTTCCATTCCAACATGGAAGCTGTTTTAGAGCACGAACGATCCCGAGAATTCAGTGCACAGTAAAATACAATGTAGTGAGAATCATTGTCTGTGATGGATGTTTGTCTCTGGCAAAGACATCAGCATATTCGGCAAAGCAAAATGATATTTGTGTTTTCAATAGTCTAAAAAAATCCTTTCGCTTGTGTAGCTGAACTTTCTTATGACTTTTCCAGTTGTTAGGGAAACTAGATAATGTATGTATCAAAATATAAAGTGAAACAAATCGTTTTCACATACCTCTCCTATAGATACATAGAATCACTTAAATCACTTATAAGTGTTCTTGTGATTTCATCAAGTATGAAACAAAGGAAGTTTATGTAGAATATTTGAAGAGAATTAAGTAACATCCTGAGCACATATTAAAAGGTTATATCATTAAAAGGTATGCTCCCTATTTTTGCTTTGCACAAAACCAATTATCCCTATATGTTTCTTGGTTGTAAAGATGTTATACAAGCAGTAAATACGTTATTACACCTCGTTCTAGTCTCTAGTTGACCATAGAGACTGTATCCAATGTGTGGAATTAACTGGCAAATTACTCCTTTATTATCCAGTCTTACACTTAATTAGCCTTGTTAAACCTGACAGGGAATTCAAATAACAGAACACCAGCGACCAAGGCATGCCATTACGAGAAGAAACCCTTCCTTAATCTTCACTGACCGCTACTTCTCATCTTTGGGAATTATTCACTGATACAGTTATTTGTACCTTGTCGGGTTAATTATCTGACCAGAGCCTGACTTGGGAGGGAAATAACAGTTTGTTATAGCCTAACTGGCCGTGGTGTAATGCTGTAGGATTGGTACATACCTCTGTAACTGTCCATCAGAGCCAATACAACCAACAGTGGCTACTGGAATTATGTTGATCAATTGGAAGGACTGAGGTCTCATAGAGGTCAAGCAACTGAGAGTGGTAAAGAATCAAGGAATTCCAACCACCAGGGTTCAAGGATTTCTGATAGCTGGCGTTCAGGGTATGTTTGGGTATTCAGGCCTCCTGAGGAATAAGGATTCATGTCTTTATCAAGACCCAACTTTCTGGGATTTAATCTTATTCAAACACATATACATGTACATGTATCTACAAAAGGCAAAATAAAACACAAATCAGTTCTTAACATCTAATCCAATCTAGATTTCCCAAGTTTTTCTAGGCTTGAGATTTATGCATTTATTCACTATTAACTGGGAGACATATTTGTCTGTTTCATGCAGTCATGATAGGTTGGATAATGTTCCATGTTGGGCGGTGGGGAGGCCCAGTGGGTAAAGCGTTCGCTCATCATGCCAAAGATTCCCAACATGGGTGAAAGGCGTGGTATTGCTTGAATATTGCTAACAGCAGCATAAACCAAACTCACTCACTCACTCACTTAAGGTTAAGTTAAGAATCTGGTGATCAGAAAATTACATTCAGCGGGTTGCAGGAGTACCAAAACATTAATTAGAATGTATAAAATTGAGTTTCAGAGATGAGACGCCGTAGGTTCACCAAGTGTCAACCTCAACAGACTTATTATTCATGATTATTGGTTAGTCAATTGGTTGGTTCTTTTACACAGCACTCATTCCAGCTATATCGTGGCAGTCTGTAAATAATTGAGTTTGGACCAGACAATGCAGTGATCAACAGCATGAGCATCAATATACACAATTGGAATACAATGATAGTCATATTGTGATAGTGATACAATGATAGTCAGTGATACAACCAAGCCTGATCACCCAATCCTGTTAGTTGCTTCTTATGACAGGTATGGGTTGCTGAAGACCAATTTTCACAGTTAGTCATCATGACATATTCAGTAACTTAGGCAATAATAGTTTACTAATTACATTGTGCTCCTCACCCACCTCTGTACCAAACAACTAGCCTTGCATTATCATACTAGTATTGTCATCAAACACCAGCATAAAGATGAAGAGTGAGTGAGTGAGTTTAGTTTTACGCCACTTTTAGCAATATTCCAGCAATATCACAGCGGGGAACACCAGATATGGGCTTCACACATTCATGTGGGGAATCTTTGGCGTGACGAGCGAATGCTTTAACCACTAGAATACCCCACCGCCCCATAAAGATGAAGAAAACACAGCATCTGAGAGGGTTCTGAAGTAGATCTCAACTGAGTGGTAACAGATGAACAAACAGTGAAATTTAATATTTTTAATGAATATAAAATATATAAATAAGGCTTGGTGATGTCATTATACAACACAAGGACCTCTGACCTCTGGATTTATCTTACCCGACCACCTGTCAGGGATAGGGCCCAAGGGTAGCCTTTATTGCAAAGTGTCTATTTTGAATAGTGTTGCAAAAGAACTAGCAGTTCCAGCCTTGTAAGTTATGGAAATGTGGAAGGGATCAACTTTAGATGGTGTGGCTACTAGAGGTTATGACAGATGGACAATAAAACCCTGGATAAACACAGACACCCACTGATTTTCTCTCCAGGGATCAGCCCCTGTAGATTTAACCCCTAATTATTGATGCTCTTAAGGCTGAAACACTCCTAATTTACACAGCTCAACAGCTATTTCTGTCAACAAGGGGCATGGGAAGTGTTAATTGCCTTCAGATGGAAAATATCGCACAAGTTGTGGCAAACATGGATAGTTGTCTCCCTTGCTGTATGGAGTGGTTGCTTTACATAATTGATGTTTGCATCAATAACATATGCATATGTACCACTGATAAGTTTCATTGATTTTTTTTTCTGTTGAATTGTAAAAATAAATAATATTTTCTTAGATTCATGGAATTAGTTCTTCCCATTACCATTCTTAGCTGTAATTAAAAAACTCTAGGCTACCTTTATTCCATTTTGAAAAGTTAATAAATACACATAACCTCATTTGTCATACAATATTTTAATCGAAGGAACCAACCAAATTCTGAGGAGTTTGTTTAAAAATTATGATTTATGCAACAAATACTGGGGGGGGACATTTTCACCTTGGATCCCCCCTCCAGCTAAAAAATGTGAACCAAAGATGTTTGTTTGGTGCTTGCTTTCAAAGAAAAGGTTCCGTCTTTTCGTCCCTTGTATATAATATGGTTGTGTTCCATTCATGCCTCTGCGACTGTACCCAGCAAAGTGAGTGATGGGTGTGCTACAAGCTGGTAATGTACATCTCTCAGCACACTGCTCTACCATCACACTTTATGCCTGCTTTACCAGCTCCCTGAAATATTAATGTGTCTCTCTTTAGGAGGCCGGGATGTTATGGCTTGCGTGGATACACGAGGGATGGGAGGGAGGATAGATTTGGGGAGGGGCGGACTTGACATGGGGAACAAGGACATTATGGAAATAAAAAGTGAAGATGCTTGAAGCTAGGGTTATTGTGTTTAGAAGCCAGGTTAGTGTGTTTAGAAGTAGGGGTGGTGTCTCTAGAAGCAGAGTCCAGTGTTTGAAATATGGATTGTATGTTTAGAAGCAGATATCAGTGTGTTTAGAAGTACAGGTAGCCTCTTTGGAAACAGATGTCTGTTTGTTTAGAATCAGGGTTCACATTTTGTAGAAGCATGGGTTGGTGTGTATAGAAGCAGGGTCATTGAGTTTAGAAGCCAGGGTCCATGTGTTTAGAAGTACAGATAGGATCTTTGGAAGCAGAGGTCAGTGTTTAGAAGCAGGAGGTCAGCTTCAGTGTGTTTAGAAGGAGGAGTCATCGTGTTTTAGAAGCAGGGGTCAGAGAGTTTAGAAGCATGGTCAGAATGTTTAGAAGCAGGGGTCAGAATGTTTAGAAGCAGGGTTTGGTTTAAGTTGGCTCGGGAGTCTTTTGTGTTTGAAGCCAGTAATGAGTTTGGAAGCGGGGGTCAACATGCTTTAGAAGCAGGGATCACTGTTAGAAACAGGGTAATTTGTGTTTAGAAGCTGGATCAGTGAGTTTGGAAGCCGGGGTAATAGTGTTTAGAAGCCGGGGGCATCATGTTTAGAAACAGGGTCATTTGTGCTTAGAAGCAGGTATCAGTGAGTTTAAAAGCAAGTATCAGTGAGTTTAGAAGCTGGGATCAGTGTGTTTAGAAACTGGGGTCATTGTGTTTGGAAGCAAGGATTGGTGTGTTTAAAAATCAGGTGCCAGTGTGTTAAAAAGCAAGGGTTGGTGTTCCTAGAAGCATGGGTTTGTGTATTTAGAAGCAAGGGCCAATATATTTATAATCAGTAATGGTCAATGTATTTTGAAGGAAAGGTGGATTTGGAAGGAAAGGTTAAGGTGTCTTCATGGAAAGGTCTGTGGTGTTCTTTGAACCAATGGTTGATGTCTTTGGAAACAAAGGTTAGAGTTTCTTTCAAAGAGAAGGCTGTCTTGGGAGAAATGGTGTCTTTGAAAAAAAGGAAGAATTGTGTGTCTTCAGAGGCAAGGGTTGGTGTCTGAAAGCAAGTGTATGTCAGGGGGAGATTAACATTTTATGGTCGAAGATATTGGTGCTCTGGAAGCAGGAGATGTGGTGTCAAGTTGTGTGGTAAATTTGGAGACAGGTGCTGCAGCCATGGCTCGGTAATCACCTGGAGAAGGTTATTGTCGGCACCCTACTGGGGAAGTAATTGGGGCTTCTCAACACACAGATTCATCCAGCGTTCTGACAATTTATGATGTGCACTGAAACCCAGTGTGACAGCTCAATCAACATTGGCTGTGTAACAGCGACTCTTGTTTACCACTCTGAACAGAATTAAAGGAGTTTCCTGATTACCTCCTTCTAAAAGATTAATGATGTTGTATTGCACAGTCAGGAAGTAAATGAATGGAGAATTTTCAATCCTTGTTGCCCATGTCTTGCAAATTCTTGAGGTTCTTAATAATCTGTGAGTGGATCCTGGGCCTACCATTGTGACCAGGTGAGGTAAAGTGGTAGTTATGTTGGGTTAATCTTTATTGTACTTGACTGACTGACTGAGTATGGTTTTACGCCGCTTTTAGCAATATTCCAGCAACATCACTGCAGGGGGGGGGACACCAGAAATGGGCTTCACACATTGTACCCATGTGGGGGTTCGAACCCGGTAAAGCCAACGCTTTAACCATTAGGCTACCCCACCGCCCTTTATTGTACTTGAATAGCCACATGCATTCATGAGTATGTGAGGCATCTTGTATTATTATTTTTGAACCTATTCTTGTAAGAGGTGATTAACAGAACAGGGTGGTCAGGCTCGTTGACTTGGTTGCCACAGATTATCGTATCCCATTTGCATAGATTGATGCTCATGATGTTGATCACTGGATTGTTTGGTCCAGACTCGACTTTTTACACACTGCCGCCATATAGCTTGAATATTGCTGAGTACAGTGTAAAACTAAACTCACTCATTCACTCATTATTAGCTTGTACTAATACTGTTTTTTTTTCATGCAAGCCCATTGAGATTCCATGCTGCAGTTATATCATAAATACATGTACCTTATTCACAGAATACTGACTATGACAAATAAGTCCTTGCTTTATTCCTTTAATATTGTTCATTCATTAGGCAGGGAAACAACAAGTACCTTATATCAAATGGCTTTAGTTTCACAGCAACATTTGAACATGTATTTTTGTGTAATAATTGTTTAATGATAACCTCTCCAGTCTTACAGTCTAAATTCAGTATGTTCATATTTGTCCTCTGCAGATTCTGCTTATGAGACTAATTATTGATACACGTATTCAACATTTAATGCAAAAACATTGTGTACAAATGTTTTAATTATATTATGCATATTCCCTAAGGTATTGCTATTTTGCAACAATAAATATTACACAACTAATGAGAATATGGCCTGTAGCCCTTTCCCCCGTAAACTTATAATTGGAAATGCCAGGTGACAATTATTTGTTGCAAAGGAAACCAAACAAATATAATACATTTTGTCAAGATTTATATTACGGGCAATCAATATTACAGCAAACATCCAAATGAAGTAACAACACTGAAAATCCAATGCTGTAACAGTGTTATTTCCCAACTGAGATGTTTCATGACCATTATTGCTTGAGTGATATTCCCCAGTCAGGCGTTATGAGGGTGGCACATTTACAGCCTATTTATTAGGGCAGCTGGTGCATTCCACAGACTCACCTTGTGATGGCAGCAGACATTGTTTTAATCTTTGGTGTTATTGAGTCAACTGATGCTCTCAGCAGCATCCAGAGAAACCATTACCAGGCCTGTAAAAGTGAGCAATGTTAAGTAATCAAGCCATGTCGGTCATGGCGGGATGTTGTTTAACACAAATATCTACCAGGATCTGTGTTGTGTTGGAAATACTTTGTTACACTCTTAAAACATTGTAATATTTACAGTATTTGGTGAATTCTTTGTTGTTTTAGTTGCAATAAAGTCCACTTATAATAAACTCATGTTATTTAATGGGGATTGACATTGTCTATGTTTAGATTTATTCATATGTACTGCATTTTTGTTTTTGTTTTCTTTTTACTCATTGTTTTTGTTCAAAGTGACATAGTAGAGAGAATCTTATTTGGTTATTTCATTTCCTTCAACTTTTATGAATTAGTTAAAATGATCTTGATTTGAGATCTGTTTTAGTACCTTGAGCAGTGGTGCAAAAAGTCTTTATCTAGGACAATGCTCTGGGCATGGTGGTTTATCTAGGACAATGCTCTGGGCATGGTGGTTTATCTAGGACATGGTGGTTTATCTAGGACAATGCTAATGACATGGTGGTTTATCTAGGACAATGCTCATGACATGGTGGTTTATCTAGGACAATGACATGGTGGTTTATCTAGGACATGGTGGTTTATCTAGGACAATGCTCATGACATGGTGGTTTATCTGGGACAATGCTCATGACATGGTGGTTTATCTAGGACAATGCTCATGGCATGGTGGTTTATCTAGGACAATGCTCATGGCATGGTGGTTTATCTAGGACAATGCTCATGACATGGTGGTTTATCTAGGACAATGTCCTAGGCATAGTTTTTATCTATGACGATGTCCTAGGCATAGTTTTTTTTTATCTATGACAATATCCTAGGCATAGTGTTTTATCTAGGACAATGCTCCAGACATGGTGGTTTATCTATGACAATGCTTATCCATAACAATGCTCTGAGCATGACAATTTATCTGGGACAGTGCTCTGGGCATGGCGATTTATCTAGAACTATGCTCTGGGCATGTTGGTTTATCTATGACAATGTCCTAGGCATAGTGGTTTATCTATGACAATGTTTATCCATAACAATGCTCTGAGCATGACGATTTATCTGAGACAATGCTCTAGAAATGGTGGTTTATCTAGAACAATGCTCTGGGCATGGTGGTTTATCTATGACAATGCTCTAGGCATGGTTACAACAAAGGCTCTAGGCATGGTGGGTTTATATGACAATGCTTTGACCTAACTCTTAGTGTACTGATTTATCTGGGACAATGCTTTGGGTCTGGTGGATTATCATATGACAATGCTTTTCCATAACAAGGCTCTTAGCATGACGATTTATCTGGGACAATGCTCTAGGCATGGCGATTTATCTAGAACTATGCTCTAGAAATGGTGGTTTATCTATGACAATGCTCTAGGCATGGTGGTTTATCTATGACAATGCTCTAGGCATGGTGGTTTATTTATGACAAAGGTCTAGGCATGGTGGGCTTATATTCCATTGACCTAACTCCAGGTGTACTGTGATATCTGTGACAATGCTTTGGGTCTACTGATATATCTGTGACCATGTTTGTACTGTATGCTGTATGCAACTGTATGCCCTGGTTTTACTGCTACATCTCTGACAATGCTCTGGATTCACTGGTGTATCTGACAGGGTTTCATGTATGTTGTTCATTCCCTTGCAGGTGTGACCACCTGTACCTCCATGAAGTGGACAAGCCGTACAATGCCATCACAGAGAACGTGTACTACGACTCGGACGAGGGAAACACCTATGTTTCCATATCAGCTCATCTCAAACTTTCACATTGCATGGCAAATGGAACAACAGATATGGCCCAAAAATTCCAAGTTTCATTTTTAATTTTAGGTAAGTACGGGAATATTTATGTCTATAAAACTTCAGTGAATATATAGCTTATACATGGGTTGATGAAAAATTGATAATACTTGATGCACTCACACACTCGAGTTACGAGTTATCATAACTATTAATTACAGCTTATTTTTGGCTTACAAATATCAGTGTTATGACCTGGTTGTCATCATACAAATGGTCAATTGCTCATGATGTCAAATTCTCATCACGATCTGACTGAAATATTGCTGATGTGATGTTAAATTTGAACTAACTCACTCACTCACGCACTCACTCACTCACTCGCACTCACTCACACACTCACTCACTCACTCATAACAAAGACAAGGGGTGTGAAGTGATACTTTGGTTAAAAAATTTATACCAATTGGATGGTGTCAATTGATTTTCATTCTCAGTTCCCAGGTGAGTATAGAACCCAAGCTGTCTGTGAGGCAGAAGAGTAGTTAAGACAGTATAATCTTATCCTACCAGGTACCCACTTACTGCTGGGTGAGTGAGTGGGAACCAAGTAGAATGAGATTATAATGTCTTACAGTAATCCATGCTTCTTGTAGGAGGCGATTTACGGGATCAGGTGGTCAGGCTCGCAGACTTTGTTGACACGTCATCGTGTCCTAGTTGCAAAAACCGAAGCTCATGGTGCTGATCACTGGATTGTCTGGTCCAAACTAAATTACTTACAGACCGCCGCCATATAGCTTGAATATTACTGAGTGCAGCATTAAACAACCAACAAACAACAACTGCTGGGTGAACAGGCATATTATGAATGCTACAATATCAGTGTGCTTATAGACAGTATGCTGTAAAGCTACAAAACTACAATTATAGTTCAGTGTAATTATATTATCAAACAAAACATGTTCTATCACATCTTTTTAAGGAATTTTTAGCATAAAAATTGTAGTGGCAATCATTTTTCTTCAAAAATAGACTGTACAATCAACAAGGACCTGACCTCATTTGTGAAGTATTAGGACGGATTTCTAAAACTTATTTGAGAACAGTTGATGGTATTTTTACAACCTGGAATTAAAATATGAGCAGATAAGAGGAAGGTGTTATTACCTTTTGCTCTTTATGTGGCTGTTTATTTACTGCCTCTGTAATTCTGTAAGATAAACACTCCATGAAATATCTGGAGAACAGAGTTATGGTGAGATACAAATGCTTCAAGAATGTTTCGATCGTAAATTATACCTTCTTCATCCCTGCTTTGGCATCCAAAGTCTTAGCTGATTGCAAAAAGCAGGTATCTACTTTCCTCTGAGGACACGAAACTGAGAAGATATTTTAGCTTTTAGGTAAAAATTATTAAAATGAGGTTTTATCATAGTGTCTGTTTTCCCGTCCATTCGTCATTCTTTTTTAATTTTTGTATATCTCCATAGATGCCAGCAATGGTGGATTGACAGTTCACACAGAATTTCTGTGTAATTTTCAACATGAGCACTGTTACATCCAATTCAACAAGTCATTATTTGTCCAATTTCATATCCAGAATTATGGTATTAGTAGCACAAATATGTTGTTTTTTAGTTATTTTTCTTACCCTGCTATGGCCCTTTATTATGAAATATTTTTTGAATTTAAATCTTCGATAATTGTGCGTCCTGAGAGTTTCTAGGATTTCTGTCCTGCCCCACAATGCCACATGTGATCTCACCTTAGCCAAGTGAGTTTGTTCATACCTGCCTCTGTTCACTCAGCAGAAAATGGGTACCAGGTGGGACAAGTCATGTGACTATAAACCTTCTAACACCTCACAGGCAGCCTGGGTTATTTTGGGGTAATAATGTCCATTATGTTGTGTATGTGCTTAAAGCATGCCCGGGCAGCATGGAATTCTGGGACCAGTTCCTCAAAGCGACCGTAGCGCTAAGATGATCGTAACTCCCATACTTTATCATAGACTGTCGTAGCATTGCAATCGCTTTGAGGAATGGTGCCCAGAGTCTATATAAGTGGTCTTATTATCATGTTGTTGTTATTCCTTTCATTAAAACCTTTAAACCTCACATTTCAAATGTCATATATGATAGAAACAATGTATAGGGCTTCCATTGTATAGGGTTTCCATTGTAAGTCCTGAAATTTGTTCGACTGTATTCCTGCCATTACTCCTTTAATGGAGTTGTGGGAAATTGATGGGTATAATTTTCAGTAGACAGTAATTTTCCCCTTTTACATTGCAGACAAGAATGAGCTACGACAAGGGATGGTAGCAGAGTACGGCACCACCATCGGCAGAGTGTTGTCACCAAACTTTCCTAAAGGATATGCCTTGAATGGAGAGACATTTACCTACATGATACAAAACTTAGACCCATATGGCCACGTCCGACTCACCTTTGATGACTGGGATATTGCTCCAGAAAGTGTGGTCAAGGTGAGGACTAGGTAGAGACAGTTGCTTGTGTAAATACAGACCCATAGGGAATGGTCAAATTAGAGTCTAAAACTCACAATGTGTTTTCTAGTGTGGTCAAGGTGAGTACTAGGTAGAAGTGAGTGAGTGAGTCTGGTTTTATGCCCCTTGTAGCAATATTCCAGCAATATCACGTCGTGGAACACCAGAAATGGGCTTCGGTGTGACGAGCAAGCGCTTTAACCATGAGGCTACCCCACTGCCCCTACTAGGTAGAAGCGGGTGCTGGTTTCAATACAGACCCATAGAGAATGGTCAACTAAGAGTCTTGTGTGGTCAGTGAGAGTTCTGGAGAAGACCTAGAAAGTGGCCTAGTGAGGTCAAGTGGGGTCTTGGTAGTGGCAGGTGCTTGTTTTGGTAAAGCCCAACAAAGTGTGGTCTAGGTGATGTCAAGTGGGGTCTTGGTAGTGGCAGGACATGTTTTGGTAAAGCCCAACATGTCAAGTGGGGGTCTTGGTAGTGTGATTGCTTGTTTTGCAAAAGCCCAACATGTGGTGTGTATCCCAATTGACTGTATTCCTGTGATGTCAGTGTATGGATTATTCCTGTGATTAGGCTCGATTATGACAAAATATGTCATCAGTACAATGCTTGATTTTGGAACAGACTTACTCTTGTTTACATGGGTATGACCAAACAGATCATTTATTATTGGACTCTGACAATATGGTTTGAAGCTCATCCTACTGGTTTCAACCACTGGTTTGCTTGGTCCAGACTTGATTATTTACAGACAAAATGGGGTAGCCAAGTGGTTAAAGTGCTCGCTCGTCACACCAAGACCAAAATGTGATTCCCTACTTGAGTACAATGTGTAAAGCAGGGCTCAAGATAATCTTTCATGATCAGGAGTACGTACTCTTTATTTTTCTCAATACAGGAGTACTGGAAAACAATAAGAGTACATTTAGAGTACTGAATGGAATTTAATGGAGTATCAGTAATCTTGTGTTTCATTTCATATATGCACCACAACATTGCTACTCTTGTGTAAACAGGTCAATAAACAATAAAACAATACTTTTTTCAGATAAATACGTCTGTAAATGATTTCTAAGACCGTACACCATTGCTGTGGTGCGTATCTGCTACGCTTTCTAAATGATTTCCTACCGTATCTTGCATATTTTTTATCCGTACATATGCCAATACGACCCTTATCTGGAGCCCTGTGTAAAGCATTTCTGGTGTTCCATGATATTGCTGGAATATTGCTAAATGCTTCGCAAGACTATACTCACTCTCTACTGGCATAATAGCCTAAGCAGTAATATTGCTGATTTGCTACTTTCAGTCACTCACAAATTAGGCCTGATGTGTGGGTACAATTTACAGCAATCTTTTTATTGTCCATCCTTATGTCACTCTATGAGATAGAATTTGGACCAGACAATCCAGTGATCAACAGCATGAGCATCCAACCAAGTCAGCGAGCCTGACCACCCAATCCCGTTAGTCGCCTCTTACGACAAGCATGGGTTACTGAAGATCAATTCTAACCCGGATCTTCAGTTACCCAGTGTCAATGAACAGTGATGTTAATGGAATATTGCTACAGGCAGTGTAAAAGTTCTCTCTCATAAACTTACATCATAGCAGCAGTAACAACATTTTACCAGTAGGATTTGAATAGTTTTGTAGCGTGAGCAGGAACCTCTTATCTGCAGGTATCGCAATGTCAGTAACAGATGTTGATAAGCCGCCAAAGTTTAAAAACCTTCTGTAAACTTAAGCAAGCATTAGTATTTACGTCAGATATCTTTTAGATTTCATGGATTTCAACTTCAAGTGATTTGCAATTCATCAGCTTGATAACACCCCGGTTAATGAGGAGATGTTTTCGTGCCGGTCTTATTGAACAATAACCTTGCCCTCTATCATGGAGGCATGCTTGTTGAATCTACAGCTAATGTGTTCCTTATAGTGTTGAACAAACAAACAACTTCACACACGAAATTTTGCTCTATAAACATAATTATGCTTTTGATTTGTTGTCTTTGATGTGAACGATAAGAAATGTTGTGTTTTTTATCACTTGTATCTGATAAGCTGTATTTGAGGTCAAGGGTTTACAATTTATCCGAGGTTTGTTTGGAAACAGCAGCTATTAACGTGCTGCGTCTAAATTGTGAGTAATATCAAACTCTTGTTATCAGAAGTATACATCTTTAATATGTCAGAAATCGAGAATGGGTGACATCTGTTGGTTTATGTAGCTGTGTGTAGCTGGTTGTAGCATCAGCTTCCTGTTGTAGCCTCTGACACAGCGTGAGCTTATGTCATGGCCTGGTTGTTTGTGGGACGGTACAGTAAACAGCTTGTCAGAAATCATTGGAGACATGAAGTCATGGCAGCTAATTATAGAACCCTTTTACTGACATTTCTAAACCATTTCTCAGCCATTTCTGGTCAAATTCAGTGGTGGGGATCCGACTTGAAATTTTGACCTTGATTTGACCTTTAGCACTTGACAGAACTCTTCAAAATATATTTTCAGTGTAAACATATGCTTGATTGATGATGCTGACTTTGGCTTCTGTTTACGGTGACATATTTTCGACAAATCTTGTGATTTTGTCAAAATAAATTCTTGCTCCATTTTTCCATCCAGTTGGAGTACGATGCTTTTACTATGTTTTTTCAGTATATATCAGGGCGGTGGGGTAGCCTAGTGGTTAAAGCGTTGGCTCGTCACGCCGAAGACCCGGGTTCGATTCCCCACATGGGCACAATGTGTTAAGCCCATTTCTTGTGTCCCCCGCCGTGATATTGCTGGAATATTGCTAAAAGCGGCGTAAAACTAAACTCAGTTAGTCAGTCAGTATATATCCTTTTATCATCAATCTTAGTACAGTGTATGTATGTGACTTTCTAGGATATGATCTTCAGATGGATTTTTTTTTTCACAGGATTAATTAAAGTTTGAGTTGCAAAAGGAATAGTCTGTAACTGGACTGCTTCCATTTTGTTTAGAATAATGCTGCTCTAGATTCTAACAGTTGTTCTATGAGAGGGTTAGTTTAATGAAAAGCATTGAAATTTACCATTATTTTTTTTTCTTTCAAAAATAGGTAGGGCCTCATAACATAATCGCATCAGAGGGTTTGTTAGAGTTAAAACATGTTAAGGACAGCTAACTGTTATGTATGCTGTAATGTTAAGGGCCAATTAAGAAACTTGTTAATATTTACGTAATTTTTTACTATTGTCATATCCAAATAGTCCAACAAATTTTACTCTTGGTTTTTGTAAATGCTCAAATACTTTTAGAAAGTGTTCAAATGTAACATGCATATATATTTGGGATTATTCTTTTTCAGTAAAATAGAGATTCTAGTACTTTTGTTTTGTTTGTAAAATCACTTGACTGAGGGAGACTGCTCTTATTTCCTGTAGATTTTAACAAGTATTGCATTAACAGACTTGTATCTATGTCTCATTTAGTCTATATTTCGTCTGTCTGTTCATCAATATTTTTGTGTAGGAAATATTTGAATATCTTTGTATATCCAATATCAAATATGGTACAGCAAGTCCTGTTAACTTTCTTGTGAAACAGTTGATTATATATTGAAGTGAACTATAGTACCTAGCATTATTTTTTTATTGCATTTAGTTGTTTGAACCATTGATGAACCATTTCTCCTTGGGTACAAGATGGTTGTCGTGCAAACCTTGAAGAGTTATTTCCCTTGGGTCACAATCTGCTTGCTGTGGCAGTTGTTCGTTCATTCATTTATTCAGTTAGTTCATTTAACACATATCTTAAGTGAAACATGATTAATGATTATTAGAAGGTCAATATAGCTTGTACTATTTGTCAGGTCAACTTCTGTGAATTTATGAATTAATTATCTAATAGTAAAACAGTTTTAAAAATCAGTAGACGTGGTAAAAACAATTGTGAAAATGAAAGCTTTGCTCTATACTTAGCAAGAATCCTATGAAAGGAGACTGAAAGTAAATGTAGTTCCATTTAGGAGACCTCAAGTTATCAGACCTTATATGCATATTTATCAGATGACGATAGCTAGGTTATGGGATCGGTTAACTGCACTGACAACACTGTCATTTATAGCAAATAATTACTAGTTTGAAAATATATTTTCCTTTGCTCTAAAAGTTAAATATAAGTAAAACTAGTAGTAATTAGAGATGTTTTGGTGAAAGTGTTTCCTTTTGCTATAGTCCGTTTGGCTCAAAAGTGGACCGATGAATTGCAATCTAACGCGAAAACTTATAAACATAAAATACTCAATGAAACACTGATCATAATCAAAACGGCCAGACCAAATCTGAGGAGGTTTGCAGAATATTATGTCCTAAAAATAAAAAGTTGTTTAACAAACTATCATTAAAATATTGACACAGTTCACTATTTGCTACGAGGAGGAGTGCAGAGAAAGGGACAAGTTAGTTGTATGAAAGAAAGGATGGAGACTCGGCACAGCACAGGTTAATGAATCACTAACTTTGTCGCACTTGTGCACCTGTTTCTCTAACACACCTGGCTGTCCCTTCTCTGCATTCCTCCCTCAGAATAAATAGTGAACTGTGTCAATATTTTTAATGATAGTTTGTTTAACAACTTTTTTAATTTTAGGGGCATAAATTCTGCAAACAAATCACAGAGTTTTGGTCTGATCGCCATTATGATCAGCATTCTCATTGAGTGGCCTATGTTTAATAGTTTTGAGTTAGATTGCAATTCATCGATTCCGCTTTTGCTAGTATGTTACGCTCAGGAATATATGTACTATGTTTTTCCTTGTGCCTATGACCTGAAATAGTGAGTGTTTGTATGTATAGAGCTGAAGTCTGCAAGGTTCTAAGTTGTATCACATCAACTAGAAATAAATGAACCTGGGCCAGATAAACCAGTGATTAATATTATAAGTATTTTTATGGAGACAGGATATTTTTCAACTTCAGCCAAAACCAGATATATTTTGATTAAAACTGCATTCAAATTGCATGCAGGTACTTGTTGCATACAAATACTTGTAGTTTTAGTTTTTCATCCGTTGAAGCATAATTATTTTTGATTCAAGCATTTTCTGGTACGAGTTAATATCATTATTTATTTTTCCCAGAATATCAGATACTTGGTACCTTTATACTTGATGCTACACTGAAGAGTGATGTCAGCAAATATGTATATGTTTATGTCCATTTTCAGTTATGGCGAAATTAACCCTATAACAACATAATCTCTGTTTTCTTCTGCAGTTTATGATGGGTTATCTACCAAGTCCCCTTCTGTGGTGCTGGATCGAAAGAAGCGTCCTCTGCGCTTGTGTCAGACTCCAGCACTCTGGTCATCGTGTTTGATCACGCAGTTGTCAACCCTAAAAGGCTGCTGTAAATATGCCGGCTTCAAGGCTGCATACCAGTTTATCTCAGGTGAGTGCCTCGTTAAAGGGATGGTACTGTGTTCAGTTACCCTTTCCATGTGATGTAAGGTGTACATATACACCATACTCCATGTGATGTAAGGTGTACATATCATCAAGGTGTACATATCATTTGCAGACAATAGTAGATGAAAGGACAAAAGATTCACACTAAAAACTTTCCTCATATAGTCTATGATTCCAATGATGGCGATCAGATTCAAAATTTTTTGACATGCAAAAAGTTGTCTTGACTTTAATTCACTTCTTGTATTCTAAGGAAAGTAGGCTGGGGTAGCCCTAGTGGTTAAAGCGTTGGCTCGTCAATGAAGACCAGGTTGAATCCCCACATGGGTACAATGTGTGAAGCCCCTTTCTTGTGTCCCCCGCCGTGATGTTGCTGGAATATTGCTAAAAGCGTAAAACCAAACTCAGTCAGTCAGTCTAAAGGAAGTATTAACTACATAAGCTTTTACATGACAGCCTATACAAAGAGTATGTGTATAAAACACCTACACATGGTTAATTAATCACAACAAAAGTGACCAAGATGAGACAGGAAGTAATGTTGTTTTCTTTGTTGTGATTTTGTTTTTGTCCATCTTGATCTCTGACCTTTCATCTGTTCTGACACCAAACTACCGATTCTTTACAGAGAAGGACTGGCCAGACAAGCCACTTACCGACTGCAGTAGAACATATGCAATGCAGAGATCAGGTGGTATGATCGACTTCACTGGGTCCATGTCACATCCGGGTCAGCCAAACTTCTTGACTGTGTGTGGATCATCAAGAGATATTCTGGAGATGACCGACCAGACGGAGTGATGCTGAGGATGAGGGAGGTCCTTCTGGGGAGACGGTGAGTGGCAGCAACATCAGACTCTTTGAGAGGTATTTTAGAAGCTGGGAAGCATGATATAGACGGACTCTATGGATAACAACTTCTTTATTTTGTGGGTGCAATGTTTGAAACAGATTCTGCTTGACATTGGTACAAAGAATCGTATCCTTCAGAATGTTGCAACCTTACATGAAATATAGAAGTTGTTATGCATAAAGTTCCAGAGAGCCTAATAATGAATATAGAATGAATATATATTTTCACAAGTCTGCAAAATTATCAGCTACAGTTTTGTCATCTACATAGTGGTGGAAGTGGTCCACTGCACTGATGGTTTCATCAGAGTTTTAGTTGTATCTGAGTAGTAGAATACTGTGATAGTATTTACTGAGAAGAATTGAGATGACTACAAGTTACTATGCACATCATCTCAACCTCCATAAAGATCACCATTTAATCTTTTTTCATATTCAAGGGAGATAGCCCTTTTACGGCCCCTAGCATCATTGTATCTGACCAGGCACCACTCTTGTGGTGTTTAGGGTTGGTGTGTCTAAAGGAGCGATGACTACAAGTTTTTCCATGCATCATCTCAACATTCCAACAAACACACAATTTGTTTTCCCTATTTAGGAGATGTATACCTTCTTTGTAATGCATTTATCCAGGTTTCAACTTTTACATGAATTGACAGAGCTGTATCACACGTAATATAGTATCTTCAAATTGACCAGGTAATCCTTTAAAGGTTTATTTTATAGCCCTCTAAGACAAATATGAGTTATTGACATATAATATGACCTTTAATTCTGCTTGCTCTACTTTTGACATTGACTGTCCTGGAGTGTTTACAAGGTAAACTCAGTATGGCAAGGTCAACAGCCTGGAGATTCGTCAGGGACAAGCGTCACTGGAGTCCAATCAAACACAAATATACAGCCAAAAGCTTGACCTCCACGCCCAGACGTTCTACACCTCGGGCAGGGTCTGTACATCCGACTCCGCGGAGGTTTCTATTCAACAGATAAACTCTCATTCATATTCACAGCCGTCAAAAAAATATATCTGCAGGTGAGCCAGTGTAGAAGAGTTACTGATTAACAAACTAAAAAGAAAATCAACCACGAACACTGCATTTTGGGGCAGTGGGCATATCAATGTAATATGTTCAGTATAGCAGGCACTACTGCTGACCATCTGAAGTTAGAGGACCCAAGTTATTTGTATATGTGAAACTGATATATTTCCTTTGGGAAGTATGGTAATGGTTAACTTGTTAGACAGATCTACATCATGTTATTTCATGATATAGTATCCAAACAGGAATGGTGTTTTAAAGAAATGGATTCAAAATTCGGAGAAAATCTTGCTTGGGAGTTAGGCTCCCTTTGACTGAAGTTTTATTTGTCCACTTTTCCATCTTTGGGGACATGACTGCCCACCATACAGTAGGCTGTTCTCTTGTTGCATGCTATTGAAACGTGCCTCTTGTCAATCATATCTAAAAGTATCATATTGGATCCACCGTCTAGAAATCTGCAGCAAACACTGTCAACCACTGCTGAAAGTGTCACAAAACGGCATCCTTACTCCTCCTCAAAATAGATCCCCTGATTCAGTTGCAGCAATGTGCAAGCATCATGATCTAACAAGAAAATGCGTAATTCATTTACGTAAGATACTTGCTGAATAAATTACATAGAGTAAAAATATGATATCTTCTGCCCCATGCATCCAGGTGACTTGCCTTGCTGGCGGTGAGCCGTAAAGAGATCCGAGGGTAGAATAGGTCTTCAGCAACCCATGCTTGCCATAAAGGCTGACTTTGCTTGTCGTAGTGAGGCTTACTTGACGGATCGGGTGGTCAGGCTCGCTGACTTGGATTGAGCCACATGTCATGGTTCCCATTATGAGTCGATGCTCATGCTGTTGATCACTGGATTGTCTGGTCCAGAGCTCGATTATTTATAGACCCGCCGCCATATAGCTGGAATATTGCTGAGTCGCGGTAAAATAAACTCACTCACTTATACAGACGGTGGTGTACTCATCAAACACAGAAAGTACATGTATTATACATTTGTGCGGTAATATATTTACTTATCAACATGGAAATTAGGGCAGATTTTTGGTTTGTACCCCTCATGGTTATTCCAACTTGATAAATAAATGCGCTTTTCAAAGTTCCATGTCTGGACCGCGTGTTTGAAGGCAAGTGTTTTAGGGAAGCAGATAATGCGGCATTATAGTAGAGAGAATCTTATTTGGTTATTTCATTTCCTTCAACTTTTATGAATTAGTTAAAATGATCTTGATTTGAGATCTGTTTTAGTACACCTTGAGCAGTGGTGCAAAAAAGTCTTTATCTGGGACAATGCTCTGGGCATGGTGGTTTATCTAGGACAATGCCTGGGCATGGTGGTGGTTTATCTATCAATGATCACTGGCATGGTGGTTTATCTAGGACAATGCTCATGACATGGTGGTTTATCTAGGACAATGCTCTCTGGGCATGGTGGTTTATCTAGGACAATGATCATGACATGGTGGTTTATCTGGGACAGAAAATGCTGGTTTATCTAGGACAATGCTCATGACATGGTGGTTTATCTAGGACAATGCTCGTGGCATGGTGGTTTATCTAGGACAATGCTCTGGGCATGGTGGTTTATCTAGGACAATGCTCATGACATGGTGGTTTATCTAGGACAATGTGGCATGGTGGTTTATCTAGGACAATGCTCATGACATGGTGGTTTATCTATGACAATGTCCTAGGCATGTTTATCTATGACGATGTCCTAGGCATAGTTTTTTTTTATCTATGACAATATCCTAGGCATAGTGTTTTATCTAGGACAATGCTCCAGACATGGTGGTTTATCTATGACAATGCTTATCCATAACAATGCTCTGAGCATGACAATTTATCTGGGACAGTGCTCTGGGCATGGCGATTTATCTAGAACTATGCTCTGGGCATGTTGGTTTATCTATGACAATGTCCTAGGCATAGTGGTTTATCTATGACAATGCTTATCCATAACAATGCTCTGAGCATGACAATTTATCTGAGACAGTGCTCTGGGCATGGCGATTTATCTAGAACTATGCTCTGGGCATGGTGGTTTATCTATGACAATGCTCTAGGCATGGTGGTTTATCTATGACAATGCTCTAGGCATGGTGGTTTATTTATGACAAAGGTCTAGGCATGGTGGGCTTATATTCCATTGACCTAACTCCAGGTGTACTGTGATATCTGTGACAATGCTTTGAGTCTACTGATATATCTGTGACCATGTTTGTACTGTATGCTGTATGCAACTGTATGCCCTGGTTTTACTGCTACATCTGTGACAATGCTCTGGATTCACTGGTGTATCTGACAGGGTTTCATGTATGTTGTTCATTCCCTTGCAGGTGTGACCACCTGTACCTCCATGAAGTGGACAAGCCGTACAATGCCATCACAGAACGCGGTACTACGACTCGGACGAGGGAAACACCTATGTTTCCATATCAGCTCATCTCAAACTTTCACATTGCATGGCAAATGGAACAACAGATATGGCCCAAAAATTCCAAGTTTCATTTTTAATTTTAGGTAAGCACGGGAATATTTATGTCTATAAAACTTCAGTGAATATATAGCTATACATGGGTTGATGAAAAATTGATAATACTTGATGCACTCCACAGACTTCGAGTTACGAAGTATATCATAACTATTAATTACAGCTTATTTTGGCTTACAAATATCATCAGTGTTACTGACCTGGTTGTCATCATACAAAATGGTCAATTGCCTCGTGATGTCAAATTCTCATCACGATCTGACTGAAATATTGCTGATGTGATGTTAAATTTGAACTAACTCACTCACTCACGCACTCACTCACGATCACTCACTCACTCACTCATAACAAATACAAGGGGTGTGAAGTGATACTTTGGTTCAAAAATTTATACCAATTGGATGGTGTCAATGGATTTTCATTCTCAGTTCCCAGGTGAGTATAGAACCCAAGCTGTCTGTGAGGCAGAAGAGTAGTTAAGACAGTATAATCTTATCCTGCCAGGTACCCACTTACTGCTGGGTGAGTGAGTGGGAACCAAGTAGAATGAGATTATAATGTCTTACAGTAATCCATGCTTCTTGTAGGAGGCGACTTACGGGATCAGGTGGTCAGGCTCGCTGACTTTGTTGACACGTCATCGTGTCCTAGTTGCAAAAACCGATGCTCATGGTGCTGATCACTGGATTGTCTGGTCCAGACTAAATTACTTACAGACCGCCACCATATAGCTTGAATATTACTGAGTGCAGCGTTAAACAACCAACAAACAACAACTGCTGGGTGAACAGGCATATTATGAATGCTACAATATCAGTGTGCTTATAGACAGTATGCTGTAAAGCTACAAAACTACAATTATAGTTCAGTGTAATTATATTATCAAACAAAACATGTTCTATCACATCTTTTTAAGGAATTTTTAGCATAAAAATTGTAGTGGCAATCATTTTTCTTCAAAAATAGACTGTACAATCAACAAGGACCTGACCTCATTTGTGAAGTATTAGGACTTGGATTTCTAAAACTTATTTGAGAACAGTTGATGGTATTTTTACAACCTGGAATTAAAATATGAGCAGATAAGAGGAAGGTGTTATTACCTTTTTGCTCTTTATGTGGCTGTTTATTTACTGCCTCTGTAATTCTGTAAGATAAACACTCCATGAAATATCTGGAGAACAGAGTTATGGTGAGATACAAATGCTTCAAGAATGTTTTGATCAGAATTATACCTTCTTCATCCCTGCTTTGGCATCCAAAGTCTTAGCTGATTGCAAAAAGCAGGTATCTACTTTCCTCTGAGGACACGAAACTGAGAAGATATTTTAGCTTTTAGGTAAAAATTATTAAAATGAGGTTTTATCATAGTGTCTGTTTTCCCGTCCATTCGTCATTCTTTTTAATTTTTGTATATCTCCATAGATGCCAGCAATGGTGGATTGACAGTTCACACAGAATTTCTGTGTAATTTTCAACATGAGCACTGTTACATCCAATTCAACAAGTCATTATTTGTCCAATTTCATATCCAGAATTATGGTATTAGTAGCACAAATATGTTGTTTTTTAGTTATTTTTCTTACCCTGCTATGGCCCTCTATTATGAAATATCTTTTTTGAATTTAAATCTTTCGATAATTGTGCGGCCCCTGAGAGTTTCTAGGATTTCTGTCCTGTCCCCACAATGCCACATGTGATCTCACCTTAGCCAAGTGAGTTTGTTCATACCTGCCTCTGTTCACTCAGCAGAAAATGGATACCAGGTGGGACAAGTCATGTGACTATAAACCTTCTAACACCTCACAGGCAGCCTGGGTTATTTTTGGGTAATAATGTCCATTATGTTTGTGTATGTGCTTAAAGCATGGCGGGCAGCATGGAATTCTGGGACCAGTTCCTCAAAGCGACCGTGGCTCTAAGATGATCGTAACTCCCATACTTTATCATAGACTGTCGAGCATTGCAATCGCTTTGAGGAATGGTGCCCAGAGTCTATATCAGTGGTCTTATTATCATGTTGTTGTTTTTTCCTTTCATTAAAACCTTTAAACCTCCCACATTTCAAATGTCATATAGGATAGAAACAATGTATAGGGTTTCCATTGTATAGGGTTTCCGTAAGTCCTGATATTTGTTCTACTGTATTCCTGCCATTACTCCTTTAATGGAGTTGTGAGGAGAATTGATGGAAGTATAATGTTTTTTCAGTAGACAGTAATTTTCCCTCTTTTACATTGCAGACAAGAATGAGCTCACGACAAGGGATGGTAGCAGAGTGCAGCACCACCATCGGCAGAGTGTTGTCACCAAACTTTCCTAAAGGATATGCCTTGAATGGAGAGACATTTACCTACATGATACAGCGAGGTAAACTTAGACCCATATGGCTGCGCGTCCGCCTCACCTTTGTGACTGGGATATTGCTCCAGAAAGTGTGGTTAAGGTGAGGACTAGGTCAGAGACAGTTGCTTGTGTAAATACAGACCCATAGGGAATGGTCAAATTAGAGTCTAAAACTCACAATGTGTTTTCTAGTGTGGTCAAGGTGAGTACTAGGTAGAAGTGAGTGAGTGAGTCTGGTTTTATGCCCCTTGTAGCAATATTCCAGCAATATCACGTCGTGGAACACCAGAAATGGGCTACGGTGTGACGAGCAAGCGCTTTAACCATGAGGCTACCCCACTGCCCCTACTAGGTAGAAGCGGGTGCTGGTTTCAATACAGACCCATAGAGAATGGTCAACTAAGAGTCTTGTGTGGTCAGTGAGAGTTCTGGAGAAGACCTAGAAAGTGTGGCCTAGTGAGGTCAAGTCTTGGTAGTGGCCTGCGTTTTGGTAAAGCCCAACAAAGGTCAGGTGATGTCCTGGTAGTGCAGGCTTGCTTGGGTCCAAAGCTGTGGTCAAGGTGAAAGGGGTCTTGGTAGTGGCAGGTGCTTGTTTTGTAAAGCCCAACAAAGTGTGGTCTAGGTGATGTCAAGCTCGCTGACTTGGTTGACACATGTCACTGTATCCCAATTGTGTATTCCTGTGATTAGGCTCGATTATGACAAAATATGTCATCAGTACAATGCTTGATTTTGGAACAGACTTACTCTTGTTTACATGGGTATGACCAAACAGATCATTTATTATTGGACTCTGACAATATGGTTTGAAGCTCATCCTACTGGTTTCAACCACTGGTTTGCTTGGTCCAGACTTGATTATTTACAGACAAAATGGGGTAGCCAAGTGGTTAAAGTGCTCGCTCGTCACACCAAGACCAAAATGTGATTCCCTACTTGAGTACAATGTGTAAAGCAGGGCTCAAGATAATCTTTCATGATCAGGGATGCATTACTCCTTATTTTTCTCAATACAGGAGTACTGGAAAACAATAAGAGTACATTTAGAGTACTGAATGGAATTTAATGGAGTATCAGTAATCTTGTGTTTCATTTCATATATGCACCACAACATTGCTACTCTTGTGTAAACAGGTCAATAAACAATAAAACAATACTTTTTCAGATAAATCGTCTGTAAATGATTTCTAAGACCGTACACCATTGCTGTGGATTAGCATTATCTGCTCACGCTTTCTAAATGATTTCCTACCATCTTGTATATTTTATATCCATACATACGCCTAATTTTATCTGGAGCCCTGTGTAAAGCATTATGCCATGATATTGCTGAACCTAAATGCTTCAGCCAGACTGGAGCCCCTGTAATAGCATTTCTGGTGTAGCCTAGTGTTAAATATTGCTGGAATATTCGAATCCCTACATGGGTACATTGTGTGAAGCCCATTTCTGGTGTCCCCCGCGGATATTGCTGGAATATTCTAAAACTGGCAAAAAACTCACCACTCACTAATAGCATTAGCAGTAATATTGCTGATTTGCTACTTTCAGTCACTCACAAATTAGGCCTGATGTGTGGGTACAATTTACAGCAATCTTTTTATTGTCCATCCTTATGTCACTCTATGAGATAGAGTTTGGACCAGACAATCCAGTGATCAACAGCATGAGCAGCCTCCACCGATCCTATTGTCCAATGTCACTCTATGAGATAGAATTTGACCAGACAATCCAGTGATCAACAGCATGAGCACCCAAGCCTCTAGTCGCTTCTTACGACAAGCATGGGTTACTGAAGATCAATTCTAACCCGGATCTTCACGGGTCCAGTGTCAATGAACAGTGATGTTAATGGAATATTGCTACAGGCAGTGTAAAAGTTCTCTCTCATAAACTTACATCATCAGTGTAGCAGCAGTAACAACATTTTACCAGTAGGATTTGAATAGTTTTGTTGCGTGAGCAGGAACCTCTTATCTGCAGGTATCGCAATGTCAGTAACAGATGTTGATAAGCCGCCAAAGTTTAAAAACCTTCTGTAAACTTAAGCAAGCATTAGTATTTACGTCAGATATCTTTTAGATTTCATGGATTTCAACTTCAAGTGATTTGCAATTCATCAGCTTGATAACACCCGGTTAATGAGGAGATGTTTTCGTGCAGGTCTTATTGAACAATAACCTTGCCCTCTATCATGGAGGCATGCTTGTTGAATCTACAGCTAATGTGTTCCTTATAGTGTTGAACAAACAAACAACTTCACACGAAATTTTGCTCTATAAACATAATTATGCTTTTGATTTGTTGTCTTTTGATGTGAACGATAAGAAATGTTGTGTTTTTTATCACTTGTATCTGATAAGCTGTATTTGAGGTCAAGGGTTTACAATTTATCCGAGGTTTGTTTGGAAACAGCAGCTATTAACGTGCCACCTGCGTCTAAATTGTGAGTAATATCAAATCTTGTTATCAGAGGTATACATCTTTAATATGTCAGAAATCGAGAATGGGTGACATCTGTTGGTTTATGTAGCTGTGTGTAGCTGGTTGTAGCATCAGCTTCCTGTTGTAGCCTCTGACACAGCATGAGCTTATGTCATGGCCTGGTTGTTTGTGGGACGGTACAGTAAACAGCTTGTCAGAAATCATTGGAGACATGAAGTCATGACAGCTAATTATAGAACCCTTTTACTGACATTTCTAAACCTTTTCTCAGCCATTATCTGGTCAAAATCAGTGGTGGGGATCCGACTTGAAATTTTGACCTTGATTTGACTTTAGCACTTGACAAAACTCTTCAAAATATATTTTCAGTGTAAACATATGCTTGATTGATGATGCTGACTTTGGCTTCTGTTTACGGTGACATATTTTCGACAAGTCTTGTGATTTTGTCAAAATAAATTCTTGCTCCATTTTTTCCATCCAGTTGGAGTACGATGCTTTTACTATGTTTTTTCAGTATATCCTTTTATCATCAATCTTAGTACAGTGTATGTATGTGACTTTCTAGGATATGATCTTCAGATGGAATTTTTTTTCCACAGGATTAATTAGTTCGAGTTGCAAAAGGAATAGTCTGTAACTGGAATGCTTCCATTTTGTTTAGAATAATGCTGTTCTAGATTCTAACAGTTGTTCTATGAGAGGGTTAGTTTATGAAAAGCATTGAAATTTACCATTATTATTTTTTCTTTCAAAAATAGGTAGGGCCTCATAACATAATCGCATCAGACGTTTTGTTAGAGTTAAAACATGTTAAGGAAAGCTAACTGTTATGTATGCTGTAATATTAAGGGCCTATTAAGAAACTTGTTAATATTTGCGTAATTTTTAACTATTGTCATATCCAAATAGTCCAACAAATTTTACTCTTGGTTTTTGTAAATGCTCAAATACTTTTAGAAAGTGTTCAAATGTAACATGCATATATATTTGGGATTATTCTTTTTCAGTAAAATAGAGATTCTAGTACTTTTGTTTTGTTTGTAAAATCACTTGACTGAGGGAGACTGCTCTTATTTCCTGTAGATTTTAACAAGTCTTGCATTAACAGACTTGTATCTATGTCTCATTTAGTCTATATTTCGTCTGTCTGTTCATCAATATTTTTGTGTAGGAAATATTTGAATATCTTTGTATATCAAATATGGTACAGCATGTCCTGTTAACTTTCTTGTGAAACAGTTGATTATATATTGAAGTGAACTATAGTACCTAGCATTATTTTTTTATTGCATTTAGTTGTTTGAACCATTGATGAACCATTTCTCCTTGGGTACAAGATGGTTGTCGTGCAAACCTTGAAGAGTTATTTCCCTTGGGTCACAATCTGCTTGCTGTGGCAGTTGTTCGTTCAATCATTTGTTCAGTTAGTTATTCACATATCATAAGTGAAACATGATTAATGATTATTAGAAGGTCAATATAGCTTGTAATATTTGTCAGGTCAACTTCTGTGAATTTATGAATGAATTATCTAATAGTAAAACAGTTTAAAAAATCAGTAGACGTGGTCAAAACAATTGTGAAAATGAAAGCTTTGCTCTATACTTAGCAAGAATCCTATGAAAGGAGACTGAAAGTAAATGTAGTTCCATTTAGGAGACCTCAAGTTATCAGACCTCATTTGCATATTTATCAGATGACGATAGCTAGGTTATGGGATCGGTTAACTGCACTGACAACACTGTCATTTATAGCATATAATTACTAGTTGGAAAATAAATTTTCCTGTGCTCCAAAAGTTAAATATAAGTAAAACTAGTAGTAATTAGAGATGTTTTGGTGAAAGTGTTTCCTTTTGCTATAGTCCGCTTTGGTTTCAAAAGTGGATCGATGAATTGGTAATCAAATAGTGAACTGTGTCAATATTTTAATGATAGTTTGTTTAACAACTTTTTTAATTTTAGGGCATAAATTCTGCAAACAAATCACAGAGTTGGTCTGACGTTTTCATTATGATCAGCATTTCATTGAGTATTATATGTTTAATAGTTTTTGAGTTAGATTGCAATTCATCGGTCCGCTTTTGAGCCAAACGCACTATAGTATGTTACGTTTGAATATGTACTATGTTTTCCTTGTGCCTATGACCTGAAATAGTGAGTGTTTGTGTGTATAGAGCTGAAGTCTGCAAGGTTCTAGTTGTATCACATCAACTAGAAATAAATGAACCTGGGCCAGATAAACCAGTGATTAATATTATAGTATTTTTTATGGAGACAGGATATTTTTTCAACTTCAGCTGTAAAACCAGATATATTTTGATTCAAACTGCATTCAAATTGCATACAGGTACTTGTTGCATACAAATACTTTTAGTTTTTCATCCGTTTGAAGCATAATTATGTTTTTCAAGCAAGTTAATATTATTATTTACTTTCCCCAGAATATCAGATACTTGGTACCTTATACTTGATGCTACTGAAGACAATGTCAGCAGCAATATGTATATGTTTATGTCCATTTTCAGTTATGGCAGAAATTAACCCTATAACAACATAATCTCTGTTTTCCTCTATAGTTATACGATGGGTTATCTACCAAGTCCCCTTCTGTGGTGCTGGATCGAAAGAAGCGTCCTGCGCTTGTGTCAGACTCCAGCACTCTGGTCATCGTGTTTGACACGGGTGTCAACCCTAAAGGCTGCTGTAAATATGCCGGCTTCAAGGCTGCATACCAGTTTATCTCAGGTGAGTGCCTCGTTAAGGGATGGTACTGTGTTCAGTTACCCTTTCCATGTGATGTAAGGTGTACATATACACCATTTCCATGTGATGTAAGGTGTACATATACACCATTTCCATATCATTTCCATGTGCAGTGTAATAGTGCAGACAAGAGTAGATGAAAAGGACAAAAAGATTCACACTAAAAAAAACTTTCCTCATATAGTCTATGATTCCAATGATGACGATCAGATTCAAAATTTTTTGACATGCAAAAAAGTTGTCTTGACTTTAATTCACTTCTTGTATTCTAAGGAAGTGGGCGGTGGGGTAGCCTAGTGGTTAAAGCGTTGGCTCGTCATGCCGAAGACCCGGGTTCGAATCCCCACATGGGTACAATGTGTGAAGCCCATTTCTTGTGTCCCCCGCCGTGATGTTGCTGGAATATTGCTAAAAGCGGCGTAAAACCAAACTCAGTCAGTCAGTCTAAGGAAGTATTAACTACATAAGCTTTACATGACAGCCTATACAAAGAGTATTTGTATAAAACACCTACACATGGTTAATTACAACAAAAGAGACCAAGATGAGACAAGAAGTAATGTTGTTTTCTTTGTTGTGATTTTGTTTATGTCCATCCTGATCTCTGATCTTTCATCTGTTCTGACACCAAACTACCGATTCTTTACAGAGAAGGACTGGCCAGACAAGCCACTTACCGACTGCAGTAGAACATATGCAATGAGATCAGGTGGTATGATCGACTTCACTGGGTCCATGTCACATCCGGGTCAGCCAAACTTCTTTGACTGTGTGTGGATCATCAAGAGATACCCTGGAGATGACCGACCAGACGGAGTGATGCTGAGGATGAGGGAGGTCCTTCTGGGAGACGGTGAGTGGCAGCAACATCAGACTCTTTGAGAGGTATTTTAGAAGCTGGGAAGCATGATATAGACGGACTCTATGGATAACAACTTCTTTATTTTGTGGGTGCAATGTTTTGATACAGATTCTGCTTGACATTGGTACAAGAATCGTATCGAAATGTTGCACCCATGAAATATAGAAGTTGTTATGCATAAAGTTCCTGAGAGCCTAATAATGAATATGGGAAATGAATATATATTTTCACAAGTCTGCAAAAATTATCAGCTACAGTTTTGTCATCTACATAGTGGCGGAAGTGGTCCACTGCACTGATGGTTTCATCAGAGTTTTAGTTGTATCTGAGTAGTAGAATACTGTGATAGTATGTTACTGAGAAGAGGTGAGATGACTACAAGATACTATGCACATCATCTCAACACTCCATAAAACACCATTGTCTTTTTCATATTCAAGGGAGATAACCCTTACGTCCCTAGCATCATTGTATCTGACCAGCACGACTCTGTGTTTAGGTTGGTGTGTCTAAAGGGAAGATGACTACAAATTTTTCCATGCATCATCTCAACATTCCAACAAACACAATTTGTTTTTCCCTATTCAAGGGAGATAACCCATACTTTGCAATGCATTATCCAAGCTTCAACTTTTACATTCTTGACAAACTGCACATGCGTATATAGTATCTTCAATTGACCAGTATCCTTTAAGGTTTATTTAATAGCCTCTCTAAGACAAATATGAAGTTATTGACATATAATATGACCTTTAGTTCTGCTTGCTCTACTTGTGACATTGACTGTCCTGGTGTTACAGGGTTGGCTTCAGTACGGCAAGGTCAACAGCCTGGAGATTCGTCAGGGGACAACGTCACTGAGTCCAATCAAACACAAATATACAGCCAAAAACTTGACCTACGCCCAGACGTTCTACACCTCGGGGCAGGGTCTGTACATCCGACTCCGCGGAGGTTTCTATTCAACAGATAAACTCTCATTCATATTCACAGCCGTCAAAAATATATCTGCAGGTGAGCCAGTGTGAGAGTTACTGATTAGCAAACTAAAGAAAAATCAACACGAACACTGCATTTTGGGGCAGTGGGCATATCAGTGTAATATGTTCAGTATATCAGGCAGCTACTTCTGACCATCTGAAGTTAGGGCCAAGTTATTTGTATATGTGAAACTGATATATTTCCTTTGGGAAGTATGGTAATGGTTAACTTGTTAGACAGATCTACATCATGTTATTTGCGATAGTATCCAAACAGGAATGGTGTTTAAAGAAATGGATTCAAAATTCAGAGAAAATCTTGCTTGGGAGTTAGCTCCCTTTGACTGAAGTTTTATTTGTCCACTTTCCATCTTTGGGGACATGACTGCCCACCATACAGTAGGCTGTTCTCTTGTTGCATGCTATTGAAACGTGCCTCTTGTCAATCATATCTAAAAGTATCATATTGGATCCACCGTCTAGAAATCTGCAGCAAACACTGTCAACCACTGCTGAAAGTGTCACAAAACATCAATTTACTCACTCACTCAAAATAGATCCCTGATTCAGTTGCAGCAATGTGCAAGCATCATGATCTAACAAGAAATGCGTAATTCATTTTGTAAGATACTTGCCGAATAAATTACATAGAGTAAAATATGTGATATCTTCTGCCCCATGCATAAGGTGACTTGCCTTACAGACGGTGACCCGTGAAGATCCGGGGTAGAATAGGTCTTCAGCAACCCATGCTTGCCATAAAAGGCGACTTTGCTTGTCGTAAGAGGCGACTAACGGGATCAGGTGGTCAGGCTCGCTGACTTGGTTGGCACATGTCATCGGTTCCCAATTGCGCAGATCGATGCTCATGCTGTTTATCACTGGATTGTCTGGTCCAGACTCGATTATTTACAGACCGCCGCCATATAGCTGGAATATTGCTGAGTGCGGCGTAAAACTAAACTCACTCACTTATAGACGGTGATGTACTCATCAAACACAAGTACTTGTATTATACATTGTGCAGTAATATATTTACTTACCAACATGGAAATTGGACAGATTTTTGGTTTGTACCCTCATGGTTATTCCAACTTGATAAATACTTTCAAAGTTCCATGTCTGGACACGTGTTTGAAGGCAAGTGTTTTAGGAAGCAGATAATGCGGCATTTTTTGTGGGATTACGATTCATGAATGTTATTACAGGGTGAGTGCAAGCATGAATCAGGTATCTATTTGGAAAACACTTAAGAATAATCTGTGTAGCAGCAAGTCAAATCAAAACCATATATATCAAATAGCACAGATACAGTTACTGCCGCTGGTATCAATCTACCCATGAAGATCTGGGTTAGAATTGGTCTCCAGCAACCCATGCTTGTCGTAAGAAGCGACTAACAGGATCGGGTGGTGAGGCTTGCGTCTACATAGCATGCTGGAATACATCTCCTACAACTGTAGACCCATGAAGTTCTGGGTTAGAATTGGTCTCCAGCAGCCCATGCTTGTCGTAAGAGGCGACTAACAGGATCAGGTGGTCAGGCTTGCGTCTACATAGCATGCTGGAATAGATCTCCTACAACTGTAGACCCATGAAGATCCGGGTTAGAATTGATCTTCAGCCACCCATGCTTGTCGTAAGAGGCGACTAACGGGATCGGGTGGTGAGGCTTACTATATAAGGCTGTAACTATGCATCAAACTATTGAAGGATTGCAATTGTTGAGTCTCCGATAGCAATTGATCGATGGTAGAAGCGAAAAACAATCGATGCATCGATAGTATGTGTGACTATCAGTAGTTTAGTAATTGACATCCGTTGATAAATGCGCACCGCAAGATGTTTGGGTGCAGACTTGCAGTTTCATTGAGTTTATGTTTTAACTGTTTACTTGATCTGGGTTTCAAGCGTCTTATCAGTTATTAAAAGAGACTGAAACTACATGTACTTCATTTTGTTTATTCGCATGTAAACTATACATTCACTTGGGAAATAAGTTCAAATGAGACAAAATCTATTGCAATAGTTGGTCGTAGTAGACTATCGCTATTGTGACAGTATGTTGCAATAGACTATCGCTATTGTGATAGTTGGTCGTATTAGACTATCGCTATTGTGATAGTATGTTGCAATATTCTATCGCTATCGCAATAATTGTTTTCCCCTCAATAGTCACCCCTATTGCTAAACCTGGTTGACACATGTCATTGTATCCCAAATGTGTAGATCGATGCTCATGTGGTTGATCACTGGATTGTCTGGACCGGACTCAAATATTTACAGACCAGTGCTATATAGCTGGAATATTGCTATAAAACTAAACTCATTCACTCATTAGTTTCTGTGATTGTTCACGGAGTCTGTTCCCCAGATCTGGTATGACATTTATGGCACTGTACAGTTAAATGTGTCTTCTAGAAATGTACAATTCCATCTCACTTACAGTGTACATACAAGTTAGTTTATGCAAATGACATGAACATGGATACTTCTACAATACATTTACACAATTTTACTTTTTGTTTTCAGGTGGCAGTTGTCCTGGCTACTTCGAATATCTGTGTCAGAATCTGATGTGTATCGACCAGGAGCTGATGTGTGATGGCATTGACCACTGCGGAGACAACTCAGACGAGAGTCCGGCTCTTGACTGTTCTGTATCAGGTAAGGGAATGCATGCGTCAGGACCCGGGTCGATCCAGATCTTCAACAAGTGGGTGGTGGGTGGATTGTGGGATGACTTTGTTGATGCATAAGGGAAAGAGTTTTATGGATGTCAACTTCTCTATCATGAGGAACACAACGTTTCGAGTATATCCTGAATTCTCATTTCATCTGATGAAGGAGTAAGGATTTACTCCTAAATGTTGTGTTCCTCATAATAAAGAAGTTGACATCCATAAAACTCTCTTCCTCATGTGTATCACTTCTAAATGCCACTTAAAGACCTTGTCAGTTGATACGTCATCGTATCCCAGTTGCATGGATCGATGCTCATGATATTGTCAGTCTTTGGATTGCCCAGACTTGATAATATACAGGCCTACAATGGCACCTAGGGCAGGTATGGTTGTAATGCATTAGTAGTGCAGGAGCGATTGATTGAATAATCGGTCAGTCGATCGATCTTGCTTTTATCAGGGATTAGGAATGACCTGGGAGTTTATGAGTTCTTCAGTGAAACATCAAACTTCTTATTGTTTCTTATTATTTCTTATTAAATCAAGACAACTGATGCAGTTTCATGACTCGCACAACTGCAGTGTAAATGACATACAGTGACACCCCGGATATTCGGACACATTCGTTTTTACGTAAATCGTCCGGATAACTGAATATCCGGATATCTGGATTTCTGTCATCCAGGCTTAGGTGTTGAAACGGTAGTGAGCATACACTTCTGGTTTAAAATCACTTCCAAAACAGCATGGTCATTTTGATTTGCCAATTACAAGTTACTCTGTGCCAGATAAGCCTACTAATCACCACCAATACCCTGCTGATCGGTCATTAATCCGGATTGAGTTAATTTTGTGTTGATTTAGACGGTTGGTTTGTAAAATTTACCGTCCAGGAACGGAAACCGCATATCTGTTATAGACAGTCACTTTTATAACGTAAGAGATTGGGTTTTTATGAAAATTGACCGGAAGGCGAGGTTACCAGATATTTGGGATCCAGGTATCCGGGGTCTCACTGTACTCGCGTCTGTGTTTCCACAGGAAGTATCCTTGATCATGGTATTAACCGGTGCCTGTTTCATTTGCATAATGTTATGACTGTGTCCCGTTATTGCGAACATGAGTTTTGCGGTGGTGTTTATGATTACAATCAATTAATGACCAAGATCGATTATTGATTTGCATATTGTGAGCAGTAACCAGCACTATGCATTAATAGTTCCCACCCCAACAATCTCTCCACCCTAAAACTGTCTCCTCTGTTTCAGCTCTGTGGAGACTGAGCTTCAAGTGGTCCATGCCTTTTTTGGGTACGTACCAAATACAATGAACTGACTGATATAACAAACTGTATTTTTCAGTGTTTGCCACATGCTTTGTCTTTGTCAAAATGTGTATAATGAACGATGGATATTACAAACTAAAACTGCCCTCAAGTTCATTTAACCATAGGGGCGGTGGGGTAGCCTAATGGTTAAAGCATTGGCTCGTCACGCCAAAGACCCGGGTTCGAATCCCCACATGGGTACAATGTGTGAAGCCCATTTCTGGTGTCCCCCGCCGTGATGTTGCTGGAATATTGCTAAAAGCGGCGTAAAACCAAACTCAGTCAGTCAGTCATTTAACCATAGTTTACTGTAACTGCTACAATTGATGTGTTCCTTATAACGATATTATTTTTGAAGTGTGTTGCTATATCATAAGTATCACTGTTCATTAATAAAAACAATATGTAACGAGCTCATGCCCAACATGTTTTACTTCATTATGGAAACACATAAAGATAGTTATCTCTTTATCATATGAAATCATTCTTAAAATAATCAATGATATGTTTTAATGCAATGAAATAACATTAGAATCCACCCATAAATACAATGTTGAGAGAAATTAACCATTTATGGTATACTTTTGTGATGCCAGCTAATTTGCAACTATGCCTATCTATTGAACCACCCCCACATCTGGAAACTTTGTTGGAACTTTTCTTAGAATAAATATAAATAAGAAAATTATATATCTGATGAAGCAGGCATTTTATTGTTGTATAGGACTTAAAGGTAGTTACAGTAATTTGCATATTTATCAGATCATGATACCATGTTTATGGCATTGTATTCCATTGTTGTTTCCATTATTGTTGTTCTGCAAAATATAACACATCAGTTACTCACCAGAACCAGAGCTCCTAATGAAATCTAAGTTGTCCTGCTTTTCCTCAAAAGCTGGTGAATAAAAACCGTGAAACATTTCTCAGATGTATATTATAATCATACAGATTCATTTTAGACATAAGAATAAATATTTGAGCTTTTGGAGGGGGTTAGATGAAATATATTCTTCAGGGTGTAGGATTCTGAACATTGATGCAAAGCTCACTACAGATGTCCTGATAAATATTAGGAAATATTTTTACTAAAAAACTCACTATCATGATTATGTGCATATACACAAAAAGAGATAAATATACTTCATTAAGGTTATGAGACCTTCAGATTACTATGTTGCTACTGACTTAATTACCTATGTGACCTCATGTGATGAGTGGGAAATAATTCTTCCTGCAAAAGAGTTTCTTTTTTTTCAACTTTTTGCTGCATGTTCAGGTCTTCTATTGTTTGTTGTTGTTTGTTCCCAGATGTGAGCAGCCCTGGGCCATCCCCGCGATGTGAGGATGGGTTTCTGTGTGCAAGTGGAACAGAGTGTCTGTCCCACAGCAAGCGGTGTGACGGGCTCCTTGACTGTCAGGATGGCTCCGATGAATACGGATGCTGTAAGCATTACGAACATTTATTACCGACATGTTGCTAGGCTTTGTTAATACCTCTGTTAGGAAAGTTCAGATGACAAGTTATATATCTGCTGTAGGAAAGCAGATGAATATATCTGCTGTAAGCGTTATAACTATTTATTACCCCAAATGCTTCTAGGTTCATGTCTCTGACAGTGTAGTTCCTATAAACATGGATACTGTAAGCGTTACAATCATTATTACCCAACATCACTCATATGCTACCATGTGTTGCTTCCCATAAAACAACTTCTAATACATTTGCATATAAGTTCCTTTAATATCAGAGATAATATGTCTGTTAATATTTCTGCAAAAATGGCCTAATGAATAAGAATTACAATAATTTATTACCCAAAATGTTACATGTTACCATATTCTGTGAAAGGACTCTTAATCAATAAAATAGGGAAAGAATAAATTGTAAAAATAATTACGTTTCTGTGTTTGCTCAGTAGAGTAAATTCTAGTCTGTCGTACAGACCCTGAAGTAAATATATCCAAGAAAGCCCACGCAAGTCTAGAAAATGTGGCAAGTCTAGAAGAAAGTCTCAGGGCTCCTTTTCATTATATTTTTGTTTTTTTTACTATGAACTTTTTTCAGTGAAATATGTTCATTTCAGAGACTAGTTGTTAGTCTAGGTAAATTGTAATGTTGAAATGTTTTTACCTGTTTCAGATACGCCAACAACAGGTCATTCAGCGGGCGTATCATCTCATCCTAAACTTGGATTATATCTCATATATGTATTGTTTTTATTGGTTATATTCCTCAATAACAGGTAGCCAAGATTGTAAAAATGTGTGTTTGAGAATGTATGAGAACATATGAATATGTGCGAGAGAAATTGAGAATGTAGAACAACCACACCCACTAATTAACCTTATTTAATAGCAGGGATATAAGAGTGTTATAAACAATGTGAAAATATGTAACAGTTGGCCATTCAACCAATCAAAGGGTATCTTAAGAGGGGCATTAGGGCTGGTATTGGTCATTCTTGTTTCATTCAGTGCAGCTGTAAATACAAATATTATTTATAATTGGTGGGTGTGGTAATATTGATGTTTGAGAAACTTGCAGAAGTTAAATGCCATATCATCGTTGGAGTAGTAGATGCAGGCTTGCTACAGCAACTAGGGTGAAAATACAGTAATATTCTCCTCAAATTTTCATAATATTAACAGCAATAATAATAATGTCATTAAGTAAATAAATGTTCATGAGGCTACTTGATGATTTCCCCGGTCTTTGTATCAGTGCACCCTGAAATTTATTTCTCAGCTCCATGGGGAGTATCATATAACATTCAAGATATATATGGATCACTCAGCACAGTGACAATCTGTAGTCTGTCTGATTGTTCAGTTACTGATAGTAATGTGCAAACACCACATCTAACATCCTCCCAGAGTCAATATCTTTCAAAATAAGTTTCAAAATTTGCTGATGCAGCAATAAGTAATATTCACTTACTCGGTGTCTAGTAACATCAATTATTTCATTTATAAACATAACATATTTTCTTTAAATAGTAAAGTAATCTGAAGATCTTATAGAAATGTACGCAGAAAAGTAATTGGCCAGACAAACATGATGAAATGTCTAAGATAGAAACTATGTTTTTTATTCTTATTTTGACTATTATATGGTTTGGAAAAAGAAATCGTATACTGTTGATCCTGTTATTACGTCATGTTCGTTGGCTTTTATTAAGTATTGTTACTTAATCAAGCAGGCATTTGCTTCATTTGGATGTGGGATGCTTTGAGAGATGTCATTGTAAGAGTTTCCACAAGTTCTTCAAAATATGCCACTGACCTGAGTCTTGTAACAGGGTCCATGTGCACAAAGCAGTCTTAAAGCTACAAAGTTACTCAAACTCCAACATAACCATACAAGAGTTTTGTTTTGATTTGTTAATAGGCCCTGAGTCATAGGTATGTTAAAATGACTTCTTACATTAACCAGTTCTTTGAGAGGCATTTTAGAAGTTATAAAGATGAAGGAAAACCAACTTCTATGGATAGTCAACATCTTTATTGCAATGAATGCGACGTTTCGACGTAGGTACTAACACTGTTATCAAGCACTCATTGCAATAAAGAAGTTGACTTTCTAAGTACTTGGTTTTCCTACGTGAATTACTTCTGCAAGTTTCTTGTGCCAGACCATGGCTTGAGGTGCTACTTATATCGGATGTACATATTCCTCCCGTGCTGCCATTGTGATATCAATTGCTTTATGCAACACACCTGTCATGTTCCTCTCCACTTGCCTTCACACAGACTTCTAGGGAAATTCCCATTTCCTGCATTCTGTTCACTCATGTAATACTGTAAATATGTAGAAAACAAGGACTGTTTACATACACATGCCTAACCCAGATATATTTGAGTCCGTCTGCTGTTCATTTCAAGTTGTATACACTGGATCAACAATCAACAGAAACAAATAGCAAGTTCGGTGTTTGAGTTATTCATAATGAATGATAGGAAAGATAAACCTATTCCCTGTTCGAGGGCCTTACATGAAATGAGCAGTTGCCTTGGTGTCAAATGTTGAAAATTGCACACCTTGGTTTGCTCTATGTTAAGAGAGAAAATATGAAAATTATTGACCCCGACGAGAAAGTTACATGCCCCTTCTCTATAAAACATTTCCTCCATTGAAGTTCAAAATTCAACCAATAAATACTTGAGCCTCATTCATAGTGAGTGAGTAACGCTGTTTTTACCAATATTCCTGCAATATCACTGCAGGGAACAGAATAAATGGGCTTCACATATTGTACCCATGTGGGGAATCAAACCCGGTTCTTTGGCATGAAGAGCGAATGCTTTAACCACTAGGCTACCCCACCGCCCACCTGAAGTTCTAAATCTCCTTCTCATGGTAATCAGACACAGAGGACAAGCATTCAGAGACTGCCACCAGAGACATTCAACACAAGTGGTAGGGTAATATTATATATAACTCCCTACCCACTTTCCATGAATGACTGGGCGGTGGGGTAGCCAGTGGTTAAAGCGCTAATTCGTCCGCCAAGAGGGTAACAATGGGTTAAGCCATTTATATATATTGCTCTAAAAGCGGGCGTAAAACTAAACCCAGTCAGTCAGTCAGTCCATGAATGACTGGTCCCTCCCTTTGGTGGATTTATTGATGGTTGTTCCTCCATCAGTGAGATGTTTGTTAAAAAGTTGAACATGTGACCCTTGTTTCTGATCCGTGTCTACAATAGGTTGTTCCTTCCCTCAGGATTCACTTCGTGTTTGCTCAATTGATTCAGTACAGCAGAAATAGATCAAGGTATTCATTTGTTACCAGTGTGATCATCATGTCAAACCAGATGTTTCACATAATTGGACTGATTTCTTGCCAGAAGCAGGTTATTTTTACAACCCTTTTAGAATACAGACCTGCCAATTGCAAACAGAACATCACTGTTTTGTTTCGAAGCTTAGGCTTTGACATGGACCTATGACACAGCAACTAAAAGGACACATCAAGACTGAAAATCTTGACAGTCCTGGAATAATTTGTATTTTACATTGCTGTCCTTTAAAAACCAGAATTGCTATTGTTGAAAGTTATGTTGATCAGTGAGAACAGGGTGTGTGCCTTCCTTATGTGTGCATAGTAAAGTGTGTATCAGGCCATTTGTCTTAAAAACTATGCAAATAGCTTTATTGGCCCCTACTCAGTAGAACAGAGAAGCATACCATTTTCCCACATTTGTTACAAATTTACCATAGCAACAAGACAGGAAGTGGGGTATAAATTGTATATCCACCACCTAAATGTTGTTTGCAACACACACCAAAAAGGAGAAGTATACGCTATTTTGTTTTTGTCTCAAGGTGTCTCACAGTATCATAAACTAAATTCATTAATCATCTTTTTGCAACAGCAATATTGTATAAATTTCCTCTGTACAAGCACCATGTAATGAGACCACATAACTCTTTTGCTTAGCACTTTATTTTCACGTTTCTCAAACCTAGAACTGACAATTGTCATTTCAACATGGATGGGTGGACAATTAGCCTTAGAATTAAGGTCCTTTGAAAACAAGAATACTGGTTATATTGTTTATTGAGAATAGGGTGTATGTATACATGTATATGTTTAGTCTTCCTCTTGCCTTGAGTTTTTCAAATTTTGTTTTAAAAATGTGCTTCCATGCACAGATATTTTGTCCAAAGTTTGTTAGATATTGTGTCATACAAGGAGTCCAAATGAATCTTTTGTGTAGCAGTTTGTTTTCAGTCACATCTTAAAGGTGATAGTTGATTTTATATCCTTCAGGACAGATTATACTCATGGAAACGAATAAAGGAACACATGAAAGTACAGGTGTTCCTGTATTCTTTTCCAAGTTTCTTCACAAGGTATGTATTGCACTGTGAGTGAAATTCTGGAAATAAATAAAGGTACACTTGTACTTTCATGTGTTCCCTTATTTGTTTCCCTGAGTATATATATTTGCATAATATTCACCTTGAATGGAATATTTAGAATAAGTAACTGTTGGCTGTTCAAAACACTTATGTTTCTCTGTGATTATGCGTCCGTGTTGCCTTGTCATGTTCATGTAACTGTCCCTGTTGGAGCTCAGCTGTTTCAAGTTTTATTCAGCTTCCTGTTTGGGTGTTTACGTCGACTTTTCTAACTCGGCACGCCCTTTTGCTCTCTTGGTTTGTATTTGACCTTACCTGAAAGGTTCAGAAGTTCAAACCAAGACTTTTCTTTCATCAGTTTGGTCAGTAAGATATATGGGTGTATATCTATGAATATGTCATCATTTTTAAGGAAATATATTGTCAACACTGAAACAGTTTTTTGAATATTTGTGTAAATATGTGATCAGTTTGAACTTGCATATAACAGAAAAAGTCTGTTTGTTCATTGTTCTTTTATTTGAGATAACCAACTCCATTTTCAATGTAAGAGAATAATTGTCTTCTTTGGTTTTATTTCCATATTTGACTGTTAGTTGTATTGATTTGTCAGTAAGCATTGTTTAACATGCTTAAAGGTGGAAGGGTTTAAAGAAACCAAGGATTTGAAGGAAACTATGCTCTGCAAGTATCATCAATTATATAATTTGTAAACATAACATATTTTCTTTAAATAGTAAAGTAATCTGAAGATCTTATAGAAATGTACATTGAAAATTAATTGGCCAGACAAACATGATGAAATATCTAAGATAGAGACTGGTTTTGATTCCTATTTTGACTATTATATGGTTTGGAAAAAGAAATACTAGTATACTGATGGAGTAACGTAAAAAAAACCTTGTCCTTTGTAAACGTAATTTGTCATAATGACACATTTATATTGATTGAAAGAAATAAAGAAAAATTACATGTATGAAATACATATATCATAAAAGTCAGTATAAAAGTATGCTTCTTTCTTCTGTTTTGGCCTTCTTTGATGTTTTTCAATAACCGATATTAATAGATCTTATTTATATAATTTTATCTGGAAAGCAAGAAATCCAAAAACAGAATCTTATACAAGAATACTTCTGATATGATGCTGTGATTGGGAATAATTGTGTTCTAATGTACAAAGCGTTTTGTATATATGACTGTGTATATTCGTTGTCTGTCTCTCAAACATGGTGTACATGGTTCGACAGCTGCACCCAGGAGGACGGGGGGCACATATTTATGTTTTTGAGAGTTTAATATCACAGCATGAATACCAAATAAAAATATTTAAATAACCAGCTCCTTCTTGCTTGTGTGTTGAACTTTAAAGAATGTATTCTTGACAAGTTTGTTTGGTGTGGTTCATCTGAAGTTTCAAAGCACTTTTACCTGCAACATCCCAAGGTGATGATGTGTCACAGCTGCAGATGACAAGCAGTTTTACCTAAGTTTTTCTTCTTCTCTTGCAAGAGAAGGTGTGTAAGTGAGTTGGGGTTTACACCAATTTTTGCAATATTCCAGCAATATCATGGCAGGGGACACCACAAATGGGCTTCACACATTGTACCCATGAGGGGAATCGAACCCGGGTTTTCGGAGTGATGAGCGAACACTTTAATCATTAGACTGCACTACTGCCTATAGTAAGTCTGGATATTCCACCGGTATTGCTAGAGTATTTAGTTTCCGAACTCAGCAATATTCCAGCTATATCACAGTGCCCTGTAGAAGATTGTGTCTGGGCCAAACAATCAAGTGATTGATATTATGAACAATGTCTCTGGGTATGATCACACATGATCAACCAGTTCGCGGAGTCCGTCCACTTGATTGAATATATTTGCCTCAACCAAGTCTGTAATCAATTCAAAAACAATTTCAAATAAAGTGAGTGACTTTAGTTTTATGCCACTTTTAGCAATATTACAACAATATCAGAGCGAGGGACACCAGAAATAGGCTTTCACACATTGTACCCATGTGGGGAATCGAACCAGGGTCTTCAGCGTCATGAGCAAATTTATTAATCACCAGGCTACCCCACCGCCCCAATTTCAAATTCAGCATACTCAACAACAATCTCTGTATAAAACTGTTTTATTCCAATTATTAAAATAACAAGGTTTGCATGTGCAAAGCATCAGGCATGTTTGGAATAAAAATACAAACAATACAACAATGTTTTCTGTGTACAATTGAAAACATTGTACATGTTGATTATTCAGCAACAACACAAAATGTGATATCCAACAGGATGCGTTTACATCATCTCTTTCACAGAATAAATACCACGGTATTGATAAGGGTGGAGAAGGTTGCCAAAGAATGCATTCACCACAAATACACATTAACATTACTAAACACTTTGTAAATATTGCTGGAAGAATGTTTAATTGTTTCAGGACAATCATTGGAATATATTTCACAACTCTCTAAGAGTTATTGTCTGATGAAATTAGCAGTTTAAAAAAAGCAACGGGTAAACTGCACTTTTAAAGCAAAAAAATGCAAAGCAACTCGTGAATAAAGTGCAACAAGTACTTTGATTCATATCTTTTAACCATTTAAACAATTATGTGTGAATGTTAAAACTATCTGCCATTGTAAATAATAGACACAGAATGTTAAAAAACAAAATGTCAACATAAAATCTGAAACCAACATGGCTATAAAAGAGTAAACTATTCAAAGCTAGTTTAGAACATTGGAAGGCTGTCCGTTGCCATAGTCACCAGCCATGACTGATTAACTGTGGTCATGTGAACAAGCTGTGTGTTCTTCAACCTTTTCCAAGTTCGTGGTATTGACATGCAGTTCCTCAATGTAAGTGAAGTCTGATGATAAAACCTTGGGCTTCAAATGGAATTTACAAAAAGTATACAATTCAAACACATCTAAGAACGCCCACTTTAGGAATGCTGTTAGCTGTAATACGCACAAGCCATGATAAATGAATCATAGTCAGATAAAAATATAGTTCTTTAACTTAATTTGATTAGTACTTTTATCAATACACAGTTCCTAAAGAAATAGTCCAGTCATGATAAAACTCTTGGCAACAAATTGAAATTATTAAAAGTATACTATCATTAAAATTAAGAGCACACATGAAAACGTGGCTTCAATTTTTTTTAGAATTTACTAAGATACAGCAAGATACGTATTTCACCTAATATTTTAATTTTACTTTCTTTGAAATCTCATCACATAAGAATGAAATTAACTGAAACAAAATTAGATGAAATTTAAGTAGGGCTGTTACAATACACTTCATTTCCATTAGCAGTCTATAAAACGTTTGGCCTCACTATGATTCCAGTTAAGGAAAACTAAGCACAAAAACTGAAGCTCCACCTCCACTACGATTACTTTCTGATGCAGCACCTTCAACTACTACTGCTTTGTTTAATGCCGCATTCAGCAATATTCCAGCTATATGGCAGTCTGTAAATAATCGAGTCTGGACCAGACAATCCAGTGATCAAAAGCATAAGTATCGGCCTTCAACAAAAATTTCTCAAAGCTTAAAGTCTTTCATTTTACCACCGAGTACTTCCAGTCGAAAAACATTGATCTTAAAATATATTACAATAATGCTCTCAGAGATAGCCTTGACCTTTCATGGACAAATCAAAAAGGTGTTACATCCTGGAAACAATATACACTTCAAGTTTAATTATACATTCATTACTACTATATTTGAAAGTGTAACAAGTTCTTGAGCGAGATCTTCCTATTTTGTAAGTTATGTAACCTTGACCTCTGACCTCATTACACCTCCAAGTGGAACAAGACCATTGTAGGATATACTGTCAAATATATTTGAGCCATTATTTGTGAGAAAAATTATTCGGTTGAAAAATTCTTAAAAGGTGCATAAATGATGGTATATACCGAACTTAAAGATAACTGCATTAAAATGTGTTATGTAAGCACTTTTCTATCTCATGACCTCAACCTTTGACCTTTTCATGACATGTGCCAAAAGAATTCCCAAGGGTCAGTTAGGAGAAGTCCAACAATAACTTCTAATGTTAAAAATTTGTGTCGTAGCCTTTAGCAAAATCACCATCAAAGGTCAAATTCCAACAAAAACTTAAAGCACTCCTGTTTCATAGGACTGCCAACAATAAACTTGCCTTCAGAAAATATACTGACTGACTGACTGAGTTTGGTTTTTACGCCGCTTTTAGCAATATTCCAGCAACATCATGGCGGGGGACACCAGAAATGGGCTACACACATTGTGGCCATGTGGGGATTCGAACCCGGGTCTTCGGCGTGACGAGTGCCAACGCTTTAACCATTAGGCTACCCCACCACCCCAGAAAATATACAATGTGTGCCACCTTACGCATAGTTAGATACAATTGTTATACTTCTGTGTTAAAGAATGGTAGTTATGATCATCTTAAAGCAAACATTGCTTTGTACAACAGCACCCTTGAAACTAATTACAAGCACCAATTATTCTTATTTAGTGAGGTGGCCTAGTGGTAAAAGCGTTTACTCCATATTAATGCCTGGGTTTGATTCTCCTTCATATTGTTGGAATATTACTGAAAGTTTTGTCAGACCATACTCACTCAGTATGTTGTTAGAGAGGTATCATGTCTTAGTACTTAGCCTCATATGCTACTTATGTGACAACATATCACGATGGAGCAAGAATTTAGTGATTTGTTCCAGTCTGTTACTCACACCACACCGTTAAATAAGGGGTTCGACAGGTATCATGGTTTATACTTGACCTCATAATAAGCTACTTATGTGACAACATATGACAATGCAGCAAGATTTTATAGATTTGTTCCAGCCCGTTACTCACACCAATCTGTAAAATAAGTGGTTCGACAGGTATCATGTCTTAGTACTTGGCCTCATAATATGCTACTTATGTGACAACATATCCCAATTCAGCAAGAGTTTAGTGATTTGTTCCAGTCTGTTACTCACACCATACTGTAAAATATGTTTTACGACAGGTATCATGGTTTAATGCTTTACCTCATAACAGTACTTATGTGACAATATCTCACAATGCAGCAAGCGTTCATTGAATTGTTCCAGCCCTTTAATAACAACCGACCATGATGACCTGCAGGGCCCCACATTGAACAAAGCAACCTTAGAGCTAAGGTGATCGTAACTCCCATACCTTAACATAGACTTACGACAGTCGTACAGCTAAGGTGATCGTAACTCCCATACCTTAACATAGACTTACGACAGTCCCGTACTAGACCTAAGGTGATCGTAACTCCCATACCTTAACATAGACTTACGACAGTCGTACAGCTAAGGTGATCGTAACTCCCATACCTTAACATAGACTTACGACAGTCGTACTGCTAAGGTGATCGTAACTCCCATACCTTAACATAGACTTACGACAGTCGTACTGCTAAGGTGATCGTAACTCCCATACCTTAACATAGACTTACGACAGTCGTACAGCTAAGGTGATCGTAACTCCCATACCTTAACATAGACTTACGACAGTTCTGGCACTAAGGTTGCTTTGTGAAATGTCACCCCGAATTCACTTAAATCACATGCAGAGTAATAAAACAGCCAAACATAAAACACACTTGCCACATAAAACACAACCAACTGTAACCTGTGTAACTGCAGATATGTATCGGAATACTAGAGGTTCTAGACCATCAGGACGCAACAGGCATTGTTCTTCCAGCTTCATTCAGTATAGCAGTGTATCGCCCTGCATGACATTCACTCTATGAGTTTACAAAACACTTGCCTACAAATCAATGTGGGTACTTAAAAATATAACTGTACATTTTCTTATTGGTAAAGCTACTAATTAATGAAAACACACAAGTTTCAACATGGCAAGATACAGAGAGATAATTCATTGTTTTCAGGAGTTAGAATATCATACTCATTGTTCAACATTTCTTAAAAACAGTGAGGATATAATCTTGTATGGTTTGGTTATTTCATTTAATAACATAACAATGACAATTTGTCAAAAGAAATGTCAAATACAAAAGTTTTGTGACATTGTTCCGCAACTGAAAATATTTGATTGGCTGACTATGGATGTACAGGTACATGTGTACTCATCCAGGGAGCATCGGTTGATCAGATTTGTCTTCAATATTGATTAGGTACACAATCACAACCAATTTGTAAAGGTAATCATCCAAGCATTATCAGTGACAATAACAATTATTTGCTGCAAAATTAAATTTAGCTCTACAAAACTTTGTAATCTGTCTGTGGACATTCTGTTTGGTACTTGTGACTGACTGACTGAGTTTGGTTTTACGCCGCCTTTAGCAATATTCCAGCAACATCACGGCGGGGGACACCAGAAATGGGCTTCACACATTGTACCCATGTGGGGATTCGAACCGGGGTCTTCGGCGTGACGAGACAACGCTTTAACCACTAGGCTACCCCACCGCCCCTTGGTACTTGTGAAGCCCTGAAGTCTCAATACAGATTGACAGTTCCTTGTTTGAAACAAAATTTAATAAACAAGTGAAGAAATTCTAATTTTAAGTCTGGACTTCATGTTTCTTATTGGAAAAAAAGAGTTAAACCATGCATGCCACAGATGAATTTATCTTACGTTATTGATTCCAGAAGCAACACTTTTCGTTGTCCCATTATGTTGGCAAAGTATATTATCGGCATCCAATTTTCATGTGTATAGCACATAACACGACCAGAGACTGGTCCAGTGATTATCGGATGTTATACGGCATATACCAATTGAGATACTCCAATGTTATACAGCATTAAGAAGGCTACTGTATATCTGGTGTTTATAACACATATTATCACTATCATATGATATACCACAGATGTTAAGGACCATTTATCGGTAATTATTTCATATTCCTGTAGTTAAACTGTCAAGCAATGACATATTAACTGTAGTGATATGAAAGAATTAGTTGGTCCTCAGTTGCTTTAGTATACTATTCCACAGCACTGTCCTAGTGTTTCTTCATTTCATCCATTATTGCAGTAGTTCAGTACAGTGTTTCTATATAGCACAAATGTTAACATGATTCAAAATGTATGTATGTGTACAAAAACATTCTTGTATGTTTGAGTGTATCCCTGTCTGGCGAAATAATGAAGCTATAGATTACGGTAAGTGGGGGTGAGTGAGTGAGTGAGTGTGGTTTAGTGCCACTTGAACAGTATTACAGTTATATACTTCCCATCAAAAGTTTAGACTCACTAGTGTAAATATAGCCGCTTACTTCAGGCAACTGTTCTAAATTAAATTTTGCAAAATATCCTGTTTAAAGGTACTGTTTACACATAAGCTGATGCATTGTAAAACAAATTCGTACAGTTGAAAGGATTATTGTCATGAGTTAAAAAAATGATAAAACTCAGTGAAAATTGGCGAATTCTTTACACCAAAACTTTTTACATGCATGATATTGGCACATGCTTTTCAGCAATTTGATGCATAATCCTCTTGCAATTCATCTGCATTAGGTTTGCAGTTGGTTCCCCTAAGTTAGTGGAGAAATCAATCTTTGATGTAACCAAACATATCTACATAACATATAGTGACAATTTTCAGTGAGTCTAGCTAATCTTTTGAAGGGAAGTCTATCATGGCATCACTGTATAATGTGGAAGAAACCCTGGAATGACGCCAGTCTATGATAGGTCTTTGGTGAAACCCTACAGCATGCGTACAGTACTGAAAAAACAAGAACATAGAGTGAATCAACAATCACAGGATTCTGGCATGACAAAGGGAAGTAATTCTGCTCAAGCACACTGAATTTCAGAGCCCTTGACAACTGGGCCAGTGTGTGCCAGCCCGACATTACTCACGGCTAGAAGTTCTGTCCAGCTTGTATCGCCCTGACAGGCTCTATTTGGGATCTCACCAGCAGATGAAAGTGTTTGGGTAAATATATCCATGTATGAGGACAATAACAAATATCTTGTAAAACATTAATCTGCTTACAGTAAAGTATATACATGAATCTTTTAAACATCCACAAAGGAAAACGTGTGTTGTATCTGTTGCTAGAAACAGACATGGCACACCCAAACACCCTGTCTACTAAGTGGCAGTCTCTCAAGGAGGAATGTTCCAAGTTTGAGTGAATCTCGTGTAGTCACGTGACAACTTGTCAATCGTCTATTTGCATGAGATATGTATAAATTGCATTGAAGTTCAACTCTCACACATTCCACAACACTACAGTGTTCTACGTATCCCTGAAACTGTTGCTCAGAGGAAGATGGGCAAGATGGCAGCTGTACCATGCTATGTACCACTGTACCATGTACCAGCGTATAACATATCCTCTCTCAACTAAAACGCCTCATGTATCTTTTCTCAGATGTAAAACTCAAAGCTTACAGAGCTGAATTTTCAACAGTTCTGGGGTTTGTTTGTTTCTGATATAACCAGCTATCACACAGTGTCAGTGTTTCTTTAAAGAAAACAGTTTGTGAAAACTGGCTGTGTTTTGATCACAATCTCTAAACGATCCAAATATGTGGTTCCATCAACAAATAGATCATATAAATCACAATATGACAATGGTCACTCACAGAAGTAAGAATAGATTTGAAGTAGCTTGCAGAAATCACAATGAGGTGATATTATCTCAGAGAAATCACAGGACGGTGATATGTCTTGCAATGCAGCCACACTCCTGGGCAAAAATAATCATCCCGATTCCGTGGTTCCATGTTGAGATCTCTGTTCTAACAACCATTTCACACAGATTAAGTTTGATGCACATCTGCACCGACAAGATCACATAAATCTGTGATGTATCACAGAATCACACAAATATATCTGGATCACCACCATCACCTGTGTCCAAAGAAAGCGAGAGATATGTCCCTCGTAACCGATCATCATGTGGTTGTTGTTCCTCTCTCTCTGGCTGCCTATGCCTTCGAGGGCTCGGAGCTGGCACAACGGCAGTTGATGGAACACGTAGTACAACCTCTCCACCCTCGGCAGAACTGTCTCTCACATGGGAAGGAGAATGGCTACTGTCAGACTGCCTGCCTCTCCTCCCTCGTTGCCGTGGACGATCAGATGGTGGTCGAGGCTCTGGTTCTGTTGGATGATCAGGTTCTGATCGATTTCTTGAAGATTTCTTCTTCCTTTTGGCTGTCTGATCCCGATCTTTCCCATGGGCAGCTAAACTGTCTCTACTTCTTCCTTGACCTTGACTGTCACCTTGACCTGGGCAGGCTGCCGCACCTTGCTCCCTCACAGCCTCACTTTCACTTTGTGGTTTGGGATCCTTGTTTCCCAGTGTGGATGAACTCACTGGACATTCTATGAACTCATCCACCGGCTTACTGAATCTCTGCTGGTTCGTGCGACCTGACTCCTCGTGGACTGGAGCAGACGACACAGATGAGTCACGTGGAGGATAACAGTCTCTCTCTGCAACTGTGGAATCAGACGAAAATGACGCTTGGCATAGGTGGCGCTCCATTTGTGATCCATCTGATGATGTGTCTGAAGCTCTTGGAATGTCGCAGGAGTGGGACTCAAGTGAGTCCGTGGAACTCGTGGAATCTGCTGATTGGTTGAGTACATTCTGTGATGCCGTCAGTCGAGGTACATCTGTTGGGCTGGTTGCTTCTTCGTAGGTGGGTGGGTTAACAAGCCCATTGTTGACGTCTGGCTGCGACCACATGAATGCCTGTAAGTATAGAAACTGAGTCAGGCCGACCGGGTTATATACTTTATACTAGTCATGTCAACTATGGCATTCAGAAGGGGGCAGTAACGGGTGGTGAGGTGAAATGGGGTAAATATTGCATTGCAAGATTACTGTGTTTATCCATCGACAGGCAGACCTAGCTGTCTATAGAGTTAACTATCTATAGGCCCATCCCTTACAATGCGTACCACCACAACTGGCCTTGTATAAAACCTTCCCCCATACTACTACATGAGAGTTGACAATGTATAAGCCCATTGCCTCTAACAAAAGCATACCATGACATCTGGCCATGTATAAAGCTATACCCTGACCATGAAAAAACCCTACAATTCAATACTTAAATGTACACTAACAACTGACTATGTATAAGCCCACCCATCCCATAATGAAGTGCACCAGGGCAACTTACCATGTATAAACCCACCCATCTGATATTAAAGTGTACCAGGACAAATGATCACGTATAAACACAAAAAGCCATACTAAAATATACCAAGATAACTGACCATGTATAAGACCACCCATCACACTCTAAAGTATACCAGGACAACTGACCATGTATAAGCCCACCCATCCCACTCTAAAGTATATCAGGACAACTGACTATGTATAAGACCACCCATCCAATTCTAAAGTATATCAGGACAACTGACCATGTATAAGACCACCCATCCCATTCTAAAGTATATCAGGACAACTGACTATGTATAAGACCACCCATCCCACTCTAAAGTATATCAGGACAACTGACTATGTATAAGACCACCCATCCCATTCTAAAGTATACCAGGACAACTGACCATGTATCAGACCACCCATCCCACTCTAAAGTATATCAGGACAACTGACCATGTATAAGACCACCCATCCCACACTAAAGTATACCAGGACAACTGACCATGTATAAGACCACCCATCCCACTCTAAAGTATATCAGGACAACTGACCATGTATAAGACCACCCATCCCACTCTAAAGTATACCAGGACAACTGACCATGTATCAGACCACCCATCCCATTCTAAAGTGTATCAGGACAACTGACCATGTATAAGCCAACCCATCACACTCTAAAGTATATCAGGACGACTGACCATGTATAAGACCACCCATCCCATTCTAAACTATATCAGGACAACTGACTATGTATAAGACCACCCATCCCATTCTAAAGTATATCAGGACAACTGACTATGTATAAGACCACCCATCCCATTCTAAAGTATATCAGAACAACTGACCATGTATAAGACCACCCATCCCACACTAAAGTATATCAGGACAACTGACCATGTATAAGACCACCCATCACACTCTAAAGTATACCAGGACAACTGACCATGTATAAGACCACCCATCCCATTCTAAAGTATACCAGGACAACTGACCATGTATAAGACCACCCATCCCACACTAAAGTATATCAGGACGACTGACCATGTATAAGACCACCCATCCCATTCTTAAGTATATCAGGACAACTGACTATCAGGACAACTGACTATGAAGACCACCCATCCCATTCTAAAAGTATGCCAGGACAATGTGACCATGTATAAGACCACCCATCCCATTCTAAAGTATGCCAGGACAACTGACCATGTATAAGCCCACCCATCCCACACTAAAGTATATCAGGACAACTGACCATGTATAAGACCACCCATCCCACTCTAAAGTATACCAGGACAACTGACCATGTATCAGACCACCCATCCCATTCTAAAGTGTATCAGGACAATTGACTATGTATAAGACCACCCATCCCATTCTAAAGTATACCAGGACAACTGACCATGTATAAGACCACCCATCCCATTCTAAAGTATACCAGGACAACTGACCATGTATAAGACCACCCATCCCACACTAAAGTATACCAGGACAACTGACTATGTATAAGACCACCCATCCCATTCTAAAGTATACCAGGACAACTGACCATGTATAAGACCACCCATCCCACTCTAAAGTGTACCAGGACAACTGACCATGTATAAGACCACCCATCCCACACTAAAGTATACCAGGACAACTGACCATGTATAAGCCCACCCATCCCATTCTATAGTATACCAGGACAACTGACCATGTATAAGACCACCCATCCCATTCTAAAGTGTATCAGGACAACTGACCATGTATAAGACCACCCATCGCATTCTAAAGTATATCAGGACAACTGACCATGTATAAGACCACCCATCCCATTCTAAAGTGTATCAGGACAACTGACCATGTATAAGACCACCCATCCCATTCTAAAGTATACCAGGACAACTGACCATGTATAAGACCACCCATCCCAAAGTATACCAGGACAACTGACAATGTATAAGACCACCCATCCCATTCTAAAGTGTATCAGGACAACTGACCATGTATAAGCCCACCCATCCCACACTAAAGTATACCAGGACAACTGACCATGTATAAGCCCACCCATCCCATTCTAAAGTGTATCAGGACAACTGACCATGTATAAGACCACCCATCCCATTCTAAAGTATGCCAGGACAACTGACCATGTTTAGATAGCCAATAGGAGTGTTCTGGATGACTTCATCGTAAGAAGGAGGAGCATCTTGCTGGATTGTTAGGTTCATCCTGATCCTGCTTCTGTTCCTTCCTCGTCCTGCAACATGAGAAACACACACTGGATTTCTGGAGACGGTTGTAGTTGTAAATAAACTTACATCTTAGACACAAGAAATTGCATATAATATTTTCCACCAACAAATTACATTTACCTCTCATAATGTAACACAGTCAGTTAAGACAAAAAGATGAAATTGTTTCTAAAATGTATGGGCAAAACATGACTATGAATAAGTTTGCTTTGTTGGTTACACAGTCCCAGTAAAACTGGTAATGAATTTGTTTCAGCACAAAAAAGAAACCCTTGTCATAAAGAACTGTGAACGTGATGAAAACTCACGGTTTCTACGAGCCATGTTGCCGCTGACCGAGCTGATTGGTTGTCGGCCATTGAGGGGCGTCTGCTGGGACAACGTACGACATCGGCGGATGAAGATGATGAGCAGACAGATGACGACGATGAGGAAGATGGAGATGACCATTGGGATGATGACGCCGATACTGATGGTGTAGGAGTAGCGGGAATATTCTCCATCTTTGACGCCTGGAACAAAATCTGGGCATTATCTCCTGTAGCAAATTATTAACGTAGTGTATACTCCCCAGGGAGCTGGGAATGAAATTCTAACGCCCACTGATCAATTGTGCCTTGGTAGTGACGTCATGCTTGGGGAATGGTTTAGGGTTAGGATTTGGCACATCATTAAAATGCACGTTAATATCAACAAGAAGACAAAGTCATCAATATCCCCCGCAATGGCAAAATACTCTTCATGATTATGTCTACGAGTTATGATTATGTCAAATATTTAGGTGTGTATATAGAAAAGTGGAAGGAGAGTACTGAAAGGTTTTAAGAGTTCTGCTCCAGAAAGGAGCACTATCACCAACTTCAGTCTAAGTCAAACTTGTTGCCATGGAAATGCCAAAAATATTTTATCCAAAACTACCAAAAGGCACAAGTACAGCAGCAGACCAATCTATGTGCCAAGTTTGGTGAAGAAATATTGAACGGTTATAGAGTTCTGCTCCGGAAAAGACAAATGTGCACGGACGGAGTCCATTTTAATGGCCCCTGCAAAAAGCGTTGCGGGGGATAACAAGAATGCACAGATATTTAGTGAGTCCGAACAACACTTTCAACAGGCATTGGGTGATATAACACATATATCCCCTCTTAACCATTCCCGTTATCCACCTTCAGCCACCACTGCGATCATATGACTGATGGATACAGCAAATAGATGCATAGCTGTCTCCTTTATTTGAATAACGATGACAACTGTAGAGACATTTGAGCAATGGTATTACTACTTGACGCAGACCAGGATACCAGCTCATACCAGGCTGACCTCCGACACAAGTTTATTCAATATATTCACAAGCACACACAACTTGAAGATCCTCCTTCACTTAGATATTAGTTTTGGGAATTGGTTAAAATGTCATAATTGATGATTGGTCCATTATAACCGATCAATCATTGAAAATAATTGGTTAGCATCATTTATCAAAATTTCCTGTTATGTTAATGCTAAAAAAAATAGAGAAGAAAACATGTAGTTCTTTTGGTGTTTTTTTTTGCAAACTGCACAAAATGCATTTCACATCTTTAACTAGTATGTTAGGAACATAAATTTCCTGGAGTCTTTAAGATAAATTCAGTCATGACTTGTAACGAACTTGTAGTGCTTAAGAAATGTAAATTTAATGACACAGACAAAACCAACCTTGTGAAAAATATTGTTAATGCCAACATGTGTTTAAAAATTGTTTGTGTTCGATTATGAGAAAACATGATCGATTGTTTGCGACCAATCTTCGATTATTTCAATTAATTGGATCACCTCTATTAGATACATCACAGAAACTACTGTGACGCTGACAATTCAAGGATCATTTTCATGATGAACCTTGGACGGAAACCTGCTTAGAACTGCAAAGTCTAGGCCACCCTATCTACTACGCCCCTGCACCTTCAGTGCCCCCTGCAGTATTCAAACCCATCCTGAACCCCTTTGTGCCAGCCTATCTTCTGTTCCCCCTGCAGGATTCAAACCCGCTCTAACTATAACATATAGGCCACGGTATCTACTGTGCCACCTGCACTATTCAAACCTATTCTGAACCATACTTTGTATTTATGCCAGTCTATCTTCTGTTCCCCCTGCAGGATTCAAACCCGCTCTAAACCATGATATATATGTCGCTGTATCTACTGTGCCCCCTGCAGATGTTAAGATTCCCACGTAACATATTGTCACAACTTTAAACTTGATTTTGCACTTTGAGTCCATCTAGATATTAATCTTTTCAACCATACCTATTAATATTACAATATCATCACATAGTGAAGGGTCGGTGGGGTAGCCTGGTGGTTAAAGTGTTTGCTAGTCATGCCCTAGACACGGGTTCAATTCCCCACATGGTTACAATGTGTGAATCCCATTTCTGATGTATACCCTCCCCTGTCGTGATATTGCTGGAATATTGCTAAAAGTGGCATAAAACTAAACTCACTGACTCACAAATTGAAAACCTGTTTTTCTGAAAACGTATGGTTTAGGATGCAAAGAGCTGAACCTCATGACACAGCAACAACTTTATTAAACGGCACTTACGCGTACGGTATGATGAACAAGAGAGACAGTTCTATGGCTATACAAACTCTGCATTCGTTGTATCAAAAATTGTACACCTGTGACTTATCTGCCTTGTTTGATATTAACAATAGAGCAGGTAACCTCTAAGTATGAATGTATAGAGTGAGTGAGGGAGTTGGGTTTTACGCTAAGCAATATTCCAGCAATATCACGGCAGGGTACACCAGAAATAGACTTCACACTGTGCCCATGTGGGGAATTGAACCCGGGTCTTCAGTGCAACAAACGAATGCTTTAACCACTAGGCTACCCCACTGCCCCAGAGAACCAGCTTGGGGGAGGGTGTCAGACATTGAAGTTGCAAGCAACAGACACTGGTTAACAGACTGACAGAAACAGCTCATGCTCCCCTCACTTACCTCTATCAATAGGGGGATAGGGAAGGATGTTCGACATCTTGCAGCCTCACAACAGATGCTGTTAGCAACAATCCAAATGACAGATGACACAGCTCACATCATCAACAAAGACACAACTAACGTCCTAACTTCCCACAGAACAGTACACGATGAAGTAACCAGGATCCCTGATGTTAACTCAGTGGTCCTGACGGTCCGACTCCAAGGACCTCATGTTATCATTTCCTTATTTTCCTCGAAAAACTATCTTTATTTCCCTGTGAGCTGTTGACAGACAACAACAGCCGACAGTGTCCTTAAACAAGGGAGTCGTAGCATGACCTCTACAGACTTGTGACCCTTCACCTATGACATGGCAAGTCAACAAGGTGTGTTTGAACTCTGAGTCAATACAGAAGGTGGTCTTCAAAGTCGCGCACATGTTTTGCATGGTTTACAGTTGGAGTTTTTGCCTCGCGAGAAGTTATGTCAAACATTTCCTGCAACTGTGTCACAGCTGGACGGATTTTGAGGTGGGTGAGTTGGGCGAAGTAGGAAATATGAGATGAAGTTGAGGAAATGTCTACTGTACTGGCCCCAGCCGGGCGGTTTTGTCCACTGTGATCATCAGGAATAACAATAAGGTTGTGTTTGTGGTGTGGACAGGAAAGGACTGTGCACAACAAAAAAAATCATAACAAAAGTAAGCCAAGACGTGTTAATACGGGATTGTATCACATCTCAACCTCATTTTCAATATTTTTAGGTATTTTTTCAGTAGTTTCACACCTAATTGCTGTTACGTAAACATTGGTTCTATTTACAGAAGTACAGGACACAAAAATATGAAAAATATTATATATCTGACTTCATCCTTTTTTCTTGAGAACGTCTTTAACTATATTTAACATTACGACTGATATTTCCCCACATACAACCACAGATTTAGGCCATGACAATGTGACTTTTATCACTTACTGAGAACTTGACGTATGGGGTATAAACATCATATCGACACATGCACACATCCCATGTACCACAAGTCACTGATGTGTTGAGATGATACTATGGCTGCAAATCTTTCAGCACTTCAGAGAGCTGAGAAGATTTTTTTGAGAGCACAATGATCCACTGATCGGGTAAATTATCAAAATAGCACAATAAGCATTTACTTAGTATAGGGAATCCGTCAATCATAAATGTTAATTCTGTTGTTGTTTGGGAACAGATAATTTGAAAAACATGAATATTAAATGTTGGACTGGTATTCAAAGTTTCTTCTTTTGTTCATCAAAACATGCTGCACTTTGGTAGTTTGTCAAGTGAAAAGTGATATCCTACTCAAAAGAAGTTAGGGATCATTTGGTTCTTTCATATTACCGCCATCACAGAGAAAACACAACAAGGAAAACAATGGATAGTAATGAAATTATATGCTTGAGTGAGTTATATGCCGCTTTTAGCAATATTCCTGCAATATCACAGCAGGGGAGACCAGAAATTGGCTTTACGCATTGTACCCATGTGGGGAATTGAACCCAGGTTTTCGGCGTGACAAGCGAACACTTTAACCACTAGGCAACCCCGATACCCGACAGAGAAAGAGGACTATCCGACAGAGATAGAGGACTATCCAACAGAGATAGAAGACTATCCGACAGAGATAGAGGACTTTCCCTGCTGTCTGTATAGTATGACCAGAAATTAATGAGAATTTTAGGAATATGTTTAACTGGATTTCTAGTATAAACAACCTTGACCAGCTATTAAGTGCTTGGTTTCATTCAAGGGAGACAACTCCGTTAATCTGTTTTCATTAGTTTGTGAAGAGTTATCCCCTTTTGTTTACTTGCTAGCAGACGACATTTTCAGTGATCTTCAGTATGGATGATTTAGAGAAGAAGAAGTTGATTTTAGAGTATTATAACAAGGACATCAGATCAGCTAAAGTGATTTCAAGTAGAACAGGCATCCCTTTGTCCACTGTTTATCGTGTTTTGAATAAATATTGCAAATGGATATGGCATTGATCACCAGGGAGGCGCAGGTAGGCCCAGAAAATTGACTGTCGGTGACAGGAGGCGGCTTGGTATTCACCGATCATGAAACCTGAACAAAAGGAGTGAAGGTTGAACTGGTGCTTACAGCATAGAAATTTTAACTGGGACAATGTGCTTTTCTCAGATGAAAGTTCTGTGTGGCTGTTTCCTAATACACTGAAATTCTGGACCAAACAAACTGAAAAACTTTTGTATCAGCGCCCAAAGTACAGTCCGAAATTTAACGTGTGGGGTGGCATATCTGTGTTAGGGGCAACGCCCCTCTGTGTATTTGAAGGGAATATGAACAGTGAGCGGTACACAGATATTCTCGAGGGACATTTACGTCCATCTGCTCACGTGTTCTATGGACATGTTTGGATTTTCCAGCAGGACAACGACCCAAAACATCGTTCAAAGCATTCACAGGCCTGGTTTCGGACCCAAAATATGACATTATTAGATTGGCCAAGCCATAGCCCTGACCTAAATCCAATAGAAAATGTTTGGGGACTTATGAAGGAAACTGTCAATAAGAAAAATCTGACAAATATTGCTGAAATGAAAGAAGAGGTGGTCCGATATTGGGAAAGCATGGACAACGACTTTCTAACTTCTTTGATCAGTAGTATGCCCCGCAGCATTGAAACCTGCATTGCTTCCCATGGTGACTTGACAAAATACTAACTGTTTACCTGTCTTTGAATCTGGAGTTATGTTCTGCTAATATTCACATTTAATATGTAAGTAATGGGTGAAAACAAACAAAACATTTACAATCTTTAAATTCTCAATAATTTCTGGTTGTACTGTATATGGACGTAGCCAACAGGGCCGACAACTGTGGGTCTATGTCAAACAATGGCAGTTACAACACTTGTAGCATCAAGATTACTGTGAGTGGAGAGTAGAGGAGAGTGTTTCCTGACAACAAACAACCACTACTGTGCTGTCAAACCCTAAACAAACTACTCCTCTGTCTCCTGATGCAGTGTACCGGTAGTCAAAGAAACTGCACTTGAAGATCAACTCCAACTGAAGAGTATACACATTGACAACAACTTCCTACAGTACTTAGCTGTCATACCGTAATAGCTACAATAAATGGCCAATTATATTGTTACAAAATATTACCTTCCTCATTACAACCGGTGATCAGAATGTCTTGTATAAAAGGTATTATATCTCTGATTTCAAACTAAGTGCCCTGTGCAGGCAAACTGGGAAAACATTTTGTTCTGATTTTCAATATTTCTTAAAAAGTCATACTTTTTAAATTTTAAAAGGATGTTAATATTGCATCCAGTGCATAATCATCCTTGTCCTTATTGATGCTATTGATCAGTGGGAAATTTATAATTACAGACATTGGCTGCAGATGGGGGGCCAGTCTTAGGGTCTGGGCAGGTCCTGATCAATCCCTACTTTCCTAGCCACTGCTAATGATCATGATGCATTCTAACAAAAATTATACTACTTTCCTAGCCACAGCTAATGATCATGATGCATTCTAAAAAAATGATACTACTTTCTTAGCCACTGCAAATGATCATGATGCTTCTAAAAAAATTATACTACTTTCCTAGCCACAGCTAATGATCATGATGCGTTCTAAAAAAATGATACTACTTTCCTAGCCACAGCTAATGATCATGATGCGTTCTAAAAACATTTATACTACTTTCCTAGCCACAGCTAATGATCATGATGCATTCTAAAAACATTTATACTACTTTCCTAGCCACAGCTAATGATCATGATGCATTCTAAAAAAATGATACTACTTTCCTAGCCACTGCAAATGATCATGATGCGTTCTAAAAAAATGATACTACTTTCCTAGCCACTGCAAATGATCATGATGCTTCTAAAAAAATGATACTACTTTCCTAGCCACAGCTAATGATCATGATGCGTTCTAAAAACATTTATACTACTTTCCCAGCCACAGCTAATGATCATGATGCGTTCTAAAAACATTTATACTACTTTCCTAGCCACAGCTAATGATCATGATGCGTTCTAAAAAAATTATACTACTTTCCTAGCCACAGCTAATGATCATGATACGTTCTAAAAACATGATTCTACTTTCCTAGCCACAGCTAATGATCATGATGCATTCTAAACAAATGATACTACTTTCCTAGCCACAGCTAATGATCATGAGCTAATGATCATGATGCATTCTAAACAAATGATACTACTTTCCTAGCCACAGCTAATGATCAGGATGCATTCTAAAAACATGATTCTACTTTCCTAGCCACTGCTAATGATCATGATGCTTTCTAAAAAAATGATACTACTTTCCTAGCCACTGCTAATGATCATGATGCTTTCTTAAAAAAATGATACTACTTTCCTAGCCACAGCTAATGATCATGATGCATTCTAAACAAATGATACTACTTTCCTAGCCACAGCTAATGATCAGGATGCGTTCTAATAAAATCATACTATTTTCCTAGTTACAGACAAAAATCTTGATGCATTCTGTTGAAATTAGACTACATTCCTAGCTAGAGTTAATGACCATGGTGTATTCTGATAAATAATACCACTTTCCTAGCTACAGCCAATGGCCATGATGCATATTTTCATTATAATAGTTCTTTCTGAGCTTCATCCATGGACAAATATGCAAGTCTCTTGAAATAATACTACATTCACAGTTACAGCCAATAGTCAAAAAAAAATATACTTTCCTTGGTACTAGGTACATTCCTGGCACTGAAGTTCACCTGTTCTTCAATCAACTAGAAATCTTCAACCAGCAAAGGTTGTTTCATTGTCAAAAAAGAAACTGATTACAAAAATTCAAATATGAACAACCTTGTGTTGTAGTTGGAGGCAATGTCCATGGTGGCGATGTGGTTGTACGCCAAAATGTCGGTCTATTGTTTCCGATCACAGAGGTAGAATCGGGGAACTCATACCCTGCCATGTTGGCAGCATTAAATCCAGGCACAAGACTGCTTTCCTAACGACATGAAGGTATATCCATGATTACGTTCTCCTCGATGCCTGATGGAGCATGTAGATACTTGTTGCCGACAACTATCTATGTGTAAAACGACTAGTTATATACCAGGAAGACAAAACACTGGAGTGCATGCTGGTCTATGCACTGGGTGGAGCTTGTCAGACCTCTGTTTGATGTTTACCACAGCAAAGTGAGTGAGACAGGGAGTTTAAGTACAGTGCAATCCATTTGTCACTGCTGAAAACACCCAAAAGGCACATCTAGGGATCATGCTTGATATGTTTACCAAGTTTGATGAAGCTAGCACATATAGTTTAGGAGATCTGCTCCGGACAAGATGACATCCTCTTAGTCACAGCCTAAGTCACATTTCCATGGAAACCGCAAAAAAATAAAATTCATATCTGGGTCTAACCCCCAAAAGGCACATCTAGGGATAATGGCTGACATGTGTACCAAGTTTGGTTAAGCTATCACGAATAGTTTAGGAGATATGCTTCGGACAAAGTGTGGACGGACGCACAGACATGCGGACGGAACTCGTTTCTATATCCTCCGCAACAACAAAATTGCGGGGGATAACAAGGCCAGAGTATCAAAAGGCAACATCTCAACACTTGATCAATCTATAGAAAGACTATTGAAGAAATACTGTATGGATTCCAAGACCTGCTCCTGAAACAACATCTTGCTCTGCTGGATGACCAGACAGTTTCCATTTTCATACCCCCAACATGTGGAATAACAAGTTATATTCCCAGGGACCGATTCTAACCCGGAATTCCAGCAGGATGGCTTATCATCAACACCATGGTTACCATAACACACAATATTCCAGATTACACATAAAAAGCTTCAAATCTGCATTTATCTGATACCACAGGGTTGTAAGATGTTTTTTTCTCCTACAGCCAGCATTAGTGATGTCATCTATGCTGCCTGAAATCTGATCAGGGTGCTAAGATGAAACTGCCCACCACACAGAGGAGACCTCTTGTCCAAGTGGATGCCACAGGGTTGTAAGATGTTGTGAAACTGCCTACCAGAGAGAGAGGACCTTTTGTCCAAGATGGTTGCCACAGGATACTAAGATGTTGTGAAACTGCCTACCACAGAAGGAGGACCTTTGGCCAAGTGGAGATGTTGTGAAACTGCCCACCCAGAGAGGGGGGATGCCACTGTTGTGAAACTGCCTTGAAAATGCCTGGGATACTAAGATGTTGTAAAAGTGCCTACCACAGAGAGACGACCTTTCATCTGAGTTGTCGCCACAGTGGTCATAGCTGTCACACGTGAGGTCGTCAGAGATGCAGCGTCCATTAAAACACTTGAAGTCACGGGATCGACATGCTCCTGCATCAGAGAAAACAACATCTGTACATTTTAGTCCTTAATCATTTCATAAAGCTTATATGTACACTGTAAAATCTCGAACACTACTGAATACTAGTCTTGGAGGTTCAAAGTGTATCACAATATATTGCAATACACAAAGCTGTATTGCTATAAGTACCACAATATATTGTATAATTCCAAACTTTGAATACAGAAACAATCATAAACATCATTCCATGAAATGAAATTCATAAATAGAATAAAACAAAATGTTGGTGATAACAGCCAAGTCGTGGATCTTGTTGATGGAAGTGTATGTGCATAAGGGAGGTAACTGAGAATTCACTTTTTATCTTCATGGACTTGCAATTTGAAATTGCAGCAACATTTCAAAGGTGTTTGGCAAGTGTGTAATGTCAAACACATGATAAAAATCTTTATCTCAAACCAACCGATATACCGAGCATTAAGAAATAATGATAATATGATATGTAACATAAAAGTATGTACCTCAATAGACCGATATACTTATAGCACCCTTATAATACTAAATAGAAGAAAGTATGTTCACAACAGTCAGAAATGTCCTCCATTAACCATGGTTATCTCCCTTTGTCTACATCCAGCTCCAAACTAAGAAACATAGCTTCCTGACACCGTTGTCGAAAATGAAGAATGTTAATGATATATATCGCTAGAAACGTATTTATAGTTAATGAACCATGTCCAAACTGTACCTCCGAAGAAAAATATAGCCTGTTACATCAACTTTTTCGTCGGCTTATCTAGTGGTAACACTTTTTAAAAACTGTTTTTGTGGTGACCAGTAAGAAAACGACATTGTATCGTTTCGCATGAATGAACAAAAGAAAACAACGTTGTAAGTGGAGACGTCAAATTTGCAATTAAACATCACTAGACAAGATTATTTGCCTTTTCATTTCTAATTTGTTTTTGCTAGGCATTGTATTATATGCAGGGATTAAGCTTACTGTGTGTATCTGTCTTGTATATAGAGCAGGAACTAGCAATCACACACATTTGCATATGTTTCCTAGTGATCTACCGGTGATTTAGATAAAACATTTTGATACTGATTTTAAGAGGCAAGTTAGGGAGTCTACGGTAATATACGGTAATGCACTCCACTCAACATAACAAAACAGTAACTCCTGTGTCAAACTTTGATGTATCAAAATTACGGTTGTCTCAAAGTAAAGTTTGGTTCCTTCGTATGCTTTGTTTGTATTGCTGATTTTCGACACAACCCAAAAAATATACATAAACAAAGCAAACGAAGGGACCAAACTATATTATGTAAGTATTTAGTAAGACCCATCAACTGTGACAGAATGGTTTTTGTACTAAAATCTACTAAAAGATGTCAAAAGATTTGAGAAAGAGGACAAAATTTGGGCACAGATGCACATACTGACCAGCCCCCATGTTTTCACCCAACAAGTCCCCTGTGTTTCATGACAATGTCGCATCGCATTGACTCACCATAGCTGTAGGAGGAGTAGGCCAGAACAAAGTCACGGGCGTTCTGGTACCGGCCCTGAAGCCGGATGTAAAACCCACTGTTGTTCACAAAGCCATGGTTCTTGTAGCGATCCAGGTTCTCATACTTCACCAGCGCCACCTGCCCACCAAGGGAGGTAAGTCCTCCCCGAATCTCCACTCGGTCCCGCTGTTGTGGGTAGTACACTGAGAACAATGAGTGGAATTTTAGAAATTTTCGGCTTTTTAATGTAGGAATGTCAACCATTTGTCAATGTTATTCAATATACTCACTGATATTTTTGACAAGTTGGTCAAAATCATTGTGAGTGAACAAATACTTTGATAACAAGATCTTTGACAAATACTGGTGGATATGGTGACCCAAAACATTCTGATTCTTTGTTTTGATTCTTTAAGTTGTTTTTAGTAGTACATCATTATATAGTTACAGATATTTTGCCTTCTTTGAGACTTCATTCGCCTGAGTGAGTGAGTGAGTGAGTGAGTGAGTGAGTGAGTGAGTGAGTGAGTGAGTGAGTGAGTGAGTGAGTGAGTGAGTGAGTGAGTGAGTGAGTGAGTGAGTTTAGTTTTACACCGCACTCAGCAATATTCCAGCTATAAGACGCGGTCTGTAAATAATCGAGTCTGGACCAGACAATCCAGTGATCAACAGCATGAGTCATCTGCCTGAATATTGACACTCTGACACATATTGACAAATATTGACGCTCTGCTAGTGTCGGAAGTAGAGACAATTTACGCTGACGTCAATGCCCAATATGCCAGCTGAAAAAGGGGTATTAAACAAAAAAGATGAATTATACATAAACATTCCCAAAGTTAATCATCCTGAAAGCAGAAAACCGTTTCCATCTTCCATAGGCAAGGGAGTTAACTGACTAAAAGAGTTTCCACCCTTGTCAAACTCAGCTGGAATTGTGGAGTATATTTTGGCTGGACCAATGAGTCTGTACATAGTAATATCAAAATCATTTGTAACAAAATCAACATTCTGTTTAAGAACATGGCAACTGTCATGAAGATTTCAGTCAACTGCACAAATTGAAAACTCATGAATTGTTAAGTGGGCACCAACAGATATTTTCCAAATCTTTTCATGATTTTAATCAAGGTGCTCAGTGTTCTGGTGCACTCCGCAAAGTAAGATCCTTTTCACTAGAATGGAGACCATGATTGTATGGTCTTTGCAGGACAGAGAAGGAATGTAACTCATATTAGCCACTGAATGCTCAACAATGAAACCACTCACTTCCTGCTTAGTTCAGTAATGGTGGAAATTTTACTTCTATAGTTAGTTAACTCCTTTGCCTATTGAAGATGAGTGAGTGAGTGAGTGAGTGAGTGAGTTTAGTTTTACGCTGCTTTTAGCAATATTCCAGCAATATCACGGCGGGGGACACCAGAAATGGGCTTAACACATTGTACCCACGTGGGGAATTGAACCCGGGTCTTCGGCGTGACGAGCGAACGCTTTAACCACTAGGCTACCCCACCGCCCCTATTGAAGATGATACAGTGTCTGGATTACCAGTGTTTCACTGTATAGGTGTGTATGATTGAGATTACTCACTTGGAGAACTGTCATATTCGACAATTTTGACTTGGACCATGCTGTACTCCGAGTGGCGTTGGATCACCCATATACAGTCATAGTACTCATTGGTGCTCATCACAGGGTTAAAGGTCACCACGCCTCCTTCCTTGTTCTTCAAGAATCCTCCACAGTCTGGACAGACAAAAAAAAATTAAACACATACACCCACAGAGTATAACAAATGAGTGAGTGAGTGAGTGAGTATTGCTTTATGCTGCTTTTAGCAATATTCCAGCAATACCATGGTGGGGACATCTGAAATGGGCTTAATACATTGTACCCATATGGGGAATCGAACCCAGGTCTTTGGCATGACAATTTAACCACTAGGCCACCCCACCTCCCCTACAACCACAAAGTATCACAAATGACAACAAGGTGTAATTGTGCCAGTTACATTAATGTTACTGTGAAGAGTATTTTAATTAGCACGGTTACATCTACTTAATGTAGGAGGAAGTCTAAAGTGATACAGGTCGCAGACATTTTCCACTTTAGGGTGGCTAACCAAGAAACATAATCGGGGCAATCAAGATATCTTGCACACCAAGGGATGTAACTCTGCACAATGAAGGCATTATCTGCTTGATGATCAGGTGAATCAATCTTCAAAAAACAAGGTGGTTGATATAAAATTTACAAAATTAACTTTGGGGCTGAATAAAAAGTAGCTGGTATTTGTGCAACAGAAACTATTTAGGAGCTGTGATTTTATAAGAAAGCTGGGATTTTATATAAAAGATCAAATTTTCAATAAAACCCTTTTTGCAAACCTGCAAACCAGTTTTAATACCACTACACAAACCTGTGATAGGTCTCTCTGTGTGGCGCCGATCTGAAAGGTAAGAAATCCATGTTAGAAATGTTCTCCATCTAGTCAACCAGAGTTATTTCCCTTTGCCCTTCTTAGCCTTTGTACAGATACACTGCATCTCATACCAGCCAACTGGAAACCATTGGTTTACAATGTGAGGTAACTTCTATACCATTAAAATGCACAGTTCCCTCAACGTAGCGCTACGACTGTCCTAAGTCTATGTTAAAGTATGTGAGTTACGATCACCTTAGCTATACGATCGCTTTGTGAAAGGGGACCCTGGTAACCAAATCCTTATTTTATTCACATTATATTTGGCAACAGACAAAAATACTTTATTTTGTTTTCAAATGGAAAAAAACATCATTGCACAGTTGACATCAATTGAAAAACCAATTCATTTGTTGTCATGAACTCACTATTTTCAAAAGAATAGGTGGCTTTAAAGCCAATGAAGTTGCGATTAGATGAGGATAGCTGTGTCCCAGTTCTGAACTTGACAGTGAGCTCAGGACCATCTGACACAACCACTGGGCGACTGCTTGATCCATAGATCGGGCCAACAATGTCACTCTTCAGGAACTGAAACCAGAAACAACAGATATATATTTCACTGATTTCAAAAATTTAAAACCCCAGTCAATAGACATTTTCCCAAACCCCGTTCATAACTTTATATTCTAACCAGGGGAATTCCGCCAGGCAATTTTGTTGGAAAGTACGCTGGCTTTTCTTTTCATCATATGCCTGTTGTTGCTGAAGATTGTCTTTTTTACTTTTTGCTTTTTTTGGTGGCGGTGCCACAATCGCCAAGAAACGATGCATTTTGAAATTGAAGCACTCAGAAAATCTCGGAAAATTTAGACATACGCTAAACTTACATTCACATGTTGTCGTGTTCACTCGTTATTTTTATTCATTCATTCATATATATTTTTGAACGCTCAAAACCTGTAAATTATATTGACAGCCTTAAATATGTACTAGACAGTTGGGATAGCACTTATCAAAGTTGCACTGGTCCTGTCAACATTTTACTAGACCCGGGCCAGTGGGATAGCGTCAACTCACCCACAAAATAGACCTTGGAGACATGTTCCAGTCGTCAAAGTTCAGTACAATGTACTCGTCGCTGTTGACGGCCGTGAACTGGTAGATGTACACTTCATCATTCTCTGTATAGAAGTTGGGGAAAGCCGGAGACGTTATGTATTTGGGGTCCGAGGGCGGGTCATAGGCTGATCCACGAATAGTTTTCTTCTTTTCTGAAATCCACAGACTCAGTGTTCAAACTAACATAAACGAAAATAAGAATCTGATTCTATCATATATAGTAAACTACAGTTACAGCAAAACTCAAACGGACTTCTCAGTTAAGTTTGTAACAAACATTGTTTTTCTGCATATTTGTACTGAATAAACAGCATATGGCTGGAACAGAAACAGTTTGCAATATCTGTCAGCTCATTATAAGTGGACCGCCTCCGTGCAGTAGTGGTTAGAGCATCCGCCCGGAGAGCGGAAGGTCGCAGGTTCGATCCCCGACCGCGTCATACCAAAAGACGTTAAAATATGGTACTTGTTGGTCCCTGCCTGGAGCTCGGCATTAATGGGTACATCAAGGACTGGTCAGCTTGGAGTCAGTATAATGTGTCTGAGTGGGGTATTCATGCTTCACTGCGGCATGGTATCTCAGTGGGCTAGCACTATAAAACCAGCTTAAGTCTGGGCTAGTACAAGCAGCCGCACATACACATACACACGCATGCACGTCGTCATATGAGCGAAATATTCTCAAGCCGTTAAACCCAATTTCACCTCACCTCATTATGAGTGTAATCATCATAAACATTGTTTACTGTACTACTAAAAAGAAGGTAATAGCCCCTAACCTTGAAATAAGTTCAAGAACACGCAATTATTTCACAAATTTCTCAAGATTGGTTAAAGAACATACACATTCGTATTTAGGCCAGACCAATTTTATTTCTTGTTTTACGGATTTGTGTACTCAGAAAACCTGAAAGCAGGGGAAAAAAACTAAAACTAAAACTAAATAAATACTAAAAGTATTTTACTTTTGGCAATTTATGAAGTGTCTATGGAGCAAAACACAATCTAAAAAACTTTTCTTGTAAATTTACATTTTTGACCAATAAAACATAAGGATTTTATTTTTTGAGCGATGAAAATTAACTTTTTTTAATTTTTTCTTATTCTTGATCTGTAAAAAAAGAAATAAAGTTGGTCTGGCCTTACTATGGAAAAGAAGAACAAAGGCACTTGGGTTGTATACTCCCAGGGAGCTGAGAATGATTGTTGAGCACACACTGTTCACTGACTGTGGTAATAATATTCACACTTTGAGCACACATCATGTATACGGAACCTAACGCAATATCAGTACACAAATTATTGTTGTCAAGTTTTTCATAGACTTATGACCCTTGCTACATGCATTTCAACTTAGTGTGCGTTTTCAAATCAATCTGAGATTTTACACACCAGTGATACTGCTCATGATCTAAAACTAGTTCCAATTTTGATTTTTTAAATTAATTTCTTACTAAGTTTTGCCCCTGCTCCATGCTTTTCAACTTATCAATGGGGACAAGTTTTCTCAGAAACCAGTGAAGTTAAATGAATGAAATATTTGCATATCGTAATAAAGAAGTTGAATATCCATAGCACTATCTGTCTTGTTCATAACTCCAGATTATCGATCACCACCCACTCACTCACTTATATACAAGCCAAATCAGCCCATTAGGCAGTATAACATAAATCTGGTTATTCTACCCCTTGTGATATAACAATATCTATGCTGGTTCCATCACAGAGGAAACATAAGTCATGTCATTGACAAGGTATGTAATAATCCATGTTATCACACTGCCATTATACATACTGACTGTTCTTCATTAACTGCACATCATCAACAATGCATGTATAAAACTGGATGACATACACACGCAGGATTGATGGCAACATATCTTGCTGTCAGTGTCTTACCAACGACTGTGAGCTGAAGACTCAGATGTATATCCTTCACCATGCTTCGGTCAGAACACACGACAATGTAGATCTTCTTTGACAACGTGTAAAAAGGGGTCTGTGGCCACGGCGTCGAGGTGAATGCCCGGGACGTCTCATTCATATAGTCGGGGTCAAACAGTTGTAGGTATGTGCACCTGAAACAAACAGGTTGTTGTCATGGCAAATTGACAGTTGTCATGGTGAAATAGATAGTTGTCACGATGACAGTTTCCATAGTGAAACAGGTAGTGTTGGGAATTGCTTGAAATCTCACAATTGATGATTGCTTCATTACCAACGAACAATCATCGAAAAAAAATGGTTAGCGTCATTTTACAGATTTTCCTATCCAGGTTGTTATTGCAGATAAATATAACATGATTCAACTAGCTAATTTAAAGTGATGACTAATATATCATGAACATAAACATTCTGGAATCTTAGAGAAATATTCAGTTATGACTTTTCAGTTAGTGAAGTGAGTTTTCTAAGAATGAAACATGTTTTCAGGCCCTGACAACTTCAAAGATCTGTTCCATTGTCAAGTGTTTCAAAGACTGAAACAATAGTTCCAAAATCATTTATGTTTGATTATGAGAAAATGTGATCCGATTGCTTGGTTGTTCGGTCACTGCGACCAATCTTTGATTATTTCAATTAATCGGAACACTACTAGAAACAGGTAGGTGTCATGATAGCAGATAGCTAAATGTGTAGATGTGAAACAAGTAGATCGCTATATGTGTACATGTGAAACAAGTAGATAGCTATATGTGTACATGTGAAACAAGTAGATAGCTATATATGTACATGTGAAACAAGTAGATAGCTATATATGTACATGTGAAACAAGTAGATAGCTATATATGTACATGTGAAACAAGCAGATAGCTATATATGTATATATGTACATGTGAAACAAGTAGATAGCTATATATGTACATGTGAAACAAGTAGATAGCTATATGTGTACATGTGAAACAAGTAGATAGCTATATATGTACATGTGAAACAAGCAGATAGCTATATGTGTACATGTGAAACAAGTAGATAGCTATATATGTACATGTGAAACAAGCAGATAGCTATATGTGTACATGTGAAACAAGAAGATAGGTATATAGATATGAAACAAGCTATATATGTACATGTGAAACAAGTAGATCGCTATATGTGTACATGTGAAACAAGTAGATAGCTATATATGTACATGTGAAACAAGTAGATAGCTATATATGTACATGTGAAACAAGCAGATAGCTATATATGTACATGTGAAACAAGTAGATAGCTATATATGTACATGTGAAACAAGTAGATAGCTATATATGTACATGTGAAACAAGTAGATAGCTATATATGTACATGTGAAACAAGTAGATAGCTATATATGTACATGTGAAACAAGTAGATAGCTATATGTGTACATGTGAAACAAGTAGATAGCTATATATGTACATGTGAAACAAGCAGATAGCTATATATGTACATGTGAAACAACAAAAGTGAAAAGACAACAAAGGAGGTCTCTTTACAAGGGAAGCCAGTAGTTGAAAGGTGAAAATTGTAGAAAGAGATAGGAAAATGCTTCACGATCGTAGATGAAAAGTCTAATGAATACTTCAACCCAATCATACTGTGTAAGTGCCAAGCCCTTGTTAGTGGTACAGCCAGGAGTGCTATTTTACCATCACACTGAATGTTAGTTAGCAACAATATTAGTCAACATCTGCTAGTTCTATACAACTTAAAAAAGTTTTAGGATCACCCAATTCTTTCATATCACTATACTTAATCTGCCATGAGATATGTCTAGAATATGTATGAAAATTAAAATTCACCAGATTTGATCAGCAATAACTAGGTGAGTCAACTATCCATAAAACCCAAGCAACACTTTGCAATGCATCCAAACCACCTGTAAATAGGGACAATCAGTTATGTGACATATAATTAACTATCACTAGACATATCATGAGATTCAGCTTTGTTCAACATGAAAGATACAAAATACTCTTATTAAAAGGGGAGTAGTATATTATTCACCATGCAGTATTGCCATGGAAACAGATCAATTACAACAAATACAATAGACCTAGATCCTACACTGTACCTGAGAGGCTGACCATGCTTATTGATCAGAAATGATCATGCACACAGCAAGTGGCTCTGATTGTGCATCAAATATTAAAACTTGCAGGTATTTCAGTGCTCAATCGTAGTCCCAAATGACCTGGCAACCGTTCCGCAAGACTGAAATACCATCATTTGCGTGGGCTTGGTTTTTCAAATGGTATATATATCATTTTCTATAGAATCTAATACTGATTGCTCCTAAAGGATGATTAATAATTGATTTCGTCTTTCATTTATCAGACAGGTCAACCAAAACTATCTCCAACAGCCTGACATAGGTTATATATTACATCCAGTAGCCTGACATAGAATATATACCACATACAGTAGCTGACATAGGTTATATATCACATCCAGTAGCCTGACATAGGTTATATACCACATACAGTAGCTGACATAGGTTATATATCACATCTAGTAGCCTGACATAGAATATACACCACATACAGTAGCTGACATAGGTTATATATCACATCCAGTAGCCTGACATCGGTTATATACCACATACAGTAGCCTGACATAGGTTATATACCATATCTAGTAGCCTGACATAGGTTATATACCACATACAGTAGCCTGACTTAGGTTATATATCACATACAGTAGCCTGACATAGGTTATATATCATATCTAGTAGCCTGACATAGGTTATATACCACATACAGTAGCCTGACATAGGTTATATATCATATCTAGTAGCCTGACATAGGTTATATACCACATACAGTAGCCTGACATAGGTTATATACCACATACAGTAGCCTGACATAGGTTATATACCACATACAGTAGCCTGACATAGGTTATATACCACATACAGTAGCCTGACATAGGTTATATACCACATACAGTAGCCTGACATAGGTTATATACCACATACAGTAGCCTGACATAGGTTATATACCACATACAGTAGCCTGACATAGGTTATATACCACATACAGTAGCCTGACATAGGTTATATACCATGTATAGGTTATCATACCTAGTAGCCTGACATAGGTTATAGCACATATATATGACTTTTATGCACTCCAGTAGCCTGACATAGGTTATATACCACATACAGTAGCCTGACATAGGTTATATACCACATACAGTAGCCTGACATAGGTTATATACCATATCTAGTAGCCTGACATAGGTTATATACCACATCCAGTAGCCTGACATAGGTTATATACCACATACACTTCTACCTCCAGTAGCCTGGATTAAGCTTTTACCTTCGGGTCGCCACTATACAGTGCCAATCACCAAGACTAAACAAGCTCGAACATCTTTGTACCTCAAAGTATAGCAATATTAAATAAATGTTGAATGTCCAGGTATCATCTTATTCATTTAATTATATTTTAGCACATATTTATCTCTTTTTATGCTTTCAGTAATGTCATATTTATATTTTGCTATTCAGTTGTATTTTGGTCAAGCTCTGTGAACCTCCAGAAGCCTGACATATGTTATATACCATGTATGCTACTCTACCTCCAGTAGCCTGACATAGGTTATATACCACTACCTCCAGTAGCCTGACATAGGTTATATACCACTACCGCCAGTAGCCTGACATAGGTTATATACCACTACCGCCAGTAGCCTGACATAGGTTATATACCACTACCTCCAGTAGCCTGACATAGGTTATATACCACATACACTACTACCTCCAGTAGCCTGACATAGGTTATATACCACTATACCAGTAGCCTGACATAGGTTATATACCACTACTGCAAGTAGCCTGACATAGGGTATATACCACATACACTACTACCTCCAGTAGCCTGACATAGGTTATATACCACTACTGCCAGTAGCCTGACATAGGTTATATACCACTACCGCCAGTAGCCTGACATAGGTTATATACCACATACACTACTACCTCCAGTAGCCTGACATAGGTTATATACCACATATACTACTACCTCCAGTAGCCTGACATAGGTTATATACCACTACTGCCAGTAGCCTGACATAGGTTATATACCACATACACTACTACCTCCAGTAGCCTGACATAGGTTATATACCACTACTGCCAGTAGCCTGACATAGGTTATATACCACTACCGCCAGTAGCCTGACATAGGTTATATATATATACCCCATAGCCTGACTACTACCTCCAGTAGCCTGACATAGGTTATATACCACTACTGCCAGTAGCCTGACATAGGTTATATACCACATACTACTACCTCCAGTAGCCTGACATAGGTTATATACCCCATATACTACTACCTCCAGTAGCCTGACATAGGTTATATACCACTACCTCCAGTAGCCTGACATAGGTTATATACCACATACACTACTACCTCCAGTAGCCTGACATAGGTTATATACCCCATATACTACTACCTCCAGTAGCCTGACATAGGTTATATACCACTACCTCCAGTAGCCTGACATAGGTTATATGTCACATACACCACTACCTCCAGTAGCCTGACATGGGTTATATACCACATACACCTACTACCTCCAGTAGCCTGACATGGGTTATATACCACGTAAGCTACTACCTCCAGTAGCCTGACATGGGTTATACATCATGTAGACTACAACCTCCAACAGTCTAACATGTATCCAATCACACTGGGTAACATGAATCTTCACTCACCCTGGAGCACACTGTCCTCCATAACTTCGTAACATGTTGTTCCACAGACAGTTCTGGTATCGGAAGTTGCCGATGGGTTCGACGCGGAAGCTGCAGTTATTGCAGGTGGTGAATCGCATGAAACAGTGGTACTTGGCTTCGGGGCTTGCACCCGTCAGGTTGATGTACACCCTGGACGTGTCGTTGATCTCGGGGAAGTAATCGCCATTCACTGTAAACCCTTGCTTCACATCACACAAGTTGTAAGCTGTGGACAAACAATCACTGGTTGTTCATGTAAAGCAAACTGTTGTTCATATGAACACTTCTTCAAAAAGTATTTCTATAACATCACAAGTCAAGTAAAAGACTGAGTAAGTATGTTTGTACAGCACTTTTATCACTATTCTAGCAATATCACGGCAGGGGACACCAGAAATGGACTTCACACATTGTACCCATTTGGAGATTCAAACCCGGATCTTCGGCATGAAGAGACAACAGTTTAACCACAAGGTTATCTAACTGCCCACTCAAGTGATAGAACAAAAACCAAGACTGAATAAAAGCTATGCCAGGGTTTTGTGTACAAAACAAGGATGAAACTCTGGCACTTGGACCTAAATGAGTTAAAATTTAGTTAGTTTCACAAAATACCTGTTGACAAAGGACAGTAAAAGAGCCGTTCTTGGACTTAACCCATGGTATTATTTAAGGCAACCAAGGGACACAATTCTATGAGTGAGTGAATGAGTTTCGTTTTACGTCACTTTTAGCAATGTTCCAACAATATCACGGCGGAGGACATGAAGTTTCATGAAGATTAATCATCAACAAACAGTACATGTATAGGCTCAACACAAGGTATAACTATGTTCAGGTGCAGTTTAATATAATACAGCCCCCAATACATTGAGCAGGGAGCTGACGTAACATCTTAGCATGTCTGTTTTTTAGCGCAGTGCTCAGCAATATCTAAGCTACATGACTGCAGTCTGTATATTGTCAAGTCTACACCAGACAACTTAGTGATTGACAGTTTCAGTATTGATCTTTGCAGGGAAAGACTTCCGCCTGTATCCCCCCTTAAATTTCATTCTAGTCAAATAATGTCACCTGAATATATATTGCTCATCTGATAAGGATGAGTTTTAACATGTTTCTTTAATTGTATCTGAACTTACCGAAAGACATATCCAACTTCTAACAGGGGTGGAAATAACTTTAAAATTGCTAGTGTACTCCGGTACAGTGGCACATGTGAAATCACTTGCCCTGAAAATTTTTCCACTATACCGGCTATTTTCTTGTTGAATTTTTAAATAAACAACATAATTAACATTAGAAAATCAACTGGACGCCGGTACAGTGTGATATACAAATTTGCTTGCCCGACAGAAAAACGACGTCGGGCAATGGGTTATTTCCACCCCTGTCTAAACATGCCACTCAAAGAAATTTTTCCTCATCATTAAAATTTCGGGGGGATGGGGGCGGAAGTCTTACCCTTTGCAGTTGGGATAGGATGACCTGCATTAACTCTGTGTCCCTCACCACCTGATCGCGATACTTGCTTCTTATGACAAGTATGGATTGATGAATACCAATTCTAACCAGGATCTTCACTCACACCATCTTAGCTATCGCCAACTAAAATCTGTACTTCACAAATTATTGAAACTGATAAACAGGAAGAGTGAATGTGATAAGACCAGGACAGAGATTCAGCACCAATTCTTGCTATATCACAGTTATTGACACAATGAATCAGCTACACACAACACATGTTTACCAAAACAAAGTCCAATGACTAAACGACGAAACTATCCAAAGTTTTGAAATAGCATATGCAAATCTGAGGCTAGTCAAAGTCCAGAAGGGCATCAAGTCTGGATTACTAGTTGACCATTAGGCAACTCTGTGGTAGACCATTTCTGCAGATTATTGAAAATACAAACTCATTTCTAACCCTGCTAACAGTACCTTACAGAATTCAAACCAAGAGATACTGTATGTCATATGTAAAAACATACTAATTTCTAAAAAGATATTTTGGTCAGACCTACTTGAGGTGAGCATATAACATTTTACAAGTGTGTTGACAAAAATGACTGACAGAGCATGGTCACATCAACACCACTTGTCAAATAGTTTAATAAGAAATAATGAATGTTTAAACTATTCTGAACTGAAATAACTGACGGGATGAGTTGACAACAATGCTGGACTGATGTCCAAGTTACTTCAACACATGCACAGTGTATAGGTAGACTCACATGGCTCGACTCCTGTTGCTAGTCTGAACACGTTCAGAACACCTGGAAATAAAACATATAACATAGAGATACTACTGTCTAGTCAACTGATTATGGGGAAACAAAAAATACCACAGTCATAAAGCATAAAATGCAATAGAAATTAATGTTAAAACACTGTGAGTGTTACACTAAACTAAATACTATCAAGATAGCTGTTTTAAATATATGATATGCACTTGAAAAATACTGAATGAAATGTTAATAAAGAGTCTTATGGTAAATGTTTCAATGCAATTGGCTGATACAGTTTGGGGGGAGTGCAGAGGTACAGATAAGCTGCGTATCTGGCGTAAATTACGCAAACATTTATGTGAAAACCCAATTCCTATTAAGTCTATTGCGTACAAGTACGCTTGAAGTTTTGTAAATACTCAATAAATGTGATCTTACATGCGTACACACAAAAATGTCCAATCGTAGCTTGTGTACCGGTGGATAGATAAAATAACTGACGTATATTGAGAGGTTCTATTTTAGGACATGAACTTGACAACCTGCAGTCTTTCTTATCATTTCTCATATTACAGATCAAAGGTAAATCACAAACACTAACATTTAAACTACATTATATTTTTAAAATTAATGGAAATTGGCACAATACCCAAATGAGTTTGATTGAGGTGAGTACAATTTATTTCGTTACTCAAAGGAAAATTAGGATACCCAATTGAGATGAACACAAGGGAGTACATAACTCAATGACCCAAAACGTTATCTGTAGCTCTGGGAGTGGGATGAGCCCGCTTTTAAAGACATCTTAAATGTTCACTGAGACAGGCCATAAGCATAGTAAGTCACTTCATGGCTTGTACATATCCTTCCTCCTTCCAATCTTGCCATCTCTTATAACATTACTGCAGCAGTTACTTGACATAGGAAATTATATTCCCTTAGAGTCTTCCTCTACGTCTGTCCAATATGACAGTGAGTGAGTGAGTGATTTTACGCCGCTTTTAGCAATGTTCCAGCAATATCACAGCAGGGGACACCAGAAATCATTATATGATAGGACTCAGTGCTTGATAATTACATAAAATCCACTGGTTCTTGAGCTGGCTTCACAGGAAGTGATGGCAGCCTTTTGATATTTGTCAAAATGTCATGTGTGGATAATTCCATAAGGAGGATTGAAGATACTGATACATCAAAATACAGAACGTGTGATGTTTAACTTTTGTTTTGTTGGTTTGTTTTATGCTGCACTCAGCAATACTCCCACTATATGGCAGCAGTCTGTTAATAATGGAGTCTGGACCAGACAATCCAGTGATCAAACATAATAAGCATCAATTTAAGCGATTGGGATATGATGACATGTGGCAACCAAGTCAGCAAGCCTGACCAACCAATCCCATTGGTTGTCTCTTCCAACAAACATGAGTTGAAAAAAAACAACTCTACCCAAGATCTTCACGGTGATGTTCAACTATTTCCCAGGGCCTTGATTTTCGAAGCTCTCTTAGTGCTCAGATAGTTGTAAGTGCCATACATTAACATTAACTTACGACTATCTTAGCGCTAAGAGAGCTTCGAAAATCAAGGCCCAGGTGTATACATATAATTATGTTAATAAAATACATCTAGTGTAAAAATACATGATACTGACGCAACTGCCCTGCATATTCATTGAACAGATAACCAAAATATTTCGAAGCAAGTCAACAATTCTGTCACTGAGCATTTGTTGGAATGAACACGGTTAATTGTTCACCATGACATGAGGCCTTACCTAGCAGGACCAACATCAGCAACATCATGACAATGGACATCGTTGACTGTGTGTCTGTCACTGGTCTGCAGCCTTATCCCATATTGTGCATCTGTAACATACATAGATATGATTAGCAAGTGTTGGCAACTTGACAAAAACTACAACAACATGACTAACAATGGATGGCAACTCTACAACATCAGCATCAGCAACAACATCAGCAAGGTAAACAGGTGATGGCACTCTACAAAACCAACAACATCGGCATCAGCAAGGTCAACAGGTGATGGCACTCTACAAAACCAACAACATCGGCATCAGCAAGGTCAACAGGTGATGGCACTCTACAAAACCAACAACATCAGCATCCGCAACATCAGCATCTGCAAGGTCAACAGGTGATGGCACTCTACAAAACCAACAACATCAGCATCAGCAACATCAGCATCAGCAACATCAGCATCAGCATCAGCCAATGCTTCAACCACTAGGCTACCCCATCGCCCCAGGTCAACAGGTGATGGCACTCTACAACACTAACACCAACAATATGAACAACAGGTGATTGCAATCTTGCTTGACAACGGTATAAGAATCCATACCGAAATGTTGCATTATATATAATAAAAGAAGTTGTTATCCATAAAGAATCTTACTTTCTTAGTAGGTGATTGCAGCTCAACATTTTTGGTGATCACAGGGACAGAAATGTATCATTCTTATCCTGTACAGCATGTCAGTACTTACAGGACCCTTACAATCCCTTTAAAAACCCTTGGAATTGAAGACTGGGGTCAGAGGACTAATTTTGGAGTGAGTGAGTGAGTTTAGTTTTACGCAGCTTTAAGCAGGATTCCAGCAACATCACAGCAGGGACACCAGAAATGGGCTTCACACATTGTACCCATGTGGGAAATGAACCCGGGTTTTCGGCATGACGAGCGAACGCTTTAACCACTAGGCTACTCCACCGCCCCTCCTAATTTTGGAGGTCAAGGTAAAATCATTATGAATGTTCCACATACCATAAGGATATCTTAGCACTAAGGTTATACTTATCTCCTATACTTACGATAGTCGCTAAGATGGCTGTATTGATTAGCCCTGGTAATATTATATCACTAGCTGTTTCATCATTACACATGCACTCAGACCAAGAAGGGCCGGGATCACAGCAATCTTCCCCTATCTTCCTGCACTACATGCATGTAAGGAAATAAGCCCTCTACTACTGGCTGACCTGACACAGAGAGGTCAGGTAGTGGTGGTGTCAACAGAAAGTAAAATCTGCTATCATATAACCTAATAAAACACTCATGTCCAGCAGAAACAATAAACTTACCGAGAGAATTCTCAGTAATGTTCAATAAAACAGATTGACATTTTTATGACACATGTTGCCATATTATAAGCTGCACTTGACCCACAAGCACCCGATCAATAATATTGAACCAACTACATACATGTATATTTACCAGCATCAACACATCACTGATCACATCCAGATGTACAACGTACTTGAAAACCTTCAGGGTTGCCGGGTTGGCGTCAGATACTTTTACTTTAGATAATCATTTATCTACGACTCCACACGATGTGCCCTTGACAGGCAATTGGGAAAAAATTGTTATTTTGTTTAAAAGTGGGATTTGTATAAGTTACTAATATTTTCTTTAATTTCCATTGTATATAAACATTACATTTGATGTAAACTGGCCATAAATATTCCTTTATTGGTTGGTTGGTTGTTTAACACTGCATTCAGCAATATTCCAGCTATATGGCAGTGGTCTGTAAATAATTGAGTCTGGACCAGACAATCCTGTGATCAACATCATGAGCATCGATTTACGTAATTGGATAAGATGACATGTGTCAACCATGTCTGCGAGTCTGACCACCCTTTCCTATTAGTCGCCTGATATGACAAGCATGGGTTGCTGAAGACCAATTCTAACCCAGGTTCTTCACAGGTGAAATATCACTTGAAGAGGAACAATATCATACCAGCTTCTAAATGCCACAAGAAATGTACTGCTCTTGTGACCAGTGAAATACAAGTGATATCCACAAAGTCCTCCGAGGCAGTTGGGTAACCTTTAGGCTAAAGCATTCGATTGTCACGCTGAAGAGTGAGTGAGTGAGTGAGTTTGGTTTTACGCCGCTTTTAGCAATATTCCAGCAACATCACGGCGAGGGACACCAGAAATGGGCTTCACACATTGTACCCATGTGGGGATTCGAACCCGGGTCTTCGGCGTGACGAGCGAATGCTTTTACCATTAGGCTACCCCACCGCCCCCTTCACACTGAAGACCGGGTTCGATTCCCAACAAGTGTACAATCTGTAAAGCCCAATTCAGGTGCCCCCGTCATGATATTGCTGGAATATTGCTAAAAGCGATGTAAAACTCACTCACAAACCCCCTCAATCTGATATGGCTGTATTGTATATGTATAAACAAGTCACTGGAACTACATTATTCATCATTTAGGAATGTGTTATTGACATTTGCTGCATACTTGTAATCTCTGACATCTGAGACAGTATAGATACATCTCTGTTACCGTAATCATAGTCATAAAAGTGAGTGAGTGAGTATGGTTTTACGTCGTTTTCAGCAATATTCCAGCAATATCACGGCAGGGGACACCAGAAATGGGCTTCACACTTTGTGCCCATGTAGGGAATCCAATCCAGGATTTCGGCGTGACGAACCAACAGTTTAACCACTAGGCTACCCCACAACGACCATAGTCATACAAGGAACATTTATACCAACATATGATAAATCCAGATGTGGGGAAATATGAGAAATTATCCTCCATGGAACTGAGTTTATGAAATATTTCTTAAACACCTGTGAGTATTGAAAACATGGCATGTTTTGAGATATGACATAACACTCATTACCTTCTGAGTGAATTAATTACAGGTAATGAAAGCCTGTTACAGTAACTGATCACAATATCCAGATGTCACGTGTTATTGACTGTTGGACTGCCTTGCTGGTGCACAACAAATATCAAAATACATCAGATACATAGGATACAATTACGAATTAATTTGATCAACTATTTTGCATTTATGGAAGTAATAAATATAAATATTCAGTGAGGCTTTTCCGTAAATATATATGCCAAACAAGCATGCTGAGTCAAAAAAGGCAAAAATATATTGACATCAACTCTTGGTTAGCCAATCAAATGACATGGAATCACTAACAATATATTTTCTAAGATGCCTAGCGGTTAGAACAATCGAAAATTTTTTACATTATCGGACAATAAATGTACAGTGTTTTGATGACGTAACATCTGAATGACGCCATTCTAGTGTGCCCCCTCGTAATCGAACCATTTTACATTACGTCACAATGTTAGCGACGTCACATACATGTCAGTTGTCATTGCCTCGTACGGCCTCCTACAGTAAACTACTCTGTTGCATCCCGTTTCTTGGTTTGCAGTTGCTTCACGCAGCTAACATCACTGGTGGAAATATTACGTTTATGTTTTACGACGGTTAAAATGTGTCAATTCGACTCACAAGTTTCAGCGACATGGTAACGTTCGCAATGTTTACATTCCCACAATGCAATCGTGGAATGTCGCTTGACTACTCAGCTTCATCTGGATGTACTGATCTAAACGTACGTTGGTAGTAGAAATGCGACGTTCATATTGCCCCATATGGTTTACGTTAATGACAGATGTAATTAAAATAATTCAGAGAAGATATTTAATCCGAACGTAAACCGTCATCAAACTGTTAGCATTTGTTTTTTTCTGGTAACACTCGTCTTAACGTAGGGGGAAGACACATCAATAGAACAGCACGCCAGTTAGCCCTGTGCGAGGATTCTTAATTTAGGTCACCGACACTGTCGTTTGTTTTCTGCCTTAAATTAATCGTAATTATCCTTAGAAAGTATTAAATTTGGAATCTTAGAAAAGAAATACAGTTCGGCTCTACCACCATGTATAGTGTAATAAAGCACACTTTCGCCCTGAACTATTATAACGTTAAATTAAAGCACTCGGATGCAAGCGTCCTCGTACTTTAACTATAACAGTTCAGGGCGAAAGTAGGTTTTATTACACAATAGATGGTGGTAGAGCGAACTGTATTTCTTAAATATACTGAAGTCAACTCTTGGTTAGGCAATCGAATGACAAGGAATCACTAACAATATATTTATATATTGACATCAACTCTTGGTTAGCCAATCAATTGACATGGAATCACTAACAATATATTTATATATTGACATCAACTCTTGGTTAGCCAATCAATTGACATGGAATCACTAACAATATATTTATATATTGACGTCAACTCTTGGTTAGCCAATCAATTGACATGGAATCACTAACAATATATTTATATATTGACGTCAACTCTTGGTTAGCCAATCAATTGACATGGAATCACTAACAATATATTTATATATTGACGTCAACTCTTGGTTAGGCAATCAAATTACATGGAACCACTAACAATATATTTATATATTGACGTCAACTCTTGGTTAGCCAATCAATTGACATGGAATCACTAAGAATATATCTATATATTGACGTCAACTCTTGGTTAGCCAATCAATTGACATGGAATCACTAAGAATATATTTATATATTGACGTCAACTCTTGGTTAGCCAATAAAATGACATGGAATCACTAACAATATATTTATTCAGCTTGTCACTGAATTTATTAATTGTATGAGACAACATTTTGGCCACGTGAACAACCTAAAAAGTTGAGAAACTTGCTGAAGAAATAGCTCATCTGACACCAAAAGGATTCTTGCATATCCTATGTACCATAAACAGAATATTTAATTTCATACCTGCTCATCCCTTAAAAAAAAAACCTAGCTAAGTTAAAACTGCCCTACTCGAAACTAGAGTAAAAACACAGATCTCTCACTGACCCAGACAGTGGTGTGTTTTAGGTACTAGAGAATGCAAGATCATGTTATAGATAGTGTTATTCCAATTACGTGTGATATACAATTATCCCCACTCTCGTGACACACTCGTGTTCCACTAGGTCACAAGTATAGGATAAAGATAGTCAGCCAACAAATGAACTGATTGCAGCTGTCCATGCCGGCCTTACAACAATGAGATACTTCTAGAGTATTTGAGTATAAGTTGCAATACAAATAATGTATAATGTCCCCAAATATCACTGAAATTAATGCTTTAAATAAACAGAGGGAAAACAAGTTCCATTACCACACTATAGAGTGAGTGAGTGAGTTTAGTTTTACGCCGCACTCAGCAATATTCCAGCTATATGGCGGCGGTCTGTAAATAATCGAGTCTGGACCAGACAATCCAGTGATCAACAGCATGAGCATCGATCTGCGCAATTTGGAACCGATGACATGTGTCAACCAAGTCAGCGAAACTGACCACCCGATCCCGTTAGTCGCCTCTTACGACAAGATAGTCGCCTTTTTATGGCAAGCACATGGGTTGCTGAAGACCTATTCTACCCCGGATCTTCACGGGTTACCACACTATAGAGGAAGATACTTACTGAGTTCAATGATACAGGTAAACAGGAGGTTAAAAAACAGAATGTACTTTCACCTCACGTCCAAACAACACTGCACTATTAGTATTACTTATCCTCTACAGACACTGTGTGATATGTCTTCAACACTGTATCCTCAAAGAAACACTGTCAAGTCAGATCGAGCTACTTACCCTCCTACAGACACTGTGTGGTAACCAGATAAAACACTGTCAAGTCAGATCGAGCTACTTACCCTCCTACAGACACTGTGTGGTAACCAGATAAAACACTGTCAAGTCAGATCGAGCTACTTACCCTCCTACAGACACTGTGTGGTAACCAGATAAAACACTGTCAAGTCAGATCGAGCTACTTACCCTCCTACAGACACTGTGTGGTAACCAGATAAAACACTGTCAAGTCAGATCGAGCTACTTACCCTCCTACAGACACTGTGTGGTAACTAGATAGAACACTGTCAAGTCAGATCGAGCTACATACTTACATACATACATACATACTAACATTTGTATAGCGCCGATATCCAGCTCAGCTCTGCTTCTCAAAGGTGCTTTGTTTTTCCCTCGTTCACTGGATGTCAATCTCAATGGCACATCGTATTGTCAATCTCAACTCTCTGGGGAGCATACAGCCACTAGGCGCACCGAGTTATTATGGCATTCCCATCCTTACGAGGTACCCATTCACAGCTGGGTGGACTGGGACACATAGTCACAGTACTTTGTCCAAGTTTACTGCACGTTGCTGTACCCGCAACTAGGTGTTTGCACATGTAACCTTCCAACTCTCTAAGTGTGATATACAAAACCGATAATCCAAATCAACATATGCAGGTTGTCTGGCTGAAGTCCTTCTTGACTTATTAACATGTCATAAATATTACAACGTGAACACAATCTCATGGTACAAGAGGTACAAGAGGGAGTGAAGAGGATATCATAAACACAAATCTCCATGACACTGTAACAAGATACCCTGCACGGATCTACTTGTTGGGAGAGTCAGCCTCCATTAATATTGCAAGTCGAGGTGGGGCAATCAGTAACAACTGACTGACTGACTGAGTTTGGTTTTACGCCCCTTTTAGCAATATTCCAGCAACATCACGGCGGGGGACACCAGAAATGGGCTTCACACATTGTACCCATGTGGGGATTCGAACCCGGGTCTTCGGCGTGACGAGCCAACGCTTTAACCATTAGGCTACCCCACCGCCCCCAATCAGTAACGAGATTTCAAGATTTCATCTATATATGCATGAACAATGGGGGTAGCTTAGTGGTTAAAGTGTTCACTCATCATGCCAAAGACCTGGGTTTGATTCCACACATGGGTATATTGTGTGTAGCCCATGTCTGATGTTCACATCGTGATATTACTGGAATATTGCTATAAGCAGCATAAAACCTCACTCACTCACTATCTGCCTCATTAATGTCAAGGCCAACTCAAGTTGACGACTTGTTTGATCTGAGTCATCCAATCCCCTATTTCAGTACAACAACAGTAATATAAAGGCTGGCTAAAAAGATTGATAATCGGAAATATTGTCGATAGAAAAAATTATTAATGATTATCAATATGAAAATAGTGTCTTCGATAATTTAGTACATAAACTTTTGGGAATGAATAAAGTTTAAATTTACTCACACAATTCAAAGTTAGGTTTTTATTCATAGGGTGTTTATAAATTATGTTCAAGACGCTGTTTTGATAGTAACCCACGCATAAACATGTCGCCAGTCAGCAATGAGGTGAAATATAATAATTTCTTTCAGACTTTCCTATCTATTTTTGCTCAAAGTTGCGTCTCCGATATTTAACGATAATAGACTGATATTCATTTTATGATTATTGATCTCGATGATCAATATCAACAGCCAGTCCTATAGTGTATACTAACACTGTATAAAACTCCAAACTTCACACTGACTTGAAATGGAGAGCTACTTCACTTTCAAACAGGCTTATATAGGTTAAACTCACCTCAACATGACTGGTAATTGAAACATTACTTTTGATAAATGATAATCTTAATAAAAAATAAATTTGATTAGTCTGGTGTACCCTTATTAGTTTAGTTTTAGCAATTTTCCAACAACATCACAACGGGGTACACCAGTAATGGGCTTCACACATTGTGCCCATGTAGAGAATTCAACCAGAGTCTTTGGTGTGACAAGTGAACACCTTAATAACTAGGCTACGCCATACCCTTATTAAGTGGGGGACCGCCTCTGTGGTGTAGTGGTTAGAGTGTCCGCCCGGAGAGCGGAAGGTCGCAGGTTCGATCCCCGACCGCATTATACCAAAAGACGTTAAAATATGGTACTTGTTGGTCCCTGCCTGGCGCTCGGCATTAATGGGTACAACAAGGACTGGTCGGCTCGGAGTCAGTATAATGTGTCTGAGTGGGGTATTCTTGCTTCACTGCGGCATGGCATCTCAGTGGGCTAGCACTATAAAACCAGCTTCAGTCTGGGCTAGTACCGGTACAAGCAGCCGCACATACACATACACACACATGCACGTCGTCATATGAACGAAATATTCTCAAGCACGATGTTAAACCCAATTTCACCTCACCTCACCTATTAAGTGGGAGTGATTCATGCCAAATGTGGTGAAGTTGCTGAAGAAAGCTAGCTACAATACTGACCATACTATGCAGCATTTGTACAGCAGAGCGCCAGTTTGCTTCATCCAATCACAGTCCCACGACTTAGCTTTAGGATCTTGATAAACAAGTTCATCACATATACATTATTCTAATATTAATAATTCATCCCAATGAAACCTTCCAAACTGGTTCTGATGAGACCAGCAACATCAAATCAAAAGTCACCTCACACAACAACGCAATCAGCAGCCATTTTGATTTTCCAGGTGAGCAATACAAAGCACATGTCAGTCTGCCTAACGCAACTGCACAGTGCTCGAGGCTGGGCAGTGTACAGGTAACATGCTGTTTACAACACCAAGCCTGTACAACACAATCAAGCTAACCCATAGGTCATGCTGCTTCCGTCATAAAACATCATAAAATATACATAGTCGCTGACATAACCAGAGTACAATACTCATCGAAAGTTGAGTGAGAAAGTGTGTCCGGTCTAATACAGTCACCCACTTCTATCACAGCATGTCAACTTTATTTAGTAGAAAGCCCAATGTGATGCAAGTTTCCCATGACCACTTGCACTGTGTGACACGGAGAAACAATTACAATTACAGGTGTAGACGTAGCCTGTCTCACAGTCCCTCAACCACATTAGTTTCTGTTCCGACAAGCCCTCTTGCAACGCTAAAGCTCTAAATGAAGCATGTCTAGATTTTCTCAGGTTTTGAATCAGGTTACTTTTCAATATAAATGGAGCTATTTGTTTGTATCAAAAGTATATTTTTACAGAGAATAAGCGTAACCAACGCAAATAATGTGGTTTTGGGACTGTGAGTCTCTGAACATATATAATTTTGATAGTAACAAATAAACCCATTTAAATTGAAAAGGAGCCCCAGTGACCCTTGGGGAATCTAGACTTGCTTCATTTAGGGCTTTAGCACTGCAGGGAGGGCGAGGCAGTACGGAAAGTAATCAATGTGGTTCAGGGACTGTGAGATGGACTCCATTGCAGGGAGGGCCAGACAGTAGGGAAAATAATGTGGTTCAAGGACTGTGAGACAGACTAGACATCAGGCTATAGGATTCATTCTTACAAACTGACATACAACCTCAGAATGGACCGTTTCTGTGGGTAGTGGCCAATCTACATTCAGATCAGATGAAAAGACATTAAGAGATGGTACTTGAGGCATTGCCTGGCACTTGGCATTCAGAAGAAAAACAAGAACTAGTCAGCTTGGAGTCAGTCTACTGTGTCTGAATGGGTATCAATGTTAAACTACAGGATGGTATCTCAGTGGCACTAAAAAACCTACGTAAGCTGGGGTGGAAATAACTTTAAAATTGCCAGTGTACTCCGGTACAGTGGCACATGTAAAATCACTTGCCGTGATCATTTTCCACTATACCGGCCGTTTTCTTGTTGATTTTTTTAAATAAACAACATTATTAACATTGGAAAGTCAACTGGACACCGGTACAGTGTGATATACAAATTTGCTTGCCCGACATAAAAAACACTGGACTCGGACGTCGGGCAATGGGTTATTTCCACCCCTGGTAAGTCCAGGCTAGTTCAAACATGGCAAACACTGCATGAACATATGTTTCTGTATGAGATAAAACATCATCTGCACTTTTAAAGCCCATAATAACTCAAGTCACTTTACCTCAGCAGGCCATCACTCTGACAATATTTCTACATGTATATAGATGACAGATTAACTCAAAACATACCATCCCTAAATGGAATTACAAAAGATGTACCACAACAAAGTGTCCTTATATTCACACACCTACCTCCAACCCGTGAAGATCTGGGTTAGAATTGATCTTCAGTAAATCATGCTTGTCATAAGAGGCTACTAACAGGATTGGGTGGTCAGGCTCGCTGACACATGTCATCGTATCGCAGTTGAGTAGATCGATGCTGATGCTGTGGGATCACTGGATTGTCTGGTCCAGAATCAATTATTAACAGATTGCTGCCATATAGCTGCCATATAGCTGCCATATAGCTGGAATACTGCTGAGTGTGGCGTAAAAGTAAACTCACTCACTCACTCACTCACACCTACCTCCAGTACTGCTTTCCAGCTGTACAATCAAACGACAGAGAGTATCTACTTAGTTGTCAGTGTAAAACTTCTCTGACAAAAAAATTATTTTGTTGACAATAAATCACGAAGATTCAAGGAAATCATCACATAAAATTCATGGAACTGAGACAATGCTCTTTCCCTTTTCTAGGAAATTCATCATATCCTGTATCTCCTCAACAGGAGGCCAGCTTGATCACCACAACATGTGTAGCCACAGGGTTACTCTACAACAGGGATAGGTCACTCGCTGGCTTTCTTTACCATTTGTACTAATTAGGGTGTGCCTCGTCATGCTCCAGCGCAAACAGTGACTTGGTTCGTTCCCAGCGCAACTTTGGCTGCGTTTAACAGTACTTCAGCCAGTTTATTGTATCAGTCGGAATTTTACAATGAATGAATGAATGAATTAAGAGCAAGAATTATATGTGAATGAATGAAATAAATAAAGAAAAAGAACAAAATAAAAAGAACATATGTGAATGAATGAAAGAATAAATGATACACCACGGCCATCCCTCCCCAAACATGTTAAAGAACGCAAAACTATCGGTAGAACACATGTGTTAACATCAGCTGTCCTTTTTAAAAAAAATCTACTTTGAGACATTTTTTTACATTAGTAACTAATTCAGATATCTTATACTATGATCAACAAGAAAGAAAGAAGTTTTAGAACTATAACACTCAAGCATCACAAGCATCAATGGCAGTATGTCATATTTTTCACACACCTCAAATACACCCTAACAAAAAAAAATTAAATCATAAAACTATCACTATTACTTGCAAACACCTTTCACCTGATGGTATATTCCCCTCATAAAAATTAACAGTGTATGTTAAAGATGTTTTAGAACAATAACTAGAAACACTCAAACAACGCCCTGTAGTATTTCAATGGCAGATCGGCCATATGTCATATATTTCACACACCTCAAATACACCCTAACAAAAAAAAATTAGTTATAAAAATATCACTATTACTTGCAAACACCTTTGAACTAAAGGTATATTTCCCTTCTAAAAATTAAACGAATATGTGAAAGAAGTCTTTAGCGATCGAATTTAGTCTTTCTTCGCTGTGTACTGAGAATTGAAGCCAGTGAGCTACAACAAGCTGACTTGAAACTTTACTACAAATCTACTGTACTAATACTAACACTAATAACAATTATTTGACTTAAAATGAAGTGACAGAATAGGTAACTTATCTTCTACATGTAGGTTTTCAATTGTCACAACACTCAGCGTATGTAATCAGCTGTTGAAAATAAACCGGGCTCAATCTTAAAAACTACGCTGCCGCCATACTGGCTACACTGGTCACGTGACGAGCCGAGGCATAGCTTAGGGGTTTTCCGAGGAGTGACCACTCCCCCTTATAGAGTCTCCCTGATAGCCATTAGCATGGTCCAATGACTCATGATTCATTACCTTGACCAAGTAAGACTCTTTTTTTAATTCTACCCTAAGCTTGCTGAATAAAGCTGTGTAACATCCTACTACAAATTTGCATCCTAGACTCAATAATGTCGTGTAATATCCAGAAATACACTTGTATCCTACCCTTAATACTGCTCTTTAATACCCAGCATACATGTGTATCTTCCTCTGAATAAAGCTGTGTAACATCCTACTACAAATTTGCATCCTAGACTCAATAATGTCGTGTAATATCCAGAAACACACTTGTATCCTACCCTCAAAAATGCTCTTTAATACCCAGCATACATGCGTATCCTCCTCTGAATAAAGCTGTGTAACATCCTACTACAAATTTGCATCCTAGATTCAATAATGTCGTGTAATATCCAGAACCACACTTGTATCCTACCCTTAATACTGCTCTTTAATACCCAGCATACATGCGTATCCTCCTCTGAATAAAGCTGTGTAACATCCTACTACAAATTTGCATCCTAGACTCAAAAATGTCGTGTAATATCCAGAAACACACTTGTATCCTACCCTCAATAATGCTCTTTAATACCCAGCATACATGTGTATCCTCCTCTGAATAAAGCTGTGTAACATCCTACTACAAATTTGTATCCTACCCTCAATGAAGCTGTTTAATACCAGCACACACTTGTATTCCACCCTGAATGTGACAGACAGCAGTTGGTTGACCAGCAGACTCACTGTGGTAGGTAGCTTGTCACAGGTAGGTCAAGGGATGCATTGCCTACCTACCAAACACTAATTACATCACTAACAAACACGCAACAGATCATTAGCATAATTAATCCATAGTCACCAGATTGGGGCAACAGATCATTAGCATAATTAATCCATAGTCACCAGATTGGGTAACTTCGTTAACTCAGAAAGGAATAATCCATTAACTTATCAGCAATGTCACTATGGACTGTCTGACTGAAGGGGTTAATTAAAGAAGCAGTGATCCACAGTGGCTGGTTCTACGTAATTCCTGTGATCACCTACACAGCAGGTGAAGTCTTCACCTAGACTAAGGTTTAGTCTCTGAATATATATAATTTTGACAGTAAAAACAAGCCCATTTATATTGAAAAGGAGCCCTAGGGAGACCAGAGATTCTGAACCTGAGGAAATCTAGACTTGCTTTATTTAGGGCTTTAGCACTGCAGAGAGGGCTTGGCAGTAGGGAAATTAATGTGGTTCAGGGACTGTGAGACAGACTAGTCTTCACCCTGAACATGCTAAATACATGCCCTGTTGAGGCTAATCACATGTTGAAGCAAGTTTCTAAGTGAGTGAGTCAGGTTTTATACTTATCGTGGAGGAAAGTGATAAGCATCATTCTGACAAGCTTAGAAAGATAATCATTTAACGCAATATCCCAGCTATATGGTGGCAGTCTGTAAATAATCGAGTCTGGACCAGACAATCCATTGATCAACAGCATGAACATCGATATACGCAATTGGGATGTGATGACAAGTGTCAACCAAGTCAGCCAGCCTGACCACCCCATCCTGTTAGTCGCCTCTTACAAGCATGGGTTACTGAAGACCAATTCTAACCCAGATCTTCACAAGGGACAAAGTTTCTTAAGATGAAGTGGTATTCAAATCTATGATCACTGCAACTTTCTGACACTGTAGAGTGAGTGAGTGAGTGAGTGAGTGAGGAGTGAGGAGTGAGTGAGTGAGTGAGTGAGTGAGTGAGTGAGTGAGTGAGTGAGTGAGTGAGGTTGAGTGAGTGAGTGAGAGTGAGTGAGTGAGTGAGTGAGTGAGTGAGTGAGTGAGTGAGTGAGTGAGTGAGTGAGTGAGTGAGTGAGTGAGTGAGTGAGAGTGAAATTTCTTAGGTACAAATGTACTTGTTTATCAAACATATATTTCGGTATTAAGGGGGTCAGGCCATGAAGGATTCCAATGAATGTAACTTTGCATGGTGAGTGAGTGAGTGAACTTGCTTACTAATCATTTATTTCAAGCCCTACTTTTACTCAGACCCATCATTATTCTGGATTGCGTGGTTGACTGTGCAACATTAGACATTATACAATGTGGATCACTGCTCAAATATCAATCTCTGATTTAAACTAGAATAATTATGCAGGGATTTATCAAGAATTACAAACTAGATATCAAGTGGAAAAAAACATAATTTCCATAAATTCAGGATTATATAAAAACTTCCGTCAGTGTAGAACTATAAACATCAAAACCTCTTTGTTGTCAAAGCCATGCGGAAAACGTAAACATAATTGTGTGAAAATTATGAAACCTGTTCAAATGACAGACAGCAATCGGTTTTTACTTCTTTACACTTTTATGTCTACTGAAAATGGGTGAATAAAAATTAAATTCAAAGAATGAGACAAAGCATGTTTGGGCTTTGTTTATTGTCAGCCCTGGTAATTGATGCATTCAATAAAAAATGTACAATCTGAAAAGACACACTGGTATGCAAGCTTAGAAGGGTACAATGGATATTCACACACTATTGCTATCAGAGGCTGTATTGTAAATGTACATACTCTTAAACAGTTAATGGTTGTATATTATGTTTAATGTCTCACAAGCCCTAAAACCATATACTTTTCCCTCCTGCTGAGCCCTTTCTGCAAAGCAATTCCCTAAATGAAGCAAGTCTTCGTTCTTCTTCAGGTTCTGAAACTCTTATTTATCAGAGGCCTTTCCATTTTAAATGGAGTTAGGATACAGAGCTCCAGATAAGATTTAGCTCATGTGGGTACTGTACCCACTGTATTTTTTTGGAGTGGGTATTATGAATGTTGAGTGGGTATTTCATTACCCACTGCTTTCAAATATGTGCATATTTCAGTCATTTTACTCACCTAAGTATTATGTCATTGAGTAAGTTTACTAAGCAGGTATGTTCTGCCTTATGTCATACCTAATCAAAACCAACTTAAATATAATGGAAATGATTTCATAAAAAATCCCTCATCCTATACTGACAGTACAACACTAGTCCTATACTAACTTGATAGCAATCGATGTCTTTCTCATTACGCAAGCGATTTTTATGAATATATTCCGTACGCATTTGTTTTAAACTTTTTGCGTATCTAACATTTTAAATGCGTAATTGGTACACAACAATTATTTTTCAATGCGTAATTGAAAATTTTCTATGCGTATTTTCCCTGGATATGCAGCTTATCTGGGCCTCTGACGATAGTTGTGTTTATGAATACAATATACAATGTACATTTAGAGACTTAGCGTTAGTTGAACAAATTGCTGCAGCTTATCTGGAGCTATTGATATGTTACATGCACTTCATGCGACGGCGTCCAATTTGTTAACTTTGTGAAAAAACAGGTTGTTAGTTATCAGCTAAGGCATCATGTCTCATATAAGCTAGTTTCACAAACTGACAAACCGAAATAAATTAAATTAGAAACAAAATTTAATAACTTTGGACAAAAATGAACGTCTGATTGTTTCTTTAGGTGTCATCCCTGGAAAGTGTAAATGACATAAGCTAATAAGTTACAGCTGCTTGGAGGACCACACCACAACAATTATTAAATCGACAGCTCGTTGAAATATTTCAATGAAGTTTCACCAAAATCCCAACAAGAACACTTCAGTTGATTACTGAGGTGGCACATTAACAATGCAAACAATTGAAACTGTTTTCTCTCCTTTTTTTAACCACCTACATTGAACTTCATGACAGTAGCTTGTAAATCATTAAATGAACTAATAATAAAGACTAGGCCTACACAATCTGAAACAAAGAGCATATTCAAAGTATTCTAAAGGCTCAGATGGCTAGTGAGGTTCTTCAAGAACGGATCATTCATCATTAGCTAGCCCATCTGGCCACTGGCTGTTCCTATATATAGTCTCGTCGGTCCAAAAATACAGTCATCCTATTTAAAAATATATATCTACTATCGACATACATAACCCGAAGAGATCCCAGAACAATGCTGATCTTATCCACCAGAGACAATCCAGACTTGAGCTGGAGTCAGGTTCTACTGTATTTTAATGAGTCTGGCAGATCAGTTAATCCACACTACTCATATCTTACTGATATTAATTCTATTAGAAACCCTCTCCCCCCTTCCCCTCTCTCTGCATCAATGTAATCATACATGCATCTGTAAGCAGAACAGGACTATGCTCTGATTGAATGAAGCTTTATCCCCCTCCTGAGGTTGATAATTAGATTATATCACATCGTATCCCCTTGTATAACCCTGTTATGTGGGATTACATATATCTCCTTTATTAAAATTCCATTGGTCAGTGTTGTTACAGTTCTACTTACGGTAATGAGGCTACTTAAAGGGGCACTTGGCTCTGGTCAATGGGCAGTCACCCAGCCTGATGGATTCAAGTGTTCAAACTGACTTTCTCATATGTAATGACACACATCTGTCTTTCAAACAAGGCACTCGTTATAACTTCCAGATTTAGACACATGTAGGCCTCCCATTGTGAACTTTTGAATAAAAGAAACAAATTGAAAGTTCTAACAAGGCATTTCATTGGCTAACCATAAATAAGAGTGCATGTTTATACGACCACAAGCAGACTTCTGTTACTTGATTGGTTGACAACAAACTTGTTCTAGTTGAATTCGATAGCACCCTAAATAGACTGTCAATAACAGTTTAAAATTGAAGGGGGAAAAGTCAGCCCCCTTAAGTTTAACTGCAAACGTTGAAACACAGAATGGTCTGTGAACTTAAATTCTACAATACATATCACCCCAGTGGTTACTCATAACTCAGATTACATAGTGACGAAGTGGGTTTCACAGCACCTACTACTTACCACATAAAAGAATTATTTTCAGTAAACAATTCTATTCAAATCCCAAATTTGAAAATATAAATTAAAAATCCCAATTATCCTGACATTAGGGCATGTGTTAAATTTTACTTAATCCTTTCATGGTCAGTAAATGACATATCACTGTTTTGGGGTATATCACAATGGTGATATCCAACTGGTCCACAAAGGGTTTCAGACTACAAATATGCATTTAAGTTTAAACCAACTTAAGTTCCCCCAGATGACACTAAGAAATTGGTCCGATAAATATAATTGTATACATGAACCCCCAAGTGTTAAGGAGCCCTCACGTATCTTAATTTGAGAGCTAGATGATGGGATATTGGTTATCGGAGCTGACAAGAGGATGTAAGCTGAATGGGGTAAAAGTCTTGTTAAAGATATGTTCTGAGGTAAGAGAAAGGGGAACAAGGGGTGGAAATAACCCATTGCCCGACGTCCGAGTCCAGTGTTTTTTTCTGTCGGGCAAGCAAATTTGTATATCACACTGTACCGGTGTCCAGTTGACTTTCCAATGTTAATAATGTTGTTTATTTAAAAAATCAACAAGAAAACAGCCGGTATAGTGGAAAAATGATCAGGGCAAGTGATTTTACATGTGCCACTGTACCAGAGTACATTAGCAATTTTAAAGTTATTTCCACCCCTGGAAACCAAGATGAGACACAACTGTGTGTCAATTGGTATTATGATCTTGGTTACTCTGAGAACTGATTATTATTTTTGAAAATTGAGTGATTATAAACCACAAACACCATTACAATGATAAGCACCTGGTGTTAATAATGGATACAGTCATTTTTATCACATAATTCTTGGATCTGTAAATATCACCCATCTACATACGTCTATCTTCAACATGTAGCCGGTAGAGGATTTGCATTAATATTGAGTCATGGAGTCAGATTCTCTTTTGACATGATTTCTCTGAATATATAAACAAAAAATATGTGAAGACGGTGTAAGATGTGAGTGAAACACTAGCAGCTCCCACAATATCAGCATCAGCACACCATGTCTACATTCTGACAGTTACAGCCAGATGTTACAATATAATGATCGTAGACCTTATAGTAAGGAGATATATAAAGGATGCACTTACAGCAGACATTTTCCACACGAGACAATGACTTTTTAATTTGACACAAGCTTCGCGTCTGCTACCTGTAGATCCAAGGTCACAAGTGTCCTGCCGTCATACTTGTCCACTCCCCATGTGAATCAACACATCAACACAACAACGAACACAACAACAGTCAGTTGCGTATCATCTGCTCTCCACAGGATCCGAGAATCTTACACAACAGAACCACCTTTCAAACACTGAACCAACAACCGGACCACTGGATTTATAAAAAAACTTGTTCCAAGTCAAATCCTTGCTTTGAAGTAGTCCAATTATGTGTTATCCTTAAAGCTGAAGAGTTCACTGAAGCAAGTCAAATGTCACCTTACATAAGACAACAGCATACCTGTGCCGTGACTACCTTCAGGCTGTACAGCGTCTGACTTGTAACGACCACACGCTGTTCACCTGTGCCGCTAGTGAGGAAATTCAATGAGGAGATGATGTGTGCGATAGCTCAGTGTTTGCACTCCCCGTCCAACCAAACAGTCCACACTGTCAAATGTCTCACTGACGGACTAGTCCTCACTGCCTAGGTTCTCACTCAGTGGGGCGGAAAACTTGCACAGGTCATGAGCTACTCTGTTCACACTTAATCTTTGAAAGGAAATCTTGTAATGCCAATCAGGGTTGAATCTCTTCTGTTTCAGATCTTGTGAAAGTAGTTTGAATAAATATTTAAACTGCGGGTAATTAGAAGGTCATGTAAAAACATGGCTGGCCTTATGAAGTCAAGTGGGATTGAGAGGAACGGAGCGGAGTGGAGTGGACTGCCCAAAGCAAGTATTGTTACATGTTTTCAGTCAAGACAAGGGTTTGTCGGTCCACACTTGATTAGGTATTTTGTATTAAAGTCACAGTGTGGAGTGGATTGTAGTGGAGTGGAGAGAAGTGAGTGAGTGAGTATAATTTTATGCCGTTTTTAGCAATATTCCAGCAATATCACGGCGGAGACACCAGAAATGGGCTTTACACATTGTACCCATGTAGGGAATGGAACCCAGGTCTTCAGCGTTAAGAGCGAACGCTTTAACCACTAAGCTACCCCACCTCCCCAAGTGAGTGAATATGATTATATGGCACTTTTAACAACATTCCAGCAATATCATGGCGGGGGACAAAAGATATGAACTTCACACATTGTGCCCATGTGGGGAGTGAATGCTTTAACCACTAAGCTACCCTACAGTCCATGCAGTGGAAAGGAGGGGAGAGGGGCAGATTGTAGTTGATGCTAGTAGGGAGGAGAGAAGAGAGAGGAGAGGAGAGGAGAGGACAGGAGAGGACAGTACAGGACAGGACAGGTGGGATTGAGTTGGTCAGAGTGACTGATGCTTGTATTGCATGTGATGTTTTAATTTGTATCAAACCCACCATGTGGACTGACTGACTGACTGAGTTAAGTTTTACGCCGCTTTTAGCAATATTCCAGCAATATCATGGCGGGGGACACCAGAAATGGGCTTAACACATTGTGCCCATGTGGGGAATCGAACCCAGGTCTTCGGCTAGACGAGCTCACCATGTGGAGTGGCTTGTAGTGTTGTATGGTAGGGTTGGGAGTAGTGGTGCGGACTGGAGTGGAGTGGAGAGGGGCAGGGCAGGGTAAACAAAGCATGTATTGTTCCATGTTTTAAGTCTCTTGTTGACAGGTCCACACTTGATAATCTTGTATTACAAGCCACTGTGATATACCTGTAATACTGCACAAAGCTGTGATAAACAACACACTCACTCACTCACTCACCATGCTAACACATGCAATAACAGTTTTGCCAATCACATTTCCACAAAACATGCGACTAAAGCAAATTAGCAAATGTCAAGTACAATGACGTAACTGTGGCAACTATAGAAGGTGTAACCCCTGCAAGCTTGAAGGAGGTGACACATTTATCACCCAAACACACTACAGGCAGGTGACAGAATGAATCAGCCTCACGCAGGCAGTCACTTCGCTGTTTTTACAACGTGACCTTCAGCCCTTCAGTGAAGGCGATTCTTCTACCATGTTTGTGCATACGAAAGCATTTTTTCTCCATTGTATTTTTATTTAATGTCTTAAAACTGGCTTTATAAAATAAACAACTTTTTCTACAAATCTGTAGAGTCTAAAACTTTTAACCACAGTGTTTGCTTTATCAAGATTCAAAACCACAGATTTATGACAATCTGTGTCCATAAAAGAAGGGAGGTAATTCTTAATTTGTTTCTTTCCATATTCACAAGCTAATGTTTTCCTTACCTTTTCGATTGAAAGGTTTTCTTCTGGTTGGAATTAGGAAGAGGGTAGCCTGGTGGTTTAAGTGTTTGCTCACAGTCCCAGTTTACTATAAATGAACAATGAGTGAAAAGTCCATTTCTGGAGTCCCCCGACTTTATTCATGCTGGTTGGCACACTTACATTCCAAAAGCCACTCCAAAACATCTTTGTCAGCTTTGTGTGCTACACAGGAAAATAGCTTCATTTCTATCTCTGCACCAAGAGCTGAATAAATCGAAATCACTCATTCACTATTTGTATGAACTCTCGGTTTGTCAGGAAAGGTGACTCAACCCCTACTATCGGATTTTGCAGTCTACACTGGATTTGGGGCAGAGGAAGTAGGGATGTGTAGGTGACATGTCTACTACACCTGGCAGCCCTGCAATATCGCTAACTTTTTATCTTACCTGGATGAGCGACTCACTCTGACAGGAATTGCAAACGGTGGTGAGGTGAGGTGAGGTGAAATTGGGTTTTACGTCGTGCTTGAGAATATTTCGCTCATATGACGACGTGCATGCGTGTGTATGTGTATGTGCGGCTGCTTGTACTAGCCCAGACTGAAGCTGGTTTTACAGTGCTAGCCCACTGAGATACCATGCCGCAGTGAAGCACGAATACCCCACTCAGACACATTATACTGACTCCGAGCCGACCAGTCCTTGTTGTACCCATTAATGCCGAGCGTCAGGCAGGGACCAACAAGTACCATATTTTAACGTCTTTATGACGCGGTCGGGGATCGAACCCGCGACCTTCCACTCTCCGGGCGGACGCTCTAACCACTACACCACGGAGGCGGTCGCAAACGGTGGTGAGGAAAACACAAAATAAAATGTCAGTCCAGAGAATAAACAAATGATTATTGTCTTATTGATGGATGTAAGTATTCTTTGCCGACTTTTTCCTTTTTGTCCAAGAGTCATGTTATAGGGCCATGCATACCCATTCCCTCCAAAAAAATAATGTATCAAGTTGGCAGAAAAAAATGGGCTCAATTTTATCATCTTTCATTTTTCAAAAATCATAAACTCACTGTCCAGACTTTTTCTTGTCTTGAGTTGATTTTGATCCCCCCTCAACCAAACGTAAACATGTAAAAAATAACAAAAATGTAAATTTTCACCAAAGTTCACCTCTACAGTTAGGACTCGATCCAACAAATACTGGCTTATTGGGAGTGTCTGAAATCTGCACCAAATCTATGAATATCCATCTAAGGAATATTTATAAAGCGAAATATCAGCACATTACACACAGGTTTATTGTTGCAAATATGAATCCCCCCAGAGCATTCTGGGTATGACTGAAGATGAGATGAAAGATCAATCTATAAACAAAAATGAGTTAACTTTTTTAAAAATCATCGACTGACCTAAACAATTTGGATAATTGATGCTCAAGACTTGTCAGATTTGACAATGAGATTTGACCTGCATGTTGATGTGTTCCATATCTTAAAAAAGTGAGCTCGGTCTCCAGGATTTGTTTAGTCTTGTTTGTTGTTTAACACCGCACCCAGCAATATTCCCAGTCAATGAGCCTGACCACCTGATCCCGTTAGTCACCTCTTTCGACTAGGATGGGTTGCTGAAGACCAATTCTAACTGGGATCTTCAAGGGTCCCGCCTCCAGGAAGTTACATGACATGTTTATGACTTGTGTGGTCCTCCAGGTCTATGAGACCAGTGACAATGTGTATAACTGGGTAAATTGTCAGCATAGCAGAGACTGACTTGAATATTAAAGCTTTGTCTTGGTTCAAATGATATAAGAGTCTGTCAAGGGTATCAGGCAAGGGTCACCCCAGAAACACAAAAGTTTCATTATGGGTAGGTGATGAAATAAGTCTCAAGGGAGACAGTATCTGTGTCATTAATATATCTAAGAAGTAATTATACTTGTGACAATCTAAAGGGGAGATTGTACTTTAGATTCTACTTCACAATAACATATCTAGTGGAGATTGCACTTCAGATTGTACTTGTGACAATAACATATCTAAAGGGAGATTACACCTGAGATTACAGTTGAGGTTGTACTTGTTTCAATAATATATCTAGTAGAGATGGTACCTGATATCGTACTTGTGACAATAATATATCTAGTTTGTTTAGTTGTTGTTAAAAAAAACACCGCACTCAGCAACATTCCAGCTATATGGCGGCAGTCTTTAAATAATCGAGTCTGGACCAGACAATCCAGTGATCAACAGCATGAGCATCGATCTGCGCAACATTTGCAATAGATGTGACTTGATAACGGTCTCAGCATCTACACCAAAACGTTGCATCTATTGCAATAGATGTGACTTGATAACGGTCTCAGCATCTACACCAAAACGTCGCATCTATTGCAATAGATGTGACTTAATAACGGTCTCAGCATCTACACCAAAACGTCGCATCTATTGTGACTTGATAACGGTCTCAGCATCTACACCAAAACGTCGCATCTATTGCAATAGATGTGACTTGATAAGGGTCTCAGCATCTACACCAAAACGTCGCATCTATTGTGACTTGATAACGGTCTCACGCATCTATTGTGACTTGATAACGGTCTCAGCATCTACACCAAAACGTCGCATCTATTGCAATAGATGTGACTTGATAAGGGTCTCAGCATCTACACCAAAACGTCGCATCTATTGTGACTTGATAACGGTCTCAGCATCTACGCCAAAACGTCGCATCTATTGCAGTAAAGAAGTTGTAAATTAATTCTTCTCAATCATTATACCAACTTCTAAATGCCACTTAAAGAAAAATGAAATTCTGAAAAATACTATTCAGACAACCATCATCGATTTCTAACACAAACACGTCGATGTTCATATTACACCATGTGTTTTCAACACATTCACTGGACTGAGGCAGGTGTTCCTAGTAATCTATACATGTCCAGGTTTAACACTATCGACATGCCGTTGAGCTGAAGGTCACTTTCCACTACTGTCATCAAAGATGACCACCTGGACCGTGTGTGGTTACTGTGGACTCTCAAATTCCCTCATGTAAGAAGATGTCACACATTGTCTCATCTGCTCGCCACATCCGGCTGTGTTACCGACTAGATTCAGCTTTATATTTAGACCCATTTTCCTGTTGCTGTGTGTCTTTGAGGGGCATCGCGTGTATCTGGATCCACGACTCCCTCTACAGCTGTTTGTACAGTGTTTTTTCCAATGCCTCCTATTGGTCAGAAGGAAGTAGTACACCTAGTGGGAATGTTATTTCAAGTTATTTCATCAAGGATGTTCTAACAGTTTATTTGATCTGATTACAACAAAAACAACATGGCGGCTGCACTGCAGCACTACCAGAATGTCGCAGAAAGAAAGACATGATTCTGGTCACCGAAAATAACTAATTTGGATTTTCAACTCATATTGATGAAATGGTACTATTAATAACAGACTTACACTAGTCACAAAAGTAATAATTTTCAGATTAAGAAATAATGTTCTAGATTATATTAATCACACTAAATACTGGCTTCCTTAATGGCTGCATATGTAGTCCTGCCTATCATAATTAAACCACATCAATGGATTTTTCATTGAGTACAGCTTAAAGATGACGTGTAATGATATATATTTTCCAATGTTTCTTGTAAATTATACAGGCATTTAAGAAATTTTCATTACTGACTGGTCAGAAATAGCCATGATAGTGAGAGTTAGTTTTACGTCGCTTTTAGCAATTTTTCAGCCACGGCAGGTATTACAGTGAGTGAGTGAGTGAGTGAGTGAGTGAGTGAGTGAGTGAGTGAGTGAGTGAGTGAGTGAGTGAGTGAGTGAGTGAGTGAGTGAGTGAGTGAGTGAGTGAGTGAGTGAGTGAGTGAGTGAGTGAGTGAGTGAGTGAGTGAGTGAGTGGTGAGTGAGTCAGTGAGTGAGTGAGTGAGTCAGTGAGTGAATGAGTGAGAATTATAGGAAGGAGTCATTGATTTTTGTACACATGACATGCAGGGGTCACTTATTTTGTACATAAATTTTAGAGGGTCATTCACATTGTACATGCTTCTCCATAAAAATCATCATCACCCCTAGCCATAAATTATGAATAGTCCCTTACAACAGAATGAGGGTGAACAAGGGAACTTTTTCCTTAGGACTTATTGATTCATTATTCTGTGTGCCAATTCCAGCCTGCCATCAACCGTGACCAGGAACATATCGGCTTTTGTACATCCTGATTTATCTAAATTTTTTCTCTTTGAAATAAATAATATATTCACTCCTTAAGGGCTTTATTGTTGAGAAAAATATGTTAAAGGCATCAATAATGGTGCCTGACTTCACAAACTGATTTCATGATGCCATCTGAACCATAGGCTGCTGTCAATGAGTGAGTGAGTGAGTGAGTGAGTGAGTGAGTGAGTGAGTGAGTGAGTGAGTGAGTGAGTGAGTGAGTGAGTGAGTGAGTGAGTGAGTGAGTGAGTGAGTGAGTGAGAGTGACGCCACTTTTAGCAATACTCCAGCACTATCACAGTGGGAGACACCAGGAATGGGCTTACACATTGTACCTATGTGGGGAATTGAACCCGGAGTCTTCAGCATGACAAGACTTTAATCTATTGGCTACCCAACCACCCTGCTGTCAATGAGGTTTATCCGAGGGTTGACAGCATAAACATCCTGCACCATTTTCCCTCTGAAAATGTGAGCAAGGCTCACTAATACCCCCAACTGTGTCTCCCAACTTCAGCTGAACAACAACTGATAATAAAATAATGAAGCTCAGAATTACTGATTACCTGTCTGTCAATAAATGCTGTCAGTCCCTCGCCAAAGGCTGGTGATTAATTAACACAATTTATTCACTCAGAACAGATAATCAGTAAATCCTTGTACTTAACATCTCTGAATGTGGAACTTATAGTTCTACATATTGCATATGAATACAATTTCTAAGTAAACCTACAGTGGAAAAATGATTTGCACCCGTGCTTGTTGCCATGTTCTGATATCACACTTGAAAGTCCTAGCCAAACATAATAGGAATGTTGGTAAATAGTATAATAATAATAATATAATATGAAAGAAAGCATCACATTGTTACGAAATGCTTAAAAGAAGTTCTCGGTTAGCAACTGCATTTCCAGATTCATCAGGTTTATCGGATCATGATATGAAGTTTATCAAAAAGGTAAATTGCATCAATCTCAAAATATAATCAACATTTCCCTTTGTGTAAGAAATAAAGTTTACTGTGTCGATGGTCGATTATATTCAATCAAAAATTGAATCATCTTCTCCTTGAACGCTTAGGGCTCTTGAGCATCGGCAATGATATGACACAATCTAATGCTTGGAAATGTGGAAAAGGGTGCCACTTGTTGTAAGTCTGGGTCTTCCTTGTTCATACCTGTGACCCTTTGTCAATTGTGTGAAGCTGGAGAAGCTACTGAAGCTGAGTGAGTGAGTGAGTGAGTATACTTTTACGCCGCTTATTCCATATTCCAGCAATATCACGGCAAGGGACACCAGAAATGGGCTTCACACATTGTACCCATGTGGGGAATCAAACCTGGGTCTTTGGCGTGACGAAGTACAAGCCACTGCGCCTTAACCACTAGGCTACACCACCGGCCCTCAAACATTCTACTCAGACATGGATACTGATAATCACTGGTAGTATTAAAAAGTTGTATCATAAATATTATAAATCCTTACTTTAAACATTTTCAAATTCCAATAAAATTCAAAATCAAACCAATTTTGTCAAATTATCAAACTCCACGAAAATGTAAAATTGTATTTTCTCTACAAGCTAATAGCAAAATTATATAGCTGTTAATGGCACACCAAGAGTTTGAAAGATTATTCAAGAAAGGTTGTTACTACAATAGTTCAATACTGAATGTGCATGTGTGTTCTCAATTACCGCTGAGGGTGATGTAACAATATTGATCTGCTTGCCTCTACATTGACACAGCCAATCATTTAAACACACAGCTATGTCTAATAGCAGCGTTAGAAATGAAGGGGGTCCAAGGGTCTTTGTATTTGAATCCATTTGACTTTCAAAAAAGGTTGAAGGAGGGGAGATTTTTCTGAGACTATATTCAAGCACCTGTTTAACGAGAAATAACTATACCTCACACTTCTGGAAAAATGACATCTTCTTTTTTGCAGATTACATAACAGTGTCCAAAGAATACAGTTCATTCATTCATTCATTCATTCATTGCAGGAAATAAGCACCTATTAATGTTGGAAAATAATTGAGATCGTAAACATCGTAAACAAGCTCTTTCTTTCAGATAAGTGTCCAGAGAATACACTCACTCATCCACTCATTACAAACTGGAAATGAGCATCTGTTTAGATGGAAAATAACTTAGATCATGAACCAGGGCTCCATATAAGGGCCATATCGGCGTATGTACAGATATAAAATAAGTATGATACGGTAACTATAGTTTGGCATGAAATGCATGTGGACCCGTTTTTGTAAATATCTCTTCATCCAATGACCCAATCGATCTCAAACTGTGCAAGTGGATGTTTTGTCAGACAACCTAATCACATTGTAAATCACCGATTTTATGCATTTGTATTAAAGAATCTGTCTATGTAACTGTCAACAAAATAAACAGCAGAACGCAGAAGGCTTGCAGAGGGAGGGAGCCAATGACCTGTAACAGCGGTAGTGTTGGGTCATAAAGGTAAATGCACGTGCAGTTCATGATAGTTACCTGTGCACTGCACAGTGATAGACCGTTTGGATCATTCACATTGACTACTTCTAGCTGTCATCATGAAAGCTTATTCAGATGATGCTAAACGTTTAATTAGCAATGTGTTTAATTTTTTTAAAAGAGAGCAAACGTAGCAAACCGATTTATAAGGTGTCGGATTACATGAAACGTACAACTTTTGCTCTTGGCATGAAAAAGAACATCGTGCTAACAATTGTGAAAAATAAACCAACAACCAATAAACAAAACCTTGTACAAAAAGGTAGGCATCCAAAGTTAGATTCTTTTGACATCAGGGTCATCAGCAAAGCTGACCTACATTGACGAACGTTGACCTTTATGACCCAACACTGCCGCTGTTACAGGTCATTGGCTCCCTCCCTCTGCAAGCCTTCTGCGTTCTGCTGTTTATTTTGTTGACAGTTACATAGACAGATTCTTTAATACAAATGCATAAAATCGGTGATTTACAATGTGATTAGGTTGTCTGACAAAACATCCACTTGCACAGTTTGAGATCGATTGGGTCATTGGATGAAGAGATATTTACAAAAAAAACGGGTCCACATGCATTTCATGCCAAACTATCGTAACCTTGACTTCTGCTGGCAACAAGTTCAAAATCTTTGACAAATATTGTTTGTAATGTTACCTAGCATATGCTAATCCTCATCAAACAAAGGGAGATAACCCTACACAAACGTCCTCTCTCATACATTCTTGTCTCACTTCCAACAAACCCGATTCAAGACAATCAGCAAATATTTTGTGGATTTTCGTTTCTTTGAGGTCGACCATGAATAAAGCTGTCAATGAGCTCAAGCAGTCCCAACAAATTTGAATAACTCTTCAGACATGTGCTTAAGTGATAGTACTCCTTTTTCAGCAGCCATCTCTGACAACATTATTTTCATATAAAACAAAAAAGACGTCTGCACTGATCTTCCTGCAGCCTGCAATGGCCGCCATGTTGAAGACAACCAACAACTACATGCTTGAAAGTGATAGGCTTCCACTCAGGCTAGAAGACAATCATTCACTAATCCTGGGGAGGAAGAACAAGGTGAACTTAGGAGATTGAAGTTTGAGAAAGAAGTGCTGTCAAAGAAATATATTTGTTACATCAATTAACAAAACTTAATCATCTAATGTAGATTGATACAATTTACTGTGCAGAGTTCCATCCCCAAGGCATGCCACAAACCTATGAATATTGTTTCAAATCCAGGTTAGCTTTAATTACATTTCAAACTTTGTTCGCACCATATCTCTTTTCATGGGTTTCACTAAAGCGTTAAATATCTGACACTTGTACCACTTTGGGATTTTGTCAAACATCAAGCTGCCATGATATATCTGAAATACAGTTGATATCAGCATTTATCTCATCTTACATGTAAAACACTGTAATCTGATTGGGCAATGCAGTTTTTACAAAAATCTGTATACCCCGCTGCCCTGACAACAGCACATTTGCCTAACTCTGGTATGAATTACTTCTGACAGGGTTATAGGGTTTGCACCCAACTCATGTACTCACTCAAAATAATAATCCTCCATATATCCCTAACAGCTCTTGACGATCTGTCCTCTGTCAGTTACTACCTTTTCAGTTAATAGATTAAGCTATCACCATAACATCTGCAGACTGTAATGCAAATACAAATATATAAGTAACGTAAGGGGTGGGTTCATGTATATAAATTAAATAAAAACATCCCTGACACAAATGAATCATGACCAACATTAGCTATGGCAATGTCTGACAAAAGTCGAGCTGTCAAAATTAACTTAAAACCTTTGAAAGTCTTTGCATATTGATGGTCCAATGTACTTTCTTTGAACACCCCTGCAGTTTCTATGACCTTGAACTTTCAAGAAGCCTTTGACAACATGGAACAACAAACAACACTGGACTGACATTTGCAATTGGAAAGTCTGTGTCCTTGTTGCTGTTTAAGCTCAGTGGCTAGTAAGAGCATTGTGTCTTTCCACTACTGGAGTGACTAAATGACCATGCAATCGATCGTGTTTTCTCCTAATCGAACACAAACAATTTTGGAACACTTGTTTGCATTAACAATATTTTTCATAAGGTTGGTTTTGTCTGTGCCATTAAATTTACATTTCATAAGCACTACAAGCTCATTCCAAGTCAAGATTGAATTTATCTTAAAAAGTTAGGAAATTTATGTTCCTAACATACTAGTAATCCTTTGAAGATGTGAAATTTGCAAATGCATTTTTGCAATTTGAAAAAACAAAACAAGAAACTTTGCCTCTTAACAAACATAACAGGAAGATTTGATAAATGATGCTAACCAATTATTTTCGATGATCGATCGTTTGTGATGAACAAATCATCAATTTTAAGATTTTAACCAATTCCCAACACTAGTTTCCACACAGGACATCAGTGATAAAGTGAGTGAGTGAGTTTGGTTTTACGCGGCTCTTAGCAATATACCAGCAATAGTGGGGACACCAGAAATGGGCTTCACACATGGTACCCAGGTGGGGAATGAACTGTGAAGTAGACATAATTGTCATACCAGGTGTGATAGATGTGTTACCACCAACTACCAAACTGTGAACAAGACTGTTCAGCTTGTGGCTGTTAATGATCCTTATTTCTGTGATGACTCCATGGCAAACAAATCAAACATGCAACTCCTCAGAGAATATTTGCTGACTATCTATTGTTGAAAATCAATAGGCAGCTGTTTTGGTATATTTGTCAATGTAGCTTGGTTCTGTGTTTACCATTCTCATTATACATGTTGTGCATGAATCAGTATCTGATATGGTTTCTTTCATTGGCGGAGCGAAGGGGATAGCCTGCTGTGATATTGCTGGAATATTGCTAAAAGTGGCTTAAAACCATACTCACTCACTCAAAATGAAAGATATTCAAAATCACTATTCATATGGTCTTCCGTCACTGGAGGGTGGTGGGGTAGCCTAGAGGTTAAAGCGTTTGCTTGTCACGCTAAAGACCAGGTTCGATTCCCCACATGGGTACAATGTGTGAAATCCACTTCTGGTGAACCTCACCATGATATTGCTGGAATATTGCTAAAAGGGGTGTAAAACCATACTCACTCATGCATTAACCACTAGACTACCCAGTTATTATCAGAGACACTTGAAACACAACCATTGTATAAAGTCACTTATATCTGATGAACTCCCTTGCAGGTACTGTAAATTATACTTACATCAACTAAAATTCATAAACCTGAATTCTGAAAGAATATACTTGACTCATTATGAACAGGATGACAAAGACCCTGTAATTTGTTAGATGTTCGGCATGACAGGCAAACATTTTAATCATTAAGATACCCATTGCCCCTGCAGGTTCCTGAGGAAGTTCGCTTTATGTTTGCTTGAAACTCTGTGCTGCCTATTGATTGTCTGCCATATACATGAATTATGTAAATTTCCATAAAATACAACATTCCATAACCAGTGAACCTATACAACGACATAGTTTGGCAGTTATTGGTTTTAGATTATTGTAGAATGAGTTTAGTTATACGCCGCACTCAGCAATATTCCAGCTATATGGCGGCGGTCTGTAAATAATCCAGTCTGGATCAGACAATCCAGTGATCAACAGCATGAGCATCGATCTACGCAATTGGGAACCGATGACATGTGTCAACCAAGTCAGCGAGCCTGACCACCTGATCCCGTTAGTCGCCTCTTACGACAAGCATTGGTTACTGAAGGTTCATGCTGACCCGGATCTTCATGGGTAGATTATTGTAGATAGTGATAACTACTGACCATATTGGTCTCAGCCAATTACAGCGGCATTTTCTTGGCACAGATTCTTGAATGCACCGTATTATCATATTATCAACCACCGGACTGTCAACTTGAAAATTTACAACTGAAATAACATGATTGAACATTGCTGACTGTGGGATAAAGGACATAAAATTCATCTGGCATGAAACAAACATGCTACATGTCAGGGGAGGATCCAAAGGTGGGGTGTGGGGTGTGGGGGTGCGCACACACGCACGCACACTCAAAACACTCACACACATACACACTCAGTCACACACATACACTCACTCACACACCTCTCCCCCGAAAAATAAAATCCCTTAGGAGTATTTCCCCCCAACCTTTGGACTTCATGATTTATGTGCACACACACACACACTCACACACACACCCAATACTGGATCCGCCCCTGCATGTAGTTTTGCCACAGCTGTAACTAAATATCACATACATCACCTGATAATATACCATCTAGAGGATCAAATACACACCCAGAATAGTTCTGTAAAATCACTGACACCTTTAATAGGACCAACCTCAACATGATACAAATCCTGGTGGGAAGAGAGAATCAATGCACTGAATCAATAATCACTACAGCCTTTCCCAGCCATGAATAATGAAACCTTGACAGTAACACCAAAAACATAGACTTGTTGCTAATAAGAGATAAACATTAAGTATCCCAGTCATGTATTATTGCAGTTGTTGGCATGGTTTGAGTTACTTAATCCCTCAACATACAAATATAATGAGGGTCACAGCATAACATACCAGTGACTGAGACAGTTTCGATGTTGTTTAATGACTCTCTCAGCAATATTCCAGTACATTATGCTGATGGTTTCAGGTGTAGCATGTGCCCTAGTAAAAATGACAAATCTATTTCACACAAGTAAATATTTCAAATTTTAGCCTTTCAGTGTAATGTGGGACACATTTTGTGTCAGTTTGTTATGCTGACTTGGATGCTTCTCTGTCGTAACTTGCCATCGATTGATGTTTCCTTGACCTGTCATACAGACCCTCAAATGCATTTATCCAAGAAAGCCCATGCAAGTCTATAATATGTGGCAAGTCTAGATTCTCAGTTTCAGAAAATGAAGAAAGTCTTTGAGCTCCTTTTCACTATGATTATTTTTTTTTATGACCAGTTTTTCTGTAAAAAATGTTAATTTCAGACACTAGATACTAGTCGATTGTTTCCTCTATTTCTGCGTATACATAATCTGAACTAAATAATCATATATTTCAGAAACCATTAGGCAATTTTGACATGCTGAATTTGTGCAAGTTATAAATGGTAGACAGTAATGACACTAGGTTCATAGCAAGGAAAGCTAAACAGAATGATAAGCCCTTAATCCGAGTGAGTCAGTTTAGTTTTACCCCGCTTTTAGCAATATTCCAGCAATATCACAATATTACAGCAATATTCCAGCTACAGTAACTTAGGTTAATAACGAACAAGCTTATTACAAACAGACGGATATAACTACTGGGCTACCCCACAGGCCCCCCTGATTCTGGAATACATGACAATACATCATATTTACACTGTTCTGTCAATACATGAACTGTCTGTAACAATTCATCTACATACTGATGCAAGGAAGACGGCTCTTTAATCATGATAATGTAACTGTCTATAATGATTCATTAAAACATTAACATGTAGGAATATGGAATGATTGCAAAATCAGATATTTCCTTCCTGTCCAAGTTCAAAACAAAGAACTGTGGGTATAGGTCATCTGGTCATACATCCGTCTGTTCTCCAAGAAGGAGGAAGGATATGTGTTGCATTAATCTTTTGAAAAAAATTCTTTAACAATCATTTTATATTTTAATAATTACAGATATGAGATTGTTTATTGAATGTCTTGACGTGGGGTTACAGGTCAGAATATTTGGGGGGCCTTCAGTAAGTGGTCAAAATTTGGGGGCTCAGTAAAAACACATGTGAATAGTAGATAAGCTGCCATGTTGAATCTAAAATGCATCATTTCTAAATGTAGATCGTCATTCTATCTGTAGGGATACATGGGGACAGCTGGTTCTGCTTTTCATTTATTTCTACAGCTTGTGTTTGCAAATACCAAGCAATTACTGGTATTGCTGAGTCATATGATCAACTTTTATACACCTTTTAAGAGATTTTACCAAGATATTTGATAAACAATAAAATTGTTACACTAATCACTTTTTATGGACAAGTATCTATTATCCTTTACTCAATAAATTTGACTTCTCTTCCATTTATTTAGTTGTCTGCCATTAAACAGCACAGTCCACCAAGGATCTGTCCTATGTGTACAGAGGCTTGTATTTTGATTGGCACACATCCCATCAGTGACCAGTGTAAAGGTTGATATGTTTCACATGGTATTTTCTATTCAGAACATTATCCTGTGTTTGTTCTATTTTATATAACTGGAAATATTGACACTCAAAAGAAAACGATCAACGATTTTGAGAAGTTATTTGAAAAGTTTATTAAAATATATTTAAAATTTGGAATTGCCCTCTTGGCTATATACCCTAAGCTATTAATTTTATATTATCTTAACAGAATTGACATGTCATTACAATCTGTCTATCTATAGCATCATAGTCACTACACCCTGACCGTGAATAAGACTTGTGGTGAGGATCTACCCAAGTAGGTCACCGGTAGGCTTTTCTGTTACATCTGTAGGACGCTCGCACAATATGACAGGTGCTCTAATATTTTATACTTTATTTGGCCTGATTGAAATAAACCCAGACGTGATCAAAGTTAGCGTACAAACTGTCATAATGAATTAGCTGACAAAACACGTTAAACCGTATGCAAAAGTATAGGGCGGAAAACAATATTACCGACTCACCTTATCTCTACCCGATAACACGGTCTTCCAGCTTTACCTTCTCGGCCATTACATTAGTAGAAGCACATCGAGTGTTTCCGGGTTCTCTCGGCTCTTCTCGGTTTTCTATCAAGAACGATAACTCTAATTTTGTTGTGTTGTCAAACAATGATAACGAGGTGTTTCTCTGTGCGAGATTCACTATAAAAATAGTCAGGGCCATTAAGTGCCATAAATGTTTAAGTATTAAAAATAAAAGACGAATTCCATATATTCTGGACGTTCCTGGAAATGAATTCATGTTACTTATCGTTTTGCCTCAAATGTTACCCAAAGCGTAGAAAATAACCACCACTCATTTTAAATTGAAGTTTTCTCTTATATTTCACATACATGTATTCTAGAAAGAGACACATACTGGTATTATCAACAACACGTGTGTTTGTTTGTAAATTATTCTTGGAAGCAGTATGAGATATATTACAGTGAGACCGTATCCGTGTACTCATGCTGTGCTGGGTCAATACTGTTACACTTAAATACATTAATAACATATAAATCGATCCATACATTACGATTTAAGAAACTTGAATAAAACTTGACTGGAATGACCTGTTCGATTGCTTCAGTAAAGCAATGCAGGTCATTTGTAGGTCGAAACATGTAGACATTGAAAACGTGGGGAAATCTTATGCATGAGCAATATAGGTTTAGTTTTTTCTACCTAATAAAAACAATGGGTAATAACTTTTCATAATTTAGGGTGTGTGTGTGTGTTATATGATGATTTTAAGGGGGGTCACCCATTTTGTTCTGGGGAGCTAGGGGGAGTCAGCAATTTTGTACACGCGCACTAGTGGGGGTTAGCAATTTTGTACATAAAATTATGTTTAAAATTATGAGAGAGGGAGGGGGGTCATTGATCTTATACATGACATGCAGGGAGGGTCACTTATTCTTTTATATTTTGTTTTATTTTATTTTTTTTGGGGGGGGATTCGCATTGTACATGCTTCTCCATAAAAATCATCATCACATTCTAGCCATAAATTATGAACGGTCCCTAGCCCGTTTTCGACTGGGGATAAGACAAGGCAACTGACAACAAGACTGGTGTGAAATAATAATAATAATAATAATAATAATAATAATAATGTGTCCATTTATATAGCGCCAAACTCCACACTAGGTATGCTCATAGCGCTAACAATCAAGGTACAGCACATTATTATACAGTTAATGTTATCCCTTTGGTAGACTAATGCTTTGTCTCTGAATATATCTCATTTTGATAGTGACAAACAAGCCCATTTAAATTGAACAGGAGCCCCCAGGGAGACCAGAGATTCTTTATTTAGGGCTTTAGCACTGCAGAGAGGGCTTGGCAGTAGGGAAAATAATGTGGTTCAGGGACTGTGAGACAGACTATCCCTTTGGTTATACAGTCTTGTGAAGAGAGCTTTGTCACTTTAAATATCTTACGCATCCCCGACCGCGTCATACCAAAAGAGGTTAAAATATGGTACTTGTTGGTCCCTGCCGGGCGCTCGGCATTAATGGGTACAACAAGGACTGGTCGGCTCGGAGTCAGTATAATGTGTCTGAGTGGGGTATTCATGCTTCACTGCGGCATGGTATCTCAGTGGGCTAGCACTATAAAACCAGCTTAAGTCTGGGCTAGTGCAAGCAGCTGCACATACACACGCATGCACGTCGTCAAATGAGCGAAATATTCTCAAGCACGACGTTAAACCCAATTTCACCTCTTACGCAGACTCGAAGAGTCGGTCTCATTGGTCTGTTTTATACTGAGCTGGTCTCATTGGTCTGTTTTATACTGAGCTCAAGTGAGAAACCCAGATGAAGTGAATATTGACTTTTTGGTTCAAGTCACATAAACAAAAGGGATTTTCCGGCACTTCAGTCATTTCTTGTTCTCTCTCTAAAAGAACACACTACACACCCAGATCCGTATATTTCGAAGCAGCATATGATTTCAGACACACTTCATCTAACCCTAACCAGAAATTAGTTTCCCAGCCCATAAATAAACTTGCAAATCCGTGCAAACATGATAAAGCTATTGTCGTGTATAAAGCTATCGTCATTTATATGTTTCCATTAACCCTTACGCAGAAAACTATTTACGTCAAATTAATTAAGAAAGAGTCCACGATCTGATAGTTATTTTGTTAATACAGTGACACATGCAAGCTGTCATCGACAAAGACAGAGACCCTGTAGCAGTATTGTATAACACAAACCTGCAACTACTGCTGCCAATACGAGAAATGCCGTGACAGGCTTCTGCCCTTGGATTCTTCTCTGTCATAACTTGCCATCGATTGCTGTTTCCTTGGTCTGCCATACAGACCCTGAAATGCATATATCCAAGAAAGCCCATGCAAGTCTATAATATGTGGCAAGTCTAGATTCTCAGTTTCAGAAAATGAAGAAAGTCTCTGGCCTCCTTTCCCTATGGTTTATGATTTTTTATGACCATTTTTTCTGTAAAATATGTTAATTTCAGATACTAGATATTAGTCGATTGTTTCCTCTATTTCTGCGTATACATAATCTTAACTAAATAACCATTTCATCCCACTCGTTGATCACGTGTGTGATAAAATCTCTAGCCCCTGTACCGAAACATCGCATAAAAAGAATATAGAAGATGAACTTCAAAATTAAAATGTATAGACTTGGTCCACAATTGAAATTCCCATAACTTATTAATTTAAACTGAGCAGGGAAACGTAAACACCGTGTGGTCAATATAGTAATGTGTTATGCATGACACTGAGAATATGCGCTGTAACAATCCAACTCTCAGATCCCAAGGTCACTGTGGTGAGATAACATTTGGAGATTAGATGCTTTGGCTGTCCTGGCAAGCTCGACACAATGTCAGCCTTGTTTGCATGGCGATAAAATGACCGACAAAATCGATCAGACGAACAGACTTACAAAGTTAATTGCGTGGAGACCCTGGTTGAACGTAATTAGATTTTCAAAATGTTTATCTCGGTCAGATATCATACACTGTTGGTAAATGTTGATGGCTGCTTTACATGTGACCCATCGAACACGCACATACACCAGAGACCTTAATTAAACACACCCTGTATTTTTGCAATAGGTTTTCAACAGGTACATAAAACTTCTCGTGGTTACCACGATGAAACAAAACATGAATTTTTACTGACCCGTATGATCCATTACCTCATAATAAACGACAAAATGATTGGAATGCATGTTGATTTTATTATGATAATTGCTCATTTAAACACAAACCACCACCACCCCACCCCCCCCAAGCCACTGATTTTCATACAAAATCCATGTCTGTGCAAGTAAGGCCCTGGAATGTTTAATGCTGGATTAATTGGTGAATGAGAACATTCAAGGTCAATACAGAGTGTAACGTCCATGCGACTGTATATGACAGCCAGTACTCTCCTCCTCATACCCCCTGTCAGCCTCCTGATCCTCCGAAGGGGCAGTCTACGCCATTCCTCGCGTAAAGCAGGGCCAGGTTCTGTACAAGAAATCCCCTTGTTGCACACGTCATGTCCCAGATATGCTCCAAAGGGTTAAGATCGGGCCTCATTCAGTCGTGAGATATGTCAGGGGGTGCTTAATTAAGTTCTTTGTGTATAGTAAATAATGTGAGTGCGATAGGTTCGGAAGCGAGTTCAGAAGGATCTCAGAATATTATGCAGTAAAGGCCGGTACTACTGGCAAAAAGGATAGGTTGAGCACCGACCTGACAATTGACCCGTATTAGCATATATGACTGCCGCCCACTCGCGCTTGCCATTGTTAGTGAAGGGGCCCCATGTTGTCCGCGATCAAGTGTAGTGCGACTTGTAGTCTGTCTCACAGTCCCTGAACCACATTAATTTCCCTACTGCCAAGCCCTCTCTGCCGTGCTAAAGCCCTAAATGAAGTAAGTCTAGATTTCCTCAGGTTCAGGATCTCTGGTCTCCCTGGGGCTCCTTTTCAATATAAATGGGCTTGTTTGTTACTATCAAAATTATATATATTCAGAGACTAAGCCTTAGTCTATGCGACTTGCTACACCGACGTGAGAGTCTTGTGAGCAAGGCGTGTGCAGCTGCGCGTGGAATCAATTTCATCGTCATGTAATGCACGTGCACTAGCCTACATCTGCTCTACCTTTCACAACCTGAGGTTTGCTCATTGCCGCGCACCGCCTACTTCAAGTAAACGCGTGTCCAACTTATCCTTGTTTGCCAGTAAGAATTTGATTTGTAGGTGGAGACGCAGTGGGGAAATAGAATGAGGAAGGATAACAATATACTGATGAACAACTTCTATATTGCTGTGAGAGTGACGTTTGTGAGTAGGTTCTAACACCGTTATCAAGATTGCCACGTCTCCACGAAGACGACGGATAACTTCTTTGAGAGGCATTTAGAAGTTGGAGCAATAAAGAGGTTGCATGTTCATCCACATATTGTTATCCTTCCTTACTGCTCCAACTTCTAAATGCCTCTCAAAGGAGGGAAATAAAATGATTGAAGTTTAAACATCCAGTAATAGCCCTATGGTGTCTTACGGAAGCGTCCTAGTGCCATAGTCAGAATATTGACGCTTCCGTAGTGTCTAACGCTCAGTTTTGGTGTAAAACAAAATTGGCATCACATTGCCTGTGTACGGGTTCATTTGTTATATGTGCGGGATTCATGTTGATTGATGAGTAAACTGTACAATAATGTACGGGAAATAGATAGGTACACCAAGGTTAGAGTACAATTCTCCGTGTGTATTGGCTGACTGAAATATTTTTGTTTTGTTTGTTGTTTAACGCCACACGCAACAATATTGCAACTGTATGGTCCGTAATTAATCGAGTCTGGAACAGATACTAGTAATCCAGTGATCAGCATCTGTGTAATTACATAATGTGACAGAGACCGAACTCGGGCCATAAATCAATGCGTTTTGTTTATGGTGTATAGCCTGATTGGTGTTAAGTTCAAATTGCATGTGGTCAGTGATCGCAGTTGTGTATTGAATATTGTCATTAGCAGACAGGCAGGCAGACACACAGGTGTCAATAAAACAAGACATTGAGTTTTGTCTTTGACAACGACCAATCTATATCACAGTTAGAAATTCTGTCAACGCTAAATAATGGCTATAATACGCTATAATATGGCAATGGCTACATGTATTTATTGAATAAGATGTACTTCCTACATATGGCAACATTTTGTTTCATGTTTGTATTGAATTCTGAACCTCCATATTGTCAAGCATACTGTATACAGCGTATTATTAATTTATCAGAGGCGGATACAGCTATTAGAGAAAGGCGGGGTGCACACTATTGAGAAAGGAGGGGTGCACACTTATTTTCACGAGAGTTTCAATGGTCATTTAATAAACTTTCAGGACAAGGGGGGGGGGGGGTACGCACCCTTGCACCATGCACACACACACACACGGATCCGCCTATGATTTATAAAGTATTTCGTAGTTTTGAAAGGGGACATAATATTTCTGTGCCCTAGACATGTCGTATGTTGATCATAGACTTGCCCCAAGTCTCTAATGTAATAATTAACAGTTTAAATGATACTTTCTAACAAGTATACATATTCCTCAAACAGACTGGCGGCTGTCCACTAATCTAGACGTGTCTCTTTAAAGGTTACTGCAGTAGAAGTAAACATCCATTGGTTTAGCATATTCGGTACAGCCTTGGACTGACTGACTGAGTTTGGTTTTACGCCGTAGCAATATTCCAGTAATAACGGCGGGGACACCAGAAATGGGCTTCACACATTGTACCCATGGGGATTCGAACCCGGTTCGGCGTGACGAGCCAACGCTAACCCTTAGGCTTGATACAGCCTTGTAGCAAGACTATGTTGATCAGTAAGTGTTCATATACAAGCAGTTAGTTCCATTCATTTACAAACGCCATTAATGTTGGTGTATCTGCGACGCAGGTATCTGATACCCCAATCAGATCATACTGATTACCCAAACCCAATTATATTGTTGAACGTGACTATGCCCTCATATTAAGGTCGTACATATCCATCCCTTATACATACATGAGATAAGAGTTATCGCCCTTCTCCCTTTCGGCCAATCACATTGCTTGTTACATATGCCATACTCAAAGTCTAACTCCAATCATTAGCGGTGATACGAATTTCAAACCAGGGCTGCCATTCTTTTCAGACAAGGGGATATTTACAGTATTTCTTCTTCAAGTCGTGTTAAGGTAAAATGTGAAAACGTTTTACAATACATTTACTATGACGCAATGTCATCTTCTGTTTGGCTAATCAGTTTTCACTTCGAACGGATGTATGTTTCAGAAAGATTGGTGAAACTTCCCTGAACATGATGCAAAATATTTTGATTTTTCGGAACTAAGGTCTGCTACTGTGAATCGTACGAATCATTTGATGGTGATCACAGCCGTCAAATATTAAGTGACGGTCATGTTTACTGAATATTATATAATATTCACATCTCGGCCTAGGGATTACCTATGGCAAAGTCTCAACCTTTGTAAGCAAAAACGACACCTCGTCACGTTGATTCTCATTTTCAGCATATTTCAATACATTTCTATATTGTCATAGTTCCTATCCCCATCCCAAATAATATTTATAAAGGGTACTAGAATTATTAACAAAACCTAACACAACAATTAGATCTACCCCATCCCAAATAACTTTTAGCCCCAAAATTAAATATGGGTAGCCTAGTGGTTAAAGCGTTGGCTATTACGCCGAAGGCCGGGTTCGATTCCCCACATGGGCACAATGTGTTAGCTACTACTAGAGTCCCTCACGTGATATTGCTGGAAAATTGCTAAAAGCGCGAAAAGCCTAAAACTCAGTCAGTCAGACATTGTATTTACAATATAAAGGGTCGAACCACGCTGCGTTACCTCTGTTAATCTCTTACAAAAAAATATGGGGGAAAGGAAGGAACTCTTTCCGCTACTGAGAATCTGACTTCAAATAATTGTTTCACATTATTTTCATTCAAGACTTTTTTGTTAGAATAATAGGTTAATATAGGTTGAGGAACCACAAAATATGCTGGAAAAATGTAGTTCGGGAGAAGGAATAATGACTGCAATAGTATGGTTTAATAATGATTAAACCTCGAAATTGAACGTAAAAAAAAAACGTTAAAAATTGCACATCAACAAAGAAATATTACTAGAAAATAGAGGCTCCTTGCTGGAATGTGGCAACCTCATCAGGGACACTTTTCACAGTACATTTTCCCTTATCTTCAGAAACTAAAAATGGACATTTACTTATGATAACACTTTTTTCACTTGTGTATGTGTAAAGCACAGCAAAATTCTTCTAAATACTTGGTGATTAGCACGTGTGCTTTAATGGCATGGTCATTTCTTGTAGACTCCAGACATTAGCAGTGCTCTCCTTTCTCTACTGACGAGTTCTTAAAAGTTGCTAAATCTTGGATGAAATCCAGTAGTAAGAACTGTCCCTGTTAGTTCTGGTACCAAAACTTTAACTTCTTGTGAAACCAGGTGTGAACATAAAGAACCAATCCTGTTTTTGTTCCAGTGAAGGGAGTATGGAAGCTAAGCGGGTTCTGCAGCCTGTGAACTCCAACCAGTCCACAGAGGGTGCTGAGGGGCCCATGAAGAAGACGGGTGATATGACAGATGGAGTGGAAGGGGACAGTTTCAAGTAATTACAGTTACCGACTTGCCTTAGTCTGGCCCCGATTTGTTGAAACAATCTTAAGTCTGAGTTTTGACTTAATTTAGAGTTTTTACTCAAATTTGAGAAAACGCAGGAAAATGCATTTCCCAAAATGAATTGGAATCGATATTAAACTCAGACATAGTAGACAATTTGAGTCTGATGGATAGATTACTTAAGTTGTTTGGGCTTTTTTACTTTAAAAATGCAGTTGAGTTAAAAATTCAGCTGTTTCAAATTGTCAAACTCAGTTTGAAATTTGAGTAAAAATTTGTTTGTTTTGAGAAATCAGGGCCTTGTTTACTAGTCTGAGCATGCTAAGTGGTCCATAGTAAATCATGAAATAATCAATCAAGTAACTGGATAAAAGATTGATTTGATTACTCATGAGGATGATTGTCAGACATTTTGTTTAATGATATGCTGTAAACCATGAACTTAACACAACAATGCTAGGCCCCTGATCGTTGATAAAGTGACACCTTTTTGTCTGCAGTCTCTTGTTACCAAATGTGTAAAGCAGATTTGGAGAAACCATTCCATCCATCCATTCATCCAAGCACACATGCACAGTTAACAATAACATGTAATTGAGTTCCAGATTTATTTGGGATGATGGGGTAGCCAAGTGGTTAAAGCATTCGCTTATGACGAAGACCCAGGTTTGATCCCCACATGGGTACAATATGAGAAGCCCATTTCTGGTGTTCCCTATTGTGATATTGCTGGAATATTGCTGAAAGCAGCGTAAAACCATACTCACTCCCTCGTGATTTAGTTTCTCTAGCCAAGTACAGAGGTCAAGTGTGTTCAATTTGTTTACACAATGCACTGACCAGTTATGACAGTTGCCAACTGTTTATTACGACATCTTTGTTCTTGGTAACTAGTCAAATAAACCTATTACAAACCAACCACTGCCCATCCACATTGTAAATGTCAGGTTCCACTTTAAACAAGTTGACACTGGGTGCTGATTTAGGTGTAAGAAAGTTGACAATGGCTCAGCAACACAGCCTTCAACACAACTGGCATGAGCATGGTTATAGTTTGGTGTTTGTTTTTCAGGAGGAAATGGTCACTTGAAGACTTTGATATAGGCAAGCCACTGGGCAAGGGCAAGTTTGGCAATGTTTATCTTGCCAGAGAGAAGAAAAGCAAATATATTGTGGCACTAAAAGTAAGTAATGATAAGTTGTGTGTACTTGTGGATGTTTGCAAAATAGTGTATTTTTTTGTTTCACTGTATGCAACACTATTCTCCTATGGATGTTTAGATGTGTCTTTTGAAATTATAGTGTCAACTCTAATAATACATTTGATCCAACAGCAAATTCGGTAAATATCATTTGACCAAGGCAGGAAAAAGAATAGTTGTAATTTTGAAACTTTGTTCCCTTTGACATTAATAATATCCTTCTCATTTCTAAATATGTAAATTATTCTGTGAATCATACTGTACATCATTTTTAATTCAGTGTAAAATGGCTCTAGATGTCAGTACCAAACACTCCACAGTGTTCTAGGTGCAGGTCAATACTAGGAAAGCTCTGCTTATTGGTTCATATGGAATTGTGAACATGTTCTGAGTGAAAACCATGAATGTTTCTTAAAAAAAGTGTGTTTGGGATAAGAATATGCATGGGAAGTATCAGTTCATATTCAGTTTTCTTTTGATATCGCCTTGAGACTATTGGCATCACTTGTAAGAACTTGTAACTGGTAACTGTTGATATTATTATTATTATCATCTAATTCCACCACAGGGTTTCTGATAGTCCAAGAATAGCTAAATTCAGACTTTTGCTTATGGACAGTAGCAGATAATGTTGTGGACTTTAAAAAACATGGAAACTTCACAATTTTTAAACTTATCCTATCTCACGACTTGCACCTCTCTCTCTTGCTTTGACTTTTAGTGGATAGACTGTAAACTTTTTTCCATAGGCCTCCTTGTCCATTCGCCCGTGCACTCCATGCTGCTCTCCTTAATTAGCTTCCTAGTTCCTAATAAAGCTTGCAGCATGCTCCACTAATTGCCCACGTGACTACCTTGAATGATCATTCTCTTTCTTGTCGCATGACTGTGTGGACGTGCTGTATATTAGGGACATTATTTCACCCTAACATCATGGGGAAAACTGATAATCAGTCAAGGAAAAGGAAGTTTGTGCTCAATGCAAGACGAATTATTTGTCCCTCGACCCTCACACGTTTTGCAGTGACTGTATTGGACAATGTAACTGGAACAAACGATGTGGCAAGTGTAATTCACTAAAAGATGAGGATTTTAAGGCCTACCTTCGTGTTTGCTTCCGGAGAATCACCGATAGGGACAGGAAATTAACAGAATCTGATCCCACTCCCGCCAAGAGTATCAAGTTACAGCGACAGAAAATCGTACCTTCACGCAAGAGGGCGACGTCTGTGGTTCAAGAGGATTTTATGGACACTTCATCAGATTCTTACTTATCTGAGGACGCTCGCACCTATTACATACGCATCAATCACCTCCTTCCATAGCGCCAGATCACTCGGGTGGTTGTGATCGACAATTCTTCTTTGCCTGTCCCATCTACACTACCAGGGGACCTTAGATCGACACTATCATCATCCAGATCATGGGTACATATCCCCTTGACTGTCTCAGTTTGTTTGGAGCCTGGCCAACCGCGTTCAACCAGCCAACTGTCTCCCCACAGTTCATTGAACCGGACGGAGCTGGCTACAACAGCGTCGCCGGGGGACGTTCATCATGAATCAACACTTCAGGTTTCATCACCTAACGCCGATCCAGATCGCCACATCATTCTAGATCACCTTCACGATCCAGATCACCATCACAAGCCCGATCTAGATCACAGTGCCGATCAACATCACCGGATCGATCACGATCCAGAGCACAACTACGATCCACATGACCTGATCAATCCAGATCACCTAACCGATCCAGATCACCAAACGGGTCCAGATCACAACATCAGATCACCTAGTAGATCATTGGACCGATCCAGATCACCTAATCGGACTGATCCAGATCACCTGATCAGACCGAATGGATCCAGATCACAACATCAAGTAGATAGCCAGACCGATCCAGATCACCTAACCAATCCATATCACCAAATCAAACCAGATCACCTGTTCGATCGAGATCACCTTATAGATCCAGATCACGCATCACAGTTTCCAGTTAGTGCATCGAATTGATCCAGATCACTTTACAAATCCAGATCATCTTACCAACCCAGGTCACCTATAATGATCTAGATCACCTTACAGAGCCATTGACCAAACAGGATCACAGTACAGATCCACATCTCATGGCCGATCCTATTCAGATGGTCGAACCAGAGCTCCAATCAGAACCAGATCACCAACTAAAACTACAGCCACCCAGACTAGTTCTTCATATCATACCGGATCACCTAGCCATACTAGGGAATCCAGATCACCAGCTTACCAACCTACTTCCGGTACTTACCACGCCGAGATCTCGATACAGTTCCTCTGACCTACATCCAGGTGATCATTGCTCTGATACCACTAATAGGCCTACAGTCTCACGATGTTGGTCGCACCCTCTGGCCAGCAAGAAGTTGGTTTGTCAACCTAAGAAGCCAGGCAGAGCCAAACCCAGTACCGCTTCCCAACTGGGACGACCACTACTTCTTCACCCTCACTGAACTGCGCCACGGGTCACTTCAGACCCTCAATCTACACGCTGGCGATCTTCAGAGGTCTCTCATAGCTAAGGGCTACTCTCACCCAGCAGCCACAGCTATCACTTCAGCGCATCATATTTCTCAATCGCTCCTTGTAATGACAACAAGTGGAAGAAGTTTGAAGACTATTGCAAGTTTAGGGGAATTGCATCTCCAACTTCCACCTCGACTCAGGTCGCTGCTGAGTTTCTCCAGCATCTCCACACTACTTAGAAACTCAAGGGTACTACGCTAGCTACCAACTCAGTTTTGGCTACCACCACGGGCACTTAAGATTTCCACTGTTCCCGAAGTTGCAGAGTCTACTACGCTCCTATAGACTCTCTCTGACCAGTCCAGAAAGTTCAGACCTCCGCCTGGGATCTGTCCGCCGCCCTTCATCATATATGATTTCTACAGATTATGAACCTTTAGAAGACAAGGACTTCAACAAGTGACATTCAAGACATTCTTCCTGGTAGCTTTGGCTACCGCTGCACGTGATATCTGAACTGCATGCTTGATGTCATCGGGTGCGGTTCGAGTGGAAGAAGCATGGCAAGGCTTTCCTGGGTCTCCGCTGGGACTTCATTGCTAAAACCAACTGCCAGGGCAACCGCGACCGGATGTTTACCATCTTCCCGTTGTCCACCATCCTTGGGCCTGATGATAATGAAGATTTGACACTCTGCCCTGTTAGGGCTCTACACGCTACTTTGCTGCCTCCTCGAGGATCGCCTACGGCTACCATTGTCGGACGCTTCATGAACTGAGAGGTTTCCCAGACCACATTGGCCTTCTGGATGCGTGCCACGCGATCTTGCAAGCCTACACCTCTGCAGGGTTGCCTCCCTCCAGCCGCCTAATCCTCATGAGACTCGCGGCACTAGCCTTGACGATGGCCCTCCATAGCAACTGCTCCTTGACCGCTATCATGGAAGGTTGCTTCTGGCGCTCTGATACAGTCTTCTCTTCTCATTACCTGCGAGACCTGTCTGTTACGGATGTCCAGGGACTACACCAGTTCGCGACCTCTTGTACTGGCTCAGCAGCTTACATCGACCCAACAACGCAGATGAGGGACGGTTCCGTGATTTGCGCATACTACTTCCTTTGTATATAGTGAATAAAAGGTGAACTGGATCTCAACCTTTTGTTCTCAATATATGGGTTTAAGAACTACTTCACTTGGCCTCCATACCAAGGCAGATCGGAATACGGCCACCTAGCGTGGTCTCTACGGACCCGGTGAGGCACAATCAGTATGACGATGCAGAGGTGTTCGACATTCACGCTTACTGACCTCTAAACCTCGGAGCAATTACGCCAGTGAAGTGTGACACTCCAATTCCAATGGATTTTTTATGCTCTGCCTCCAACTTTGCCGCCCATCCTTTGACTAAGCTTAGGCAAAGGAGTGAGGGTCAATTTGATGCTGCCCGAACTGAACTAAACCTTGGAGTTTCTGAGTTGTGTTTCTCTTTCCCGCCGGGTCGGGTGTCTGTGGGGCCTTCTTGAAGCAGGGGCTGGCCCGATTCTAGTCGCAAGACTTTAATTACGGGGTACCTTGTAAATCGCGTGGCAGGCTTACTTGCCGAAGTTGGCGCCCCTTGTCTTGTACAAGGTTGCGGCCGAACACCACATTGCCTGGAGCATCCATCTCCCTGGGAGTCGTTGTGCTTAGTAAGCCAAGGGGTTCCGAGAACCCACTACAAGCATAGGAGTTGCTTGCATGAGTAACAGGCCTCCCTTGTACATCGCTATCTACGGTTGTCATCAGTCCACACAGCTCCAAGACCAGCTGTTTGCACTGTCCAGACAGAAGGGTAATCTGCGCCCGCCGTCCAACTGTGGGATAAGTGCAAGTCGGAGATAGGATAAGTTTTAAAAGTAATTTTAATATAAATCGTATATGGATATACTTATCCCGCCTCCCGACTACTCAACCCGGCCTACAACACTGGCTCAAGATGAGAACGATCATTCAAGGTAGTCACATGGGCAATTAGTGCAGCATGCTGCAAGCTTTATTAGGAACTAGGAAGCTAATTAAGGAGAGCAGCATGGAGTGCACGGGAGAATGGACAAGGAGGCCTATGGAAAAAAGTTTACAGTCGTTCCACTAAAAGTCAAAGCAAGAGAGAGAGGTGCAAGTCGTGCGATAGGATAAGTATATAAATAAACAATTTATATTAAAATTTCCAAATTTCTTTTAAATGACGACGACCACTTTGGTCTAGTGGATAGAAAGTCTGCCCTGAAAGCAGAAGATTGGTGGTTCGATCCCTGTCCGTGTCATACCACATGGCATGAAATGATGTCACTTGTTGTTACTTTACAGTGCTCGACTTTAAGGAGATAAAATGACTGTTTGGTTCCGAGTCAGTACATTCATTTGAGTGTGGTATCCATTTTAGCATACATAAAACCAGCTTTTGTCCAGATCAGTACAAGCAGCCATACACTCACGTGTGTTCACATAGCTATAAGTGCAGTGATCTTAAACCCCATTTCTCCTCACCTTTTTCATATGTTCTTACTCAAAGTACCAATAGTACCATGGTTCAGAAGAAGAGTCCATCAAAACATATGTTGATGTGCTATTTTTGCCCACTGGTAGTAATGCTGCATGTTTGTCATTCAGGTGTTGTTCAAGTCCCAGTTGCAGAAAGCTCAGGTGGAACATCAGCTGCGCCGTGAGATCGAGATTCAGTCACATCTCAGGTAGGGTCACCAGGGATGATAAGTGTACATGGTTTACTACCACCACATGTGTCAGGCTTGGATAGTTTTGTCAGTTGTAATTTATACCTGTCAGCAACTCACATGTGTGGATTCTTACTGTTATTTGGGTTTAACCATGACCTGCAAAACCCGTGGGTCCACATGACCCTCAGTTGTTAATTTAAGAGTCCTTAGAGGAAAAAAGAAAGGGTCCCGTAAAGTATTGACATTGTGTAGAATACTGTAAAATGTTAATAATTACTTTAATAACAGGAACTTGTTTCTTGATAAGAATTTGGTATAATGATTACTATTGTGCTTCCCTTTGGATGTATTGTATTATTTTTCTGCCTCCAATCTGTACATTTGTTTGTACAGGATGCACATTTCTGCATCATTGCTTACAATAGTGACCACTGAATTGCCAGGTCCAGATTTGATTTATCTTGATATTATTGTTTGGAATTATGCTGAGTGTGAAGTTAAACAACAAACAAATTGAAAGTACTAAAATCTATTACTGGGCCTAGATTTTCAAAGCTCTCTTATTGCTAAGATAGTCGTAAGTCAGTGTTAATCAATAATGTATGGCGCTTACGACTATCTTAGCGTTAAGAGAGCTTCGAAAATTTAGGCCCAGTGCAGTAAGCTGGCATTCATTCACTTCCTATCTGGTCTTCCCAGACACCCTCACATCCTGCGTCTGTATGGCTACTTCCATGACAAGACCCGGGTCTACCTCATCCTGGAGTACGTCCCACGGGGGGAGCTGTACAAGGAATTACAGAGGGCCAAGAGATTTGATGAACAGCGATCAGCCACTGTGAGTAACACTGCAGTTGCACCAATCACCCACATTAGTTGGCAAAAATATGGGCACTACATCAGGACCCGTGAAGAACCGGGTTAGAATTGATCTTCAGCAACCCATACATGTCATAAGAGGTGACTAATGGGATCGGGTTGTCAGACTCACTGTCTTGGTTGACACATGTCATCGTATCTCAATTGCGTAGGTCGATGCTCATGCTGTTGATCACTGGGTTGTCTGGTCCAGACTTGATTATTTACAGACTGCCACCATATAGCTGGAATACTGCTGAGCACGACTTAAATAACAAACCAACCAATCAACCAACCAACCAAGCAGGGGGTTAGCAGTTAGAATATTACACGTTCGAATATTACAGTGTATTGCATGTTACTGGCAATGAACCCACTTAAGCCTGCTGAGCTTTTTCATATTCTTGTCTGTCTTGAGGTATGGTCGAGAGGTTGTTTGACCTATGTCTGTAGAAAAATTCAAAAACTATTTCTTGTAATAGTAATGAACAATTAAGTTCATTAATAGAAATTCGAGATAACGATTGACTTTTCATTTTATAGGTGTGAACTTCCAAGTTTGAGAAAGTTAATTCTTGATTTTAAACACAAAGGCCATATACTCACTATTGTGATTATTATGCTTGTTTCAGTATATCGGCCAACTGGCCAATGCTCTCATCTACTGTCACAGTCGTAAAGTGATCCATCGTGACATCAAACCTGAAAATCTCCTGCTGGGCCTCAGGGGAGACCTGAAGATTGCTGACTTTGGCTGGTCTGTGCATGCCCCATCCTCGAGGTAATGTTACTGTTGCCCCACCCTCCATGTAATGTTACTATGACCCCATCCTCCAGATAATGTTACCCTGGCCCCATCCAGGTAATATTACCCTGACCCCATCCTACAGGTAATCCTACCCTAACTCCATCCTCCAGGTAATGTTACCCTGACCCAATCCTCCAGGTAATGTTACCATGACTCCATCCTCCATGTAATGTTACCCTGACCCCATCCTACAGGTAATCCTACCCTAACTCCATCCTCCAGGTAATGTTACCATGACCCCATCCTCCAGGTGTTACCATGACTCCATCGTCCAGGTAATGTTACCCTGACCCCATCCTACAGGTAATGTTACCATGACTCCATCCTCCAGGTAATGTTACCCTGACCCCATTCTACAGGTAACCCTACCCTAACTCCATCTTCCAGGTAATGTTGCCATGACCCCATCCTCCAGGTAATGTTACCAAGACTCCATCCTCCAGGTAACGTTACCAGGACCCCATCCTCCAGGTAATGTTACCAGGACCCCATCCCCCATCCTCCATGTAACATTACCATGACTCCATCCTCCATGTAACATTTCCATGACCCCATCCTCAATCCTCCAGGGAACATTACCATGACCCCATCCTCCATGTAACATTACCATGACCCCATCCTCCATCTTCCAGGTAATATTACCATGACTCCATCCTCCAGGTAATATTACCATGACCCCCATCCTCAATCCTAGTGATATTTCTAGCATGTGATATGCTCAATGGTATAAGGATGCTACTTTATGATGGTATTTATCATGTTCATGGTGCTGAAGTGTAACTAGTATGGTAATGTTCTTCAGGCGGACCACACTATGCGGCACTCTTGACTACCTTCCACCAGAGATGGTGGAGGGTCGGATGCATGATGAGAAGGTGGACTTATGGAGTCTTGGAGTGCTCTGCTATGAGTTCCTGGTGGGCAAGCCACCTTTTGAGGCTGAGGGACACACAGAGACATATCGAAGAATTACTAAAGTTGATCTCCAGTTCCCAGACTATATGTCAGCAGGAGCCAGGGATTTGATAGCAAAGGTGAGTGAATGTGTAGTTTGATTGCTTTGAGTTTTGATCTGATGGATTTTATCCAGATATATTTTTGTTTTTAAGTTATGTTAATCAGTCATATATAGACAAATTGAGGAATAGAGGATGGAGGTAAGTATTAACAGTTTGACAATTGTAAGTTGTATCTCCTATTTGTTCTTCTGTTTTAGTATTGCAGTTAGAGCTGCCCTAATAGTTTATAAATGGGGCTGTTACGTCACTGTTTTGTGTTGTGGAGCTGATCTCATGAACAATTACCCAAGTACGAGTAAAGCGAGACCAGTTTCAACTACCAAATTCAGTGTAGACATCCTCTGCCAAACTGCCAAGTAATTAGGTATCATAAGGTCATGGTCATCTGCAATTTTTAGGAGTTTGTTCACTAAAAATGTTAGTCTTTATGACTTATAATACAAATGTAGCTTTATGTTGTAACTCTTGTATTGAATTCTAGCACGACATTGTGTGATACTCGATTCTGATTGGCTGAGAGCTCATCAAAACCGTACTTAAATGGCAGTTTAAGACCGTTAATTAAAGTGACCGATTCACCGCGTATGAATACAACGAACTCGTTGACCCTATTGTTTGTAAACAAACATGTCGGACATCGGCAATTTCTATCTCGGCAGCATCTTTGGTGTTTTTTTAAGTAAAAAGCGAATGGTTTGAAGAAGAATTTCTTGACCCTAATCCAAGTGAAGAAACTACGAAGCTGGAAAATCCGTCAGCAGTGCAAAAGCGGCAGTATATTAAAACCGGGTCCAGATCTACGTGTGTTGACGTCGACAACACACGTCGGCCCACACATCCTAACCTGACCGCTTCTGTCCGGGTCGTAATGCCCAGTCCTTCCACTGTCCATGTATCCCACATAAAACGTGGCATGTCAGGTCTTTTCCAAATTGGGAATAGTAGGGTGGTTATCAACAATTATTTCCATGAATAAAGTTAGCGGCGACTAAACTTAGCGAGTTCACGGCTTGAATTTGGGCGAGTCGATTGTCATACAGTAGGGGAGATCAATAATTCGCTTGAGAAAAATCAAATAATTGTACTTGCTCACAGTATAAACTGTATCTTTTTTAAATTTATGTATGCTACCTGTTACAAATACAAGCATACTTGTTCCTGAAATATAGCATTTATGTTGTTGAAAATGTCTTATTTTGTTCATTACACAACCCGTCCCTCAACGGGACGATTCCAAGCGATTTCCAGGAAAAAAGGCCCCTTCGCGCCTTGTGTTCTTGCACGCTAAACAGTTCAGTTTTAAAATGCTTATCAGTCGTGCTAGAATGAAGATACGTTCGATGCTTAAATTACATTTAGCGGTCTTAAATCAACGATAAAGGACCGCAAAATTGAAAACAAAGTAGTTTTATCTTCTAAATATACTAACAGCTGACATGAAGGTGATGTCATTTTCGAAAACAGGGACTAACTGTTCTACTTTGTTGAAAAAACGATAAGCTATGACTGATAACACTATTTCTGCTTCAGCTGCTCCGACACAATCCAGCCAATCGGCTGCCTCTGGGTGAAGTGATGAACCATGCCTGGATCAAACAAAATGCAACCATGCCTCAGACCCCCTCATCTTCGTCATCATCATCAACAGCATCAACAACCCAGTCCTGATCACATTCCTCTCTAGACTGCAGTGTATAGCAGCCACCTGCTCATGTACCACACCCAGCCTTATGTAGATACAACCACACCAGCCGTGGAACTATGCATCTCAGCTGACTGATCAAGTTGAGACTGTGACAGTGATTGACAGGCTGGGGGCGTGGCCACATATCTGTACAAATCCACCTTTTGATGTGGATTACTCTGGGACAATCAAGATGTGCCAGTCTCATAATCTGAGATAGCCAGGATGAATTGTTGCACTTTAGCTAGGAATGTGATACTGGTCAATACTTGCTTAAGCTGTCTTATATTTTACAGAATTATTATTTTCCTAATCCTTTGTTGTACATGTGATAATGTTCCTGGTTACTGAACTCATTTGCATATCTAAGTAGCTTTCTAATCGATCTAAGAACATTCAGATATTACAAGCAGGAACATTTTCTCAAACATTTAGTGCAGTGCACTAATCAGGATGACGTAAAACTTTGTACATATATAATCATGTCATGAGGGACAGTGCAGCCCCACTTCAGACTTCGACATGTGCATCACCACACTGCAATAAGTTTGTATATACATGATGTGCATGCATAACAGAAGTCCCTTTGAAGAGATTCCTGAGACAATTATATTATGATGTTTATTATGTGTAGGAGACATTTTTTCACCCATGTTTGCAAGTAGTTTCAAATGTAATCTTTTGTACACATGTATTCATTTGGCAGTCAACACAAAACATCCTTGATCGAGGGTGGAAGTCTTATTCCCATAATCTTAAACACGTTTGTGTATGTTGGCCCATAGAATATTGTCACAGGGTAAAATATGAAGATGTATTTCTGTCTGTTCCTATCTGTCTTCATGCTGTACAATCCTCCTATCTTCAACCCTGTGATGTTTGCTGTCTGTGGCAAACAAATGGGCAATGACATTTTATTTCTGTGTATGGATCTCATGTAGCCATCAAATATATATCAAAAGAAACATTTGTTAAAAAATATGCAAAAAAATATGACTTTGTGATTAAATTATTTCCCTTTGTTTTGACTTGTGTTATTATTGTTGAAATGGAGAATATATAAGCTCACTGCAAACATTTTCTACTCAAACATTGGGTGATTGCAACCATCATAACTGTCACTGACTTAAAGCTAATCACTGGAAATCAGCATAAGAAGTCATAATGCCCACTGAAGACCAGTGGCCTAGTGGCCTTAACTTTACACAGACGCCATCCTAAATTAGAGATTGACCCACCACAGACATCATGTTTATTTACTTAACTAAAGTGCCAACAAAATATTCAAGTTTTCACACAAACACTGTCTCCTACAATTTAGCACTTCAGAAGAATGGGTGATCAGGTAAGTAGCACTAGGTTTAGCATATTAACTTTTTCATCTCATGCTACACGGCCTTATGTACTGCTGGGTGGACAGAAGAATTAAACAGGCCCTTCCCAAACAGGCAGCACAGATGTGCTTCCATGTAGTGCAGGGTCCCAGGACCTTAAAACTAAGGTCACCCTACCAAATATTCTTTGATCTGTGCTCCGCAACCATGTTATAATTGTTTAAAAACCTGAGTACAGCCTGCAAACTGTCTTAAAACAAGTGTTTGCTACTAACACGGCAATGGCCCCACCGCTAAAGGAGAATGAAATATGGTCACAAAGATGATTACCTTTTGTGTAATGTAGTTTTTAGTCATTGTCACTTCTCAATCTTCTGTTCGAGATATTTCAGGAATATAGTAGGTTTGAATGTACAGACACAGATCAACTGTCAGTATCAGTGAGTGTTAGGGCTAGGACTGGCCAAAGTTTCTACCGTGGTACCCCAACCTCTATTACCCTACCCTGATACCTGTCACATTAATTGGGGGGGGGACAACAAAAAACACTTTCTGCAAGTTACAATGGCAGGAACCTAACTCGACCTTGTAAGAAGGGTCTGCACTCAAAGCTTTCTGGCTACCATTGTACAGAACAACCTTTACTAGATTAACCAAAACAAAAAGTTAGTCTGTTGCACATAGCTAACTGATCAGCCTTAGGTTGAGATCTTCAGTGCCGGAGACTCAATTATGGACAGTACATAGTTACAATTGTGAATTATCTCCCTTGTTCACATCAGCAAACGACTAATTTTATCACTAGTCCAACCTGGCAGAGGCATCAAACTGCACAAAAAAGGAATTGGCTGTTGAACTTTACAAAACTGACTTTTTGGCGATGAGGTCAACGTCATAGCAACATCTTGTTTGGTGTTATGGCCAAAGAAAACGACCCAAACTAAAATGAAGTGAGTGAGTTTACTTTACACTGCTGTAAGCAATATTCCAGTAATATCACAGCGGGAGACATCAAAAAATGGGCTTCACACAATGTGTCCATGTGGGGAATCGAACCTGGGCCTTGGCATGACAAGCAACCGCTTTAACCACTAGGCTACCACCAGTGTATGAAATAAGCCCAAAATCCAGCCAGACATCAGGGCTGGCTACTTCAAGATGTTACCAGCCCAAAATGGATAATAATTCAAAATGTTACCAGCCCAAATATGGTGAATTTACTCAGATGTATGGAACATCTAAAAATTGTAACAGACCATCAGGCTGGCTAGCTGTAAATTTAGACTGTCCATCAGAAATCTAGACAGTCTCGGGCGGTCGGACAGGCCTTATTTCATACACTGCTACCACCAAAGGAAGGAGTGGGAGTACATTTGTATTGCAAGGACAAAAACGTGCAGATTTGATTTGGGAAACAGTTTTATTGCAACAGGTTGACACACAAATACATTAATTGCAACAACTGACAATGTTTCACGAGTTGTGTATGCCAAATGCTACAGGATTTGCGGGAGCCAAGCTACTGTAACCAACCTGCTGAATCTGGATGGATATATACACCTAAGCATTGGTCAATGATATGATTATTTACACATGCAGAAAAAATGGTAACTGGGGCTGTAATGAGTCACCGGATTTTTTTAATGAATTCGAATGTGTTACAACATGTTTGATATTTCCTGAAGTCGTGACAATGTGTAAAGTAGCAAGTCGGTATGACCATGAACTGTGGTATGTCATGTATCTCACAAAGGATACATGTTGCGTTACACTCGGATATGTGCTGTACCACAACAGATACATGTTCCATCAGAAAATGAATTATTACAGCCCCATGTTTTACTGAAATTTGGTCTGAGCACTAAAACTGTAAAACATGATCCTTTACAAGACATAAAAGTGGTCCGCAAGATACAGACATATAAGAAGGCTAATATAACCTGTAGGTGATTCTACCAATGAAATGATGTGTAGCGCTACTGACATCAACATACAAGTTGGTTGATATACAATCTACTAATATCATAATATTTTATGCTTCAAATTTAATCTTAAAGCTACTAAAATGGATACAAGTGTCACATAACAATGTTATTTCCACCAATCACTGACTGCTACTCATGAGTGATATTTACTGGTTTCTGTTTCATTACAAATGTACAATCACATCAGAATTTATTTTTTTTACAGAGCTTTTTTGTCAATATTGAAACATAATGTAATGGCCAAGCTCCAGAACGACAAAAGTCAGAGGGTACATAACTAACATGTATATGTCCCAGGAAGTACTGGTGCTCACTGTTATGTGTCCTCTGAATACAAAAGGTGACTTTCAAAACAATCATTTTCCTCCAGTTCAATCATCTCTTTCATTTAAATCAAATCATCTCGGGAGATGAAATCCTAACTCGCCCTTCACCTCTTCTTCTTTCTCTTGTGGTCAACATCCCTATCCCTGTCACTTGACCGTTTTCGTTTCCTATCGTCGTCACGGTGACTGCTCTTGCTGCTACTCTTGTGATGCCGATCCTTCTCCCCTCGGTCCTTCCCCCCTCGGTCCTTCCCCCCTCGGTCCTTCCCTCCTCGGTCCTTCCCTCCTCGGTCCTTATCCCGGTGCATGCTGCCGCTGTGTCTTGGTAGCTCTTCCTCTTCAATACCAGCATCAGCTGAAAGAGTAGCACAACAAGTTGTGAGGAGAACAGTGTCACTTTAAATGAAGGAGTATACAAGACAAATCTTAGGAATAACAACTTCATGTATTTTTCACAATGTTTCTGGGCTAGGTCTTGCCCGTTCTTCCACCTGAAGAACGAGCAAGAACTAAGTAAATATGAAATAAGTAAAACGACTGCTCCCTCGGCAAGCTACAAATAGCCCTGACTTCCCGTATGACAGCAGTAACTTTTTTTGAGTTATGCTCTGGAAACAAAATGACTACAGACGAACGAGGCGTCGACTTCATACGATACGACCGGGGGCAAGGACATCTCTCTGGACAGATGCTCTGCTTTTAAGTAATGAACAATATCAACAAGAAGACAAAGTCATCAATATCCCCCGCAACGGCAAAATACTCCTTATGAATATGTCTACTAGTTATGATTATATCAAATGTTTTGGAGTGTATACAGCAAAGTGGAAGGAGAGAATTGAAAGGTTTTAAAGATCTGCTCCAGAAAGGAGCACTACCACCAAATTCAGTTGAAGCCTAACTTGTTGCCATGGAAATGCAACAAGATGACATCCTCATAGTCACAGCCTAAGTCATGTTTGAATGGAAACAGCAAAACATTAAATTCATATCTGGGTCTAACCACCAAATGGCACATCTAGGGATCATGCTTGATATGTGTACCAAGTTTGATGAAGCTAGCATGTATAGTTTAGATCTGCTCCGGACAAGATGTTATCCTCATAGAGTTATAGTCACAGCTTAAGTCATGTTTCCATGGAAACCGCAAAAAATAAAATTCATATCTGGGTCTAACCCCCAAAAGGCACATCTAGGGATCATGGTTGACATGTGTACCAAGTTAAGCTATCACGAACAGTTTAGGAGATATGCTTCAGACAAAGTATGACGGACGCACGCACGGAACTCGTTTCTATATCCCCGCAACTTCGTTGTTGAGGGGGATAATAAACCTTAGTTGTTTTCCTCGTTTTGGATAAGTTAAATAGGACCTCCCACCTTTCCTGGCTTCTTCTTCAAGCTCATCCCAGTCTTTGCCGCTCTCTTCACTGGATCCCAGCTCTTCTTCTTCTGTAAAACCAGATGTAATGACAGGTGTAAACATATTTGTAACATATGGAAATACAAAGCCTATATGCACTATACATACAACTGCAAACAACACACACATTGCAATACAGAGAAGAAATATAAGATGTTAGATAAATCTTTGAGCTTCCCATATCTCCCAATGGAATTACCCCGAGCAGCTTTAGCGTACCTTAGGGACCGTTCATAATTTATGGCTAGGGGTGGTGGTGGTGATTTTTATGGAGAAGCATGTACAATGTGAATGAAACACACACACACACCCCCCACACACACCCCAAAAAAATAATAATAAATAAATAAAAAATTTGTGTACAAAATAAGTGACCCCCACCTTGCATGTCATATACAAAATCAATGACCCCCCTTCCCTTCCCATAATTTCTAAGCATAATTTTAAACATATTTTTATGTACAAAATTGCTGACCCCCTAGCTCCCCAAAACAAAATGGTGACACCCCACCCCCAAAAAATGAAAAAAATCATCATCACCCCCCTAGCCATAAATTATGAACGGTCCCTTAAGGGCCAAGATCACAAGGTGAGCTCAACACAATCTATACTGCTTCCTTCACCACCAGAGCACAATAGAAACTATACTGCTCCCTACATTATAAAATCTATAATAAATACTCCCTAAACAAACTATACTGCTCTTCACCACCACCCCTTAGAGCTCCCTACACTACCCACAAGAGCTCTGTACACCATAACCTGGGGTTCCATACACAACCCACTACAGCTCCCTACATCACCCCAAGAGCTCCCTACATCACCCCCAAGAGCTGCCTACATCACCCCAAGAGCTCCCTACATCACCCCAAGAGCTCCCTACATCACCCCAAGAGCTCCCTACATCACCCCAAGAGCTCCCTACATCACCCCAAGAGCTCCCTACATCACCCCAAGAGCTCCCTACATCACCCCAAGAGCTCCCTACATCACCCCAAGAGCTCCCTACATCACCCCAAGAGCTCCCTACATCACCCCCAAGAGCTCCCTACATCACCCCCAAGAGCTCCCTACATCACCCCAAGAACTCCCTACATCACCCCAAGAGCTCCCTACATCACCCCAAGAGCTCCCTACATCAACCCCAAGAGCTCCCTACATCACCCCAAGAGCTCCCTACATCACCCCCAAGAACTCCCTACATCACCCTTTCAGAGCGCATGGCCATACCTGAGTCCTCATCCTCCCCGCTCCAATCACTCTCCTCACTGTAGTCTTCACTGCTTTCAGGTTCAGTATCGTTCCCACTTGGCTGGTAATGCTCGTCCTCTTCATCATCATCATCATCATCTGCCTCAGCCTGCACAACAACACATTCAGCCAACATGAGAATACACCATTCTTAATAAATAATAAATACCCAGCAGTTAAACAAAGATGGTTGGTGTTTGTGTCGGGGAAGTTGACAGCTGGACTGGGAGCGAAGGAATGCTGCTCAGTGCCACAGTCAATAAATCCAGCTGGAGTGAGTGAGTGAGTTTAGTTTTACGCCGCACTCTGCAATATTCCAGCTATATGGCAGCGCTCTGTAAATAATCGAGTCTGGACCAGACAATCCAGTGATCAACAGCATGATCATTGATCTGCGCAATTGAGATATGACACTGCAGGCTGTTAATAATTAACTTGTTTTGGTTTTGTGTAACCTGTATCCTATCGGTGACCACACAAGCAACACCATGATCATTGATCTGCGAAATTGGGAACCGATGACATGTGTCAAGCAAGTCAGAGGTGGTGACCACCCAATCCTGTTAGTCGCCTCTTACGACAAGCATAGTCGCCTTTTGTGGCAAGCATGGGTTGCTGAAGAAATCCAGCAGGATCACTGCAGACTGTTGGTTGTTTAACACGCACTCAGCAATATTCCAACTATATGGTGGCTCTGTAAATAATCGAGTCTGGACCAGACAATCCAGTGATCAACACATGATCATTGATCTACGCAATTGGGATATGACACTCCAGGCTGTTAATAATTAACCTGTTTTGGTTTTGTGTAACCTGTATGCTATCGGTGACCACACAAGCAATCCAGCCTCACCATCCAATCTCATCTAGTTGACTCGTACAACTAGCAGTTACTGGTGATAAAAACATGACAGATGAACTCACATCACTGTCAGGTCCCAAGAAGCTCCAGCCACCATTGTCAAAGAATCCCTCGGGGTCGTCAGTGATTGTCTTCATGATCTTTCCCCAGTTCAAACTCTGAACACCCTCAGTATAGCAGATATCACAGGAACTGAAGACAGGTGTTTTATCATGTTCAGACCTCACTTACAAATACATCAAGGCATTGAAGATAATGTTGACACAACTTTATATCATGTATTGCCTGGTGTTCAGACTACGCTAAGAAATACATCAAGGTATTGAAGATATAGTATGACCAGAAATTATTGAGAATTTTAGGAATATGTTTAACTGGATTTCTAGTATAAACAACCTTGACCAGCTATCAAGTGCTTGGTTTCATTCAAGAGAGACAACTCCGTTAATCCTTTTTCATTAGTTTGTGAAGAGTTATCCCCCTTTGTTTACTTGCTAGCAGACGACATTTTCAGTGATCCTCAGTATGGATGATTTAGAGAAGAGGAAGTTGATTTTAAAGTATCATAACAAGGACATCAGATCAGCTAAAGTGATTTCAAGTAGAACAGGCATCCCTTTGTCCACTGTTTATCGTGGTTTGAAAAATATTGCAAATGGATATGGTATTGAGCACCAGGGAGGCGCAGGTAGGCCCAGAAAATTGACTGTCGGTGACAGGAGGCGGCTTGGTATTCTTGTTTCTAAAAACAAACGAAGGAGTTCAGAAAACTTAAGGCTGGATATGGTTGATAGAGGAACTGTGGCTGTCTGTAAGGAGACAATTAGAACTGAGCTGCATGCAATGGGTTGGCAGAAAAGTCGAGGAATTCGATCACCGATCATGAAACCTGAACAAAAGGAGCAAAGGTTGAACTGGTGCTTACAGCATAGAAATTTTAACTGGGACAATGTGATTTTCTCAGATGACTGACTGACTGACTGAGTTTGGTTTTACGCTGCTTTTAGCAATATTCCAGCAACATCACGGTGGGGGACACCAGAAATGGGCTTCACACATTGTACCCATGTGGGGATTCAACCCGATCTTCGGCGTGACGAGCCAACGCTTTAACCATTAGGCTACCCCACCGCCCCTTTTCTCAGATGAAAGTTCTGTGTGGCTGTTTCCTAATACACTGAAATTCTGGACCAAACTAACTGAAAAACCTTTGTATCAGCCCAAAGTACAGTCCGAAATTTAACGTGTAGGGTGGCATATCTGTGTTAGGGGCAACGCCCCTCTGTGTTTTTGAAGGGAATATGAACAGTGAGTGGTACACAGATATTCTCGAGGGGCATTAACTTCCATCTGCTCACGTGTTCTATGGACATGTTTGGATTTTCCAGCAGGACAACGACCCAAAACATCGTTCAAAGCATTCACAAGCCTGGTTTCTGACCCAAAATATGACATTATTAAATTGGCCAAGCTATAGCCCTGACCTAAATCCAATAGAAAATGTTTGGGGACTTATGAAGGAAACTGTCAATAAGAAAAATCTGACAAATATTGCTGAAATGAAAGAAGAGGTGGTCCGATATTGGGACAGCATGGACCACGACTTTCTAACTTCTTTGATCAGTAGTATGCCCCGCCGCATTGAAGCCTGCATTGCTGCCCATGGTGACTTGACAAAATACTAACTGTTCACCTGTCTTTGAATCTGGAGTTATGTTCTGCTAATATTCACATTTAATACGTGAGTAATGAGTGAATTTAAAAAAAAATTACAATCTTTAAATTCTCAATAATTTCTGGTTGTACTGTAATGTTGACACAGGTTTATATCATGTATTGCCTGGTGTTCAGACTTCGCTTACAAATACATCAAGGTATTGAAGATAATGTTGACACAGGTTTATATCATGTATTGCCTGGTGTTCAGACTTCGCTTACAAATACATCAAGGTATTGAAGATAATGTTGACACAACTTCATATGATTGAGTGAGTGAGTGAGTGAGTGAGTTGAGTTTTACGCCTCACTCAGCAATATTCCAGCTATATGGCGGCAGTCGCTTTATATGAAGTATTGCCTGGTGTTCAGACTTCGCTTACAAATACATCAAGGTATTGAAGATAATGTTGACACAACTTCATATGATTGAGTGAGTGAGTGAGTGAGTTGAGTTTTACGCCTCACTCAGCAATATTCCAGCTATATGGCGGCAGTCGCTTTATATGAAGTATTGCCTGGTGTTCAGACTTAACTACAAATACATCAAGGTATTGAAGATAATGTTGACACAACTTCATATGACTGAGTGAGTGAGTGAGTGAGTTGAGTTTTACGCCTCACTCAGCAATATTCCAGCTATATGGCGGCAGTCGCTTTATATGAAGTATTGCCTGGTGTTCAGACTTCGCTTACAAATACATCAAGGTATTGAAGATAATGTTGACACAACTTCATATGATTGAGTGAGTGAGTGAGTGAGTTGAGTTTTACGCCTCACTCAGCAATATTCCAGCTATATGGCGGCAGTCGCTTTATATGAAGTATTGCCTGGTGTTCAGACTTCGCTTACAAATATATCAAGGTATTGAAGATAATGTTGACAGCTTTATATCATGTATTGCCTGGTGTTCTGGTAGTTAAGACTACAGACTTACAAATACAGTCGTGCCCTGTTTATCCGAACCTCAGATATCCCCAAAACTCGCCTTCCGAACGAAAATTCCTCATACCGAATTCACAATGTTGTAAAATTACTCACTTATCCGGAAATCCGTTTTCCGTAACCGGACGGTTATTTTCACATACAAAACGCTAAATTATAAGCATTTTTTTCATGTATATCCGGATGGCTGAGCAGCTGTCAGTAAAATTTACACACGCATTTTACCGAGTGGATTTGCGCGCCCTTACATAAAAGAAGTCTGCAGTCTTTGAAGCGTGAGAGGATTAACTACCTGTAATTAGCAAGGTGACACTGAGTTAATTCTGAGTTGTGATTGGCAAGGAAAGACGTCCCCGTTGTTTTGGTAGTGACTTTAATCCGGAAGTTTATGTTAGGTACAGGAACAATGCGAACACGTGGATGACATCAGAACTGTTTCGTGATTGGTTGCTAGCATTTGACAGACAGATGCATGTACAGGTATGTTAGCACGTGTTACTGACTTGACTACTTTATTTGACAAGATGATATTTATGTATGCATTGTTATTTGTTGATGTCTTATCAATAAAGATTACGTCTGAGGTCTATTATGTTCGTTTCTTTGTATGTCTTTTTACATATCTTCGTGGTTCAGATATCCGGAAATTCGTTTATCCTGACAATTTCAAGAAAAACACAAGTGTCCGGATAAACGGGGCACGACTGTACATCAAGGTATTGAAGATAATGTTGACACAGGTTTATATCATGTATTGCCTGGTGTTCAGACTTCGCTTACAAATACATCTAGGGCATTACAAGACATTATCACAAACTGTTCATTATATTTAGCAGAATTAGTGCGAGTGAGTGACTTTAGTTTTAGGGCACTTTTAGTAATATACCAGTAACATAAGAGTGGTGGACAGAAGAAATGGGCTTCACACTTAGTACCCGCACTGGGAAATCAAACCCAGGACTTCTGACAAACGAACGCTTTAAACCACTAGGCTACCCTACCGTCCCTGAATCAGACACCAGCAGAGTTTCCTATTGTTGTCAAACTGAATATTTTTCTGCACTGATTGAGGTACTTCTTGCGGAATTGCAGTTATCACTTTTAGAATTAATAATTGAGAATACTGAATCTACTATAGTGTTCTCACTTGAGCCACTCCTTGACATGGTCCAGCATATTCATGGGGATGGAGTTGATCATTGAGGCTTTCCGACTGTAGTCCTTGAACACAAACACCATGTCGAAGTTCTTCAACTGGAAGGAGACTCGCTCGAAGTGGACCAGTTCTACCTCCTCGAGCGTCACTACAAATGGAGGCTGCAACATGGAAACAGTCAGTAAGAGAGGTGGCTGGTTTGGATGGTATTTAGGGTGTGGAAGTTTTTTCTTTGTTTTATGTCATGATAGCAAATCATTTCATTAGGGCATGATGACATCTTATCCATTTGGTCGCCTCTAACAAACAGCATATGCTGCTGGAGAGCTTCATCAGATCTGAAATCCCCAAATGACACATTTAGCAGTGTAAAGGATCAGTGTAAGGGCAAATCTTGGATTCAAACCTGCAATCAACAGATCCTGTCACATCCAAAGGGATGCAACCCTACAAGGCAAATTGCAGCACCTTACTCAATGCCACTCATGAAGTAAAGAACACGGTACTTGCTGTAATATACAGGAGCCAATTTTCAAATTTTAAACTGTCTTTCTTGATTTCCTAGATAAAATGAGTTGAATACAAAGCCCCTAGAACACAGCTCAGGTTTGAATTGTCCAGGAGCCATCTGCAGTGTCCGAAGCATCAGTCTTAAACATCCTCATCACTCACAGGCATTTATCTACACCCACTCATTTACTGATATTTAGACACAATTCTGGTGCAAATGACAGCAAAAGCTCTTAAATTGGAGCGAGTGAGTTTAGTTTTATGACGCTTTTAGCAATATTCCGGCAATATCACGGTGGGGGATACTAGAAATGGGCATCACGTATTGTACCCATTTGGGGAATCGAACCCGTGTCTTCAGTGTGACGAGTAAATGCTCTAACCACTAGGCTACCCCACAGCCCCTCTTAAATTGGAATTACAAATTCTCTAATTTAGCTTTGCAGCTAAAGGAATATGGTTTAATTCACCGCATACGCAAGTGAAACGTAACATCCCCAACTCATGGAATAGGAATTGTTTATATCTAAAATTAACATTGACTTTAAGGAAAACAGAAATTACAAAATCTAATTTTTTATTAACATTACTAATTTTACAATTTGCCTTCTAAAAGTACTTAAGTTTGGTGGAATCATAGATAAAATTGTGACTCACCCATTCTGTCAGGTTGACAAGACAGCCACTGGTGGGTTGTAGTAATACTGTACTCCTGAAGGGGGCGCCATGGTACCCAAGTTCTCGGAAGGGTGTGTCAAACTCAACTTCCTGTTTCGTGATTGTCTCCACTTTTTCACAGAAACTCTTGAAGGCAGACTTAAGCCTCTGTCTGAGTTCTCTCTCCGCCTGTTATGTCAAGTGAACAAGTGAGAAACATGTTTATACGAAAAGAAAGGTTTGGTTTGGTAGTTGTTTAACGCCGCACTCAGCAATATTCCTGCTTTATGGCGGCAGTCTGTAAATAATCGAGTCTGGACCAGACAATCCAGTGATCAACAGCATGAGCATAGATCTACGCAACTGGGATATGAAGACACTCGTTTACCAAGTCAGCGAGCTGACTGCCCGATCCCGTTAGTCGCCTCTTACGACAAGCATGGGTTGCTGAAGACCAATTCCAACCCAGATCTTCACGGGTGTGAAAAGAAAGGGCAAGTGGAGTTTTCTTGTTCTAATGCTGCACTCAGCAATATTCTATATGACAATGGTTGTAAACATATTCAGTCTAGACCAGACACCAGGATACGATGACATGTGTCAACCAAGACAGTGAGCCTGACCACCCAATTCCGTTAGTCGCCTCTTATGACAAGCATGGGTTACTGCAGATCAATTCTAACCCAGATCTTCACGTGTCTAGGACAATGGTCAACCAGACCAGGCACCTACCTACCTGCATCCATGTCAAGGGGACATGAGATATTTGAAGCATGCCATCATATATTTAACCAATGAGCTTATCACCTGTTCAGCATGGAGATCGTCGCGATCGTGCATGTGCTGGTGTTTTCCCAAGTCAGTCGTGATCTCTCCAACTTCAGTGTAAAACGCCACATCGATGTGCTTCTTTTTCCCGAACAAGATGGCATGCTGTTGATCGGATAATAAACTAGTCACAAATTGTTATAAACAAAACTGTCATCACATACAACTTGAGTGGTAAGTGATTATTTTAACAGTACATCCTTCTGAACAAACTGGGAAAAGAGAAATCATCCTTTAACAAATCAGCACCTATAGTTTGGCATGAAATGCATGTGGACCCGTTTTTTGTAAATATCTCTTCATCCAATGACCCAATCGATCTCAAAGTGCCACTGTTACAGGTCATTGGCTCCCTCCCTCTGCAAGCAGTCTGCTGTTTATTTCGTTGACAGTTACATAGACAGATTCTTTAATACAAATGCATAAAATCGGTGATTTACAATGTGATAAGGTTGTCTGACAAAACATCCACTTGCACAGTTTGAGATCGATTGGGTCATTGGATGAAGAGATATTTAAAATAAAGGTCCACATGCATTTCATGCCAAACTATAGTATATTGTATAACAGGACCTGTAAGTAGGTCATGGCACTTCAAGAAACCGTACATTGTTTAGTACTTCCAGTGACAAACAACATTTCATACCTTTCGACTGGTCTCATGGCTTTCAGTTAACAGGAAGGAACTGACAATCCTTGCAGGAGTAACAAATTTCCAATCTAACCATCCCCAACGTAACCAATTATTACGACTATCAACAGCTGTGGCAGCCACGCATGGTTGTAGACTTGGTCCGGTCTAGTAAAGTCGTATTTGTTGGTAGTGCAATTTGGAATTAGAACTGGTTCTTGAATATACGCTGGGCACAGGAAATCTGGTACCGGAAGTAAGCTGGGCCCCCTCTCACAAGTTGGCACAGGCAAAGTGAGCTGGGAACCAGCTTAGTATCGGAAGTAGCACCTCACGAGAGTTACTGGCCCTATTCATGTAGGTATTTCACATAAAAACAGTGACAAATATACTGTCGTGGTGACATGAAGTATTTGTCATGGCATGTGGTAATTCAACACAAAATGTCCACAGCATCATGACAACTGATACTTGATTTGCTTGTCTTTAAAACCCTTGAGCTATCACAAGACTGAAAATACCATGAACTAATTTTCCCTGACTTCATGTCGAGAAAAACACACTGTAGTGCTCTGCTCATGACACCGACCTTGAGGTGGAAATGTAGCAGGATGATCATCTCTCCATCACACGGCTGGAAGAACGCATGCTTGATGTTGTTGTAGAGGATGTCCACTTTGTCCCCCCGAACTGACGTGAAGCGGAAACCTGGGACAGAGTGGCACAATGTAATCAAGTTCATTTTCGTAGCTTGTTGACCTTGAATGCTAAACTGAGCTGAGGTAAGGTAAAAGTCCACTGATGGAGTGAGTGAATGAGTTTGCGTCTCTTTTTAGCAATATTCCAGCAATATCTCTGTGGGACACCAGGAATGGGCTTCTCACATTGTACCCATGTGGGGAATCAAACTGGGTCTTCGGCATGACGAGCGAACGCTTCAACCACAAGGTCATGATCAAGCAGGGACTCTCAGATCATTTTATGTAATAACGTCCATCACATACATGAGTTATGTTTTCAACCATATCTCAGTTACAGGTCTTTACCAGTGCCAGGAACTGGCTTGTTACAGGTATACATATCTGCCCACACCTTGTATAGACGTGCACTAGTAGCCTGTCTACAGTAAAGACTTACCATTTGTGTGAGCCTCCAGGGTGCCAGAAATTCTCTTTGAGACAATATTTGGTTTGATGTACAGATCCTTCAGCTTTGGATTTCCTCGATTGGGGTTTACAACCAAGGTATCTTGTTTTACAATACCCTTGAAAAAAAAAAATCACAATAAACTCTCACTAATTGGTCCATAGGCTTGTTACGTCAAATGCAGTGACGCAGTCTGCAAACATCAATTGTTTCAGTGAAATCCACAAAGAGAACCCGCTGCTGAGCCAAAACTTTCCTTATTAAAACAATATCAGACAATCCAGCGATCAACAGCATGAGCATCGATCTACGTAATTGGGATACAATGACATGTGTCAGCAAGTCTGACCACCCGATCCCATTAGTAGCCTCTTACGCTTAACAGTATAGAACTTATTTAACAAGGACAACTCGGTAATGAACCTTGCTAAGGATGGACTTAAGGGATGAGTCATTTATTACAAGTGAAAGCAAAAGTGAGTGCGTGTTTGCATGCATTCCAAAAGTCTCTGATGCGTTCAAGTACTGAATATAGTGACCCTTCCATATCCCTGTCCAGGGCTCCAGATAAGGGCCGCATCGGCATATGTACGGATATAAAATATGAACGATACGATAGGAAATAATTTAGAAAACGTAACAGATACGCACCACAGCAATGGTGTGCGGTCTTAGAATCATTTACAGACGTATTTATCTGAAAAGGTTTTGTTTAATTGTTTATTGACCTGTTTACACAAGCGTAGCAATGTTGTGGTGCATATATGAAACGAAACACAAGACTGATACTCCATTAAATTCCATTCAGTACTCTAATGTACTCAATTTTCCCAGTACTCCTATATTGAAAAAATAAGGGGTACGTACGCCTGATGTTGAAAAATTATCTGGAGCCCTGCTGTCATCTTTAAGGTTGACCATGACTGTGTCAGTACACTTTCATCATAACTCTCCCAGAGATAACAATATGCAAATCACTTACATCTTAACATGAAATGTCTACACTTAGACTTATTATTGGCACCTCCCCAAACAATATATCCTGCTGGCAGTCACCTCTTTCTCTCTCTCCTCCGCCTCGCCTCTCTCGTCTTGAACTTTTTCTGCACCTCCTTGATGAGTCGGAACGCTGTGTTGAGATTGGATGAGGGTGCGGAGATCTCACCAGGCTCTTTGGTGTTTGAGCTTCGATACGTACTGGAACGTGAAGGAACATGGGTAAAATGGTGTGTTGCACAACCGCTTCACAAGAGATTTTAGTTTGGAACAGACCGTGTCAGCAATATTTCAGCTATATGGCAGTGGTCGTAAATAATCTGGACCAGAGAATCCTGTTATTGGCATGAGCATAGATCTAGGTAATTAGGTCATGGTGGGTGTGCTGTCTAAGGTGCCATGCTAGTAAGCGAAACATGTGACCGGGTGTAAAAACCTTGGAGCTAACATTACTAGCAGGCTCTTTCAGTGTTGTCACAACCCCTTGTGTGCAGTACACAACCCTGTGCACTTAAAAGAACCCACTGATCCGATGGTTTGACCAGATGGTGGACACACGAACACGTGTGCAGACACCTAGTTATGGGTGTAGTAACATGCAGTATCATTGCACAAAATACTGTGAATCAACTAAGTCAACAAGCCTGAACACCGAACCACTAGTCACCTCTTACAACAAGCATGGGTTGCTGAAGACCAATTCTAATCTAAATCTTCATGGGTTAAGCTCAACTTTAGATATGAGTCACTTAGTCATGCATGCGAAGTTGTCACAAAGAATCTGTGAATACTCAATATTTTCTGAAAACAAATCGAACATCTGTTCACACTAATATTATCAACATATTAGATTATGGTCATAACACTAATTTTCACAAATATTCTGAAAAGTATACTTGATGCAAAGGTCATTTGATCTAATACTTTCCATTACTAATGGAAAATGTGGTAAGAAATTCTGAAATGTTTGAGGCTTATTACTGAGTGGTTGAATGTAATCAACAATTACTGGCAAACAAGGATAAGTTGTGCACCGACCTGACAATTGACCGTTATTAGCATGTATGAGTTGCCACCCACTGGCGCTTGCCATTGTTAGCAAATGGGCCCCTGGTTGTCCGCGATCAAGTGTAGTGCGACTTGCTACACCGACGTGAGAGTCTTACGAGCAAGGCGTGTGCAGCTACATGTGGAATCAATTTCATCGTCATGCAATGCACGTGCACTAGCCTACATCTGCTCTCCCCTTTCACAAACCAAATGGGTTTGCTCATTGCTGTGCACTGCCTAGTTCTCGTAAACGCGTTCTCTGCGCCGGTCCAACTTATTCTTGTTTGCCAGTACAGACATCCAGTGACAAATCAGAAATCTGATAAGTTAAGTTACATTTCTTTCAGGAAGTTGGCATCAGGCTGCTGAAAGGCGTTCTCATTCTTCCCCAGGGTAGCTCCAGGGTGGAAGAAGTTGACTCTCAGGTATGTGTAGTCTCCCTCCACTGACGACGAGATATTCTGGGCACAAAAACAATCACAGTCATTCAAACACTAAAACATTGTTCGTAACTACAGCATCTTTCTTCATTCTACTTAACTATCATCAGAGTTTTACACAGCTTGGAAATGTGCCTGCAGTTCAAGCAAATGTGCAGACGTAACTATTATGCACGACAGTACAGTACCATTTTGTTACACTCTCACCAGTGAAGGCCCTTGAAATTAGAGTGAGTGAATATGGTTTTATGCCGCTTTCAGCAATATTCCAGCAACATCACGGCAGGGGACACCAGAAATGGACTTCACACATTGTACCCATGTGGTGAATCGAACCCAGGTCTTTGGTGTAACAAGCTAACACTATGACCTCTAGGCTACCCCACCACCCTTGAAATAAGAAATTGAGTCTCTGAACCCTTGGCTTTGTTCAGGTAAACCCCTGCATGTTACTTGTTCTACAAGCATTCATCCAAAAATCATTTGTTGTTCTCAGTGTGGGGGCGGTGGGGTAGCCTAGTGGTTAAAGCGTTGGCTCGTCACGCCGAAGACCCTGGGTTCAATCCCCACAAGGGTACAATGTGTGAAGCCCATTTCTGGTTTTCCCCGATGTGATGTTGCTGGAATATTGCTAAAAGCGGCGTAAAACCAAACTCAGTCAGTCTCACAGTGTGTCTGGGTAGCCTACTGGTTAAAGCATTCTCTCCTCATGCCAAAGACCCGGGTTCAATTCCCCACATGGATACAATGTGTGAAGCCCATGTCAGGTGTCCCCTGCCATAATATTGCTGGAATATTGCTTTATGCGGCGTAAAAGCAGTGATCATTCTACACAATCATTTACAAACAATAATTGTCCTTCATACCCACCGCCATATAGCTGGAATATTGCTAGAGTGCGGCGTTAATCATATTATCCTCATCCTTCAGCATATAACTATTACAGCGGGTAAGGCAGCTGACTTTCTGTGCTGGCAATTAGGTGCCTGACTCTGAGGGTGTTGGTTCGAATCCCGGAGGTGACTCCACCCAACAAAAGTACTAGAATTGGTACTTTACTGAGTGAGTGAGTGAGTTTAGTTTTACGCCCCACTCAGCAATAATCCAGCTATATGGCGTCAGTCTGTAAAATAATCGAATCTGGACCAGACAATCCAGTGATCAACAGCAGGAGCATCGATCTGCACAATTGGGAACTGATGGCATATGTCAACCATGTCAGCGAGCCTGACCATCCAATCCCGTTAGTCGCCTCTTACGACAAGCATGGGTTACTGAAGATCAATATTCTAACCCGGACCTTCACGGGTCGGTACCTTACTGAGAAAGGTACCTTACTGAGAAACTTGTGTTACATTTGACCACTTTCTAAATGGCATTGTGTATTCATGGCATCGTTTATTTATAACTATCACATCTGATTTCATGGGAATGTCATCTGCAGCATGTCTGGAATCCATGACAATAGTGTGTGGCAGAGCGGCACTAGAGAAATACTCACTTTGATCGTGGAGATATGAAAAGGTACAGGGCTACCAAATATTGGGAGGATGATTGTTTCATAACGTTTGTCTGAAAGAAAAAGATTGTCATGAAAACCTGTTGCCATCGACACCTTGTAAAGTTATGCAGGTATTCAGGTCAATCAAACAATAGCTGTTACTGTAAATAATTCGAAGAACACTATCTCCACATCAGCAGTTAAACAATCCCCCTCCTCCTATGACCTCTATCTAAATACAAGTAGGAAGAACTGTTTTTCCAAATTTAACCAAACCTGCAGAGGTTTTCAATTCTTTGAAGAGAGTCGCCCTTTGGGTACATATTATGCATTTTCCGCTGAAAAATGTCCTGTGACAGTTGTATCAATGTTTTTGAATAAAAGATTGTACAATAAATAAACTCTTTTATTTATTATAATGGACTCTACCTCACGGAGTTACCTCCCCTTAGCTTACGCGCACTCAACTGGGTAGGCTCCTAGACCCGTGATCATCATTCCTTCTGCTGAATTCTTATCAGTGAACAGAATTGCGGGAGGTGGAGTTTCTATTTCAGTGGATCGCACTCTCTTCAAAGAATTGAAAACCTCTGCAGGTTTGGTTAATTCTTTTCAGAGAGATCGCCCTTGGGGTACATATTATGCATAAACACAGACTCCCAAAGACCGGAGGCCAGGGAGGAGGGAATTCTGTCCAAGCACACTCAAAATATAGCCATCGATCATGGAAAAAATTGAACAGACGCCATAACACTCACCTGTCACTGACCCAGTTTCGGCCTCACAGAGGCATTATGGGAGGGGAACTGACAGGGAGGATTTGTGCTCAAAGACTAACCTCTAGCATAATGAGACATTGCACGAGTGCTTAATATCAACTAAACCGACCCACTAAGTGGCTTCTTTCATGAGAGCACCGTGAGGGGGAAAACAAAAATACCACTCACTAACGATACAGTAACTCCAGAGAATCGAAGGGGTACAGGTTCTCTGAGTGAGCTCACATTAGCAGACATGTCAATAATGGAATCTTATTGTACAGTAGCCAAAACAAACCAATAAACCAAGACTCACTCGGTCAGGGTGGCAGGACACTGTCCACTGGAGAGAACAGTACGGCCAAAGTTTGCACGACACGGAATGCGACGAGCTGATAATGGCGATAAACGCGTTTTGGCCGGCTCCAAATAGCGCGGAGCAGATCTCTTCAATGGGGAGTGCCGATGCAAAAGCTTTTGATGCGCTACTGCCCTGACCGAAAGTGAGCCTTCAACCCCTCAGGGGGAGGCTTGCCCTTAGCCTGATAAGCCGCACAAATATACACGATACTAGCCAGCAGACAAAGTCTGCTTGCTCGCTGGCAGACCAGCCTTCCCGCCATCAGAATAACAGAACAGCTGGGTACCCGTGACGGATCCCCCGCGCTCGCTTGAGATAGACTTTGAGCCGCCTTTACGGACATCCAACGGGTGAGTGCTCAGAGGAGTGGTCCCCCCATGTGGAAGGCTGGGTAAGAGTAGGAAGTTCGATAGGAGCTGTCACATGGAAAGCGGATCGACCTTCGGTCGGTAAGCATCTGGGAGGCTTAATACTGACACGATCCGCGGTGAAACACAGTCAGCCGGTCGGACGACATAGCATGTAAATCGCCAATCTTTCACCAGATGTTACCGCCACCAGAAAACAGCTTTCCAGGTCAACAACTGAATGGAAATAGCCGATAGGTGTGAGAAAGTGGGACCGACAGCCAATCGAAAGCACGCATCGACAAATCCCAAGGTGGACTGGTTCGCCTGAGAGCAGGTCGAATCCGCTCCGCCAGCCAGCAGAAAGCGCCAGACGAGAGGGTGCTGCCCCAGAAGAGCACCATCGACAGGTGTGAAAAGTGGAAATAGCGTGGAGTAGCCGCAATGGTCGGCCGCCAGGCCTTCTTCCAAACGAGCTTGCAAAACTCCAATACTCGGACTAAATCCGCAGAAAAGGGATCTGCAATCCCCTTTATCTGAACACCAGCGCCGCATAGCGGGACCACCTATCCTCGTGACTGAACGCTTGTCTAAATCCCACCGGCCAGAATTGTGTCTGCAACTGCTGCAGGAATTCGCGGCCTCGAGGTTAGACCTGACAGAGGCTGCCACCCACTGAACTGCGGATTTGGGTGGGGCCCGCTCTGAGTGAGAATGTCCGTCGCGAAAGGTAATAGAACAGGAGGCTGAGCCAGAAACCTGAGAATTACCGAAACCAGCTCTGTGGACGGCCAAAGCGTGCCAGTAGCACAAGTAGCCGAGCTGGCTGGGTGGACAGCTGTGAAAGGACACGGGAATGAGTGGTAATGGCGGAACGCCCAGAGCACTTTGCCCGTCCAATCCAGCAGGAAGGCGCCGGCAGCCAACGCCTCTGGGTCCGTATCGAGAGCAGAACACGGTGTCTGATGCGCCCCGCCGACGCAAACAGATCCACCTCGAACCAACCCGCATAACTGGGAGATTACTGTGAATATCTGCCTGTCGAAAGCATCCACTGCGCGGGCCAGGATCCGCAGAGAGCCGCGATCTGCTCGCGACGCTCTCCAGCCCCGGAGATAAACAGGGAGTACCTGACAATCGCATTGGTCGCCCAGAGGAGAAAGTCCCACGCTTCCCGGAGGAGCTTGGGGACACCGTGCCTCCCTGCTTCAGGATGTACGACATGGCCGCCTGGTTGTCTAACTGAAGACGGACTACCTGGCCACGGACATGCTCTCTGAAGCCAATACCAACCGCACAGCTCTCAGTTCCAACACGCTGATGTGAAGGTGAGCTTCGCTTCGACCAGAGTCCGAAGCCGACAGACTGCCCAGAACGCCCCAGCCCGTGAGGGACGATCTGTCTGAACTGTGAGAGCTGGCGCCGGATTTCCAAGGGGAACCCCTGGTGAGATTCCCCGACATTTGTCCACCACTGAAGGTGAGGTGTCAACCACTCGGGACTGTGAGACTGCGCCCAGATCCTCCGCGGTGAGTCCACAGCCGAGCCAAAGCTTGCTGTATGGGACGATCTCAACCGCTACCGCCACACTACAGAGATCGCCGCCGCCATATGGCTCCAGTAGACGGAGCCAAGTCCGCGCTGGTGCCTGGGGCTGGGAGAGGAATGAAGAGACCATCTCCCAACTCTGGTGACCCGGTCGGGCGACAAGGAAACGAGATCCTTGTTCGCTTGAATCGCGGCCCAAGAAAACCAAGTCCTGGGTGGGTACCAGGTCGGATTTCTTGAGGTTGATGATCCACCCCAGTCGAAGTTAGAATGTCTATCACTGTGTGAGTAGCATCTTGACTCGCTGGCTGTGTTAGTGCTCCGAAAGCAACCAGTCGCCTAGGTAAGGGTAACAACGCCTTCCTTTGCGAAATGCAGCTAGGGTAGCTGGGACTAACATGAGCTTGGTGAACACCCTTGGGGCAGTCGATATGCCAAGGGGAGCACCCTGAATTGGTAATACATCCCGCCGTAAGAGAACCAAGGTACTGCTTGAACGATGGATGTATGGGTACATGCAGATACGCGATCCTTTAGGTCGATTGACGGAGCCAATCGCCGGGCTGAACAGATGAGATCACCGAAGCGCAGTGTCTCCATCTTGAAGGATGGTACTGAAAGCATGCGATTCAACCCCTTGAGGTTGAGAATCGGACGGAACCCGCCGCCTTTCTTCGACGAGGAAGTACGCGGAATAAAATCCCGCCTGTTCCTCTCCCCGGTGGAATGCGCCGATTGGCGGACTTGTCCAGCAGAGCCTGAACTTGTCCGCGCAATATGTCCGCCCTGGCTTGACATGACGGCACCGGAGTGCGACGTGATGCCGTGAAGTCGGGCGGACTCTCGCCCACAGTGGGAGATGGCCTATGCTGACCGTGGCCAGCACCCTGCTGTTGTTGGTAGCCTTCTCCCATTCCGCAGGAATAGAGAGAGGGCGCCTCCCACTGGGATATGGGGTAGGAGCGCGTGTAGACCCGAAAGTAGCGGAGCTGACTGGGCGCGACACACGGCTTGAGCGGCAGCCTGATGGGTTAACGGAGGTCGGGCAGACCTCCCGCTACCGCGAAAAGGCTGGGAGCTAGTCGAGGACTGCTCCTTGCCCCTACCCTTGGCGGACCTGTTCCTCCGCCTACCCCTACCAAGCGGCCGGGCCAGCCGGCAGACTCGGGTGTAGGCTGCACCCCGGGCGGAGGAAGGTGGCACGGAGCGCTGGGGCAGACACCCGCTGGTGCTCCAACAAGGCCTTAGAGTCCTTGAAGGAGGTAGCTGCAGCGCAGCCTCCCGTGATGACCTGCTGGGCCCCTGGAAAGAGGGTCGCCCCAGACGGAAAGGGAGGGCCAGCAAGGTTCGCTGTGTTGCTGCCGAAAGTACCTAGACGCCGACAGCCACAGCCGGGCGATCCCCATGACTGGCGCGCACATCACCGCCGACGCAGCAGACCGCAAAGAGTCGCTACAGGTGAGCCTGCACTTCCGAAAAGCTGACGGAGCAGCACGATTACGCGCGACATCGCCGCCAGCATGCCCCCTCCGCCCAGGGCCTCACCTCTGAACCGAGGAGAGGTAGGCCTCATGGACCACCATTCCGCACCTGCTGCATCGCTGCCCGCAGACCTCCTCAGAGGTCCGGCACACGCGTCGCAGGGGATGCCCCCGCAGGGCAAAGGTGGAGTTAGCGCTCTTGCCGAAAGCAGCCGGAGCTGCCCGAGGAAGCCGAGCCTCCCCAGGGCGACGGAAGTGAAAACACATTCGCCAACAATTGGTACAACGTAACAGGGAATCCTCCCCTGCTGGTAGCCGACGAAGTTCAGGTAAGTCAAACCTTACTCGGCACCAGACAAGAGGGATCGACCACGCCCGGAGACCAACGATGGCAGAATGCGGAGCTGCGCCTGTGAGGGTTGCCTAGGGGCAAACGCCGCCAGGCAAGCGGAACTCAGTCGAAGTCCACGCAACCAGCAGGCACCGCTGCCTGGGGTAGGCCCTCGGCAATTCTCTGCCGGACCTCCCGCAAGGTCGGCAAAACGGAAGCCGCCGGCCATGCTCCTCGACCTCCCTAAGCTCCATTGCCTCGGCGTCCCGAGCCCGAAGTCAGAGGCTGGGTCTCCTCCGTAAGAGGACCCTAACCCCGACCCGTGGACTGCCTAACGCTAGGAACCACAGGAAGGGAAGAACAGACAGACTGCTCCACGCCAGCCAGCCGGGCGCGCGCGGACTCCCCGTCCAGACGCTGGAGGCAGGCCAGGCAGAACTGGTGCCTCCGCCTCATGGGGCGGGTGCGCAAGGACCGGAATACCAGGAATACTCAACGGCCCTCGCTGAAGCCCGAGAGGGGACTGGGAGCACCTCCTCTCTCGAGCAGCCGAAGGCCCGGATCCGGCCAGAGGCAACGGATCTACAGACGCTTCAAGGCCGAGGGATCGAGCCGAGCCCGGGCGATCCCCCCTCGACTTCTCGCCCGTCCGAGCCCGAGTGGGTGAGGAACTCCTGCCGGAGACCTCCAACCGACTCACACCTAACGAAGGACTTCATCGAGTCCATCTGCTGCTGAAACATAGACTCCATCAGTGACATGTCAAAACCACTGGGGGCGGCAGGAGAGGGGAAGGGCCACGGGATTTTTTCCCTTTTTGACACACGCTTGGACTTAGACGGGGAACCCGCGCCAGGTCCCTCCCGCCCCACGATTTCGGGCGATAGAACAAGGTGTCGGCAGCCCGCCTCTTCTGGGCCCGGGGAAAAGGCCAGACAAATAGGACAGGAGTCAGCCTCATGGCCTGTCTTCCAGACAGGCCACGCGAACTGGTATGACTGTCGCCCGGGGATACTCCCTCACAGACCTAACAGCATGAAAAGGCCTGAAACAAACACGCAAAACATGTTAGTTAACGGGCGCCAGCAGCATATAAACACGAGAAAACATTGAAAACTACGGAAGGTTACCACGGAAAGTAATAGTTGGTTTTAATACGCAATATTATTTATCACATGGCACGCTAAACTTCCCGCCATGGCAGAGCAACACGCATGCGCAACCACGGAAAGTTCGCAGATTTTGTATTAATACAAAGTCACAATTATGAAACAACCAACTGTAAAGCTTTACTGTTCTTGTTTTAGACAAATAAAGACCATACATACAGGTGGTGTCTCAGACATAGTCTCTTTTAACAGCTCGCACGGCTCATGAATGGGTTATCAAAACACGCCTGTTCACGGCCGTGACAGCAGAAGGAATGATGATACGGGTCTAGGAGCCTACCCAGTTGGAAAGCGCATGCTTAAGGGAGGTAACTCCGTGAGGTAGGGTCCGTGATAATAAATAAAAGAGTTTATTTATTGTACAATCTTTTATTCAAAAACATTGATACAACTGTCACAGGACATTTTTCAGCCGAAAATGCATAATATGTACCCCAAGGACGCATCTCTGAAAAAGAATCCAATTGCTTTTGTTTGTAAAAATATACCAGTCTACTTACTCTATTTAGATGTTAAGTTATATCATCACTAGTACCAGGGTTTTACATGGTGCACAAATGTACGTCCAGTACACACGAATGTACAGAATGGAATCAGAAAACGAAATATTGCATCCACAGAGACGCACAAATATACCCAGAGCGTATCTACAGCAAATCAACAGAACAGAACATAACAGAACTTTTATTACGCTCAGGCCGGGATACTTGGCATAAGAGGTACAAATATATAGTTGAGAATACATGGGATGGCGGGATGGTTTACAAGGAAGATTGTACAGTTTTCATGATAGTACTACAAAATATACACAGTTTTTAAAAAACACTAATTAATTTACAGTTGAACAATTCGTTAAATCTTAAAACATTACGTCTTTTTAACATAATGGTTTGGGATATAAGTTTTAAGATGATGTTTGAAGGACAGAAAAATATGTAGTGAAATTCATCGCGAACATCGCACATGTCTGACACAGTAGGTATCTGTGTCTGTTATTTCACCCATGGACACTGATTCATTCCAGGCTCTGAAGTAATTATCTGAACGTTCAGTACATAACACCATTTCGGTACTTTACAGGACTCCCATATTACCAGCAAGTGCCCATAAAATTTATTGATGAGGGACCCTGGACCCCAACTTTGGTAAGTCAAGGTAAAACCCTGACTATAACATTAATTTTTATAATGCCTTATGTACCTGCTCTTCTGTACTGCTATTAACCAAACAACTGGAAGAACAGACACCAGTTCAGGTAACAAGCATCCACTGACGTGATCTTTATGTCAAAAAGTATCAATAAGGTTACACTTTACATTATGGTTAACCAGGTAATCAGAACCACACCATTATTGTTTTTGTTGTCATCGTTATCTACACCAGCTTGACTCACTTTTTCTCCCCCGAATCTGATTTCATCCCCTTCAGCCGTTCCTTAGCCTCCTCGTTCAGCCTATGGGCCAGTTCCCTCTGGTGTTTTAGTCGTTTGTCCTCCGAAGACACATCCGTCTGGAAACATTTATTGACGCTAACATCTTGTCTAACTATTGTTTCACACTTTAATAGGAGCGTGAATCCAAGAAAGAAATGTCAGTTTCATAAGTCAATAATCAATACATCACTTATCCCTTTGTTCAAGCTTTTCTATCAAATTTTGAACCCAAATGATAACTGAACACCTAACATGCCATTCAAACATACCAAATATGAATCCTATAACAAAACAAAATTTGAAACATAATTCTCACTTTTACAACATTCTTGTGATATTAAGACAACAAAAACTGTGTGAGCATCTTATCAAAAAATGCAAGAGACAAAGAATTTCAAGGAATACATCAATTTGTTAAAAGGGGAAAAGCTTATTTTTTTACAGTAGAACTTTGCAATTTGTTTCAGCAAAATTTTGATACTTTTAGCTTACAATTTGTCTGGGGTTGTTTTAGGAGCACTTACCCTAGTTCTACTCTCAAGGACAGCTGTGCGCCGACCACGGCCAAGCACTTCCTCCTCCTTCACCTCTTCCTCTTCTTCTTCCTCCTCCTCTTCTTCATCCTTGAGGAAGATACCGATGTGCTTGATACGCTTCTTGACACCGGTCAGAACCGAGGCAGGGGCACCCTAGGATAGACATGTCATTGTATTCAGTCAGAGATTATCTGCCCAACAGGAGAGTTGAACTTCTCACGGTACGCAACTTGTTACTTCACATAACCACAAATGAATACATGAACAAGAATGATTTTAGAGCCACTTTGGGAAATCTTCCATCAATATCACATGAAGGGACTTAACAATCAACTTAACATTCGTACTCTGTGATGAGCAGGCCGACCCTTAGATTACCCAACTGATGGTTTCATACTCTACATGCCATTACTAAATATGACCTTTCCAATAGTAGGTGTCCGGAAGTCTACTTTCGTTTGCTAACAAGAGCATGTTCAGAAGGTTGGTTTCATCTACTGACAAGATGTCCAAAACTCTTTTTCCCCTGCTTGCAAGTTCATAATACACACAAACTGCTTCCTATTGGAGTTGTAATCTGTCATATCCAAGGCAGTAGTGTCCACCTGCCTCATTGACAAAGACTGCATTCTCAATAAATAATAATAATAATGTGTCCATTTATATAGCACCAAACTCCACACTAGGTATGCTCATAGCGTTAACAATCAAGGCACAGCACATTATTACCCCAGATAACCCAAGCTGCCTGTTAGGCGCTAGAAGGTTATAGTCATATGACTTTTTTTCACCGGGTACCCATTTTCCTGCTGGGTGAACAGAGACAATTTTGAACAAACTCACTTGCCTAAGGTGAGACCACATGTGTCACATGTGCTTCGTTGTGGGGCAGGACTCAAGTCCTAGAAACTCTCAGGAGTCAAGCTGCCAAACACGGTCACCCATCCAAGGACTCACCGAGCTCGACACTGCTTAACTTCACCAATTTGTGACCTGAGCTTTGAGCACAGGACCACGCGCCACCACTGGGCATATGTCAGTGTATGACCATCCAAGATGGGCTAGATTTCTGACGAATGGTCTAAATTTTAGATAACATTTTCGATACATCTGAGTAATTTTCTTTGGATTGTCTGGTCTGGCCAAATACAGCCCTGATGTCTGCCTGGGTATTTTGCTTATTTCATACACTGCGTATGTCCTTGAACATTTCAACAATGATTACTAGGACTGTGAACATCCCCATACCCCGGGCTTACAACCTACAATATACAACCTACCTCATTGACAAGGACCGTGTCACCAATGAACAGGGCATATGTCTTAGAGTGTTCATCTTTCCCTTCCCTGTTTGGCAGACTGGAAAACCCGACATTCACGTTGAACACCATACCTGAAGACAAGGTTGTAGATGAGTTACTTACTACAAATGTACGATATTAACTTGGAGACCACAACTAACCGTTTACTTTCTGAATAGTTGTCTAAATGATGAAGTTCCAAAAACCATGAGAGTGACGGGTATTCTGGAGAGCAGAAAAGTAACATGTACGGATTGTACATGTTTAACATATAACCTGTGATGATCCGGGTTAGAATTGATCTTCAGTAACCCATGCTTGTCGTAAGAGGCGACTAACGGAATCGGTTGGTCAGGCTTGCTGACTTGGTTGACACTTGTCATTGTTTCCCAATTGTATAGATCGACGTTCATGCTGCTGATTACTGGATTGTTTGGCCCAAGTTCAATTATATACAGACCGCTGCCATGTAGTTGGAATATTGCTGAGTGCAGTGTTAAACAATGCCCAAACCAATCTAATGCCTGATTTTACCAATGTAATGCCTGATTTTACCAATCTAACGCCTGATTTTACCAATCTAATGCCTGATTTTACCAATCTAATGCCTGATTTTACCAATCTAACGCCTGATTTGGTTATTTGTTGTTCAATGCAACACTCAGCAAATTTCTCCTGTATGACAGCAGTCTCTAAATAATAGAGTCTCAACCAGACAATCCAGTAACTGACATATTGATTTACACAGAGGGATAGATGACATACATGATAATGGTAACATCAACACAGGGGTGGAAATAACTTAAAAATTGCTAGTGTACTCCGGTACAGTGGCACATGTAAAATCACTTGCCCTGATAATTTTTCCACTATATCTTGTTGATTTTTAAAATAAACATAGAAATTTTTAGAGTAAAATTAATATTTTATTCTTATCCTGACTCATGCTTATTGCTTGCTTGTCTTCTTCTTCTTGCATAACCTAGTGGAACACGGTATCTCCCAATTGAAGTTTCCTTCAATAAAAAATCACTCATTAGTACTCACCACGAGTAGCCTCCCTTCCACAAGCTGCTGAAGGCAGGGCATCAACCGAACCCAAGTGCCTCACTCTCTCCTTTTTGTTTTGAGCCCGACACTTTATTTTTCCAAGAAATCCAAAGTGTTTAGTGGGGAGGGCGGGGAGGGCTTACCTCATGAGTCAGGATAAGTATAAAATATTAATTTTACTCTAAAAATTTCATATTTTTCCTAATTTTCATAATACTGAGCTTAAGATAATAAATTAAACTTAAGCAACAACAGTACTAATAGCTACATGCTATCTATATATTATCAGATAAGTATAAATCTATAAGATAAACTTATCTTCTCCGTGGAACTGTCAACTGTTGAGCGAGGACCATGGGACGAAATGGTGGATACCTGAGACATCCTTGGTGGTGATATCTCTCAGATAGTGGTTGGCAAACACCATATCGGATCTCCAAAACATCCCTCCATAATGGTATTCAACGAGCAATTTCCATGTAGAGCGAAAGAGTTGAGGCTAAGCTTCTAATTTCGCGTGAGGATTAGAAGCTCTTGGAGTGGTCGAGTCCTGCAGCCTTGTAGGCTCGTAGTATGACAGTTCTGATCCAAATAGAAATCGTAGAGCACGCGACACTTCTGTCTCTTGGCCGTAGATATAGGGATAAATAATCTCTTGAATTTCCCTCTACTTTTCTTGGATCGTTGGAGATATATTTTCAGTGCGATACATAGGGCAAAGTGATAGATCCATCGTATCATCGCGGTCCAAGTATGGATGAGAGCTGGGACATGGAACAACCTGTCTGGTTGACCTGGCAGTTGATTTTTTGCTATAAAAATCCCAGCGAGTCCCAGATGAGCGATGTTATGAGTATCATCAAAGCGTGTTCTCTGGTAATCCAAAGCTGAATCTCAGACATCCTGGCATGCAGTACCTAATGCTAACAGGAATAAGGTCTTGTGGGTCAGTGATTCAAACGAAGCAGATAACAATGGTTCATAAGCCTCACTTGTGAGGTGTTGGAGTACTATATTTAGATCCCAGGCTGGAGCTTGAAACTTCCGCTTCTGATCTTCCAATCGCGAACGCGTAGAACAAAGCGAAAAGTAACTCCGTGTTTTGGTCAACTTGACGCCTCCGCTCTCATAGTTATGACAGAACTTAAGGCTGCAAGATAAGTGGACAAGGTTGAGCCTTTTAGATTCTTAGTTTGACGAGGTAACATAAGAAATCTGCCACTTGAGGATGTGTAGCATATCTGGCTGTAAATCCTTTCTTAGCAGCGTAATTGACAAAGCTGTGCCATTTGTCATCGTACAAGTTACGAGTTGAGTTACTGAGTGCAAGCGTGACCGCTTTAACCTCCGGCTCTGGCAGAATAACCTCTTATTCAAACATGCCTTGATACACACATGAAGTTGGTATGCTTCTGGTGTCTTGTGCACTTGTTTGGTGCGCGGATGTATCAATAGATTGGTGCACAGTGGTAGCTGAAGTACTGGTTTTCTCCGATTCCTAGCATGAGATCTGGAAACCACGCTCGCAGAGGACAGTAGGGCCACTAAAATCAGATGGAGGCTCTGCGCTTGACTGATTTTCTGTAAGACTTGTGGGATTAACGAGGAGGCGGAAAAGCGCACGCTGAGTCCCTCCCCACGATATGCTTAGTGCGCCCGCTGCCCATGCTAGTGGGTCTGACACTGGCGTATAATAAGGTTGTCAGTTGTTTGTTGAATCGAGTGGGCAAATAGGTCTATCAGAGGAGATCCTATTTCCATGATTATATGATTGAATATCTCTGTGTGGAGCATCCATTCTGTCGGGCGACGGTTGGTGTGGCCGAGAGAGCCGCCTGCTAAAACATTCTTTGCTCCTGGAATGTGGCAAGCTCTGACATGTATGTTTAGATTGTCGACTAAATCAACAGTCTGAAACAACGTGCATTGAGTAGATTCAGTGATCTTGTTGAACCTTGTTTGTTCACATAAAACGCCACTGTTGAATTGTCTGTGTGAATCATCAACTGAGCATTCTGTAGTAGGTTGCTCCAGTGACTTATGGCATTTATGACTGCTTGCATCTCTAGCAGATTTATGTGACATTTGCTCTGTTGCTTGCTCCATAGGCCTGACACTGTCCTGCGGGCAAGGTGGGCTCCCTAACCTTTTAGTGACGCTGGCCTGGCGTGAGATGTGTTTTCGATTCCGCCTTTACTAAGGAGACGCTCTGCGCAAACATTCAATCTCTCTTGGTCCACCAGAGTAGATGTGGTTTGACGTAATCTGGTAGACTGAACGGTAGAGGGTCCCTCGAGATGAGCATTGATGAGGACTTGTAATGGACGAATTGAAGCCTGCCTCTGAGTGTCAAGTCTTGAGCTGATGTGAGTAGTCCCAATAGGCTCTGCCACTGTCGTGAGTGGTAACGGAGAGAGTAGGGCTTGGGGAATCAGTTGTTGGATCTTGATCCATCTGTCCTCCCGGGACTACTAAACGATTCTGAGCTGTAAGGAATCGTGATACCTAGAAAATGCAGATCCCTGCGCTGGTTCTAGGTCCGACTTGAGTAGATTTACTAACCAACCTAATTGAGTTAGTAACTTGATTATAAAGTTCAGCTGTAGTTCGAGACGCTGTGGATCTGGATCCACTTGTATACCATCGCCTAGGTAAAATGCGCCCGCAGACCTTGACGATGTAGGTATGAGACAATAGGCTTGGTTACTCTTGTGAATACCCAAGGGGCTGAAGTGATTCAAGGGAAGTACCTTCCATTGGTAATGTTTGCCGCCTAGGATAAATCTTAGATATTTCCTTGAGCTGGGATGAATCGAATGTGTAGATATAGCGCCTTGCAAATCTATGCTGGCCATGTAATCTAGTGGACTAATTAATTGCCGGGTTGTGGTAAATGTATCATGTAAACGCTGGTGGTTTGCATAGATATTTTCTGTTGAAGGTGCTCATGTTGTAAAATGAGACGATACTTCTCCTTGGAATTCTTTTTCGCACTAGGAAAACTGGGGAGTAGAAACCTGGTACGATGTTTCGCTGATCCAGAACTTCTAAGGCCTGTTTGTTTAGCAGAGACTGTACTGTTTCTCTTAACATAGGTAGTTGAGCCGGGTTGAACGCTGAACCCTGGGGGGTGACTGTTAACGGAGGCTTGGTCTTGAGTTGTATGAGATATCCGTGCTGTAGGATGTTGGATACATAAGGATCTTGTAGTATTCCCCAGTTTTCCCAGTGTAGTTGAAGACGCCCACCCACTTGAGAAGGTTGTACTGGAACGACTGGGGTGGAAGACTCCAGTCGTTCTGAACCTGCCTTTCATCGCTTAAATCCATCGGCCACCTCTGGATGATCTGCCTCTCGCTGATCCTCCTCTAAATTTGCTGTATGGGCTTAATTAAAAGAATCCTTGGGATTATTAGCTGCAGCTAGTTTCTTGTCCCGTGCTCTCTGTAGCCCTGAGAACTTAGACTTGCCCGAGTATCTCTGTGCTGACTGTTTAAAGGCGTTAAGCTAAGGTATCCATGGATCTAATCACAAGTACCTCTCTGGATTCTTTAGATACTTCTTTGGAGACCTTGTTTATGTTGCCACCAAACAGAAAGGGCGATGACCATGGAGCTGTGTAAAGAGGCTCTGTGAATTGCTTATTCCAAGAGCAGGAGGCTAGTAGTCCTTGCCTACGCTGGCCATGGTAGTAGTTTCAGTAAGCTGAAAGGTGTTCTGTAAGGAATTGGTGGTCTTTTTTCTGCATGAGTAGAGCTGAATAGATCATTCTGTCTTCCTCATCTGTAGAATTCTTGAACTTGGTGATGAGAGTCTCATTAATAGTTCTAGATCTATTTAATCCAAGAACATCCTCCTGGAAATGGTATCTAATTGGGCCAGTTTTGCGATCGCCTACTCTGTAACTTCTGGACTTGGTATCAGAGATAAGTTGAAAGTTGTCATCAATATCCTGGGCCTTGAAAAAGGGTTCCATATTATGTCCAGCAAATTTCTTGGCATTGAAGACCGTAAATGAGTAGATTGGGCTTTAGTGGATTTGGAGCAGGCTGTATCTAGTTTAGCTGGTAACGGCTGCGATTGGGTCAATAGGAGGTAAGGTGATATAATCTACATCATCATCCTTCATCAGGTAAGTCTGAGTTGCATCCTCGCTCTTTGATGGGGAGGCAAGTTGTAATTCATTCACCATCCAATATCTTATCTCAGCATCTGAGAAAATGATACCATCCTCCTCTTCTGACGTATGGTCATATGTCGGAGTCCTAGATCTATGGGAAGATCTATGTGAGGACTGTGGAGAACGGACTGACGAAAGTGGCTAGTGCATGGAGACCTTTGAGAAGACATCCTTCGCGAAGGCTGGGTGTTTAATGAACGCGGTGAGGGCTTCGCGAAGCTCTTCTACACTGGGGGGGGTAGAAATGGAACCACTTAGCCTGGGGCGTCCTTAACGCGCGAATGTCTTCTAGGTCAGTGTCGAAATCGACCATAGTGAGCCCTTGCTAATGTCTCGAAAGACCTCTGTGAATTACAAGGTGCGTGCTCGCAAGGTGCTCCTCGGGCCAGCCAAGCCTCTCGCAATAGGTGAGGCTCTAGCTCCTTCGCCGAGAGGTGGCCTGGGACTTCCTATGCAAAGAGCTCGCTCCGGCTGGGATGCCCTTCGCTGAGGAGGCTGCCTGTGGGCTCTGGGCCCTACGCTGGCAACAAGGCCGGGCTCTGGGGCCCTGTATGACTTAAAATGGGTTGGGCTCTGGGGCCCGTGGCTCTGGGGCCTCTGTAAACCGTGAACGGTCTTCCATCAGCCCTCATGATTTGGTTGACCAGGTCGCCTGAGGCGGTCCGCGCTGATGATGAGGGTTGTCTCTCTGCTAAGGTGACGGGACCCTCAGTCAAAATTTCTGGTGACAGCGTAGGCATCTCCGGGTTGTGTGTTAATCTGCGCTGAGGTGACAGTCGCGGATACCGGACGTTTCTTGTGACTTAACCTCTGAATGATAATCGGAATGTCATCATCATATAAGGCTAATTCTGTGACTGGTAAAATATCAGAGGCAAAATTATTAGATTTTGTAGACTTCCCTTTTGACAAAGTTGTAGACCTGGGTGTACCGGGCGCATTTGAGATGATATGGACGCTTTGCTAGTCTTAGACTGAGAAGACGACAGATCTTGAGACGCAGGTCGCTTCTTGGACATAGCGGACTGCGTCCCACGCTTATCCCCCGAGGGAAACTCAGGCATGCCACCAGCCGGTGGCGGGTCGTCAGTCAACAGTTGACAGGGAACATTAATATGTGATCTATTAGCCATGACTGAGATTTGTTTATTTAGATTTATCTGCCTTCCGCCTAAAACTGAACATAAATATTTATCAAAGGCAGAAATTGGTAAATTAATACAAAATTTACAACGAGAAATAAATGAACATGGAGTAATGCAACTAGGGCATTTTAAATGTGGGTCTGTATCAGAGTAACGAAGTTTACAATCTGTGCAGATTCTCATTAACGTAAACTGCTGAACAAACACGCTTAACCGTGAATAAACAGCAGAAACACGATTAATAATCAATGCAAAATTGAATAAGGATACTAGTAACACCTCTATACTAAGTATAAAAGGTACTAAACTAAATATAAATAAAGGATATAGTGTGTGGGAGACACAGGCTCTCACGCCCAGCTCACTGGGCTTAAGAAGGAGAGAGTGAGGCACATGGGTTCAGGTGGCCCTCGCTCCCTGGGCATGGAAGGGAGGCTACCGTGGTGAGTGCTAATGAGTGATTTTTTATTGAAGGAACTTCAACTGGGAGATACACGCGGTTCCACTAGGTTCTAAAAAAAGAAGACAAGCAAGCAATAAGCATGAGTCTGGATAAGGAAAAATAACATAATTAATATTGGAAAGTCAACTGGACACCGGTACACTGTGATATACAAATTTGCTTGCCACAGAAAACCACTGGACTCGAGGCATCGGGCAATGGGTTATTTCCACCCTGCAACAAATACAGCCAGTCTTGACCAACCAATAATTTGGTCTCCTCTTACAAGCTGTTGTTAAAGAAAACCTCACAGTGGAAATTCTAGTGAAATCACAATCAACTATATAACCTAAAGACCAAGGATCACAACTTGGATCTAATGTCATAAGCGTATCCTAAAATGGTTAAGGTAGATAACTCTGCATAATGAATTGCACTGCCTCTGACCTCATATCAGCACATCCTGACCACTCATTCAGGGTCCAGAAGGGAATAGAACAGCTCAAATGTAGTTCCCATATGATTATTTGAACTTGTTTTTACCATTCTTAGTACTATCAACTACTTGAAATGTTTCTGTGCATGACAACCTTTCACTAGTCAAAGTTTTCAAAGAGTCCCTACCCTTCTTGGCAGGAGAATTGGTCTTCGGAGAGATGAGCAGGGAGCCTTCTCGGAACTCAATGCCCATCGCAAAGCCAAATGTCTTAGTCATCTTCTCCATCAGGCTGGGTTTCTCAGACTTGACCAGCTTCATCACAGCTTCATAAACCTCACTCAGCTTTGTACCTGGAGGAAAGACCAATCATACAACTACTAATACAATATGGGATATAAATAACATATCTCACTCACTCGGTCTGGCCAATTGCCAAATGAGCTCCAAAAAAGTTCATGACTCAAACAATTTGCCTGACCTAAGTATGATCATGTATGTTGATACATTAAAGTTAGGGAGTGACAGGGCTCCAGATAACTTTTGGGGGTGTGAGTGTACTTACACATCATATTGCAAGTGGAGGTGTACTGAGAATTTTGAAGGAGTACCGACATGTTTTTGTGTGAGCGAGTTGGTGATGCGGTTTGTCTGGACGATTCATCGATCACTATTTCTAACCATGTATTTGTATTTGAAGACGCTTGAGAAATAACTGAGCGACCGTGTGATGCGCGAAATGTCGGGTCCGACTGGATATAAATAGGAACAGTGTAGTTTTTAGCCAATCGAAAAATAGTGACGCATATCGTTGCATGGCAACGCAAGGGATTCCTACTGTTGGGGTTTCCTCATGTGTCAAATCGTGTTTCGCAAAAGATACTTGACAAGTATTTATCCGAAATAGATTTCCATTTGCACGATACGCACGGAACTTAAATGTTAGATGTACAAAGGTATTTATGTGCGTACACGATACGCTTGAAATCTTATATTATGTCGTACTTAATTGATTTTGAGGCGTACATTACGCCTGTACGCCCCTTATCTGTAGCCCTGAGTGAGTATGGTTTTACGCCACTTTTAGCAATATTCCAGCAATATCACGGCGGGGACACCAGAAATGGGCTTCACACATTGCACCCATGTGGGGAATCGAACCCGGGTCTTCCGCAAGACAAGTGAACGCTTTAACCACTACACTACTCCACCACCGCCCCTTGATACATGAAAGCCATATAATCGTAAGGCAACAGGTCAAGTCAGTAACAATCACCAGGGTGAAACAACCATCTGCCCTGGGGCCATGGCTACTCTATTTACTCCATGATGAGCGAGACTTCCGATAACAAGCATTGTCACTAAGGTGACATAATCCCCCGCCGCAAATTATCAAATCAAACTTACAAAGTAATGAAAGTGAAGGTCATAATTTAAGATGAAGTTAAATGTCAACAAAAACATGACCAGTCAACCTCTCTTGATATCTTGCTCTGTAGTTATTCAAACGCACAAATATTTTCAAGACTCACTTTGACCTTGACATGAATGTCTTAGTGTATGAAATATGCAAAAATAGTAATAAAGAAATTGCTTATTGAAAAACATTCAAGGGAAGTCTTGAAAGTCTATGAAGAAAATCCAGTGAACTGTTCTTGAGATATCTCGATGACAATCTTAACATGCAGTTTAACATGCTGAAATCTTCAGAGTGTAGTCATGACCTTGAAAATTATGTGAAGGTCACCAAAATGGCTTGGAACTTGCACCTTCCCCAGATGAAGCTTGGTGTCAAATATGAAGAAAGTCCTTGAGATGGTTCTTGAGGTATCAATCTGACAACATGCAGGTTAACATGCTGAAATCTTCAAAGTGTCGCCCTGACCTTGAAAATTAAGTGAAGGTCACCAAACCGACTGAGCCCTGCACTCGATGAAGCTTGATGTTGAATATGAAGGAAATCCAGTAATCGGTTCTTGAGGTCTCGCCAAGCTAAAAAAGCTTTAACATGCTGAAATCTCAAAGTGTCAGCCATGACCTTGAAAATTAAGTGATGGTCACCAAAATTTACTGGGCCCTGTGCCTTCCCTAGATAAAGCTTGGTGTTTAATATGAAGAAAATCCAGTGAACGGTTCTTGAGATATCTCGCTGACAAGGGTAAAACGTTAAAGTCCCCTTGTGACCTTGAAATGAAGGTCAAGGTCACCAAACCTGACTGGGACCTTTCTTTTACTGTGATGAACCTAGGTACCAAATATGAAAAGAATCCAGTCAACGGTTATTAAGATATTCCAATTCGTACGTCATCGTACAGATGGACGGACAGAGTCTAATATCATATCCTCTCAAGGCTTAAACGCTAAGCGGTGATAAAAACATGGCATCTTACTCACCATGCTGGAGTTTGCCGAGGATCTCGTCCTGCACCTTCAGAAGAAAGTCATAGTTTTTCTGCATCTCGTCTGTAGGGTCCACTAGGAGTGTGCGGCAGATGTTGGAACAGTAAGACTTGTACCGTGCTCCCAAACAGCAGACAATAGCGCCAAAGTGAACTGGAGTGTCATCACTGAAAAGTAATGAGAGAATGTTAATTCCAAAAACAAAACAAAAGTTGGGTTTGACGCAGCTTTTAGCAATATTCCAGCAATATCATGGCAGGGAACACCAGAAATGAGCTTCATGCATTTTACCCATGTGGGGAATCGAACCCGGGTCTTTGTTGTGAAGAGCGAACACTTTAACCAGTAGGTTACCCCACCGCCCCTGAGGTAATGTGGCTAAGGTTTCAAAATATGAAAGAATATTTTTCCTCATTATCTCAAGTGAGTTGACTTTAATGTCATTTTGACAAATAATCCAGAGACATTGCAGCATGTCAGCTGGGTTTTGAAGGAAAGTCCAAACTGATGCAGAGATCTTAAATGTTTACCACATCTGCAAAACCATTAAGCAACAGAACCTGGAAACAAAATCAAGGAGAACCTAGGATTTGAACCAACGAACAATAAGTTTCTGACAAGCTAAGGGATGCAATTCTTCAAAGTGAAATGCAACAACTTTGCTAATGCAAGACGTGGAATCCTATTTAAGGTGTACATGGCTGGGTTTACCTGACGGTGCTGAACTTGAGGGAGTACTTTCCTCCACTCTGGATGATGGCAGGGTAACACATGTCCAGCTGGGAGGTGTCCACCCCGGTCACATACTTCTTGTTTTGGAGGGCCTGCTCCACACCGTCAGCCAGCTTGGAGTGCTTCACTTTCTGTAGACAAAACATATTTATACATTCAGTATTAAGTAGGGGTGTCGCGATATGCGAACGTATCGATGCATCGATACATTTTTACTGACGATACGATACGCGAAACATGCTTGCGTGTATCGATTCTTATTTTAAAACTTTATTGATTCAAATTTTTATGCTATATCCATCTCCTTCAAAGTCTTGATAGTAAAATTATACAAGACCGCTCCGATAAATAGATGTAGCGAAAATTATGTATCGCGCGTCGTATCGTGACCTTAAAATCGTGATATGTATCGTATCGTGAGATTGGTGCATCGTGAAACCCTAGTATTAAGAGTTTTATACAGTACATTATCAGTACTTGGAGACAAAGAAATGAGGATTCTTGTTTTAAAAATGAAGTCCTTAGAACATATTTGTGTTTGTTAGGTGTGATCTAGCTTTACAGAACAAAAGAGTGACTAGCAATGAAAATGATGCTTCCGTTCATTCTAAGAATCAATCAGCTACAATGATCACCAATCAGTATTTTACAACTAATTAAACAAACGCAGACCACACCTTGTCACAAAAAGATGAAGTGTGGTAGCAATTGGCTCGGTTTCTAGTATTAATGTTTTATCCCCAATACACGTTTTTAGCAAAGGTTACAGAAAGAATTTCTCACTTTCTCAGCATCGATGATCTCCATGATGCTCTCCTTGAGGTACTTCTGGAACACGTCACAGGTCACCTGACACGCCTTCTGTATCGTCTTCTGCTCAGGCTCTTCTTCGGGCCATGATGTACGCCATCGGCACGCTGATGTCCGACTAGAGTGGAGATGAGGCACCAGTGTACGCTAATTCTGCTATTGTGGGAGTTGGTTGGGAACCTACACTATTACATTAGTATTGTAACAGTTTCCAACTCTTGGAATATATTATTGAAATGGTTGTAAACCAATGTTGAGGCTTGATAATTATATCAATCAAGTGATAGAAATAAATAAAGTATTGTCCGCAATGTCAAAGTTGGCCATTTCACTACCTGTTGAAACTCATAACAAAAGGAAGTAACTCAAACCAGAGGTAATTCCATCAAATCAACACACAGCAGTATATAAATTCAGCTGAGTTTTCTGACATGAAATTTATGCTTCATTTCCTTATATCAACTTCTTGAAACCAGTTGCTAAGGTCAAAGAAAGCATGTGTTCAGGTCACTGCACAAATCTTACAAAGGATTAAACTTGCAACAACCATGCTGACTACTGCATACATTTCTCTCCAGAACTCTCAATAATAGACCCTGCCTCAAGAGTGACACATTTGACTTCCTGCAAATGTTGGGAGGGACAGTGGGGCAGTAGGGTAGCCTAGTGGTTCAAGCAGTCGCTCATTACATTGAAGGCCCAGGTTTGATTCCACACATTGGTACAATGAATGAAGCAGATTTCTGTCCATTGCTGGAATATTGCTAAAATCGGTACACCATACCCACTGACTCACTGTAAACAACGGTATACACACCTTCTCAAAGCCGGCTGTCTTAAGCACTGCCCTCCAGTCATTCATGAAGTCCCCAGGGAATTTGTCTTTGCTGAACTCTCCTACTGTCTTGCCCTGTCACAGATATGAGTCAACATGCTGAAGTTTAAACATTTCTCATGATTTGATCAACAAAATACTCACATTTTTTCACTATGAACAACCTTCTTCAAAGAGATATCTACTGGTTGGCTGACCAGTTTTTGTTTGTTGCTTAACGCCGCACTCAGAAATATTAAAGCCGACCAGTATTTCAGTTAACGCATCGCAGATATCATAAGTATAAAAAATACTCTAACACATCATGTAATTTCTACAAGTGTTTTATCATAGGTATGAAGGGCAATACCTTTCTGCTGTCGTTGATTGATGCCGTCAGTTTGGCAAAATTAGCTTTGTCTTTGTCCGCCTGAAAACCAAAAATCGAGATAATCATTATTTGTTTGGTTACAGATCAATCTTAGTGTTATTGATTAATAACTACATACATATCACTGTTTAAGTCTGACCAATTTATTTCTATAGCTTTGTCAGGTGAGCTAGACATCATCAGATCCTGTTCCTAAATACATAAGGCCAAATAAATGTTGTGGTTCTGATTACACCTCTTTAAAATTTAGAGTAGGTAGGTAGGAATTCTTTTTATTTTTACAGTTTTTTTAAGAAGTAAAGTACGAACTAATAACACATTTATCAATGTGTAATTGTTTATTCAATCAAGCTTGTGGGCATCATGTCGACTTTCTTTATCAGAATGACCAATGTCCGTTGGTGCCAGGAAAAATCAATGGTATCTGAAAGCGTATTGTATTCATACCTCTAAAAAACTAGGGTCGGCACCAGAATTCAAGGGTCTGTCAGGTAATCAGAACCACAATATTGTCAAATCGTAGCTTGCGTACCGGTGGATAGATAAAATAACTGAAGTATTTTGAGAGGTTCTATTTCAGGACATAAACTTGACAACTTGCAGTCTCTTATAGTTTCTCATATTACAGATCAATTGTAAATCACAAACACAAACATTTAAACTTTATTATATTTTTAAAATTAATGGAACATGCCAAAATACCCAATTGATTTTGAGTGAGGTGAGAACAATTTATTTGGTTACTCAAAGGAAAATTATGACAGCCAACTGAGATGAATACAAGTGAGTACATAATTCAATGACCCAAAAAGTTATCTGTAGCTCTGTAATTGCCAGCACACAAAGTCAGTGATCTAACCCACTTAGCCACCACAGCTTCCACAAAGCACTATGTCAGGTGAAGGAACATAACCACACAATCACCTTGTCTCTTGTGAGAAGTTTGATCGGTGGTACACCCTGGTCATTCTCCTTTGCACTTTCCAGTTGACGCAGGAAGTCAACTCGTAACCAAACAGCCATGGAAGTCAATCTTCTTTTGCTTTCGCCAGGATGTAAATTCTGCTCTCGCAGAACACAATTACTGTGTCGGTCAACTCGTAACCAAACAGCCATGTCTGCAACAACAGATGGATACTAATCATTCACATATCAGTTACTAGTCAGTGACAACATTAGTCCCTTAACTATAAGTTAGTCAATACGTGGATTTAAGGATGCTGTTACCTGTAGAGCTGTCGACTTGGAGTAGACAACATCTTCATCCACACCGACTGCTGTTACAATGGCATCTATCTTTGCCAAGCTGTCATCTCCTGAAGATTGCTGAAATGAAAGAATAGCTTTTAAATGGGTTGTTTCAAAGTAATGATAGCATCTAAACATACATCAACATCTCGCCTGGAAATAAGAGCGAGAAACAGTACTGACTTGAGGCTTTAATCCAAATCCCCACCCTAGTATTTTACTGTTCATTCTAAAAAGCCAAGCTAATAAGAGTACATAAAATAACACTAATTTCCACTAAAACAATGCTAATCCTAAGTTTACACTGGCTGTCCATGATTTGTATATTGGAGCCTGTAGCCATAGCAACCACAATGATGTCGTAAAATGGTGTAATGTGAGCAGCCCAGCCATGAGCTATTGAAGTAAAATAGTCATCATGGTCATCAAACCAATGTTTAGCCTTATGTCTTATCCTCTGCATGTTCCAAAGAATATACTTGAGGGTCGAAGCAGAAACATGACAATAGTCTCAAACACTTTGGTAGAGAAAGATATTGTTATTTTGAGTTGTTTTCATTTGCTTGATGCTTTTAGATGCTGTGGCAATAACATTTTGTACTGGGTCATACATATTAGTAGAAGTAGAAGATCATGGATGCTCCAAATAAGCTAACATGTTATATTCACATGTAGCATTCACTACAACTGTGTAACCAGTGCTATGAGAGGTTCTACCTGTGAAGGTTTGGGTTAGAATGAACATTCAGTAACCCATGCTTGTTGTAAGAGGCGACTAACGGGATCGGGTGGTCAGACTCGCTGACTTGGTTGACATATGTCATCGTCGGTTCCCAATTGCGCAGATAGATGCTCATGCTGTTGATCACTGGACTGTCTGGTCCAAACTCGATTATTTACAGACCGCCGCCATATATAGCTGGAATATTGCCGAGTGTGGCGTAAAACTAAACTCACTCACTATGAGAGGTTCAGTAAATGGACATTTATTCAATCTTACAATTTTGTGGAAGTGCTGGGGAATATCAATGTAGTGTTGGATATTTATCGCCGCTGTCAGCAATTTTTAAAATGCATCACAACTACCTGAGTTAATGTCTCTGGGCCAGGCTAACTATTGGCTGATACAAACAGCAGCCATGCAGGTACGATGACACATGATCAGGCAAATTCCCTGTCTGACACCACCCAATTTAATTTTGTCACCTCACAATCAAGTGCTGGGAACCTATTCTATGCCTGGTCTCCATGGGGATAATGTGTTTTGTCAATTGACATTGAGACTATAATTGGGGGAACAGATCTATGTTTATTTGATGTTCTGGGGAAAGATACTAGTGTCCAACCCCAGAAAGAACGGAATTCCGATTTTTTTCCAGGAGTTTATTCCATTTCACAAAAGTTACATAAATGCAATAAATAATTTCATATTTGTCATACAGGCATAATGTTCACCTTCGACCTCAACATCAATAGCAGTTCAAACTGGCTGAAACTGGTCGATACGCTTGTGTCAGCACTTTTAATCAAACCAAGGAGCATGACACTGACATGGACGACCAATTTGACGTTGTTATTGTTCAGTTAGAGCCAAAATATCACGTGCTTCTTTGGATTTAGAGGTGTTTAGACGACACAGAAGTACAAATACTGTATCAAAATAACAATGCAAAGTCTGATTCGTAACTTACAGCCCAAGAGGTATAAATCCTCTTCATTCGCCTGTAAAAGGCGTCTTTATCCACACGCAAAGACATCGTAATGATGTTGCCTTCGCTGATATGGCGGATATTTCAAGACGGCGGGAGAAAAGGTGCTTCCGGTGCTGCTATGTTAACCTGATGTTGATTGGTTTATATTTTGTGTAATATTCAAGACAGCTTTCCCAATTGGTTGAATTAATGCTTCCGTAAACATCATGGCGGTGTGTGTAGCAGTAATTGCGAAGGAGGTGTGAAGAAAATCTTGAATGTTTAAGTGTGATTAATTCTGTTAGTTTAAAGGCGCTGTATTTCAGTAAGACGTCTATTTCAGCTGTCCCGGTGGCTAATATCGAGTTGTTTGTGTATTCAATGTAAATTTCATGTTAAAGGAAGCCCCAATGTCACCGGCCCGGCAGTGCTTCAGCCAGGCAAGTGCCATTGCACACTAAAACATATGCAGTGGCACTTTTTTCAATGCTAGAGCGTACCCATTGGTACAACATTTAGTATAATCCACAGGTCTTCTATACCATGGTTACCATGAATGGCAAAATTCTCAACTGCATTGGCACATTTTAGTAGTTAAGGTGCCAATTGGCAACACTAACAAAAATCCTGGCTTTAGCACATTATGTGAACAGTTAGTTTACAGTTACTAAGTGCAACTCGGCAACCGCTGCACTATTGATCCAGATTAGGCAATACAGTACAACTTTAAGAAAAGTTTGCAGCTAAATGAACCCACAAAATGCTGAAGGGGTGGATGTCAGCAGGGTTACTACACAATACCATGCCCTCATATGATTCCGTGGTACTTACGTTTCTGTGGTATTTTCTAATGACATAATTTCTCACGAGCCACTCACCAAATTGTGCCACCTATCGATTGTTTACGTTCATCAGTCGATGGGCACGGCTCTGAGCAAAAAATGTTCAGACTTTGATCAATTTGCGTACGTACAGTCATCTACTATTAAAAACTAATGCAACTTTATGTCTAGCACGTAATGCACTTTTTGTGCGATCTTTACAAACATTTTCTATCAACTTATTCAGCTTCCAAGTTTTCCAAACATCGCTCGTCTGCAAGCTGATGTCATCAATAAAAACAATCACGTGACCTAAGGGGAATCCCAGCTCTATTTTTTAAACTATGGAAGCCCGATAGGGTCATCTCTTAAGTTGTTTTTTCACTTTTCATTTCACGTATCCCGTTGATCGACTCTACATAGTTTATGAACTGGAAATGTATGCTGAAGAAATGTGACTATTGTGTTAACTCTACGAAATCATTTACTGTATTACAATTTATCAACTTCGTTATTACTGTCAACCTACATTGACACTCACGGATTGGCTGTTGACAACGTGTGAGATTGTGACATGTGCTGTGCGCCCGTAATTTGATCTGTAGGAAATACCACGGAAAAATATGACGTCACCAGTTTTTATGCACAATTGCCGCCTGTCGTCCGATACGGACAACAATGAACTTCAGAATGACAAAAGTGTTTTATTGACATTAAATGATACAAGGTATGTCGTCTAACACTATGTTGTGTTTATATGACTTGGCAATATGAGCGATTGATTCATAGTCGTAAATGTCTTAATACCACGGAAACCCATGACGCGAGGGTATATGTACCCCACGTACCTTAAAATTTCTGCATACAGAAATGTACCCTAAACAAAGTCAAAGTACCCTAAATGTCAGACGAGCCCATATTCCGCAACCCAAAACCGAAAATGGATGTGCAAATGTAGTTGTTCCCTTTCAAATGATTGCAGGTGGTATTGTGCATCGCGAGATATTCATTACTATGTATGTCCGTTTCTTATATAACGCAGTCAAATGCATTTAATACAACAGTATGACAGTTTCAGATCAAGAAAAAGGCGTAATGCAGAATGGACTCATCTTTGGGTACATTTCTGTATTTTGATTTTGGGAAGGATATGTTTCGGTATACATTTGTAGTACCCGTGCCGACAACAACCTTTTCTGCCCTACTAGTAGTCATGATTTGACATTTTATCCATCATGTTATTATCCAAACTGATTTAGGCACGATTTTACTTTTCTATGTTGGAGGAAATAATGGAAGTATATATCTCCATTTAATGATTACAAGCAGCAGTGAAACTTACATGTCCTGTTCACCATTAATTATGTTTGATATGCTTATTGCTCCATATAGTGATATACCTGTAGGCTATACATATATCTCAAAGCACATAACAGAACAGAACAGAACAGAATTTTATTTCAGTAACAGGCCTCCGGCCCAAAATACATGTACATAAATTGATGATAAGTAGAGCACATATATATTTCATTTAGATTTGTGTTTCTTGTCAACAAAGTATAAAAATAGACATACATCCTTGATAATATTAACATTTTTACTCTGTAATATTGATATAAAATTAATAATTGATGGACATTTACTAAAATATTTTGATATGTACTTATTTCTGATATGAGAATATGCATCACAGATATAAAACACATGCCATTCATCTTCAACAACGAAGATACCATTTAATTTACAAAACAGGCAATGCCTTTCATTATATGCAACATCAGTGTATCTGCCCGTTTCAACTGCTAGTTTAAAATTACAGCACCGAAATCGGGCATATATAGTTTTTAAATATTGAGGGATATCATTATTTATCAAGCTGACACCTGTGCACAGCTGCAAAAAAAGATCAATGTACTTGGTAAATTTTGTGAGCAAACTGGTATGAGTGTGAATCTAAAGAAACAAAGCACATAACACCAATAATGGAAGGAGATATATCTGTTATATACAGTAGTATGTTATTGACAAACCATTATCTATTCCCAACAGAGTGTCTTGAAATCACACTTAATCACAAAGAATTTAGAGTAACTGACTCTGCTGAAGGGAAACAGAACTCAAACTCTTAGTCGTCCAGCTGGCACCATTTTAATTAGCCCACATAATCATCAGATGCCAATTAGCATCCGCCACCCAACAAACTGGGTTTTGCACCAGCAAGTATACAACAGATATGTATATATTTTATTTTTGCAACAATGAAGTTCAAATAATCTTCTCAAAACAGTGACAGCACTTTTCCATCAATTTTCATACAATACAACAATTACTGCTCCCTTCTTGTTATCCTTATGTTATCGTATAAGCCCACCACTTGTGTATTTGTCATCATTAAGTTAGTGGTGGAAGCACTTCGATTACCTACACTATGCAAAATAACTCAATACAGTTCACACTGACTCTGAGGGTGTCAAGGCTACATAGCATTCAGTGGTTCACATTTGGTATTTCTCATGTCTGACATAATTATTCAGTCCAAGATAGGTTTATTAAAACGTTTGATGTGTTGAATGTATTGCATGTTATGTAGCATGCCAGTGGAAGTGCAGTAAAAGAGGAATGAGTACCGGTAGTTGAGTTGCAAAAACTTCAACCAAAGAATTACTCGATTGATTAATCACTCTACAGTGGACTTTAATATATAGGTTCAAGTCTTAGTTTGGCCATACCTCCTAATTGTAGTTCCTTTGTTACAACAGACAGCTTGTCATCCTTCGACAAGAATCTGCATCGAAACCTTGCACTCATGAAATAGAAATTGTTATCCATGAAGTTTGTCAATATTGTAACTCAAAACTTTTTAAATACCGCTCATGAAGATTTTAGGTGATATGTTTATACTCCATAACATCATGCTTGCAATGATGGCATTTAAGAAGTTGGTAGCCGATGGTTTTCAGTTGATGTTCAATCAGAAAATGTCTGTGTCAAATGTATGTTGAATAGTACGATTGGATTGAATGTTGTAAAAAATCAGCGATTATAAAAATCAGCAAACATAATGTGAGAGGTAAAAAAGGGTTTTCTTATCCCAATCTATCTGGATATCTGTTTTACGTTCCTCAGTCATCATGTGACTGAATAGATAAGGTGCCCCAAGTCACTGGTCAGAGTTCTGCCTCTTAGCCATGCCAGGATCTGCTTGTGACTCTCAATATCAATTCTTCTTGAAATAGTTGTCAGAATATTGGCCATGTTATATGTGTTGATGAACAATGCGCCACTGATCTACTATCAACAGGCTTATCAGTTCCATACTTGCTTTGTTAAGCTGTAATGACAGCATGCAGGCATCTTGTTTTACTTCATGAGATGTTTCATTTGTTTCAGAATTATCCCTTGTTCATCAAAACGATGCCAACGGAAAATGAACTCAAGTTTTATTATACTGTTCATACATCACTAGATGTTGTTGAAGAAAAGATTAGCTCTATTGGGAAAAATGCCAATGATCTGCGGGAGCTTTATCTTGGACTGCTGTACCCAACAGAAGATTATAAAGTGTATCCTTTCATAAAGTGCTAACAATCAGACCAGGGACAAAAAAGATGGAATGTCCTTGATGTTTGGAGAGCTGAAGGTCGCTAGTTCCCCTGACTCTACCATTACAAAAAAACATTAGAAGCTAGTACTTGTTGTTACTCTGCCTGGTGCTCTGCATTAAGAGTGAGTGAGTGAAGTGATTGAGTTTTACGCTACATATCATGATGGGGGACACCACAAATGGGCTTCACAGATTGTGGCCGGTTAGGGAATCAAACCCGGGTCTTTGGTGTGATAAGCAAACACATTAGCCACTCGGCTACCGAACCCTCCCCGGCTGTAAGAGGATTAAAGAAGCAGAGGTTCAGATAAGCTGTGTATCTGCGTAAATTGCGCAAAAACTTACGTGAAAACTCAATTCCTATTAAGTCTATTGAATACAAGTACGCTTGAAGTTTTGTAAATACTCAATATATGTGATCTGACATGCGTACACACAAAAATGTCAAATCTTACCTTGCGTACCGGTGGATGGATAAAATAACTGAAGTATATTGAGAGATTCTATTTCAGGACATGAACTTGACAACTTGCAGTCTTATCTTATCGTTTCTCATATTACAGATCAAATGTAAATCACAAATAGTAACATTTAATCTTTATTATATTTTTAAAATTAATGTCAAAATGGCAAACAATCCAATTGAGTTTGAGTGAGGTGAGTACAATTTATTTGGTTACTCAAAGGAAAATTAGGGTACCCAATTGAGATGAAGACAAGCAAGTACATAACTCAATGACCCAAAAAGTTATCTGTAGCTCTGAAGAAGGATTTGGTATCTCAGGGTGACTATACTGTGGGGTACACACGTTATACTGCAACACAGTATCTAAACTTGACCAATATTGACCACGCCAGTGCAGACATATTGATTGTTTTGTTGTCAGTATCCTCCTTGACCCTTGTCCAAGTTATGGCTATGTCACAAACACCAAGGTGAAGTTTGTTGTGGTTGTGGAGTCATCGAACCTCACCCTAAGGGACAATGATATTCGAGGGGTAAGTCACTCAGCAACATAATACAACTTCAATTTTCAACTAGCTGAAAATTTAAAACCAACATTTCACTCAAGAGGATTGATTCAATAATCTAGCCTTTGCTCTATCTTTCACATAAGAGCAAGTCTGATGCTGCCACAATACATCAAACCAACTTGATACACTATATTGTATTTGGGATTACACTTTCTTATTAAAGAAAAACCTCGAGTGTGTTTTTTTGGATAAAGTCCCTTTCAGGATTCGAACCAGAATTCCCAGAGCAAGGCACCTACCTTTCGGGAACTGCGAGGGCTGGACAAGGCCATGCAAACCATGCGCCGATCGCTCGTGGACAACGTAGCCAAACTGGACGCACTCGATGAGCATATCACTCGTGAAAAAAACAAACTCGACGAAGCGGAGGACCAGTTCAGCCGACGTCGGATCGCCGAAAGACTGCGCAACTTGGAAGAGGAAAGATCGACCCGATTTGAAGTGGCGTCCTCCTTCCGAGACGAGGTTCGAACCCAGATCAGCCGCGTGCGTGAAACCATCGACCGAGTGTTGAACAAGTCACCACGTTGGCCGACAGGATCCGAAATCTGTTCAGGGAACAAGGGATCACCATTGCCAGCGTTCTGACGGCTTTGGGCTTCATCGTATCGACCCTAGTCCAGGGGCCCAGATAAGCTGCGTATCCGGGTAAAATACGCATAGAATTACGCATTGAAAAATAATTGTTGCGTATCAATTATGCATTTAAAATGTTAGGTACGCAGAAAGTTTAAAACAAATGCGTACAGAATATATTTATAAAAATCGCTTGCGTAATGAAAAAAGACATCGATTGCTATCAAGTTGTACTGTTAGTATAGGATAAGTGTTGTACTGTCAGTATAGCATGAGTGATTTTTTATGAAATCATTTCCATTATATTTAAGTTGGATTTGATTGCCGCCTCGTTTTCCATTGACTGCTATAGTCCGTTTGGCTCAAAAGCGGACCGATGAATTGCAATCTAACTCGAAAACTAATAACCATAAAAATAAAACACTGATCATAATGAAAACGTCAGACCAACTCTGAGAGGTGTTTGGCGAATTTATGTCCTAAAAATAAAAAAGTTGTTAAACAAACTATCATTAAAATATCGACACAGTTCACTATTTGTTACGAGGGAGGAGTGCAGAGAAAGGGACAGCCGGGTGTGCGAGAAAGGATGGAGACGGCACAGCACAGGTTAATGAATCAATAACTTTGTCGGCACTTCTCTAACACCTGGCTGTCCCTTTCTCTGCACTCCTCCCTCGTAACAAATAGTGAACTGTGTCAATATTTTAATGATAGTTTGTTAAACAACTTTTTTAATTTTAGGACATGAATTCTGCAAACAAATCACAGAGTTGGTCAGATATTTTGATTATGATCAGCGTTTCATTGAGTATTATATGTTTATTAGTTTTTGAGTTAGATTGCAATTCATCGGTCCGCTTTTGAGCCAAACGCACTATAGTTTACAGTAACATTGGTTAAAATGTGTGAATTTAAATGGCTTCCGTATTTTACCCCATTCCATGTGCGTATAACTTCTGCTTACCACGTTCATGAGGGTCATATAACCTTAGTGTTGATTATATATATTTTACATAAAAACTGTAATTAAAATTACACAATTCTAGGTTATATTTCTTTGGGTTAAATAATAGTACTCTGTATTATATGTTACTGTCGACTGCGTCAGAATTCGTCCCGTTATATTATTGTGCATGTTTGAACTTGATCGCCGGGAAACATCTGCACAGCTGATTGCTATTTCCGGCTCAGATACACGCAGTAATCTTAATCCCTGCAAATAATACAATGCTCAGCAAAAACAACTTAGAACTTAAAAGGTAAATAATCTTGTCTAGTGATGTTTAATTGCAAGTTTGACGTCTCTACTGACAAAGTCGTCTTCTGTTGTTTGTTCACGCGAAGTGATAAGATGTTGTTTTCTTACCCCTGGAAAAAAGTTTGACGAAAGCGTAACCCATGGATAAGACGACCCCCTTCTACAGACTGCTTTTTTGGGGTCCTCAAAATTTGGCTTATAGACGGTAATATATGGTAGATATGACATAAGGCAGAACATACCTGCTTAGTAAACTTACTCAATGGCATATACTTAGGTGAGTAAAATGACTGAAATATGCACATATTTGAAAGCAGTGGGTAACAGAAAAAGAAATACCCACTCAACATTCTTATACGACACCAACACCAACACCACCCAAAAAAGGTGGCGACGCTAGAGACTGGATAAAAAAACAGTTGAAATCGCTCGGGGAAGCCCTGGCGAGACTGGCTGGCAAAGCTGCGGAAGCCCTGCCAGGCATCTTGGGCAGCATCATGTCCTGGTTGCTGGAGTTGTTGTCGAAAACGGTCACGTGGTTCAGCCAGAACCTGTGGGAGGTCGTCGTCGTCGTGGCCGGGCCTGGTGTATGTCGCCGCTAAAGAATTTTTAACCAAATGAGGCACACCCCGACCGCAATCCCGCCGACCATGAGCGCCGTTTTGCGATCGAGGTGTTGCTGATGTTCGACCTCCGTGGTGGTGATAGGCGTGGTGGTGATGGTTGAACGCTGGGCTCTGGTGCTGGTGGCGGCGTAACGATCCCCGTTTCACCGGTATGCGTGGGTGGTGGGACTCGACTCACGTTGGCACCGGGATTGATGCCCAAGTTTTGATCGGTGGTCGCGATGACAGTTTCATTGTTGTAGCCCACCACTTTGTGGATCCTCAGTCACATGTCGCTCGGAGCCATGTACAGTCCCACGCCGAACACGTAGTCGACTTTTGACTGGGCGTATTCCAACGTGTCCTGGTAACGCCAGATGGCACTCTGTAAATCCACCGGTCTGGCGATGGCGCTCCTCTACGTTCGACACGAACTGGTTCTGCGCGTCGTAGGCCAGGTCCCTTGACCCACGATGCCGGAACAGCGTTTGCAACTGCGCGCCCAGCAGCGCCCACACGTATGTTCGAATCATTCAACCGTACTGTGCCTGCGCCGAGTGAACCCTTTCGACGTGTCCAGGATAAATAGTTTCCAATCGTCCGCGGGTCCCTGCTCAAACCTCCAAACGTGATAATCCTTGCTGTCGTCAAAAGCCATGAGATCATCTCTCCACTTGTTACTCGTGACGTAAGCATTTGCATACGTTTTACCACCACATTCTGTCAACTTCTTGCTGGCTTCTACGAGGGGCATGTTGTGAACGATAGGAATACCCAAACCAAGATTCACGCCTGGCAACGCCAATCCGTGTTCAGATCGATTTCGAAAATCGTCGCAAATCCGTTAGTAAGCCCGCCGATTGTACGGATTGTTCATCGCATTCCGCGCCTTGTCCTGCGGAATTTGGGTGTTGATTTATTTCAGGATGCGTCTGATTTGGTAGTACACGTGGAAATAGAACACGGACCGACTCAGCGCATCACGACAAGTGTCGTTCAAGGTCACGCTGCATCCGGTCGTCGCACACCACATGGCAAAATTGAATTGATTCGGCCAGAATTGCATCGGGTTGTTAAACCATGCGTGGACTGCCTTGACGTTTGTGACCGAAAGCCCTATACTTTTCAAATACATCAATAAATCGAGCTCGAAAGTGGGAATCCTACCACGATTTCCATGTGCGTGAGATTGGTAGCACTTAAATTATCACTTTTAGGATAAATCACTCCAGGCTGGTACTTGGCTGTAGCCATATTGAATTATTATTCGTAATATCCTCAACCTAAAAAATAATGGGATTCTACTGGGAAGTTTTATTCCGTTTCATAAAAAGGGGAATGTACGCATCACCATTACCAGATCAAACAGGTTATATGCTAGTCCCTCACTCGGAAGACACAACGAAATGGCTCTATTTAAAACGATATAGTGAAGTCCCAGACTCATGGATCACTGTGATACCAGGTTCTACGCTTATTATCGAGATCGTTCTTGGAAATGCCTCCGGACCAAGGGTGGGACTTCTGCCTGGGTTAAACATATGCTGGCACGATCGCCATAAACATAAACGCTGTCATATTTATGTACAACTAGGAACAGCTTCCACCACAAGCCTCGAGGGAGTCGAGGTATTTATTGGAGATGAAATTTAACTCAACCAGATTTATGCACCCGAACACGTGTACCTCATCAGCTTAAAGTATATTCTTCAACGATTGACGGAGGACCAATTAAATATTTTTTTTGTAAACTATACATAAATATAGTGCAAGATGGGATTGTATCCGGCCATGGATGACGTGGCTCAAAAGCTCGAAACCGTGGATGGATTTCGTTTGCGACAGATCAGCGACATCATACGCCAACTGGAACGAGAACGTGACGTGCACAAAAAGTACCATCGGGCTGTCAATGCCATCGACGGTGTGGACACGGCCCTCGTGGTCGCCGGCATGGGACTCACGGGTGCCGGCATCGGCTTGTTGTCGACCATCGTGGCCGCCACAGAGGGCTTTTGCTATTTTTTTATTTGAACTTGCACATCGAAGGATGGCTCTCGATATTTTTTTAAGGGGGGCTGGGGGACTTAGTTCCCACAAAGAAGCCTCTAAGCTGCATCTGCGGTAGTACACACACGCACACACACTAACACACACTAACACACTACCACACTACTCATTAGTTGCCTCTTACGACAAGCATGGGTTACTGAAGGTTCATTCTGACCTGGAACTTCACGGGTTCTCAGCCACAAGAGCTTCCAGAACATGGGAAGTCAGTAACTGGTATTTCAGATCACATACTTTACTCTTTTATAGAAACCTCTTTAGAAATTTTTGTATTTAACACGTCCATCATTACTATATTGTCAATATAACTGTGCCATTGACACTAGGGATGTCACGATACATCGATACTTTTTCTAAGACGGTACAAGTATCAATACATTCAAAACTGTATCGATATTTAGTTTTGAAAGTATCGGTTTATATATGTTTATGTATCGTTTACATTTTGCAATTGAATCATGTTTTTTGATGTTATGAGAGTTATTCATTATTTTACATGCACAAAGATGGGAAATTAGAACTTTGTAATCTCTGAAAATAAAAAATGTTGATCTTCTCATGGACAATTATAAAATATGAAATATTAATGTTCAAAATGTAACTAAATTTATGTAATAATGCTGCAAAAATAGATATAGTGATATGTATCAAATCGTGACATGGGTATCGTGATATGTATCTATTCATGAAACTCGTGACATCCCTAATTGATATTTAATGGTAGGAATCTTGAACTCTTGACATGTGTTTCAGATGTTTCGGAAGCTCCACCACGCCTACGTTGACATGCTGTGCAATCCCTTTTACAACCCTGGAGAAAACATCACATCCAGGTAGAGATTGGTTTTGTCAGTAGACAGGGCTGTAATACAATGAACAAATTGAATTAATTGAAAAAATGAAGTTATGATTAGATTTTGGTTTCTTTCTCTAAATTTATTGTAACATTAAGCCTGCTAAAAGCAGTTTTTTACTTCAAAACAGTATTCTTTTCATTAACAATAAGTTTAAATCTTCAATATAAGAACAGTTAAAAGACTGAATTAATTCTGAAATGTGTATGGGGTTTCTTATTTTCTGCTGCAGGAATTTTGAAAATGTTGTGATTTCCATGATGCAACAAGAATAGTCTCGCACCAGTCATTACCCTGTGGATCAGTGGAGTCGAGAGGCCATAAACGTACATTCCAGCTGATTGTGGAGTTCAAGTCAGAAGTGAAGGTGCTGGGCACTTTGTAGTGTACTTGTCAAGCGGAACATCTCCTGACTGTATGTAACTAGTTGCTGACTGGCTGGGGTGTTGAATCATTCTGTGGTATCAGTAACAATCTGCACAACAGCTGCAAACAACTAAAATGGTCCAATTAACCAAGTGGTTTTTCAAGTGGTACTATTTTTGACTCAACCAAGACCCCACAATATTCCAAACACTCACATTTACTGTAGTTTACATCAAACACAGAATGAATTATAATTTCTTTTTTGAAAAGGCCTACATACAATCCTGTGTTTAAATTCAATTTATTCAGATTATTTGTAACAGGGCTAAAGATGTCAAATATCAAATGTGTCCAAACTTATAGAATTTGCTGATCTTTAATGTATACCAGTAGATATTTATTTGTAATGAAGAATGATTACTAAGGGACCGTTCATAATTTATGGCCTGGGTGTGTGTGTGTGGTTATGATGATTTATATGGTGAAGCATGTACAATTTGAATGAACCCCCCTAAGATTTATGTACAATGTAATTGACCCCCCTGCATGTCATGTACAAAATCAAGAACACCCCCTTCCCATTTTTGAATATTTACATGTACAAAACAGCTGACCCCCTAGAACACTTGTACAAACTTGATGACCCCCTTATCTTCCCTGAACAAAATGGGTGACCACCCCTTAAAATCATCATCACGCCCCTAGCCATAAATTGTGAACAGCCCTAAGGTTACGGATGTCCCTGGACAGAGACAGGCTGTAGACATCAGAGAATGATATGAGCAGTGATTGTCAGAACATTGTGTACAGTGTTGCTGACTGTTTTGTCTTGTATGTAATGTGTGCAATAGTCTCTTCTTAAGAGAATTGTAAATATACTTGTTTCATATCTGTCTTTTTTTCTTCTTCGATATGAGCGATCAGAATGGTTTGTATATTTGCAGACACAATGTTCTTCCAGTTGCTCTGTAGACTGATGTGCCATGTTGACTTCAGCTGACACTCAGATACACTGAGATACCCAAGGGGTGGTGGGGTAGCCTAGTGGTTGAAGCGCTCGTCACGCCAAACATCGGGTTCGATTCCCCATGGGTAAAATGTGTGAAGCCCATTTCTGGTGTCCCTCGCTGTGATATTGCTGAAATACTGCTCACTCACTCACTCACTGAGGTACCCATGTACCATTATGACTTGGACACTCACTCATTAACATCCACTGTTGCTATGCTGAGAATTGTACAATGAATTTGCTTGATTTGCACGCAAACATCAACTGAGTTGATCAGCAGACACTATACCAGGATGACCAGGGTCATCACTAATGTCTGGAAGTTGCTTGAGCAGGTCCTTGATCTATGATGATATGGCCTGAACCCGTGAAGGTCCAGCTTAGAATTGTCCTCAGCAACCCATGCTTGTCGTAAGAGGCAAATAATTGCTGGGATCGTTGATTTTGGTTAAGGCTTGTTGACACTCCAATTGTGTGTAGACACATGCTCAATGGTATTCCAATTGTGTAGACCTAGCTCATGGTACAATGTGTGAATTTCTGGTGTCCTCCACCGTTATACTGCTGGAATATAGCTAAAAGTGGTGTAAAACTCACTCACTACACCATCAAGCACAATCCAGGTAAAACATGACCTACAATGAAGAATTCGGACATTGCCAGGGGATGTAACTCTGCATACAACGCTGCCCCAGACAGCTGCTCTTGCCAAGCCCCTACAAGGTATATTACTGTTGACAACATACAACATAGCAGCTTGGGATATGATCTTTATTCAGTTTCTGGTTCATATACATGGTGAGTGGCCACATACAGAGATTCACTCTGACAGTTGGTCATCGAACAAAAATGTGTTTAAAATGCAAACAAATAATGGACACAACACTTGATGATTGAGCTGATTGTTGGATCAAAATTATAACAAAATTAAACATATAAAACACCAGCCACCAATAGTTGGGAGCTCTTGAGCTGTATTTTCATTGGGCAAGGTGCCAACTGAAAGTTAGCAATGACCAACCATGACACCGAGTGTTTTGTAATGATCAATCAGAGCTCAATACATGTGTCACTTCTATCAATGCTACACAAAGGAAAAAAGGCAATGGCTGATAACAAGATATGTACATCTGATATATGGGAATATTCAGTACTATTTGAGTGTCATATAAACACATTTCCAGGAATAGTTCATAGAATTCCTGTGTACAAACCACTTCACCTGGCATTGTCAAGGAATGGACAGACGGAGGAGTTCAATGGAGCACAAGCTCCCGTTAAGGCAGAGGAATACAAGTCCACACAGCGCTGATTCCTTAGTTGGGTCCATTAATAACAGTCTGTGAAAATACTCTGTGTGGCATGCACTAATACTTCCTGTTAACTGCCTTTTTGATCAGACTTTACATCTATCACTGAGATTCAGTCTTGTAATCACTATACTTGGGTCATACTTTTCCCTGGCTTAGGTGGCCTACACAAATATTGATTACGCACAGCTCAGAGACAAATTACTTTGAATCACCGACTTATTACCTTATTTTATTTATTACAAAATACTAGTATGTGCATATTTCACAAATATTTAACACAGAACACTTAAAGGTAATGTATTGCATGAAGCACAGCAGATCTAGCAGTGTTTATACATCAAGCGGTGACCTACACGAAGTTGTACTATCACTTCAGCTTCAATATCACAAGACAGGTGGTCCTTAACTTATATCAATAAATAGCTACAATACAGCTCACACTTAGCATGAGGACATGGTTCATGCTTCTCCCATACCACACAGACCTAATCTGAGGTAGCTGACAGTTGTGTTCATATTTAGTATTGCAACTGACTCAGTCGTTATCTACCTGCACAATAATTGTCATGAATTTCATTTAGGGATACCACTTATATAACTCTTCAGATTCATGCAAATTTTGTGAATTTTTAATAAGGTATGATATCTGTTTAATTCCTTTCAAAATCAAACAAGCATTTTTCCACATGTTTAAAATCAAAGATATTTCATGACGTGCAATATTTACATTAATATGAATTAACTAAATATTTTGAGCATAAAATCGAAAGAAACAGCAAATAAATTGAAGATGGTAAAATGTTTTCAACCAAACAAGGATAAAATATCATGGGTAAAATACACAATTGTGCAACATAAATCATAGCTCCTAGGTCCTGATCCAAGAGTTCTTCATGTCCCACCAGTGGAAAGTTTGGCATAAGGACTTCAACACAAGACAGTGAGTGCCAACATTAATACTGATTGTATACTATCAACTTTCTAGCAAGTTTTGATTAAGTATATCTACCATGCAATTACGTGTGCAAGGTGGTACAGGTTGTTTGTCTCCTGCTAAGCCACTGTAATAAAATCACAAATACATATTTCACATTCTGATAGACAATATGAAACATTTTGGGGCTTATGCATAATAAAAAGTATATGGAATGATTTGGGATCAATACTGGACATTGTGGCAAGATCTCTAAACTGACGTTTGAATATAACTCGAACAAAAAACTTGAGACATTTCAGTTGCTGTTTTCTAATTATTGCTTGTTAGCTGTCTGTACATGCACGTGTTAGTAATCAAATATATCTACTCAAATGTACATCACATCCACCTCAACATCACAAAATCAAGCTCTGTAAAAGTATTATTTTTTTGCTACTTTTTCATTGAAAGATATTGGTAGTATTTACATGTCCAATGAAGCAGTTTTTTAATACAGCTTATATTTCATGTGTTTGTGGGGAGACTGTTATATCCTGAGACTGGAGGTACAGAGTAAAATGATTTCCAAGTGCTCACAACATCAGAACTTCCTAACGACCTACCACCGCTACCCTGTGTTCAGAGAATTATTAAGTTATTTGAAACAGGATTCAGTGGTTACCATGACTTTCACTTCTATAACAAATCCCTCCCCATATAATGTGATACTATACTTCAGGAAAAAACCTACATCATCTTACCAGAAGGAACATATGATCTGAGGACATGACATTCAGTTGTCATATTACTGTAACATTGTTCACCCATTGACATCTGTAATCATTTTTTAAGGGTATAACATGTTATTTTCGATAAATGGAAGATTTAATTCAGACCAGGAAGTAGTACCACAGAGTAACCTGAGAGACATGTCTACCTCGGATGTGACTGCTAAACCCATCTGAACAATTACGTGACTTCAATAATTTCTCAAAATACTGCTCAACAAAAGGTAATGACTCATGAAATTCATATTTTGGGGTTCGACTGAACACAAAATCAAGTTACTAATACCATGATAAACATGCAATGCTGGTCACTGGATGCAGTCTATGGGGGTCTAGATCGAATGATGTGTTATTGAGTGATGTTTATTGTATACAACACACACACATAGATACGTGGCAAATACTGGGACACGGGTGAGGTGAAGACTTAGGGGGTGTAAGTGCATATGGTTACATAGGACATAATTTGACAACAGAATTCATGTGGAATTTGGTTGGTCATAATGCGGAACCTACTGGTGTTTACCTGACGAGTCTCATAAGGAACTTTAACTCAAGCCAGATGACATAAGTAACATTCTGCCTTATCATGTACACGTACCAATGACAAGTAACTGTCAACTGTACAAACCTTCCTATCAACAAATACACTGTACAATCAAACTATTTCATACAAATGAATAATAATCGTCCACATCAAAGAATCATCTGGGAGTGGGTACACATTCAGAGACACTCAACACATTAACATACACAGTAATATATGTTGCGTTCATGGTCATATTAAATTAAACATGAAGAATAATAACTTGAACAACAAGTAATAGCACTTTCTTCTCCAGTCAAGGCAAGTTTCAATCAAAATCAAACCGTACATACATTCGCAGTAGGTATAAACTTGGAGATAGGGTGGATAAATGCCATAATATTGGGCCATGTGCCTTAAACCAGACAGGACCAATATCACAACAGAAGACCTTACTTATAATTGCCATAACAGCAAACAATTTCATGTACTGAAAACAAAATGCTATCTTTCACATAAAAAGGTATTAGTTAACTATGGCAATAAAGACCAAATAACTGGATGATGTTCAGTGGCTAGTTTTCAGCCATGTTAAATATTTCATTACATATACTGACCAGCAATAAAAACGCAACTCATAATTCATGAAAATTATACTTTTTCAGCATGAGTTTAGAGCTGGATCAATGGAATAAATTGTTTTGATTTCTTGAATTGCGTTTCTTTTGCTGGTCAGTATATTTAACCTAGACAATAGTGATTAGAGTTCCTGCTGGAAATACCAGAGCATGAGATGCATGGCTGAATATCAAAATGCATGTATAGCTGCATATCCAAGGTATACTTAATGGCTGTACACCTGTCTACAAGCAGCACGTATAGAGGTCATTCCACAAAATATAGCGACTAAAATTCAAGGTTTTCTAGTATGTCACAGAACTTCTCACACAGGCACCAATAATGTCCATAAAATCCCACGACAAATCCACATCTCTTAACACACACTATAACACCTTGCATTCATTTCCTCTCCACAATTAACCATATTAAATACCCTTGTTAAAATCTGTACATTGCCAAGTCAGCGATGACTGGCAACAAAATGCTCTGTAGTAAAATAACATTTGATCACTGACGCCTAAGACACATCCATATCAAAAGCAGAAGTCAGCCTCTGCCATGTCTAAGGCCCACCGGAACTTGTCCCTCTGGGTCTTGTTGTAGATCTTCTCAACAGGCACATTCCACTTCTTACACCTGGGGGGAGGAAAGGGAGATAACTGCATTAAACATGTGTTTAGCATGTGGTATGAAAGCCTACAGATATACATGTCTTTGACATTTGCCACTTACATGAAATACACAAGCACAGCCAGAGTGTAGAATCAGAGGCAGGGCATATACAAAATTCAAAGGATAGGATACTGGCATCCCCAAGAGACATAACCAACAAATACACTTATATTTTACCATGTTTACCCAAATGAGGGCATTACTGGCACGAGTACTACACAGGCACGAGCCCAAGCATCCACCAAGGTTGCTATCCAATACAGGCTATCTCTGACATGACTGAAGACTACAAACCATCAAGACAGTTTCAAGCTGGGCCCACTTGCAGAAATGTAATTTTCTGACTAAAATTGATATTTTATACTTATCCTGACTCATGCTAATTATGCTTGCAGAATCCGTCGAAAACGGTGGTGGGTCAGGCCACGTTCTGGATTCACTGGTTGTAGATTTAGGTCCTGTATTACCCCCCTTGGGAACTTGGTTCTGTTCTTTCAACTTCTCTCTGATGAGTCTGGGGGACCACAACTTGTCAGATTTCTTCCGAAACTTCTCCTGACATTTTCGTGTGGATTTTAGATATACTAATATTCCATTAGTTATCTATTGCAACTCCATCTCTTGATGCGCGCATCAAGTGGAGATGCGACCCTTCTTCATGTACGAGTATGTCCTATACAAGTACAGGGTCTATGTTGTGACTGTATTTTTCAACTTTATAATCTTTACTGCAGTCGTCATCTTATACAGATGTTCTGTAAAGTTGACCGTAACCGATGTCTAGCTGAGGAACTGCGACAATGCTGTTAACTGTCCCTTTGATATCTTGTAAGCCTATGTGATGAAATTTCATCTTCAGTGTTTCATCGGATGTTATCTGACATCGTTACTTCAGGTGTGTGTCTCTTCCTTCAGCCACGTGTTGATCCAACATAGCCAACATCTAGTTGTAGTGTCCAGTTGTGTTATCTTCTTATCTTCCATCTTGAATATCTATTACGGGATTCACTGATGATCTTGTAATCTCAAACCCTGATGTATCATGAAGGGCTCCGTATGATTAAGGGGAAATCTGCTATCGTTGAACGGCAGGACATGCTGACTCTGATTATAATCCTTCCCATGAGTGCCTGCGAGCAGATTGATGAAGGTCCAAGTTGGAAGATCTGTATCAGCGCAGTCTGTAGAATCCTGGAGAACGACTGGATCTACTTCTGTGTTAGAATCCTTCCTGCGTGGAAGCTCCATCATGGACTGCTAATGCTAAGCTGGCGTTCGTTGAATCCTCCAGGCTTTTAACTGTTGATACTTCTGACGGTAAAGATCTTCGCAAACGTAACCGTTCGTGCAGGCCTTCATTTGAGAGCTTATATAGCTAACATTCCTTCGCGCAGGTCGACTGTCATCGGCGGGGTCTGCTATGCTGAGCTGACGTTAGTAGAGTTCTCCAGACTTCTAACTTCAGACAGTGAAGTTAGACATTACCCTATCTGAAGATCCATAATGATGTGAGTCTCTGTATGTAGATCTGCGTGCAGGTGAACGGTCCCGATGTGACCGTGTATTCCTCCTGGAGTCTTGAGATATCTCTCTAAGCCTTCACGAAGGCTGATTGACGTAATCTCCCCTCTCTCTATGGGATGATCTGTATGAAGAGCTTAGCGCAGGCGTGCGATCCCGATGCGATGGTGTACCCTTCCTGGAGTCTAGAGATGATTCTCTAGGTCTTCGTGAAGGTGGGTTCCTGGACGTAGCTTCCCCTCTGTAGGAGTGCCTTCGCAGGGAAGGGAACTTCAAGGGATTTCAAGTGTTCCACTACCATTCACAAGAGGAATGAGACAAGCATAATTAGCATGAGTCAGGATAAGGAAAAATAACGGTATTAGCAAAATGTTGATGTAACTCCCATACTCTCACATAGACTTAACATGGGCAAATAGAATGGTTATCACCTTCATAAGCAGACTTACCAAGCCACTGAGATTCTGGGATCCAGATAGTTCAGCTTGGACGTACCCAAGGCAATTTCTTTATTTTCCTCCTGCAAAACAAAATAACGGCCATGTATCACATATACATTTCAATTTGGGGGAATGGCTGATTGAGTGTGCTAGTCCACTTACTTGAGAAATACAACATTCTTTATTATTTCATGGAATGTAATGTGAAAATTACCTTACAAAGCAGACAAGACACCTTCAGGCCATTCACTGATTTCTAATATACAGAACACAACCATCAAACAGTAGATTACAATCTACAGATGAAAATAACGCCTGCAGTGACACAAAATTCTAGGAATTCTGGCTGGTTTACAAGAATCAAAATCAGAGCATATCAAGGATTAAAATAGGTTTCTGGCATGCCTAAGGGAAGCAACTGTACATAGGAATCTGCACACTGTAGAAGACCGATCTACCCATGCCCACCATTCTAAAACAAGATCAGCTAAAACACATAATCCAGTGTTCACGAATGGTGTTTCAAAGTAACAGGACATTGGGTCCTGTAAGTTTCAGATGTGTGTCTGACCCATTGAACATTCAATGGACCCATAGAATAAAATTAAACACACATTTCAGATTTAATATTTCTTATAATTGGCATTGAAATTATTAACAAACATGAGATTTATAAACAGGAAACAAGTGTTACATGCCACATATAACAACTTCAGTCAAAGTCATTGTGAAACATACAGTCAGACACTGGGGCCGGTGGGTTGTAGACTTCTATCAGACCGTTGGCGAATCTGCCGGAATTGTCAAGGGTCAGACGCTATTCATGAACATTGATAATCTAAATATTATATGATGGTGTTGTGTTGACAACAGTGAACTAACCTTATCTGTGGCCTGCACCTCCAGCTTAGTGAGCTGTTCCTCCAGACGCTGTACTGCCTTCTTCTTCTTCTCAACAGTCCTGTAACAACACACTCGTGGTCAGACACAGACATTATGATAGCCCCTAAGGATGAATGTTATTCTAGACAATATCCCAGTCCTTGTAAATTTTTCTCATGACACGAAACACGCAACACACTTTTAGCTTACCTTTTAGCTTAGCATGACCATATCATGGTCTTCTCTATAATATCAAAAGAAATCAAAACAAAAACGCATCATTAACTCAACTTAAACTTAACATTAATTTCATCAAAGTATTTATTAGCTTGTCACAGATTTATATCAACAACTAAGACATCATTTTTAGAATGACTTTGTGCCGAGTTCCCCTTTCAAAAACTATTCCAGACCTGGAAAACTCAAAACTTAAATGACATGACCTGTACATGCCCTGGGCAACAAAAACTAATCTAATGTCATCAGGAAGCTGAAAAAACTAAATTGTGACATGCATACCATCACAATTAGACCTCCCAAACCCAAATATGTAAGACATTTACACAAACATTTATCTTTTGTTTATTTACTTTTAGCTTTAATCTGTATGAAGTGTGTTGTACTTACTGTCTTGCCTTCTCTGTGTTATGGGCCTTATAGTCAGACTTGGCATCTTTCACAGACTTCTTGGCATCTTTTACCTGCAGCTTCTTCTCATCAATCTGAAACAGATGTCAACTACACTATCAACTACTGATCCCTGAAGATCTAGGTTAGAATTGGTCTTCAACAACTTACGCTTATCGTAAAAGGCGACTAACAGGATCGGGTGGACAGACTCGCAGACTTGTCATCGTATCCCAATTGTGTAGATCAATGCTCATGCTGCTGATCACTGGATTGTCTTATCCAGACTCAATTATTTACCAACTGCCGCCATATAGCTGGAATATTGCTGAGTGCATCGTTAAACAACAAACCAACAACCAGCCATCAGTTACCTCGCCTTCACAAAACCTATATTCAATCCCATCTGCTGCTGTATCAAAACATGGCCTACAGATTTAAACGTAACATTGAGTAGACAGGGCAAGACACAACAGCAAGGGGTCTCAAGTGAATGTGTGAGTAAGTTGGGTTTTACGGCGCTTTTAGCAATATTCCAGCAATATCACGGAGGGGGACACCAGAAATGGGCTTCACACATTGTGCCCATGTGGGGAATTTCTAACACCAATGGAAGATATTCTTCATGAAATGTTATACGCATTTAACATAATCGGTGGGATAGAATTCCCCTGTACCTTTTTCATGAGGTTGTCCATGGACTGGGCAAAGGTTTTTGGAGCTGACCGCTGATGGTTACACAAGATAGCCACAGCACGGTTGGCTCGGTTGTAGGACAGGATCTTGGCTGGAATAGGGTCTTCAGCTGTAGGAGAATAAAAACATTTATGACTAGATATTAATCTTTCAACACATAATGACAAGTTGATATTTTGTCACACGGCAGGTAGGTTCTTCATGGACAGGTATCAATTTAGCACAAATCTATTAATATGTGTTAGATATAAGAAAGTCTTACGATTTGTGAGAATGTCCAACTGTTCCTGTAGGGTGCGGGAAGCATTGTATGTCCTGAACACCTTGGCAGTCAGGCCTTCCATCAGATCATGCAGATGCTTGTTCAAAATGGCAGTCTGAATCAAATGGAGAACATGGGTCATTTTTACGTAAACTGTTGATAAGACATGGCACACTTGTACAGTAATCTTGTCAGTAACTTTGAAAACCTGAAACACAGGACTGTATGCTACATCTAACAATATTTCCACTGATAAGAATTGTCCATCTCTCTACATCACATCATAACTTGGTTAACAACTTAACCTTTGGGACTACTATCATTCTATCCAGGCTTGAGGGTTGGGCCACGCACGTACGTGGTTGATAAATAAAGGAACACAGAAGATTACCTTTTGTGTAGTTTTCACGCTAACAAGATTTTGAAAAGTGTCATGTTGCCTTGAAAATAAGGTCAAGGTCACCCTGAAATGACTGTTGTCTGCATGGCTGTCGACATAATTGAAGACATTGGGTGCAACGTTTTATGAGATATCGCGTTTACATAAGTTTGGAAAGTGGTCAAAGTGTCATGGTGACCTTGAAAATAAGATCAAGGTCATCCAATTCGACTGTTGTCTGTGTAATCCCCCAATGCAGATTGCCACCAAATTTGAAGACATTGGGTAAAACGGTTCATGATACATCGCATTTACAAGAATCAGGATGTACATGCGTACGGATGTACGGTCTCTGCTGAATACATTCTTGACAACAAGCATGGGGTACAGAGGGTCTAACCATACCCGGCATCCTCACATTCATGAATGACATGACTTTTGTCATGTGTTTTCATTTGTAACTCACATTAAGTCTGTCGAAGAGGTCATCTTCAGGCTGCTTGTTGTCCATGAAGAGCTGCAGGTTCTTGAAGACTCTCTTCTCCACGGGCATGCTGTTGTTGTAGCGGATGGAGTCCTTACCGAGGAAGTCAAACTCCACCACACACTCCTTGTTGTCCTTCTCCTCGTGCAGCGTCATGTGTTCCACACGCAGCGAACAGCAGCCCACCGTGTCAGCCGTCTCACCTTCCTCCTTCTCGTTACCAGCTCTCAGAGCCAGCTGGACGAATACAATACAGAATTAGTTGTTGGACAACATACAAGATGGGATATAGTTAGGGCTCTCAAAATTCCAGTATTCAGACCCACGTCTATGTCAAATATTAGTTAAATTTCTCAACTTGACAAAAATTCTAACTTGGCTTAGTATGATCATGATAAGTGTTACAACTTTGGAAGGATTAGATATATTTCAAACAATTGGAAGGGACTTTTATTCCTAGTCAAAATTTGAACTAACATTCCAAAATAGATATCTGATAATTTGTTTAAGTGTAAGGAAATAAAACAGATGGCAGAGAATTCTAATGTACTCTGTAGACACTACTGAGAAACATGATTGACAAGAAAGCCAACGTGTGAAAGTTGAAACATGTTTTCTTAGCTCATACCTGCTGATAACATATCCTGAATTTATGCCACACCCAACATTGTTTGTATCTTGATAATATAATCGTGTGGGAATCACCTTGTCAATGAAGTAGAGGGCAACAGCTCGTTGTCGTATTCTCATCTCCTTGGATTTCCAGTCTTCACGATACTGAGCACGGATCTTGTCAACACACTTGTGCAGACGACGTGCCACCTCATACTTCTGCCAGTCCTTCTCTCCCTGAAAGAAAGAGATAGGAAAAATGAACAACCACCGCATGAATCATTTCAGACAGAGTATTAATAGCAGACTGCAACTGTTTTGGGTTTCAACTCATTAGACCAGTGAAGATCCGGGCTAGAACTGGTCTTCAGCAACCCATTCTTGTTGTAAGAGGCAACTAACAGGATTGGGTGGTTAGGCTCACTGACTTGGTTGACACATATCATTGTATCCCAATTTAGTAGATCAATGTTAATGCTGTTGATCATTGGATTGTCTGGTCCAGACTCAATTATTCACATATATCTGGAATATTGATGAGTGTGAACTTAAACAAAATATTTACTGGGATCTCCATTCATATTACTAGTGTTGGACTATACGGTACAACCACTAAAGTTGATTATCTCTTCAAGTTACAGGTGCTCAATGTCACATCTCATACAATATGTACCTATGCTAGTGACACTGCCAAGATTCCAGTGAGTTTTGTCTAACACTGCATTGTATGGCATGTCAGTCAGGCACTGGTGAAATCCACAGCACTTACAAATAGCTGACAAACCTAGACACGTCAGGAACGACACAAACTCAAGTTTTCTAGCTGGACTAAGGGACAAAACTGAAGTGAAATGAAGTGCCTTACACAAAGGGGCCAGCTGTTGACCCATCAAGATTGCAAATACCAAAATCATATTACCCTGCACTGCACCCAGAGTTTTGCAAATGAAGCTTACCTTGAGTTTGGAAGCAGCGTTCAACATGATATATTTGGTCTGACCCTGGATGTTTTCGTTCCAGCTGGAGAGCCATGTTACCTGTCATACAACACAACATTCAACTGATATTTGCCATGGAATAAATTATCTATTTAAAAAGTCTTTCCATTTACAATGTCTTTAGCCAACTGTACAGTAACAACAACTCTAATACTTATGACAGCTGTTGACAAACACAACACATTAATTCTTCCATTTACTTTTAAGAATAATGCAATAGTAACTGTTCGTTTATGGAAAGAATTAATCAGGACCACAATGTGAAACAGTTCCGGATTTTTTTTATTGATGTAGGAAAGTTACTTGCATGTTAAATTCCCTGAAACCACTTGTGCATATGAACAAAGCTTACCGAGTTATCATGGCGGACTTCTTTCCACCTGTGGCCTTCAGGAGGCTTCGGGATATTAGAATCTCTGAAGAAGTAAACCAAATTGACAAATAAAATCTCCAAACTTCAAATCAACATATTATTGTACTACAAACTTCATGTAATCACATACAATTTTCAGAATTCAGTTCTCTACTACTTCAATGGCCAAAGACTACCAAAACCACACAGTCACATCCAAAGATTTTATATTACACAGTAAATGGCACAACAAATAGCAGGATTGACAAGTCAAATTATACTTTTTTCTCTTACTTGCTACAGTTGATGATGACATCCTCAGGCTGTACCCTCCTCTTCAACATGCCCTGCTTGGGATGGTCACCTCGCCCTCGGAACAGGCCTGGGGGTTCTATCTTAAAGTTACCGATTTTCTCTGTGTGACCATCAATCTTGCAAAAGCCATACTCCTTCACTAGCTCTTCATTCCTCTTTTTATTTACCTGTAGTCACAAAGGAAATTCTTCAAAACACTTATAGTCTCTAAAATTTGGAAGGTAACTGTGAAATTCATTGAAACTGTGCACAAATAAATCACAGATGTTGTTGACTAACAGTTGTCAGTCTCTGTAGCAACAAATGTCACACTCCAAGTTGACAAACTAAAAAAACTTCAAAGAACTGAAAATCAATAAGGAAAAATGCTGACAAAGCAGTGTTCAAAACTACAGTTGATCTTTTATGGTACTTGTATCCAGGGACTACCGAAATCCTTCATTTTAATTCAAGCTTGTTTATTATGCTAATATTTGTATAGCGCCAATATTCAGCTCAGCTGCTCAAAAGTGCTTTATTTTTCCCTCGATCATTGGATGTCAGTTTCAAACGGCACATCGTATTATCAATCTTAACTCCATGGGGAGCATACAACTATTGCGCACAAAGTTATTGCGGCTTTCCCATCCTTACGAGGTACCCATTCACAGCTGGGTACACTGGGACACATGGTCACAATACTTTGTCCAAGTTTACTGCACATTGCTGTACCCGCAACTACGTGTTTCCACATATTCATGTGGCCACCATCTTGTCATTTACCAAAGGATTCGTGGGTTCTTTTAAGTGCACAGGGTTGTGTAATGTACACTCGGGGTTGTGACAACACTGAAGGAGTCTGCACACAAAGTTGACTCCAAGGTGGGCTCCAAGGTACACACTAAGGCTGTTACGATTCACTCGCATATTCGGTGAATCGAACCGTAGCCCTTCATGAATTCAATTAGTTATTCGTGGTCACTAGAACCGAATATTCATGAATATTTACAAAAACCTTTATGGAGTATGTTTTACTTGAACCCTTATGTCCTTTTTCAATATGAAATATGCAAGAATGCATTATGTACTAGCCTTGTAGCGCAAGTCATGTTAGTTTGCCAAGGCCACACATGGTACTGTCAACTATAACTATTACATACCAAATTTGAGTGTCATCAGATCACTGGTTATTGCTGTGACAAATTAACACTGTCACCATGGGCAATCAATATTGTGCATCAATCACTTAACTACAATATTGTATTCGTGAATAATTATTCGTATTCGTTACCTAATATTCGTGATACATATCATATTCGCAACATAGTGTATTCGTTACAGCCCTAGTACACACAGTCACAGGTGGGCTCGATCCTGGCATCTCATGCTCGCTGGATCACTAGCTGCGCGCCTCAGGCAGCTCGCCCACCATGCCCCATTGTTTATGACAAGGACCCTTTGACTTTCTTCATACTCATTATCACACTACAGAAGGACAGTTTGCTCTGTTCAAATATTAGTTATATGTACGGCTGCGCAATATAACCGGTTTACCGGTATTTACCGGTTCAGGCATGAAAACGATACCTATTGCAATACGCTGAATAAAACCGGTATTTTCACATGCTTTCGGAAAACGTCGTAACACTCGGAAATCTTCGGATATTTCCTTGTTTCATTTGTGCCAAATATTATTCATATTTTTATTTTATCATGATTAAAATTTGTTATTAAAGCTTAATCAAGCATAGTGATTTTGTTGTGTTTTTGCTCTATAAATCAAGCAGTAACTCGATTATAAGTAGTTTTTTGTTTAAAAATACTTCATGCAATATATTGCAATGCATATCGCAATACATGCTTTCGCATTGCAATATATCGCAATACGAATATTCTCTGCAATACCCACCCCTAGTTATATGTCATATGGCTACAGGGTAAGTTGACTCACCAACTTCTCCTCCTTTGTCATGGCCTTTCGTTCCTCTGTCTTCATCTTGAAATAGTCAGCCATTTCACTGAAGTTGCATTTCCTTAGATCCTTGATCTTGTCCTTTTCTTCAGAAGTCATTGACTACAAACAAATTATAGTTATGCTGGCTCAGAACAGTTAGATTAACACTTGGAAAAGGGAAACAACTCCAACATTGTGCGGTATATTAGACACCCTGGAGGCTTCTATATGAAAAATGGTATACATCTCCTTGACATTTAACATCCAGAAAAGGAAATAGGACGACTATAAGGTGTATTCACTAAGGCTGTTACGATTCACTCGCATATTCGGTGAATCGAACCGTAGCCCTTCATGAATTCAATTAGTTATTCGTGGTCACTAGAACCGAATATTCATGAATATTTACAAAAACCTTTATGGAGTATGTTTTACTTGAACCCTTATGTCCTTTTTCAATATGAGATATGCAAGAATGCATTATGTACTAGCCTTGTAGCGCAAGTCATGTTAGTTTGCCAAGGCCACACATGGTACTGTCAACTATAACTATTACATACCAAATTTGAGTGTCATCAGATCACTGGTTATTGCTGTGACAAATTAACACTGTCACCATGGGCAATCAATATTGTGCATCAATCACTTAACTACAATATTGTATTCGTGAATAATTATTCGTATTCGTTACCTAATATTCGTGATACATATCATATTCGCAACATAGTGTATTCGTTACAGCCCTAATATTCACCTTCCTCCAGTCCTTCATGAAGTTGTTGTTGAAGACGTCACGTGTGGTGTAGTCATGTTCCAACATCTTGGCATAGAATGTACCAACTTCCTCTGCATCATTGGACAAAGACATCTCCTTTCCTAGAAACATACCAACAGTAGAAGATAATTTAAGTTTAATGATAAACACAACAAAGAGATTATTACTCCTGCCACTGTAACCAAAGCAACCTGTTTTACCTTTCCACCATTATTCAAGTCAATGCTGTCATATAGCTGGAATATGCTGAGTGCAGGGTTAAACAACAAACAAATATCAAGTCAATGTGTTAGTTAACATTTCTGAGTGAGTGAGTGAGTTTAGTTTTACGCCGCTTATAGCAATATTCCAGCAAAACCACAGCAGGGAACACCAGAAATGGGCATCACACATTGTACCCATGTGGGGAATGGAACCTGGGTCTTCGGTGTGACGTGCAAACGCTTTAACCACTAGGCTACCCCACTGCCCCGAACATTTCTGAACTGCAACAGAAACCTTAGAACCTTTCAAAGTGATTTCTTAGAGTAAATGTATTTCCTATATTTGTAATATTAATAGCGATAGGAATGAACCTACAACAATTAGAAGCCATAATTGTGAATGAAATGTAAGATTAAAAAAAGCAGAATCTACTAATATTCAGTATACAATCAACAAAACCATTGACAGCAAATTTCCATTGCTTTAACATGAGATGGCAGTTTGATTAAATCCCCATGAGTAGTAAACATGTCCTCACCGTCATAGTAGAACTTGACTGATTTGGGCAAAGGCTCATACAGAGGAGCAAACACTGGGCCCCTATGTTGCAGGAAATACCACTTGGTTCCATCATCTTTCCGTTCCTCCTCCCACCTGCACATACATCACTGTCACTAATACAGGTATCACATACATCCACATAATAAGTACACTTAAACAAAATTGTCAGTTTTTGAAGGCAACGTGAGGTGAAATTGGGTTTAACGTCGTGCTTGAGAATATTTCGCTCATATGACGACGTGCATGCGTGTGTATGTGCGGCTGCTTGTACTAGCCCAGACTTAAGCTGGTTTTATAGTGCTAGCCCACTGAGATACCATGCCGCAGTGAAGCATGAATACCCTACTCAGACACATTATACTGACTCCGAGCCGACCAGTCCTTGTTGTACCCATTAATGCCGAGCGCCAGACAGGGACCAACAAGTACCATATTTTAACGTCTTTTGGTATGACGCGGTCGGGGATCGAACCCGCGACCTTCCGCTCTCCGGGCGGACGCTCTAACCACTACACCACGGAGGCGGTCGTCAGTTTTTTAAACAATCACAGGGTGTGCAGTCTATATTTAGCTAGAATCCAAATGTTTATGTTTCATCTGCATTTGAACTGAGTTCTTTCTCTGTGGCTAAGTTACTGAAAATCAACTTGACATGTGTCATCCCTTGTCTATAAGTGTCCAGGATGCTTATTATGGCAAATATGGTAATCCCTGCAAATACTCAGCTATATTCTGGTCACCCACCATTTCCAGACTTCTGGTTCAGGGCCTTCTCTTTCTTGGTTTTTTTGGTAGGGCTGGGTAATTCTTGTATATGCTGCGTCTTCTTTTTCAGCTTGTCCTTCTTCTTCTTTTTAATTTCCTGTGGAAGAAAGAAGAGGAAGGCATAAAGCTTAGCAATTACTCAAAAAACTATCGAACATGGATGAAACACACAGGAATTATATCAACATAATATTTGAGGAATACATATGTTATTTAACAAAAGTCTGCACCCTAAGTTATTATTACAAAGTGAACAAAAACAAAACCACACAGGTGACATAAAATAACATACATACAGAACAAATACTAAAATTTTTCTATTATCCTTATGGGAAAAGAGCGAGCGAGTTTTAGGCCGCTTTTAGCAATATTCCAGCTATATCACGGTGCGGGATACCAGAAATGGGCTTCACACATTGTAACCATGTGGGGGAATAAAACCTGGGTCTTCAGTGTGACGAGCGAACGCTGTAACCATAAGGCTACCCCATCAGTCCTATATTACAAAGCCAGACTCTAGTAGAATGCTTTTCTGCATAGTATACTTTGTTCATTACATTAACACAGCAATCCACTGAATACATTATTAAGTGACAGATCCAGGCAGTAACAGTAACCAACCGGTTTGAATTCCTCTTCCTCCTCCTCTTCTGCTTTCCTCTTTTTATTGACCTTCTTGTCCTCAACTTTCACTTTCTTAACTTTCTCAACCCTGAACATGTAAACCAATAACAATCATTACTGTGGTATAGAAATGCATATGTACTGTTAGACTAGTTTACTTCTGTGAATTGGATTCCATGTGTTGATTTCGTATAACTCTTAGTGCTGCACCATTCAAAATAATGGGGTTGGGAGTGGCTAGTATTTATAAATTCTTGTGGGTCTTCAAGTTTGTTTGCTATAGTATTTGAAAAAGGACCTCCCTATATATGTATGTTTGAACATTAGGGCGTTGACAAGAACTTCATGATTATACAAACACTGGACTTGAATATTCATGCTTTAAGTTATAAATGCAACAAAATTATATTCATAAAAAAATAACTATGTAATTACAATATATTATCAGCCAAATTGGCACCAAGGATCTACCTAGGTATGTTCAGGTGCCAATTTTTGGCCCTGAATCAGACATCTGTCATTATTCACAAACTTGACTTACAAATATCAAAATGTAGTTCATATAGGTACTAAGGATATGGCTTTGTATATGTGACTAGACTGGTGTATCATCAACCAATTAGAAGAAAATAACGACCTCCCCACATCCCAACTGCCTGCCAAGGGCACTTAGTCTAGAATCCTAGATAAATCTCTGAGCACATCCTTGCCAGCCAATCAGATATTGGTCACTGACCTTGATGACAAGGGTTCATCGTCTGAAGATTCTTCTTTATACGACCTCTTCTGTGCAACAGGCTCCTCCTTGATTCTGGCAGACTGCACAACACAAACACTTTAATACCTGGTTGTCTTGCCATAACTCATGATATGATGGATTCGTCAAAAAACAAATAGTCTTTAAGCCAGATCGTAATTCATGAGAGTGAAAAATAATTACAAATATTATGAAAGTACGGGTAACGGCTGAAGTCTTTTGTTCATTCACTCTTTATGTTGTAAAATATTCACTGCACATCCAATATAAACAGGAAAATAAACAGGAAACACTGAACAGGTGATATATTCAAAACATTCTCCCTAAAGATACCATAGTAACCTTATTATCCTTTGATGTATATTGCCTGCCAACCCTTTTCTTTTTTCTATCTTAAATCCACCTATGTGATAATAGCTAAATTACATAACTATAACAAGTTCATTCTTGATCCACCTTATGTCAAGACATTTGCAGAAGTACTGAACTTCAACCCCATGGCCTGTGGAAAGTACATACCAGAGGTTTGTCATCGTCATCACTCATTGGTTCGGCCTTTACAACTGGCTTTGGTGGAGAACGATCTTCATCAGACTTCATGTCAACATCTGAGCCAATTGATGGTGCTCCTGGCTCTGTTTTTATGCTTGTTTTCTCCTGCTTGTCACGTTTTTCCTTATGATGCTTCTCCTTATCCCTTGACTTGTCCTTACTGGAGCTGTGTGATGAAGAAGAATGATCCTTACTCTTACTCGATGAACTGCTTGACTTATGTTTGTCTGATGAGCTTGACTTGTGTTTATCAGATGATGATGAGCTTGATGACTTGTGTTTGTCTGGGGATGAAGATGATGATTTACTGTCTTCTTTGGATGAAGACTTGTGTCCATCCTTATGTCGGTCCTTGTGTTTATCCGAGGAGCTGCTGCTGCTATGGTGTTTGTCTTTGCTGCTGGAATGGCTGCTACTGTGGTGCTTGCTGCTGGAGGAAGAACTCCCATCCTTGTGCTTGCTGCTGGAGCTATGGCCATCCTTATGCTTGCTGGAGGAGCTGGAGGAATGATGCTTTGAGCTGCTGCCATCTTTATGTTTTGAGCTTCCATCTCTGTGTTTGTCCTTGGATGAGGATGAGGAGCTGTGATGTTTGCTGGAACTATGGTGGTGGTCTTTGGACTTACTGCTGCTGTGGTCACGGTGTTTGTGTTTGTCTCCCCCTTCATGTTTGTCAGACACATGGTTGGACAGACCATTAGATGAGACATGGTTGGCAGCTGGTTCACCGCTCCCTCCGTTCTGCATCTTCTTCTTCAGAACTTCAGCTGTAACCAAACTCTGATATTACAAGCATATCAATCACAACATTGGCATGATTACTTACAACTGTTCCAAACTGGGATTATTGGGGATGTGGTGGATAAAAAAATAATTCGAAGTATAATCGCCATTTCAGTTGCAAGCAAAAACAAATATTTTCTAGATCCATACAAAAAACCTGATTTACCACCTTGACCTCAATAAAAGTTTAAAACACTTTAACATTATCAACACACACAATTAGGGGCTAGTCAAAACACTTTCACATATGATTGGGTTCAGGGCGAGTGGCGCAGATCAAAGGCATAACTATTTAAAATTGTTGCTATATTAGAGTCAGGCTTTGATGTAAAAGAATTTGCACAAACTTAATATATACCATGGCATAATTATCATAAAGGGTAAATGGTAACATGTCACAAACAGTCCAATGGAAAAAGATGACAACATCTCTTTTGTATGTGGAATACTGTCAATGTGCAAAATTAACATTTGAAAAGTACAAAGAAGCCAAAGTAGTAACATCAATAGTCAGTAAAGTCTTTTAATACTAGCAGGGAAACAGAACAAAATAATTCCTTTAAGTAACCTAGCAAACAGTGAAAAGATTTTTTTTTAAAAACACAAGAAATGAATAGAAAAAGTATTTAAAATCTTAAGTTTCCATTCAATTCTGTAGAAGTATTTCACTTTCATCTTGTGAAATGACTATGTTGTATTGTCTTATCCTATCCTAATAAACATTATTAAGTTCTCTTTGTCACTTCTAAAAATAATATGTTATTTCATAACTAATGTTTATATAAAAGAGCTGTATGTGTACAGTTGAACCCCAAAGCTGAAAAGTTGGAAGTGCTCAAACCCAGTCTACCTTTATGTTTTACCAGAATAAAACATTGTTGTTTGGGAAAAGAAAATGGATTTGCAGTTCAAATAATGGTAAACCATTTGGCATTTAAATAAAGATTCCTTACTGTGTTGCAAAGGTGAACAAGTAAAAGGGGCGGTACGAATCTTCATGAATATGCAAATGAGGTGAATGCGGTCACATGTGAGGGAGAAACATTTAGTTCGCAGCGGAAACAAAGAAGTTTAACAACACTACGAACAGTATTTGAAAACCCGCTTTCTTAAAACTAGCTCATGACATATCAATCTTTAAAATAACAAATCAAGGACATCAACAACAATCGATGAAAAAGCTCACAATCGATCAATATTTAAAAGTCTCCCGCGCCCGAAGCCAGTGTTGATCTGGTAGCCAAGCCGTGCTTTCATCGCCTAAGTCGAAACACTTGTTACCAGTATTGAAAAGTTAAAGTAAGCGCAAAAATCTTCACTGTACAATAAAACCATATACATTTTCACATTTAAAATAAAAAACGACAACAAATTTAGGCTACTATCAAAGAAAACGCGATTGTGTTGGACATAGACTCTCGTACGCCGGAATCTGATTTGTCCTTTCACGAGTCTAAGTCCGAACATCTATTTCGCACCTGCTACACATTTACTCACCAGATTCTGGCCTTTCCGAGGAACTAACAGAGTCCTGAAAATTATAAGAAAGAGTCTGTGATCCACAAAACAAATACAGAACAAAAATCCGATCGATTATCACCGAGGAACTCTGATATTTAAACACAAAAAGACCACATTGACCTGCCGAGCAGTTCGGACTCTGAAAAATTTTCAGCCATCTTGACTTAGTCTCAGCGAGGCGCTTTGTCTGGTACCCTGGGCCCTCGACAAATCAAACAATCACAGTGAATGTAGAACAGATGTAACCGTTTCAAAATGTTCATCAATGAAATCGAACTCACCATCGAGTGATTAACGCGACCAAATCCGTCGGCACTTGCCATATTCACAAAATCTTTTCGCTTGATATTCCTCTTTGCAATGGCGGAGGAAATCTAGCTGCGTGTGCGGCTAAGTCCCAATTTTATCTCATTGAGCATGCGCAGACTGTGACTCGCGCACGCAACATAACAGTGACAGGTAAACAACAGTACAAAGACAAATATTGCCATCTCAGCACTCCCTAATTGAAAACAACTACTACATGACACATTTCCGATAGGGTATGAATGTAATGTCATAAGAAATATCTTTGAAAATCAGTTCAGAAACGAAATTTCAACCAGAATGAGTATTGTAAATGACACTCGCCTTTAGTTGGTACCCCCGCCCAGTGTCCAGCCTCTACACTTGCATAAAGCAGTAACACGACCGACAACGAAACGTACGGACATATTAAAAATAATAAATCTAAACTAAACTCAGGGCAGTATCAGTCATTCGAATTTTTTGATAAATTAACTATAATTTGCGTTAGTACTTCAGACTTTCATGAGCGATATTCAACACTGCAAGACATCGGTGTATCATATTTACAGACCTGTCAATGAAATGCATATGATACAAATTATCGTGGAAAAAATATGTTTTAAACGATATTTATTATTCAATAGAGCATGTGCATATAATATAGTAATGAAATGGAGTGGATTGGCAAACAAGCCTGTGGCTTATATTAATGCCTTTCCACATGGTGCAGAATATACAATGAGGGTACACTACATATTACAATATATTAAGACAAATATACACGACAAACATAAAACATAAATTCTAGAGCATGGAAGATCAATTTTAAATGCGAGAAGATAGTAGATGTTAGATGTGCGGAATCAAGTGAAATATAACAAATTTTTAACGTGCACTTATTTTGGTAAAATAATAACTTAGGTGGCGGACAAGGAAAAGTGTCTTCTTATTCAGTTTTAACAGATTAAAGATTAATCATCGCAACAGGAAAGAATAAAACTTGGAAAGAAACGTGTCGACCAGAATAAAATGGTTCTTGTCATTCAGGAAATCGCTCAGTTGCTGTAATATATTGAATAACAGAGTCAATAATTTTTAGAGCGTCTTGTTCAGGTACACCTCTCCCATGTAGGATATCTATTATACTTATGTTATGTGTGAAGAAATATTTATCTTTGCGTATGTGTTGGTATACTGGACAGACGAATAAGTAATGATAGACATCTTCGGTTGGATGGCCACATTGCCATGAAGGATTTTCAACTAAGAATCTTCTGTGCATATCTGCCTTTAGGTTACTGCATTCTAATCTTAATCTACACATAATTATTTGTAAGTGGCGTGAACCTTAGTTTACATACCGTTTAAAGTCTTGTGTAACAGGTCTATCCTTTGTGCAACAGAAGGGGGGACTAACAGTGATAGATATGAGGGTGTCATACCGTTTTTCATTTTATAAAATAAACTCAACCGGTGACAGTATCGGCGTTCAGCAAGGGAACTTAATCCTATTTCTCTCAGTAATTTTTCATGATTAGTTCGACGAACTGCACCGGTTATAGTTCTAATTGCATCTATATGTAATTTTTCTAATCTTAATTCTTGGTCTTTAGTGTAATTATGCCAAATGTGGTCGCAGTAATCAAATATAGGTAGAATGAACGATTTCTACAGAATTTCGAGACTTTTCCTACTAAGTCGGTATTTAAAGCTACGTAGGCAGTTTATTAATGGGCTTATTTTGTTAACAACAAAGTCAATATGGCTGTGCCATTTACCGTTTTCTTGGAATACGATGCCCAAGTGATTATGAGTTGTCACTTCTTTTACTTTAATGTTATTCAAATATAGATTAAACTTTTGACTTGGTTTTGTTTTAGTTGTAAAAAGCATGGCTTCGGGTTTTTCGGGACTGAAACTTACTTGCCAAGTCTCAGCCCAATTAGAAATTTTACTTAAGTCGTCGATCAGTAACCGGTGTGCTTGTTTAACGTCTTCTATTACGATATACAGCGATGTGTCGTCGGCGAATAGCCTTATATTATATAAAAGATATCTCTAATTGTTTTTGAAATATTGCTTCGACCTGCCTGTGTCATTTAACCAAACCGCGATAAATTAATCAGAAGTATAATTCAGAACGAACAACTGCAGTTAAGAATCTGAGTGTACCTTGTATGTTATTGTTTATTCGAAAAGTTGGAAAGATCATCAGTTGAATGCATATTATGGGCGGGCATGTATAAGCCTTGTTAAGTTACCACTATCTTGAATTATTAATTAGAATATATTAATAAAAATAATTTCATCAGTTACACAGAAGTATAAAATAAGCTGTAGTTGTAATATAACACATTTTATGCGTAATAAAGCAAGGTCGTTTATGTTGTCTTTCATTGTAGACTTAATACCTTCACGTAATACTTAGACTTGTACAAGCTTCTGAGGCAATAATTATTAGTTTAAATGATAATTTCTAGAAAATATCAATATAAAGAGCAACAGACTGGAAGGGGTAGAATTACTGGTTGAGTCCCAATTCGCCTACATCCCATTTCACAATGTATGAGTAAAAAGATAAGTATATCATTGTCTTTAAATGGAGTCAGCTTATAATCTGTGTTTATATTGGCTTAAGGATTACGGCTATGAATATCAAAAGTAGCAGTGAAATACTTACAGCTGTTTGTGATTATAAACAAATATTAATCATTTTGTTGCTACACACTGGAAGTGTGCGATCCAGGGATGTAAAGGAAGATGCAGCACCATAATGGTCTGAAAAAACTTGTGGGAAAGCACCATCCGAACATTTATGAATTCATAACAGCTATCAAGAACATTGAATCCACCAACAAGATCGCTCGCCTTCAGATTGACCATGGTGCAACAACTCTGCTACGCTCACGAGCTTACAGAGATCTTGACCAGTGTCTCAACCGACTGAGACGACAACTTGAAAGTGGAAGAAGATCACCTATTCAGCTCCTGGACGCAGCAGGTCACTTATTGAAGCTTCAATAAACTCAGACATCCATGAACTCAAGTACAGTGTACTAGTTAACAGCCAGTGTTATTTTGATTATTGTATTATATTGTACTATGATTTGCTGTGAATAAAAAACATGAAAGAAGAAAAAGCTTTTTATTTTAATGCAAAAAGCCATGTTGTCTACATGAGCTATTAATCAAATAAAGGAAAACTAGGGGAGATTCCATTTATATCTGAAGGGGGTAAACTTATTACTCATGCATGAAATAACAGTCACCAGACCATGAATTGTTGTTTTAAGACTGTAGGCGAAATGGGATGTAGGCGAAATGGGAACATGCCAGAATTACTGTGCATCCATGCTTTTTCATTCAGTACAGTCTTGGAGCAAGGCTACGTGACACCGGATAGCTTACCAAGTCACCTTTACTTATTTTCTATTTTCAGACAACATATACTGACCCCCATTTAATATTTCGGGGCGGGGGATGTTTGAGAGTTTTAATTATTTTTTTTTCCACAAAACATTTTGTGTGGACATACGGATCTCCAGCGCAAGCAATTGAGGGGTGAAACATTACGACACTTTTGCCACAGGTACTGACATTGACAGATTCCCTTTGTAACGGATATCCAAAGCTAACTCCCTTCGGGACCCATTAACATATGTGCTTGTATACTCCAGCATGCTATTATATACTTGGAATATCCGGTTTCGTTGTTCATGGGACTGTCCACAGCGGCATGTGGCTAGAAAACAACATTGTTATCTGTGAGATTCTGTCACATGTGGCCCGTAACACTAGGGGGACCTGTCTGCGGTGGTGCTCTGTTGCCCCCCTCGAATTTGATGAGATCACTGACCGGAAGGACACTTTCCACGTACATCTATCTATCTATCTATCTATCTATCTATCTATCTATCTATCTATCTATCTATCTATCTATCTATCTATCTATCTATCTATCTATCTATCTATCTATCTATCTATCTATCTATCTATCTATCTATCTATCTATCTATCTATCTATCTATCTATCTATCTATCTATCTATCTATCTATCTATCTATCTATCTATCTATCTATCTATCTATCTATCTATCTATCTATCTATCTATCCGCTACTGTAGAACACTCCAATCCCTTGTATCGTGTCAGGAGTGTAAAGCAGGATATTGCGGTTAATGTTGGAATGTTATACACTTTGCGTGAACGGGTGACGTCATGCTTGGTTAAATGGAGCACTGACGTCATAGCCTGTTTTTCCCGAGGATTGTGACAGAGCGTCCTGTTCACAGCCTCGAGCAAGCTTTCCACATCGCACAGCACGAGTCAGTCAGATGACACTGCGGTAATCTGGAAATGAGATATATCTCCATATCTTCGAGATAAAAAGTTCAGTTAGTTACACGGCGTATCATATATACCACACGCGATTTGATACGTACCTTTGTTTAGCATTCACTGACGAATATATATGAAAACCGCATTGCTAACTCGTAAGCCGATTAACAATATGAGCTGCCTGTTTTGGAGTGTTTATTGAACACTTTGCTGATTTGACACGTCTTGTAAAATCCTTATGGCGACAACAGTAATCTAATTTGGTTAATAAACACAACAGTCGGATTATCCCGGGAAGATAAACACAGAACTGACTGGTGGGCCTGCCTCCGCGGTTTCCCTTTCAAGTGTCCTGTGATTGGCAGGGAGGCGTGCTGATTGCTTTGTCCACGTGCTAATTAAGGACATGCACCCATATGCCTTATAACTGACAGCTTAATCCTTTATTGCGTTTGACGCCAGTCTTTGATCGTTGCGTCAGTTATTATTACGGTGGACCCGGAATGACACGTGAAATAGTTGTACTAGCGTGCATGTTGTTTTTGCTCAGTAATTAATACACACATTCGTTGCGTTGTAAAGAATGTTTTAACTTCAGAGGTATATAGACTTAAATTAATTAGTCTATGTTGTAGCGGCGTGATGGGGTAGGCTAGTGGTTAAAGCTTTCTCTCGTCAAGCCGAAGGCCCGGGTTCGAGTCCCCTCATGGGTACTGTGTGTATACTATCTTTTTCCCGTCAGTCTATGTGGGAATATAGTTATTTTTGTGTCAAGTGTTTATTCAGTGTTCTCATTCTTGACACAAGCTACAGTAAAAAGCAAAAATGTTCAATAAATGTTACATCGTTTTGTAACATATGTAATTCATATTTTGAACAAATTTATATGTTCAGTATTGTATATTACTCAAAGGAATGCAGGGTATCTTTTTCGACCACGCCTAACATTTATGTACAAAGTAAGCAAACTCCCTGCATGTCATGTACAAAATCAATGACCCCCACCCCTTCCCATATTTTTTAAACATATTTTTTAAATATTATATTGTACAAAGTTGATGACCGCCCGTACATGTGTACAAAATCTATGACCCCCCTACCTCCCAGAACTAAATGGGTGACACCCCCACCCCCCTTAAAATCAGCCTCAGCATCGTCGTCACCACTATCACCACCACCACATCATCATCACTATCATCATCATCATCATCATCATCATCATCACCCTAACTCCTTGCAGGGCGTAGGGGTAGCCTAGTGGTTATTAAAGCATTCGATTACCAACAGAAATGTGGGGAGCCCTTGCCGTGATAATGCTGAAATATTGGTAAAAAGCTGCGTAGAACCCTATTCACTCACTCACTCTTTACAGAATGTCCACTGCACATGTTCGGCCTTTAGCGATGTCCTGATTCTTTAAATGGTTTTGAAGATGAACAAACTTTGTCTTCAGTATCTTAACACGAGAAGTTAACTGGGCACGTGGTGACCTCAGAATCATTGGAAATCACACATTCCGAGAGTTGATTCACTACGTGAACAGCTTCCTAACCATGTTATCATAATCCATCAGACAACACAAATAAAGTGATCTTAGGATTAAGATTACAAACTGACAGAAAATCTTTCTTAACAATGTATAAAGAAAGCGCCCGTGCATTCAAAATAACACTCAGTGTAAGAACAGAATGTTCCACAGTGTTTGACACATTGTTACATTTATACGTGCGAGATTGCTTTTGTAATAAAAACAACATTTATGCGATTTTCCTTTCGAAACTTTGTGTAAGTAGCCTTTTTCTAAATCTACCATCATAAACTCTTCACACAAGAATGTTAACCGCATCAGCTTGGCAAGCAAACATAGTGGACAATGTTAGAGTGAGTGAGTGTGGTTTTACGCCGCTGTAAGCAGTATTCCAGCAATATCAAGGCGGGGAAACACCAGGAATGGACTTCACAAATTGTAGCCACGTGCAGAATCGAAACCTGGGCCTCCTTTCACAAAGCGCTAAGGTGATCGTAAGTCACTAAGGTAACCTTAGTGCAATTTTAAAGAATGGGAGTTAAGGTTAACCTTAGTAAAGGTTGCTTCGTGAAAGGAGCCCCTGGTCTAGGCGTGACCAGCGAACACTTTGACAACTAGGGTACCCAGCCGCCCAGGACAATATTTGAAAGGATCGGTGTCCCGATAAAGGTCAAAGGTTGGTTTGTATACGGATTGCGTAACGTTGTCTCACCAGAACGACATAAGGTATCGTGACTGTGTGTACAGAGGTGTGTGGTGTGTTTATAGTTCCCTTGGGTGTGTGTGTAGAGGAGTCATGCATCCAATAGCTGAGTGGGTTGTGTGTATAGACGAGTGTGGAGTATAGAGGAGTGTGGTGTATCCTATACCTGTGTGTGTTGTGTGTATAGAGGAGTGTGGCGTATCCTATAGCTGTGTGGGTTGTGTGTATAGAGGAGAGTGGTGTATCCTATAGCTGTGTGGGTTGTGGGTTGTGAGTATAGAGGAGCGTGGCGTATCCTATAGCTGTGTGGGTTGTGTGTATAGAGGAGCGTGGCGTATCCTATAGCTGTGTGGGTTGTGTGTATAGAGGAGCGTGGCGTATCCTATAGCTGTGTGGGTTGTGTGTATAGAGGAGCGTGGCGTATCCTATAGCTGTGTGGGTTGTGTGTATAGAGGAGCGTGGCGTATCCTATAGCTGTGTGGGTTGTGTGTATAGAGGAGCGTGGCGTATCCTATAGCTGTGTGGGTTGTGTGTATAGAGGAGCGTGGCGTATCCTATAGCTGTGTGGGTTGTGTGTATAGAGGAGCGTGGCGTATCCTATAGCTATAGGGGCGTGGCGTATCCTATAGTGGGTTTGTGTGTATAGAGGAGCGTGGCGTATCCTATAGCTGTGTGGGTTGTGTGTATAGAGGAGCGTGGCGTATCCTATAGCTGTGTGGGTTGTGTGTATAGAGGAGCGTGGCGTATCCTATAGCCTATAGCTATAGCTGTGTGGGTTGTGTGTATAGAGGAGCGTGGCGTATCCTATAGCTGTGTGGGTTGTGTGTATAGAGGAGCGTGGCGTATCCTATAGCTGTGTGTGGTTGTGTGTATAGAGGAGCGTGGTGTATCCTATAGCTGTGTGGGTTGTGTGTATAGAGGAGCGTGGCGTATCCTATAGCTGTGTGGGTTGTGTGTATAGAGGAGCGTGGCGTATCCTATAGCTGTGAAGTTGTGTGTATAGAGGAGCGTGGTGTATCCTATAGCTGTGTGGGTTTGTGTGTATCCTATAGTGTGGCGTATCCTATAGCTGTGTGGGTTGTGTGTATAGAGGAGTGTGGCGTATCCTATAGCTGTGTGGGTTGTGTGTATAGAGGAGCGTGGTGTATCCTATAGCTGTGTGGGTTGTGTGTATAGAGGAGTGTGGTGTATGCTATAGCAGTGTGGGGTGTGTGTATATAGAAGTGTGATGTATCCTATAGCTGTGTGGGTTATGTGTTCAGAGGTGGGTGGTGTATCGTATTTCTGTCTCTGTTTCGGATTATGTATACAGAGGAACAGAAATATAGTTGGGAAGTACAATTTAGAAAAACGTCTTGGATAACAACGTTATTATTCCACAAGTGGGACGTTTCGATTCTTGCACGATTCTTGCACCGTTGTCATTCCTGCTTGACATTAGTACAAGAATCTGTATCGAAACGTCGCACTCACGAAATAATGAAGTTGTTATCCAAAACGTTTTTCTATATTGTACTTCCCTTCCATAAAGTCTGTATTATATATATATGAAAAGATATGTAGATGTTCGGGACACAATTCTGTCCATTTACTCTGTCTTTGGACAGAGTACAACTAATGTGTAACTAATGTCAGTTGGACGGAACTCATCCGCAGCTGAAAGAGAAGCAGGCCTTGTCGGGAAGCGACCTCCCTGCTGACGTCACGGATATCCGCATCATCTGAGATGGTGGGAACCGTACACAGTCACGTGATCACGTCTCAATGGAAGACTGTGAGAAATGAAGTTGAAGAAATACTATTCCCTACACTCAATAACACCTGACCTTATGCTGTTGTTCATTCGATAGACTGTATATCTTCACGTACAGACTGGTTATGTTCTGTCTTTGCGCTGCGACAATCTCGTGATCTGTATACAGGTAGGTATTTTTGTTTTTAATTATTCCCTTGTGTATACCTTGCATTGTGCGAAGACAAACAAAGGGATTCCCACATAAATGAGCAGTGGCGTCTTAAACAGTGGGTGACATCATCTTGAATATAATTTACAACAGTGCTTGTATGTTTGGGCGGGGGTGGCCCAGTGGTTAAAGGATTCGCTCGTCACGCCAAAGACCCGGGTTCGATTCCCTACATGGGTACAATGTGTCCAATTCTGGTGTACCCTTACCCGTGAAGATCCGGGTTAGAATTGATCTTCAGTAACCCATGCTTGTCGTAAGAGGCGAATAACGGGGATCGGGTGGTCAGACTCGCTGACTTGGTTGACACGTGTCATCGGTTCCCAATTGCGTAGATTGATGCTCATGCTGTTGATCACTGGATTGTCTGGTCCAGACTCAATTATTTACAGACCGCCGCTATATAGCTGGAATATTGCTGAGTGCAGCGTAAAACTAAATTCACTCACTCACTCACTCTGGTGTCCCCTGCACTAATCAATTGCTGGAATATTGCTAAAAGCAGTGTAAAACCAAACTCACTCACTCTTTTCCCACAAGGATAATATATACATATACAATGCCGACCGGTAATTCCGCGCACCTAAGCACATCGATCGCAACACGGCAACTAACGTCTCTTATTTTTTGTGGTTTACGTGACTAAATATGCTGGTATGCATCATATTTTTATGAAGTTTTATTGACGACAATAAGATTCTAACGTTGCATTATGCCATACGGTTGACCTTAACGGCGTTCTGACGACATCGCTTGCTGTCCGGTAATTCTGCGCAGCAACTTATGCTCATAACATCCAGATGGAGATCCGGATTATGGAAGCGTATTAGAGCTAGATTATTTTCAAAAATCACTTCATCAATGTAAGGAAGAGTGTTTGATATTAAATCCAATTATGAATAATGAAGAAAAAGGTTTAAAAGTCCGATGAAAACAAATTTTCATAAAACTGTTAAGTTATCTGTCGGTTACTGTTATTTACTTACCTTTAGTGATTAAAAGCCAGTCCCTTGTAGAAATGTCCCGATTTCAAGCGTAAATGTGGTAGCAGACGATGTTAACCCTCGATACGGCAGTACGCTATTGCATCTGCGCAGAATTACCGTCGCGCGGAATTACCGGACTCGCTTGTACGCATTTACTGTATGTGTGTCTTATGTCACGTGAGTATCTTTTGATATCAGATATCAAACATATCAACATGAGTTGATAGAACACCGAACCATGAGAATATATTCTGTTCGTCATACAAAATCACTCTGCTCGTGATGATTTTAGTGAAAAAGGTCCTGCTCTAAGCCTCAGTGCCATTGTGAGTGAATATTGCTAAAACCACATGAGCATTTTTTGCAGTGACAGAGAGATAGTGGCTTCATTAAATCGTGACGTTACCGTAACGTCACAATGGTTTGTAAAAAATAGTGACAATGGTCTGTAGAGAATTGTGTAGCGACATCTGCAATGAGGTATCTCTTGTTATTACACATATGGGAAGGAGGACACAGGGTAATATTTTTCCTCATTCGTGACCAACTCGTGTTATTCCGGGACAAGCCGAATAGCGATGGAGGTTACGGAAAGGGGCGAGTGGTGACGAATGATTTTCCTGAATGTCCCTTGGGAAGTTACACCTTTTGCTGAACGTTGATTGGTTGTTTCAGAAAATATAACAGCCAATCAACTAGTAGGAATACGGAGATTGCTCACATCGCGGGTTTCCGTATAGAGAGTGCTGTTTTCATTTTAGCGATGTTTAGATCGAAAACGGATAATAGTAGTAAAAACAATAACCAACTCCTGAAGGGGAATGACAGATTGTCTTTCCCTCGTTATATTAATCATGTAATTCTCTCGCCAAGGTTCGAGAATTACGTAATTAATAAACTCGGGAAAGATAATCTGTCATTCTTCGTCACTCGTTAGTTATTGTCTAAATCTCACCCAAACGATATCTCCCACTGAAGACATTGATACAATGCTATACTAAACAGAAAGGGGTTCATTCCATCAGCAACTCCCATAAGACTGCAGGAAGTCGGGATCCGAGATATTAAAGTATTGTGTTTATTACTCTCCCGTGGAAGATACTGCAGTGTAATATATTTTATCATACAATGGATACTGTTCTCGGCAGGATAAAGCCAACGGATTTACTGTGGCATTTGAAATCGCATTTTTTAAAATTATAAAGCAAAAACTCGTGAAAGATTTAGTATCAAGCGATTAATTCGTTTAATAAAAATGATATTACACGGAAAGTCGTTTAGTATCCTCTATGTACCTTACTCCAAGCCATTATTTTTAAATGCATTGTAATATTCGATTGTTTCCGTGAACGACACGTCATTAAAACACTATATTTTCATCGTTTCAACTTAACTGCCATGATAAAATCAAAGCTACACACTTGAAATTGATATTTTGACATCAAATTACAACAAAATGTTACAAGGCTGAAAACAGAGTTCCAAATCATAAATATGATACCCGTATCACATAATTCACCACTGAATGATCCCGATACTCCTGAACAACAAGGGACGTTATGGAGGTCATCACGCACTGCAGTGGATATCTTTACATACAGAGTGGTTACATTCTGTCTTTGCGCTGCGGCATTCTCGTGATCCGCAGACAGGTAGACATGTTTGCGCTTGATCATTTCCTTGTGCATAACCTTGCACAGTGTGCAGTATCGATAGGGTTAAAAGGCCGATCGATGCACGGTGCCCCTAAGTGTCGTATTTTGGTTTGATGATGTGTATTCTTATAAAACAAACCTAAGCTCTGAAGCACAAATATAATGCTCGTATCACATACGTCACTACTGTTAATCTTATACGTTTCGGTTTGGCGGCCATCAAATCTGGGTGTATACAATGTACTTTCTTTTGCCTGACCGTTACAGCAGTGAAGCGAAAAACCTACAGAAGCGCCAGTAAAATGTCCAGTTTTGTCCCCATCTGTATATGGTGAGGCCGCTCATGTGCGATGTCTGAGTGTTCACTGGTCAGTGTGCTTGGGAGCGTACGTTATATATGGGGATGTACGTTGATGCTACATGAATCCGATCTGAGAAGTAATGTTTCCATGATTCGATTTGATGTTTAAACTGTCTTTTCGAGTGAAAAATATCTCTCTTACTTCAACCACGCTTTTGTCTTTATAAACGACTGATATATTTGTTTTTCTACCAATCTAACATCTAGTCTCTGAAATGAACATATTTTATAGAAAAAACGGTTCCTAAATTATAATCATAAATATATGGAAAAGGAACCCAGAGACTTTCATTATTCCTGAAAGTATTCTCGACTGGCCACATATTCTAGACTTGCATGGGCTTTCTTGGATATATTTGTTTCTGGGGCTGTATGACAAACTATTGATTGTCGTAGGATTGTAAATGATTGATGAACTGTGAAAGACGACGCCGTCCTATTTAAATGAAACGGACCTCGCTATAACTGAAATACTTTTGTTTGTTTGTTGTTAAACGCCGCGCTCAGCAATATTCCAGCTACATGTATATGGTGGCGGTCTGTAAATAATCGAGCCTGGACCAGACAATCCAGCAATCAACAGCAGCAGCATCGGCCTTAGCAGTTGGCATACAATGACATGTGTCAACCAAGTCAGCGTTCCTGACCACCTGGGGGGGGGGGGGGGCGGTGGGGTAGCCAAGTGGTTAAAGTGTTGGCTCGTCACGCAGAAGACCCGAGTTCGATTCCCCACATGGGCACAATGTGTGAAGCCCATTCCTGGTGTCCCCCGCCGTGATATTGCTGGAATATTGCTAAAAGCGGCGTAAAACCATACTCACTCACTCACTCCTGAGCACCTGATTCCGTAGTTGTCTCTTGTGACCAGCATGGGTTGCTGATGACCAGTTCTAGCCCGGATCTTCACGGGGAAACTGAAATACTGTTTATAGAGGCTGACAAATCAACTAACTCACTCACACACGAAGGGACGGCAATGCAGACTAAGTCCTAAGAACCTCATGCCTGTCTTTCCGCGGAGTACCGAAACTGAATACGTCGCCAGTTGCCATGCTTGGGGACACTCGTCATATAACTGCGATCCGAGACCTTTGTCATACCCAGCAAGGGGAGGTGGGGTAGCCTAGTGGTTAAGCGTTCGCTCGTCACACCGAAGACCTCGCTTCGATTTCGCACATGGGTACAATGTGTGAAGTCGATGTCTGGTGTCCCCCGCCGTGATATGGCTGGAATATTGCTAAAAGCGGCGTTAAACCATACTCAGTGACTGACTGACTGACTCACTCACTCACTCATACCCATCAATCGCATTCGTAACTACTCGTGTCAGTCCGGCAAGCCGGATGGCTTGTCATTCGTCACCACTCGCCCCTTTCCGTAATCTGCAAGACGGTATTCGGCTTGTCCCGGAATAACACGAGTGGGTCACGAATGGAATGGGCTTGTAGGTCACGGAAAGAGGCGAGTAGTTACGAATGCCATCAATCGCAGAAAGGTCCGCGTCATATGCATTCGTCGCTATTCGGCTTGTCCCGGAATATCACGAATGCGTCATATATGATCTACTAGACTAACGCTTAGTCTCTGAAAAAACAGAATTTTGATAGAAACAAACAATTCCTTTTAAACTGAAAAGTGAGAAAGGAGATTCAGAACCCGTGGAAATCTAGACTTGCTTCATTTAGGGCTTTAACATTGCAGAAAGGGCTAGACAGAAAGGGAAATAACTCGCTGTTCAGGGACTGAACTATTTAGTCTAAGACAGACTAATGATCTACCAAATGACCCAAATTCCACGACCACGTTAATGGATGGCCTGGTATCCCCCCAAAACTTTCACATCCAAAAGCTTCCGCACGGTACACGGTAACCTGTCGGCGACTCCATTTCCTGTCATCAGCTTTTACTGTCTGTTACATAATGTACATAATTCTCAGTCGTGCCAGGAACAATATACCACTCAAAAGAGGTTCGAGACACCCGATGTATTCTTATGACGTAGTTCATCTGTCATGACACTTGCCAGTTAATCTTTCCATAACATTATACATGACAAATTAGTCATAGGAAAAATCGTGTTTTCTTTGACTTCTTGTGAAAATTTTATCATGAAAATAAACAGTATTTACACAAACATGGCGTCAGAGGACGCGTATTTGCTGGTCCGACACGTAATATAACGGGATAGTCCTTATAACGGGTTATTATGTACGCGTAACAAACAAACTCATCAACTGATTGGGATTGCTTGTTACAGACATACAGATGCATCGATATTGCCTGTCACCTGTACAGCTCACCTGTTGAGTTACATCATGCAGACAGGTAAGGGTGAAGGCATTGTCCTCCGACTGGTCACAGGTGGGTGTGGGGGTGGGTGTGGGTGTGTGTGTGTGTGTGTGTGTGTGTGTGGGTGGGTGTGGTGAGAGGGTGTGTGTGTGTGTGTGTGTGTGTGTGTGTGTGTGTGTGTGTGTGTGTGTGGGTGTGTGTGGGAGTGTGTGTGTGTAGGGTGGGTGTGGGTGGGAGTGAGTGGGTGGGTGTGGGTGGGTGTGGGTGGGTGTGGGTGGGAGTGTGTGTGGGTGAGGGTGGGTGTGGGTGTGGGTGTGGGTGTGGGTGGTTGGGTGTGGGTGAAGCACAGAGGGGCGTTAGAGGCTGGGTAAAGGGTAAAGATGCTACTTCAGTATTGGCATGTTTATACCGGTACAGTGGATAAAGAACAGCGCGGTTCCAGAGGTGCAGGTAAATTACTTTCGGAAGATTGGTTCGAAGTTACGTAAGAGGCGGTGTCCATCGATTAGAGTGACCTTCAGTTGACACAGAAGCCGGCACACACGCGTTCTATTAGCGCTGTATTTTCACCTACGTTATTATCAACATCTGGTTTACAATCTGGTTGGAGGTTGTTCAAGTAGGGGTATATGTGTGAGAGAGGCGAGTATCGTCGCCCACCGACTGACCACAGTAGGCTACAGATGACCACCGAGGACACCTGTCCCATTTCTAACGCTGACGAAAAGACGACATACAGGTGAGTTTACCATCCTCTTCTGTATTAGTTTTAGGGTAAAGGTGACAAACACGCGTGTGAAATATGAGTACAACTAAATATAATTGGAAGGCTAGTATTCACTGTTGGTTACAAGGAGAACAGAGGTGTCAGTGTCACGCCCACTTTATGGAACCCCAGAAGGGACATTTCGCTGTGTCACTTTGCCGAACATTGAATGATATTTCTTATTTTACAAAAGGGCGACATGCGACAAATCGTCTAAATGTCCCATTGTAGCGCTTTGGTGCATTTTGACATTTTCACTAGTTTTTGTATGGGCAACTACGCGACAAGGCGAAGATGTCCTATTTAGGGTTCCATACCTGTTGTGTTGTTCAATGTGTGACATTCTGAATGGGTTCAATTGTTGGACCCTCGAAAAGAAAGCTTTGTGAAAGTAAGACTTTCCCCAGCTTTCTTCGCGAGGGTATATGCCATAAATCTGATTTATTGACAGTGAATGTATAACTATGTCGTTCATAGGAAACCCTGTTTGAAAACAGCTGCTTTTAGATTCACTCTGAACGATATTTCCATCATTTCGCTGCGTGCTAAATCGATGTGACAGGGAGTCCAGTCTCTATTTGCCTTAAAGTTCCTTTGGTGATGTTCACTAGCGCGTGTGATGCAATTCGGGACAAATCTGGAAGTTTTATGTGATTAACCATGTAATCATATCAGGTCATGCCATAAAACGGTTGCTATGTTACATTGATACTAACGCTTGCAGCAATTCCAAGACAAATTGAGCAGCGCGACAAGCACGGTGTTAAGGGGGCACGTAACTCTGACCAACATTCAGTCAAAGCAAGCTGGACTCAGTCGAGAAAACAAGACTATATCTGTAGGAATGGTTAGGAGTGTTGCAGTTGATTATAACAAGATAATCCTTTACGTTTCACGCATAACGCTAATTTCAACGTCTAGATCTAGCTGACAAAGCGTAACAGGGGCTGAAATTTATGGAACATACCATCTCTAGAAATGGGACTAACAGCACAACCCCGTTCCATTACCAGTTCTAATCTTGACCTCAAGTGTGAGGGTATTTTTTGTTTCAAACATCAAATGAGTTTGATGATCCTCAACTATTTCGCATAACTATAATTAATCTGCCATCGTTTGTATTCCAATATGCAGCCTCCAGTGTCTTTTAACTTTTTTAGCAGTATATATGACAAACTGCGGCATGCAAATCGAGTCTGAATCAGACAAACCTGTGATTGGAAGTACATACAATGACCCCTGCGGTCTAGGTAGGCTGACAGACCTTACACCCAATCCATTGAGTCGCCTGTTTTAACAGGCCCAAGTTTCTACGGTACAACTATAAATATGGTCGAATTGCATATAACGAACTCGGGTTATACCGAATTAAAATGGAAGTATGTTTTGGAATTAACTAAAACATGACAAACATTATTATAAACGTTACAGACTGACAACAGTCGCCAAAAGACTCTGAACTTAAAGTACAATAATCAGCTATGGTAACCGTTTTTTGTTTAGCCGCCATGACAGAAAGGCACACTCTCTTTTGTCCGGTAGTTTATTAGCCTGGGTTTCTTAGGAATGATAATACTCCTTAACCTACATACACGATTCATACTACCTGTCACGTAGATATCAGGAATATACCCAAATCGGTGTGGTGTTTATGTTGCCCGTGTTACATGTCGATTTCTAAATTGTTATATTAAGGCAACCCAGAAGTCTATACTGATAAGAGTTCATTCTGTAGCCAACAAACAACCAAGAAATGATCTACAATTCGTAATTGTATCATAAAATAATTAGATTAAAAATTAATGCAAATTACTTTGAAGTAGTTACAATGTCAGTACACAATGGAGTGGAAGTACGAAATCAACGACAGGAGTGAGTGAGTGAGTTTAGTTTTACGCCGCACTCAGCAATATTCCAGCTATATGGCGGCGGTCTGTAAATAATCCAGTCTGGACCAGACAATCCAGTGATCAACAGCATGAACACCGATCTGCGCAATTGGGAACCGATGACATGTGTCAACCAAGTCAGCGAGCCTGACCACCCGATCCCGTTAGTTGCCTCTTACGACAAGCATGAGTTACTGAAGAACAATATTCTAACCCGGACCTTCACGGATTTCAACGACATGACAGTTACAATAGCAGTTGATACCCTGAGTGAGACACCTTCACAAAGATGGCCCTGATGTACTGTGAGCTGATCGAAGCATGTGCTTGCCCCGTATATAGGTTTAAAACATTTCCATGCTATGCTGTTTTAGAAGCTTTGAGATTATTTTTGACTCCCGTGAAGATCCGGGTTAGAACTGGTCTTCAGTAACCCATGCTTGTCGTATAAGATCCGACTAACGGTCAGGCTCGCTGATTTGGTTGACACATCCCAACTGCGTAGATCGATGCTCATGATGTTGATCATTGGAATGTCTTGTCCAGACCCGATTATTTACAGACCGCCTCCATATAGCTGGTATATTGCTGATTGTGGCGTTAAACTATGCCTAGTGGTTAAAGCGTTTGCTCCTCACGCCGAAGACCCGGGTTCGACTCTCCACATGGGTACAATGTGTGAAGCCCATTTCTGGTGTCACCCGCCGTGATATTGCTGGAATATTGCTAAAAGTGTCGTAAAACATGAACACAAGCGCGATAATGGGGAGAGTGTATAGTGATATATCAAATAAGTGTACAGACAAAACGGATCGTCTAACAATCCGGATTACATTCACATCGCGACGCTAACAAGCAAGAACAAATGGTTTAAGTCTTCAAAGGTAACTGGATTGAAGTGTTCATTAAGAAGCACCCAAGCCCTGTTGACCTAGGTCAGTATAGGGTAAACACTTCCACGAACTTCACACAGGAACCGGCTATCAGCTTATTGTTTAAAGGATAAACGAAGTCCATTTGTGTCGCTTTGATAAGAAAGAATTCCGACTGAATCATTTAATACTACACGTGTCAGGTTGTGTACACCACACGGGTATGTGAGTGAGTGAGTGTGGTTTTATGCCGCTTTTAGCAATATTCCAGCAATATCACGGCGGGGGGACACCAGAAATGGGCTTCACGCATATTATACCCATGTTGGGAATTGAACGCCTTCGGCGTGATGAGCGAACGCTTTATCCACTTGGCTACCACACCACCGTACACGGGTATATGGAATAATTCCATCGCACTGATCATGATGATGATTTAATGAAGAAATTCATCCAGACTGACGAAGGCTGAGCCCAGAACGGTGGCCAGGTAAAGTCCTCGAGGAATGTCTTTTGTGTAGTGACAACCCAGCTCTTTTGTAAACAGCTTATCCGATTGGTAAGAGTCACCGTAAACGCACTGTCCCTTAACTTACTTATTTGTCAATTTGAAAAAAAAAGTGCTTTGCACCTGTGGCGTTGATGAAAGTTGTGCTGTTGATTGACACTTGGGGTTTTGGAGCGGGTAAAATCCTGTAAGAAATGTCCATTAGACGCTTGAGACCAAAATAGCCTTGATTGAGTGGAGCCGTCAGCTGTAGGGAGCTCAGTGATGGAGGTAATCTTCCATTACGGTGTCACCGACATGGCATGATAAACAGCGCTGTCTAGAGCTGTCGTGAGGCTGTGTGACAGTCGGTGACGAGAAAGTAGCCACCTGAGTTTATAGACGCTGGGAGTATGCATCACTGCATCATGCGTATCAATGTATCGGTGATGCTGGCGTGTTGTATGTAGGGCACGTGTGTTTATGTGTGGCACAGATGCTGGTTTAGTGATACTGGACAGATAGAGTGTAGGAGAAAACATCTTAACAGATGGTGGAGACAGTGTTGTGAGTCAGAGTCTGGCGTACCATCACAACATGGAGACCTCGAGCGGACATGTGCATCTTCAGGGAGGGACATCGAAGGTAGGTGGTTCTGTGGTTGTACATGGGGAACTCAGATGGGTGCCGGGCACTTGGATAGATCGTATTAGTTGGGGAGGAACGAGTGAGGTTATCTATCAAGTACAGTCCGGTAGATCAAGTACAGTCCGGTAGATCAAGTACAGTCCGGTAGATCAAGTACAGTCCGATAGATCAAGTACAGTCCGGTAGATCAAGTACAGTCCTGTAGATCAAGTACAGTCCTGTAGACCAAGTACAGTCCGGTAGACCAAGTACAGTCCGGTAGATCAAGTACAGTCCGGTAGACCATGTACAGTCCGGTAGACCAAGTACAGTCCTGTAGATCAAGTACAGTCCGGTAGACCAAGTACAGTCCGGTAGATCAAGTAGACAGTACAGTCCTGTAGATCAAGTACAGTCCGGTAGACCAAGTACAGTCCGGTAGATCAAGTACAGTCCTGTAGATCAAGTACAGTCCTGTAGATCCAAGTACAGTCCTGTAGACCAAGTACAGTCCTGTAGACCAAGTACAGTCCTGTAGATCAAGTACAGTCCTGTAGATCAAGTACAGTCCGGTAGATCAAGTACAGTCCGGTAGATCAAGTACAGTCCTGTAGATCAAGTACAGTCCGGTAGATCAAGTACAGTCCGGTAGATCAAGTACAGTCCGGTAGATCAAGTACAGTCCGGTAGATCAAGTACAGTACAGTCCGGTAGATCAAGTACAGTACAGGTAGACCAAGTACAGTCCGGTAGATCAAGTACAGTCCGGTAGACCAAGTACAGTCCTGTAGATCAAGTACAGATCAAGTACAGTCCTGTAGATCAAGTACAGTCCGGTAGACCAAGTACAGTCCGGTAGACCAAGTACAGTCCTGTAGATCAAGTACAGTCCGGTGTCAAGATCAAGTACAGTCCGGTAGATCAAGTACAGTACAGTCCGGTAGATCAAGTACAGTCAGTGTAGATCAAGTACAGTCCGGTAGTAGAGTCCGGTAGATCAAGTACAGTCCTGTAGATCAAGTACAGTCCTGTAGATCAAGTACAGTCCTGTAGATCAAGTACAGTCCGTGTAGATCAAGTACAGTCCGGTAGATCCAAGTACAGTCCTGTAGATCAAGTACAGTCCTGTAGATCAAGTACAGTCCTGTAGATCAAGTACAGTCCGGTAGATCAAGTACAGTCCGGTAGATCAAGTACAGTCCTGTAGATCTGTAGATCAAGTACAGTCCAGTGTAGATCAAGTACAGTCCGGTAGATCAAGTACAGTCCGGTAGATCAAGTACAGTCCAGTCCAGGTAGATCAAGTACAGTACAGTCCAAGTACAACAGTCTGTAGATCAAGTACAGTCCGGTAGATCAAGTACAGTACAGTCCTGTAGATCAAGTACAGTCCGGTAGATCAAGTACAGTCCGGTAGATCAAGTACAGTCCTGTAGATCAAGTACAGTCCTGTAGATCAAGTACAGTCCGGTAGATCAAGTACAGTCCTGTAGATCAAGTACAGTCCGGTAGATCAAGTACAGTCCGGTAGATCAAGTACAGTCCTGTAGATCAAGTACAGTCCTGTAGATCAAGTACAGTCCGGTAGATCAAGTACAGTCCGGTAGATCAAGTACAGTCCTGTAGATCAAGTACAGTCCGGTAGATCAAGCACAGTCCAGTCCGGTAGATCAAGTACAGTCCTGGTAGATCAAGTACAGTCTGGTAGATCAAGTACAGTCCTGTAGATCAAGTACTGTCCTGTAGATCAAGTACAGTCCGGTAGACCAAGTACAGTCCGGTAGATCAAGTACAGTCCTGTAGATCAAGTACAGTCCTGTAGACCAAGTACAGTCCGGTGGATCAAGTACAGTCCGGTAGATCAAGTACAGTTCGGGTCAACCATCACCCCAGATGGACTCGGATAGATCTAATACTCGATTAGGTGTGGACTGGAGCCATTATTCGAGTAGGAGACGGATAGATACTAGTATATTACTTGAGTCGGATTGTGGTGGAGCCATTGCTTGAGTAGGTGCAGGGGGGTCATTACTCGAGTAGGAGATATATTACTTGAGTAGGATTGTGGTGTATCCATTACTTGAGTAGAAGACGGATAGATACTAGTATATTACTTGAGTAGGATTATGGTGGAGCCATTGCTTGAGTAGGTGTAGGGGGTCATTATTCGAGTAGGAGACGGATAGATACTAGTATATTACTTGAGTAGGATTGTGGTGGAGCCATTGCTTGAGTAGGTGTAGGTGTAGGGGGGAGCCATACATCGAGTAGGTGTGGACTCGAACCATTACTCGAGACGGATACATAGATTACTCGAGTGGGAGTAGTCCGATGGATCCATTTCTGGAGCAGGTATGGAGTGGAGCCATTCATGGAGCAGGAGTCGAATGTATTCATTACTCGAGTAGTTGTCGGTTGGAGCTATTACTCGAATAGGTGTGGGGCTGTGCAATTCCTAAAGTGTGATGGATCTATTTCTCGAGCAGGTATAGAGTGGAGCTATTCATAGAGTAGGAGTCGAATGTATCCATTACTCGAGTGGGTGTCGGTTGGAGCCATTACTCGAACTGGAGTCGAATAAAATTACTATCCATTTACTCAAGTAGAAATCGCTTGCAACTATTAACTGAGAAGAAGTCTGGTTAGATTCAAGATATTGAAATGGAGTTGGAGTCGGATAGAGCCATTTCTTCAGTTTGAGTCAGCTGAGAAACATTAATCGAGTTTGGGGTGGGTGGATTAAGTAAATCAACAGAGGTCCTGTTAGTTCATTACTCAAGAGTACAAATAGGGCACAACCAGTTATTGCTCGAGTATCAGTGAGTGAAGCCTTTAATCGAGTAGGGGGTCGGTGGGGTAGCCTAGTGGTCAAAGCGTTGGCTCGTCACGCCGAAGACCCGGGTTCGAATCCCCACATGGGTACAATGTGTGAAGCCCATTTCTGGTGTCCCCCGCCGTGATGTTGCTGGAATATTGCTAAAAGCGGCGTAAAAAGAAACTCAGTACTCGAGTAGGAGTTGGCTAGGTCTACTGAAAGAAAAGTAGTCGGGTCTTGTTATACATGAAGCACGAGCACTCTGCTCGGAATAAAGTCAGGACGATTATTTCTTTCCTCCAAGCTACACGTAATTTTTAGAGTATCATATTAATGTGAAACGAAGGTTGTGTTTCTGTTAAGGTGCATATAGATAAACATGTACCCCAGATTGAAATTACGGGAAAGACTCCGTGCCAATCTCGACAACACGTGTAGTTTATTGCCGCGAGATAAAACACTTCATGCCTCACTGTCCAGAGTAATCATGTACTCTTGAACACTTGTTTACCTCCGCGCACTCAAGTAATGTCATATCTACCCGGTCCGCCCTTACTTTTACAACATTTAATATATAGCGAGCTGTGGGAGAACAATCTCCTTACAGTTCTGCAGACGTGTGGTCAGTGTGCTGTTTTGTCATGTTCGCACTCAGAGCGCCTTTCATTCTGGTGTTGAACAACCCCCGCCGAGCAACGGTAATGACTTTCTTGGTTCGCTGGGCAAGAGTCATGTTTTGCTAAATAAGATTCACGCGGCATGAGGGAGCCAAAGATTCATGTGACCTCGTAATTTGCAAAATCAGCTTTTATTGTCATATTTTCAGATATACATATAACATTTATGAATCGTTCACCCGTTGAGATTCAGGTTAATTTGGTTAATACCTGTAGTGTTGCGCCCCGTTTAAGTTATTTCAGTGCTTAGATGAACGTAAGTAAGGCTCGTACATTAACGTTGACTTGGAATTGGGCCCAGGTTGTACTTGTTGGGTGGTAGTCGGCGATGTCGTACACAAACGGGGCGGATGGTTACTCATTATATCAACCAAGTGGATCGGGTGGTCAACTCGGTGACATGGTTGATTGTCTGTCATATTATATCAACCAGGTGGATCGGGTGGTCAACTCGGTGACATGGTTGATTGTCTGTCATATTATATCAACCAGGTGGATCGGATGGTCAACTCGGTGACATGGTTGATTGTCTGTCATATATATATCAACCAGGTGGATCGGGTGGTCAACTCGGTGACATGCTTGATTGTCTGTCATATTATATCAACCAGGTGGATCGGGTGGTCAACTCGGTGACATGGTTGATTGTCTGTCATATTATATCAACCAGGTGGATCGGGTGGTCAACTCGGTGACATGGTTGATTGTCTGTCATATTATATCAACCAGGTGGATCGGGTGGTCAACTCGGTGACATGGTTGATTGTCTGTCATATTATATCAACCAGGTGGATCGGGTGGTCAACTCGGTGACATGGTTGATTGTCTGTCATATTATATCAACCAAGTGGATCGGGTGGTCAACTCGGTGACATGGTTGATTGTCTGTCATATTATATCAACCTGGTGGATCGGGTGGTCAACTGGGTGACATGGTTGATTGTCTCTCATATTATATCAACCAAGTGGATCGGGTGGTCAACTGGGTGACATGGTTGATTGTCTGTCATATTATTCAGCTAGTCTGGATTGTTGCTAAGTCATCAAACTAACAGCAACTATTGGTCATTTCTAAAACATTTTCTAAATCCTGTATGCCCTGTCTGTACAAATCTGAACCCGTAAAGGTCCGGGCTAGAATTGATCTTCAGTAACCCATGCTTGTCGCAAGAGGTGACTAACGGGATCGGGTGGTCAGACTTGCTGACTGGGTTGACACTTGTCATCGTATCCCAATTGCGTAGATCGATGTTCATGCTGTTGATCCCTGGATTGTCTGGTCCAGACTCGATCATTTGCAGACCGCCGCCATATAGCTGGAATATTGCTGAGTGCGGCGTAAAACTAAACTCACCCACTCACTGTACGCATCTGAGTCAGCGGATGTAAAACAAATTGTATTTGTACATGGCGTCTTCAGTCAAACAGTGGGTGGGCAGGGGAAACAAGCGACTCATCTCTAAGCGCTATAGGCTTGTAAATGTTACTTGTCATAGCCGTGGCCGGAACTAAATAATGGGCTGATGTTCTGGCAGCGGAGTAATCCAGTGGCACGTGATCTACTAACTCTGTTATCACATAGCTGCCTGGTACACATCAGTTCGTATCTGCAACACAGCTCAAGGACACTCGAGTCGCGTGGATGTTGGAGATAAGAGTACTCCGTTATTTACCTGTCAGTGGCCGGACTTAGAGAGGTCTTGGTTGTGTGTCCTATGCCATATACCATTGCTGTATACCCAAGATAACAGGAGGGATACTATCAAGCACTAGCAAGTGATGGGAGGTTTTGGTTATTCCAGATGTATTAACAGACGCCAAGCTACACAATTAGTCAGTGGTCATTACAAACATGTTTCTACAGACTCACGTCAATATTTGTCGCACCAACACAGATCAAATACGGTAACTGTCGAGTCAATCTGTTCCGTTAGTGAGTGAGTTGGGCTTACACCTCTGTCATTGGGATTTCAGTATATAACGACATGATAAAATATAGCTTGGAAGGAAAACCAAGAAAGATTCAGGCCACACTACAGAGGGAAAAAGACTGTCGTAGTTGTTCGCCGCTTAACTGAATCCCACGAACACTGGAATGACTCAGGAAACAACGAAAATTATATTCGAAACACAATCTACGGATCCTGGAGCGGCAAGCGGAGACAACACTGCGCAGCGATTAGGTCATCTGTAGATGAATGTGTCAAGAATTATGGCAATGTTTCCTGATGTTCTTGTCCAATCTTGCCTGTTCAGACGAACTGTGCTCCGTACCTTTTCCAAGATATAAACAACATTTCTTGCGTTGAAATGCCTGGCAGAAGACATCATACACTTGTAAATTGGTTGTAAGAAAAAGATTACATTATCACAATGTTGTTATTAGGTTGTTAGTCGGCAGTCGCCGTAACACTGTAATCTTAAGGTTCAAAACACAATTATTACACCGGGGCGGTGGGGTAGCCCATTGGTTAAAGCGTTTGCTCGTCATGCCGAAGACCCGGGTTCGATTCCCCACATGGGTACAATGTGTGAATTCCATTTCTGGTGTCCCCCGCCATAATATTGCTGGAATATTGCTAAAGCGGCGCAAGACAACACTCACTCACTCACTCAATTATCATACCCGTGTGGAATACGCCACCATCGAATAACGGTTCCTTGTTTTGTTTTTTCATGTGTAGCCACCATCTAACGAGCGTGTATACTTTCTTTCGCCCGTCAGTTTAGTAAAGTGTCGTACTATACTCAGTGAGTATGTGTTATGCCACTTACATCTATATTCTAATCGGCAGATGACGCCAGAAAGAGGCTCTGTTTAATACAGTAATGAAGTATGATATGAACCCAGGTATACAGTTAAAACAAATATGGTTTGAAGACTGTGTGGAGCGGCATCTCAAATGTGTCACACATATCACGATCGATTGACAGCACCTGTGATGTAATTTGCTAGAGGCTTATTGAGGATATCAGATGACTGGAACATTGTCTTCAGTTTATATGTTTGATCATCGTCAGAACTGTCAGCTGACTGAGGAATAGAACATATACACATATACATTGTACCCATTCGTGGAATCGAACCCTGTCGTTCAGTTTCAGCAATCTTACTCTCCTCGTAATAGCTGTTATCAACAATTTATCAACAAAATGGTGATATTCACCCGTTAAAACATACAGTAGGTTAGATTCACCTTTGATGCACACCAGTGTCACATTCACCTGTTACATAGCCTACAACGTGATTACATGCACCTGTTATTAAAGGAATAATAAGATTTATTCTCCTTTTTTAATTGGCTGTCACGTCCGTTTCAGGTACTTTCCACACTACCCCTGCCAGGAACGACGACCATGCAGCCGTCAAACGACACCCGTCGCAACTCCAGCAGCACCATCCCCTACCCCCGGGACGCACAACACCGCCGACTCTCCAACAGTCTCTCAGCTGGAATAATAACGTTGGACCCAACCATGAAGGAGTGGACGGACCGTTACATGTACAAACGTAAGTGAGTCGGGGGCAGCTGTATACTGAGACAAGGGCCTCCCACATGCAGCTGTATGTAATATTACAGAGGCATGTATAGCTGTAGGTAAGACGGGCTGTGTGTTACACAGAGGCATCTGTAGCTCTCTGTAACACGGGGTCGGGCGGTGGGGTAGCCTAGTGGTTAAAGCGTTCACTCGTCACGCCGAAGACCCGGTTTCGATTCCCCACATGGGTACAATGTATGAAGCCCATTTCTGATGTCCCCCTCCGTGATATTGCTGGAATATTGCTAAATGCGGCGTAAAACTAAACTCAATCAGCGTCGTAAAACCAAACTCAGTCAGTCAGTCAGTCAGTGTAACACGGGCTATCTGCAGTTGTATGTATCAAAGCGTACCTACAGCTGCATGTAATAGTTGTTGTCTACAGCTGCATGTAGCACTGGTGTCTGGATGTAAAACAGGGGCACCTGCGTCTGTCTGTAACACGGCGTATCTACAGCTGTGTTTAATACGTGGTGTATACAGCTACATGTAACTCAGAGGCGCTTACAGCTGACTGTAATACGGACTTTCTACAGCTGTCTGTAATACGGACTATCTACAGCTGTCTGCAACACGGACTATCTACAGCTGTCTGCAACACGGACTATCTACAGCTGTCTGTAACACGGACTATCTACAGCTGTCTGTAACACGGACTATCTACAGCTGTCTGTACCACGGACGTTCTACAGCTGTCTATAATACGGACTATCTACAGCTGTCTGTATCTACAGCTGTCTGCAACACGGACTATCTACAGCTGTCTGCAACACGGACTATCTACAGCTGCCTGTAACACGGACTATCTTCAGCTGTCTGTAACACGGACTATCTACAGCTGTCTGCAACACGGACTTTCGACAGCTGACTGTAATACGGACTTTCTACAGCTGGCTGCAGCACGGACTATCTACAGCTGTCTGCAACACGGACTTTCTACACCTGTCTGTAACACGGACTATCTACACCTGTCTAACCAGGTGTATCTACACCTGTCTGTTACACAAAGGTACATGCAGCCGTCAGTAACACTCTGTATCTACAGTCCCCCGCCGTGATATTGCTGAAATATTGCTAAAAGCGGCGTACAACTAAACTCACTCACTCACTGTATCTACAGCTGGATGTAACACGACCTATCTACATTTGTCTGTAACAGGGTGTACCTCTGTGCAGCTGAATGTAACTCAGAGACAACAACAGCTGCCTCGAACACGACCTATCTATAACTGTAGTAACAGCCCTATGAGACACGTGTTAGCATACATACTGCCACGGCGTTTCATAACGGTGTCACTAGTCTGTTCGGGTATGAATAATACATCACATTCCAGCCTTGTCACTGACGTGGCACATCTCCTGTAATAATGCTGTTCAAAGTATTGCAAATCTGATATGATAGCATTGTCACCATGGCAACTGGTGCCACTGGGGATATTTTCTGGTTTATTAGTATTGATTTGCTTGTGTTCGATATGGTTTCGATAATCCTGGAGATTCTAACGGCATGCGGTATCCGAACTGGGCTGTTCTCTTGGACAGTGTAGTTGGTACCGGAAGAGATATATGTGCTGTGTTTAAACGTACGTAATCAATTTACTGGAAATTTTCTTCTGATATCAATACTCCCAAAATTAGACTTGGTCCATTGGACAATCGAAGAGATCAGAGTACATGATACCTCCCCCCCCTCTCTCCTTTCGGTTTGTCAGTTTTTAAAGTGAAATAGAACATATACCATTTATAAAGTTGATTATACATGAAATTTATCATTGGACATGTATAACGATAGTATCAAAACGCACCAATCTATGGTCGTGAAACTACACTAGGTTGGTATTTGTTGTACAGTAGCTCATGTGCATGTGTGAGTCGAAACACCTTCATTTGTAGGGGAATGCAATATCTGAATATATTGATAATTCATTAAATTAATCATTAATACTTTTCTTCTTATTTTGAGTTGATATGAATAATTGAAAGCTAATGAGTAAATTATTCATATTATGGAGACATTCGCACATAAAGAAGTGTAAGAGATCGTCTTAAAGACAGTTGATAGCTCTGAGCGTCATTTAGAATGAATGGAGTAACACTGAAAACGTTTGTTTTGGGCATTAAATGATATTATGGGGTTAAAAAAAATCCAAACCTGAGTCAGTTGAGTACAACACTACGGCCGGACGCCTCTTTCCGTAATGGAATTGGAGTTTATAGAACACCAGAGATGATGTAGAGAATCCACGATTACATAGTGATGACCGGCCAGAGAAAGACGCCATATTGTTTCTTCAGTAAGCCTTTTCCAGGAGGGATAGAATATTTCATTATCGCGGACTCTTTGGCATTTAAGACAATAGCTTGTTGGGTTTCTGACATCTGATAATAAACGCATCAGGCATATCTCGTGAATCTACCAACACCAAAGAAAGGAGACTGATGTAAAGGTTATGATCTCCGCTTTCTGAAATGCCGAGTTTGTCATCATGGTAGACTCTCTGGACCAAGAGGCCAGACAATTGTGGAGTGGAAATGAGACGAGCAATAGTGGGAAGCTTAGGAAATGTGTGCTCTTTGAAAATACCTTAGAGGCATTCGAACCCACACTCACAGAATCAGACAGCTAATCCCCAGCACACAAAGTCAGCCTGATCAAGTCCAAATCTGTGGAAGGTGCGCTGGCTGAGTGGGTTAGATCGCTGACTTTGTGTGCTGGCGATTAGGTGCTTCACTCTGAGAGTGTGGGTTCGAATCCCGGATGGAACTCAACCCCCAAAAGTACTAGAATCTGTACTTTACTGAGAAAGTGTAATCCCAAATATAGCGTGTTACAACTGTAGGGCTGTGCACCAATCAGTCATCACCATGGCTACAGTCTCTGAACTCCTCCAACACCTACTGGTCTGTTCTCCTGGTCTGTTCTACTGGTCTGTTCTACTGGTCTGGGGACAGGACACGGACGGCAAATAGTCTATGGCACATCAGTTCGCTTCAAGAACAGAGTTGCTTCCCCTGGTCACGCCAGACACCTATGGTCTTTGTTTCTAATCAATGTCCTCTCCGATTGTGTTTCTAAGTCTGTCAACATGGTCTGTTCGTTGTTGTTTTGTATCGAAGTGGTAGACATCTCAGTCCTGCATCACTTCTGGGTATCCGCCATCATTAAGCTGACAGGCTGTGTTATAACCTATTTAGTTCAAAGTGGCGTTAAACCCAACTCACTCACCGAGGGACCGTTCATAAGTTATGGCTAAGGGGGTGATGATGATTTTTATGGAAAAGCATATACAATTTGAATGACCAACCCCCTAAAATGTATGTACAAAGTAAGTGACCCCCCTGTATGTCATGTACAAAGTAAGTGACCCCCCTGTATGTCATGTACAAAGTAAGTGACCCCCCTGTATGTCATGTACAAAGTAAGTGACCCCCCTGTATGTCATGTACAAAGTAAGTGACCCCCCTGTATGTCATGTACAAAGTAAGTGACCCCCTGTATGTCATGTACAAAGTAAGTGACCCCCTGTATGTCATGTACAAAGTAAGTGACCCCCCCTGTATGTCATGTACAAAGTAAGTGACCCCCTCGTATGTCATGTACAAAGTAAGTGACCCCCTGTATGTCATGTACAAAGTAAGTGACCCCCTGTATGTCATGTACAAAGTAAGTGACCCCCTGTATGTCATGTACAAAGTAAGTGACCCCCTGTATGTCATGTACAAAGTAAGTGACCCCTGTATGTCATGTACAAAGTAAGTGACCCCCTGTATGTCATGTACAAAGTAAGTGACCCCTGTATGTCATGTACAAAGTAAGTGACCCCCTTTATGTCATGTACAAAGTAAGTGACCCCTTTATGTCATGTACAAAGTAAGTGACCCCCTGTATGTCATGTACAAAGTAAGTGACCCCCCTGTATGTCATGTACAAAGTAAGTGACCCCTGTATGTCATGTACAAAGTAAGTGACCCCCCTGTATGTCATGTACAAAGTAAGTGACCCCCTGTATGTCATGTACAAAGTAAGTGAGTCCCCTGTATGTCATGTACAAAGTAAGTGACCCCCCTGTATGTCATGTACAAAGTAAGTAACCCCCTTATGTCATGTCATGTACAAAGTAAGTGACCCCCTGTATGTCATGTACAAAGTAAGTGACCCCCCTGTATGTCATGTACAAAGTAAGTGACCCCCTGTATGTCATGTACAAAGTAAGTGACCCCTCGTATGTCATGTACAAAGTAAGTGACCCCCCTGTATGCCATGTACAAAGTAAGTGACCCCTCGTATGTCATGTACAAAGTAAGTGACCCCCCTGTATGTCATGTACAAAGTAAGTGACCCCCTGTATGTCATGTAAAAAAGTAAGTGACCCCTCGTATGTCATGTAAAAAAGTAAGTGATCCCCCTGCATGTCATGTACAAAGTAAGTGACCCCCCTGTATGTCATACGAGTTTCCATTGTGAAACATTTTAATGAAAGTACTTTCTTCCAACTAATGATGTACCTTAACTTGAATGACCGTCACCTCGCCAGGCTGCACCACCTAATCCCTTAATCTCACGATTTGATCAATGGTTGATTAGGCTCACGTTGATATATAATTACTCTAATTGTCACTGCATATTGGGATTGCGTAAATCGATATTTGATGGCCACGCGGGTTGGTCTGGCTGTGACAGCTGGAGAATATACAACAGGTAGATCCAGCCTTAATTAGCCCCATTAAACCATCGTCTCGTTATAGAGACACGCCCATACTGACAACGTAACGGGAGAGACATGGGAACATGGTCACTTCTGTCCAGTTGCCATCAGAAGGCTGGACATTACATCTGCGTCCCGCGAGAGCCACACCTAGATACCGATAAATGATATACGATGCGTGCGCATTGTTCACGGGTATCCGATAGCTGCCGTTAATGTGCAGCCGTGTTATCAGGAGGCATGCATGGGAGATACGGGTAGCCTCTGTGTTGCACTACACCCAGAACCAGCCCCAGTGTCCCGGGCCCGTCCAGCGTCCCCCGCCCCTCCCATCAGTTGACCAAGTCATGGATACCTCTACGCGCGTTAAAGGGAAGCTCCAGAGAGCCAATGTTGTTCAACTGGAAGGCGTGACTTCAAGTACGTACTCTTTAAATCTATTTAACTTTAACTTTTTAAATTAGCATTCCGAAAAGTACTAGTAGTTATCTCGTCTTTGTCACAACGTTAGTAGTATGTCGTGAAGCCTCGACATTGTCTGAATGCATCAACGATATTATGTATTGATTTGTGATCGTGTGTCCTACCGTTGTCATGGCAAACAAAATGGCATTTTACTGATAAATCCGCCGTGGAGTATGTCGCATGTGTCGCATGTTGCTGATGACACCGAAGACAGAGAATTGTGTTAATTCAAGTGAAATATAGTTCCCTTTTTGAACATTTACTTGCAAGGTTGTATGCAAATACATAATTATCAAGGTTATGATATTACAGTGGTGGGCGACAACAGATGCTCATGTCGCCTAATGGTGTAGTGCTGTGCCGTTACTGTCAACGTGTATTGATCGATGCTCGCATCTGTAGAGGATAAACGATCTAGGAAGTTGCGTTTCCGTTTGAAGTGGTGGGACAAAAATAGCTTCCGTCCGATTTGTGACCCATTTAGATGTTACATTTGCATGGGAACATGTGTTAGTGTTTCAAGAGCCAAATGACATTGTGGTAAGTCCTTATTGTACGACAGGGGAATTCTGTGTGTCTAAGGTGTGGTTAACTGATTAAGCTTAAACTCACTCACAGTTATGAGTAGGGATTGTTTAGCTCCGCACTGAATGATACTTGACCTCTATCACGACATGTCAGCTTTTTTGGAGTGAGTGAGTGAGTTTAGTTTTACGTCACATTCAGCAATATTCCATCTATACTAGGCACATAAAGAAAATGTGCATGCAAAAATTTAAAATATAAATTGATCAAACCTGTGTAGACACATAAGGATTCAAACTCAGAGATTAATGACATGTATCCAACATGCATGCACGTGCCACGTTCTGTGACGTCAGTGGGTTCGTCCTTGAGACGTGCAATACGTTGTTGCACGTGCATTCCGGGAAAGAGAAACAGAGCAAATGAATGCCACACAATACTGTCACTTTGGAAAGCTCAACCCCTGCCCTTGCGATCATTCAAAAAATTAAACGGCTATTGCAACGCATGGTATGCCAAGGCTCACGTCTGCACAACGTCCGCTTTTAACAATATTCCAGCAATATCACGGCAAGGGACACCAGAAATGGGCTTCGCACATTGTACCCATATGTCGAATCGAACCTGGGTCTTCGGCGTGACGAGCGAGCGCTTTAACCAATAGGCTACCCCATTCGTGACCAGCTCGTGTTATTCCGGGACAAGCCGAATCTTCTTGGAGGTTACGGAAAGGGGCGAGTGGTGACGAATGAGGCTACCCGTCACCCCATTATACCTTGGTGGCCACGTGGATGAGGATCGAGGTTTCACAGTATACACTGACCTCGTGTTGTTGTTTTGTTGACATAAATTCTGCCACGTGTTCACATGCATCACACTGAAGATATCCTTTATGTACCAAACACATTCATTTTCCTCGTTGGAGTGTGTAGGCTGTTATACAGAACGAATTAAGTTGTGTATCTTAGCGATGTTTCCAACCATGTCAGATTGTTAAGGTGAGGTGAGGTGAGGTGAGGTGAAATTGGGTTTAACGTCGTGCTTGAGAATATTTCGCTCATATGACGACGTGCATGCGTGTGTACGTGTATGTGCGGCTGCTTGTACTAGCCCAGACTAAAACTGGTTTTATAGTGCTAGCCCACTAAGATACCATGCCGCAGTGAAGCATGAATACCCCACTCAGACACATTATACTGACTCCGAGCCGACCAGTCCTTGTTGTACCCATTAATGCCAAGCGCCAGGCAGGGACCAACAAATACCATTTTTTAACGTCTTTTGGTATGACGCGGTCGGGGATCGAACCCGCGACCTTCCGCTCTCTGGGCGGACGCTTCAGATTGTTAAGAATCCATGTGGTAATCACCCCACTAATGTAGTAATCTATTATCATCTATATGTCACGGGGGGGGGGGAAGTGATCCTCTTTATCCTCACTGACTGACTGACTGAGTTTGGTTTTACGCCGCTTTTAGCAATATTCCAGCAACATCACGGCGGGGGAAACCAGAAATGGCTTTATCCTCACCATATCCATCACAGTTCTTCTTGCATAAGGCATTGATATAACCATGCAGTACGACCACCACAACGACCACCCATAAACGCACGCACCCACGCACGCACGCACGCGCGCATGCACACACACGCAAAACAACCCCAAACAACGCACATGTTGTAATGTCGATAGGATATTGTAATAGGCCATGTGAAACTAAATTCACTCCCAGTCATCAGTCGCTTTTAAAATTTTGATCTTATAACTCAGTGGCGGGTGGGGGGGTGGTTCAGGGGTTCGGACCACCCCCACCCCCCCCTGAAAAATGACTTAAGTCCACATTGAAAAAAAAAATTTGCGTTGGCGGAGCCAAGGGGGTTCGGGTGATTTTAACCACCCACCCCCTTTTTAAAATTCCTGGATCCGCCCATGTAACTGGATAAAAATTAATTGGTTTCAGATATATCACCAAAACGGCGACCAACACAGTGATGTTTTATACCTTTATCACCTGTTATTCAAAAAGGTATTCTTGACACAAAATGCTCGAACTTTTTCGATTTGTTCATTTCAACGCCAGTCTTCTGATCCGTACAATTGCTCAGTCGAGTCGTGCTCCATGTATACAGTCACCATTGTCGTATAATGTATACACAAAGTGAGAATAGATTTATCATCTCTTAGGTATGTACTACAAGCAGACCCGACAAACGTTGGAATGTTAATTGTCTGCTCGTGTTCCCACGACCAAGGTGCGCTAAGGGTTGCCATCCCTTACAAGAAAAACTGTAGGTCGTATACTGCAAGTCAGCGTCGGGGAAGCGTAGCATGAAGAAAGGGTTGAATTAGGTTATCCTAAACTGTCAACGATAAAAACTGAAATTAAGTCGTTCTCAAAAGGTCATGACTAATCGTCAAAACAAACGTCCATATAAGCTTTATTAAAAAATAGCTTTGATTTCGAGGGTGAGCATTAACCACATGCGTAGCTAGTGATTAAGTGTCTGGCAAAATAATTGATAAAATCATAAAATTATAAACGTTATCAAAACGTTATGCGCCTGAAACAGTTGCTGAAACACAAGTTAAGGTGAAAAACACAAGTATATTATATCACCGTCAAATATTATATTCTTATTTGTTTTATTTTAATCCACCATCAAACGCGGGGACATAGCTTTATGTTTGTACCTGCCCTGCAGATGTCATGGTAGCCTGCCCAGTGTGGTACGATCTGAAACATTCAGCGCATTGGTCTAACCGTATGAGGGCCACACTCTGTAAAAACATAATTGTACGTAGACGTTACTTTCATTTACTTAGATGATATCTTACCTCTACGTAGAAGATACATCCATCTCCATACATTACATTATGATCCTGTCTATGTGTATGTGTGTGTGTGTGTGTGCGCGCGCGCGCGCGTGTGTGTGTGTAATGAATCTATATGAGTTGAATTCATTTCAGTTGTGACACAAAAAAGCAAAATAAAAATACAGGACATCACTACCACCACACTTACAAATTAAACTGACTGAAGTTTGGAATAATTTGGCAAGCCCAGATCGCCTCAGCCTCTGGACTTAAAGGGGCGGTGGGTAGCCTAATGGTTAAAGCGTTGGCTCGTCACGCCGATGACCCGGGTTCGAATCCCCACATGGGCACAATGTGTGAAGCCCATTTCTGGTGTCCCCCGCCGTGATGTTGCTTGAATATTGCTAAAAGCGGCGTAAAAACCAAACTCAGTCAGTCAGTCTGGACTTAAATGTTAGTCCACCCTAGTGTAAGGGATTGATATGCGATTAATATTCAGTGATTGATTTTCAGTGATTGATATTCAGAAATAATAATTTTGTTCGCAGACTGTTCAGAATGGAAAGTTATGTACCCAGAAGCAACGGGAAAACGTCAGTCGCCGGTGAACCTGCTATCACATGACGCCGTGTATGACCCTTCATTGAACAACTGTCAGATGACCTTCGCATACAGCACATCACGTGACACCGATATATTTAACAACGGTCACACATTGGTCATCTACCCGAGGTCAAAGCAAGGTAATTTCAGCAAGTTTCCATTCCAGCTTTTTGTATTTCAAAATTTGATTGCGTTTTCGTGCGTCATGATAAATACGAACACTGATTTAAGATGTGTCGCAAAGGAAACAAGGACAGTCCAAATGAGAATTTCCAAATTTTGCATCACCTCTTGGGATGTGTAACAAGCCATTGCGAATCAACATATTGCAGGGCAAACCATCGCTCTTCGATGGCGTATCATCGTACCCAGATGGCCTATTGTGGGTTAGAATTGGTCTTCAGCAACCCATGCTTGTCGTAAGAGACAACTAACGGGATCGATGGTCAGGCTCGCTGACATGGTTGACTCATGTCATCGTATCCAACTTGAGTTGATTGATACTCATGATATTGATCATTGGTCCAGACTGTTTTGATTACAGACCGCTGCCATGTAGCTGGAATACTGCTGAGTGCGGCGTTAAACAACAATTTTTTGTTGTTGTGGTGCCAAGATGGCGGCTCATCTTAACCCAATGTAATGTTTTCAGTTGCTGACTGGACTCGACAATTTTCAAACAGCTACAACTGCCTCCGTGGTGTAGTGGTTAGAGCGTCCGCCCGGAGAGCGGAAGGTCGCGGGTTCAATCCCCGACCGCGTCATACCAAAAGACGTTAAAATATGGTACTTGTTGGTCCCTGCCTGGCGCTCGGCATTAATGGGTACAACAAGGACTGGTCGGCTCGGAGTCAGTATAATGTGTCTGAGTGGGGTATTCATGCTTAACTGCGGAATGGTATCTCAGTGAGCTAGCACTATAAAACCAGCTTAAGTCTGGGCTAGTACAAGCAGCCGCACATACACATACACACGCATGCACGTCGTCATATGAGCGAAATATTCTCAAGCACGACGTTAAACCCAATTTCACCTCACCTCACTTCACCTCAAACAGCAGCTGGGAATTGTTAGCTGCGGCGTTGTTGTTGACAAGCGGCATTTGTTTACATGGGGCACTCTAACCCCACGTCATCATGTTCAGATCGAAGCTGAAATGGTCAGACCGCGGAGCTTTAGTATATCCTCAAAGGTTTGTTCTGAAAACAACATATCCTTATAACAGAACAGTTGACATCTGTAAGTTCTTCCCTTTCTACAAGCACAGCGCTGCACACACACAGAGATGTATGTTTACAAGTTGTTCTGTTGCTTCCGACAGTGTTGAGCGGGGGTCCCCTGTCCCACGGGAGTGAGTACGAACTGGGGGAGATCCGATTCCATTGGGGTCGGGATGACTCCCGGGGCTCCGAACATACCGTCAACAACAAGGCGTTTCCAATGGAGGTAAGTATGTCAAAACACCATGCTAGTAAATGGATACATCGAACGGGGTGGGGAGGCGTGGGGTGAAAGACCAGGTGTGTTGGTGAACGTTGTTTTCCACTGCGACTATAGTATGTTTGCAGTGAAAACGTACCGATGAATTTCACTTTAAACAAAAACGTAAATCAAGTTAAGTGAAATTAAGATTGCGAATCCTCATAATTTTACCTTGCCATATGAACATTTAAATCTCAGAATTTTTTTCAACTTAGGATAAAAGTTGTTTAACAAACGATCATAGTTTCAAATCGCTATTATTGGTTTGTATTACAAGGGGGTGAACGCAGTAGATGGAACAGTGAAACAAAGCACGTGCGGTACGTGATGAGCGTTAACTTAACCCAACACTACTTGTTCTCGATGTTTCATTTAAAGTGCATACCCCTTGTAACACAAACCAATAATAGCGATTTGAAACTATGATCGTTTGTTAAACAACTTTATCCTAAGTTGAATAAAATTCTGAGATTTGAATGTTCATTTGGCAAGGTAAAATTATGAGGATTCGCAATCTTAATTTCACTTTATTCTGATTTACCTTTTTGTTTAGAGTGAAATTCATCGGTACGTTTTCACTGCAAAAACAGACTTCAATAGTCACAATGGTCTGAGTATTACGTTTCTGACAGACAGACAAATCTGATGACGCGAGCAGCGTTCCCGGATCAACAAAGTCACACCATAGGCGGAAGGTCTAGGACCTTCGATCCCCGTGTGACAGTAAATCATACCCTCGGCTCGGCTGACGTTCTGAAATATGTATCTAACCGTTGAAGAAACTCAATTTATGCCAGTGGCGCTCGGCATTACCTTGCGTATCACAAAACCTGGTGAATTCTCATTTACAATTCGGGCTACAGATATGCACCGAATAGAGCGAGTTTGAATGATAATATAGTTGCACGTTAAAAGGTGGGAATAATAGAGGGTGCTCGCAATCTTTATTTCGCACTTTATTCGGTATACAATCTAACCTGAGATTTGTTTACGGGCATATGTCGTGATTTGAGCGAAATGGACGGCAAAATTATTGAAAGCTTTTCACTGAGTAAAAGACCAGGTTAGTGATAATTTCAACACTGTCACAATGGTCTGAGAATTACGTTTCTGGCAGACAGACAAATGGCTGATGACGCGAGCAGCGTTAAACGCGACGACATACACATCAACAAAGTCACTCAGTGGAACCAATGGAATCTCGGCATCGTCGATTACCAAGAGAGTGATAATTATGGCCTCCCTGGGAATACCGAGCTAAGCGACAAAGTCGATACGGAGATAATCCTCTGTGACTTTATAGTCGGCATTTCCTCGCACCCAGACAGCTTTTGACTTGACTCATGTTAACGGGCCAGGCCACCATCCTATAGCGAGAATATCGCTGTGTGGAGCGCTAGGCAACAGACAAACTTAGGTATGGGATACGGTGGATGTATTCTACACGTCTGTTGTCAGACTGTCATTGTCAGACTGTCATAAGCCCTGGTGCAGGGTGTAACATCCTGCCCGGGTCGGGGACAAATCTTTGATTCATCTACATCAGCACGATTTCATTTTTACATCGTGACATATTGTCTGATGACATACAGATGTCTACAGTAGTGACACCACTAGCTGAAGGCTCCTTGCAGCGTCTGTCATAGCTCGCATCCTACCGTTACCTAAGTAACATTCGTCACAAGCTGGGGACATTCAAGGACAAGTTGATACCTTCTGGCAGCAGTCGTCGCCGCTGTCGTCTTTTCGTAGTCTGCAAAAAGCAATCGTGACCTGGTGCATCCTGGACAAGACGACACATTGCAACATTATCAGTGCTCGGACCTTTCCGTAACCTAAATGCAGGTTAATTTCGAATGGCACGAGTTAGTCACGAATTGCCCTTGTAGTATTCGTCACAGCTCGGGTCTTTCCGTGACCTTCTAAACGGTCAAAGGGGACGAGTGGGTCACGATTTTGACTCACGAATGGACGAATGGTCATGAAGCCAACAAATAGAATAGAGTGGTGACGAATGCAGTATGACATGCCGACTTCTCATTAATGTAATGACGTAGTTCGTTGCAACGTTATGATCACACCGCTTTAAACATTCTTTGAGTAAACGTTTCTTTGAAACAGAGGTATGTATATATATATATATATATATATACGTGTACAAAAGACTGGAATATTTAACAAGGAATCTTCAATGTCTAATGTGGACGTTAAACTTGATACTCCTCATGAAATATAGTTATACCACATCTGATATTTAGTTGCACTGCACACATCCACGCGTGCATATATAAATGGTTTGTCTTTATCTATTAGGTGCAACTTGTCCACTGGAATACCCGTCACCATGACAACCTGGAGGACGCCTTGGGTAGGCCAGGAGGCGTGGCTATTGTATCTCTATTCACGCAGGTGAGTGACATATACAGGATCAATGTCTAGACTGGAAGCAGTCTCTGTTTCAAAAACATATTATTGAAAAATGAAAAATATTTTGAAAATCGAAGGTGAACGAAGTGTATTCCGAATGCCGTGATATGGTTTGAATATTGTCGCAGAAAACACGGTTCGTTCTTTAAACCAAACTGACAGGCGCTCTTCGATATACCTTTACTTTTTAAGTGTAGGAATTGAATTGCATCTATCTAATAATTCAAAAGGTGTGTTTGTGTTTATATTTCTGAGGGGCGATGGGGTCTCTTATTTGACATGTGCCCCGCCGTGATATTGTCGAATACCTCTAAATATATTAACACAATAATCATCATTCACTGACGTTTCTGTCTGCAGATAGGCCGGGAGCATCAAGGATTACGAGCTATCACCGACGGTCTGGAGGATGTCCATTATAAGGTAGTCGATGCTCTAATACCAATCTAAGAAATTTTATCAAATATTCAAATTCATTTGGAAAAATCATTATTATTTTTTTGTTTAGGGTCGTCAGAAATCCCTACTGACCGGTTTCAACCCTGCGTGCCTCCTCCCGGGTAGGTGCGAAGTAATTTTCACATGTCACATGCTGTGAATGTCACGTACAAAATCACATGTTCCTAATAGTTATTTGTCACATACGTAGACACGTGTCGCATGCATGTGTCATCCGGTGTCCTATACAGTCATGTGTTACATGCGTAGGTACATGCGTGTAGCAGGTACTGGTCAAAGGTCACACATGTAGCCACTGTCTCGTGACTTTTGTCATGTCATAAAAAGTTTTTCTCCTGTTTCGTGTAAGTGTTCACCAAGAGCTGTATGTTTACTTTCAGACCCTTCGCTAAGAGATTTCTGGACGTACGACGGCTCGCTCACAGCGCCCCCTTGTAGCGAAGAGGTGACGTGGATCCTATTCCGGTACCCTCTAATGATCTCACATCCGCAGGTACACAAGATGTGTTCATCGACTTTAATGTTGCAGCAATGTTCCTGCTGTGTGACGTCGGGGTGCATTTCATCCAGTCAGACAATCCGATGATGGATATAAGCAATGATCACCCGTGAAGATCCGGGTTAGAATTGATCTTTAATAACCCATGCTTGTTGTGAGAGGCGACTAACCGGATCGTGTGATCAGGCACGCTGACTTGGTTGACACATGTCATCGTATCACAATTCCGCGGATTGATGCTCATGCTGTTGATCACTGGATTGTCTGGTCCAGACCCGACCATTTACAGACCGCCGCCATATAGCTGGAATATACCTGAGTGCGACGTAAAACTACACTCACTCACTATAACTGACTGACTGACTGAGTTTGGTTTTACGCCGCTTTTAGCAATATTCCAGCAACATCACGGCGGGGGACACCAGAAATGGGCTTCACACATTGTACTCATGTGGGGATTCGAACCCGGGTCTTCGGCGTGACGAGCCAACGCTTAACCACTAGGTTACCCCACCGCCCCAACTCACTATAAACAATGATCCATTCTATCAGGGTATATGTTTTTCTTCTATATTATGGAACACATAATTTAAAGACCGCCTCCGTGGTGTAGTGGTTAGAGCGTCCGCCCGGAGTGCGGAAGGTCGCGGGTTCGATCCCCGACCGCGTCATACCAAAAGACGTTAAAATATGGTACTTATTGGTCCCTGCCTGGCGCTCGGCATTAATGGGTACAACAAGGACTGGTCGGCTTGGAGTCAGTATAATGTGTCTGAGTGGGGTATTCATGCTTCACTGCGGCATGGTATCTCAGTGGGCAAGCATTATAAAACCAGCTTCAGTCTGGGCTAGTACAAGCAACCGCACATACACATACACACGCATGCACGTCGTCATATGAGCGAAATATTCTCAAGCACGACTTTAAACCCAATTTCACCACCACCACCACCATAATTTAAAAATAATCTACCGGGGTATTTTGCTTAAAACCCAGTGTGTATAAGATGGTTTAAAGCGTTTGTAAGTGCCTACAGAAAGTAAGCTGCAAAATCTCCTTGTCCGACAGTTTAGCATACTGAGTCTGGTCACGTGGGTTGTCCATATCCGCTTTCCTTGGGAGGAACTGATTTTAACCAAACTATGTTCATCATTTGTTGGCAGATTGAGGATAACTACTCGTCCCTTTCCGTAACCTGAAAGTAGACTCGTACCCCTCTCGTCGCCATTTTATTGAACGCGGCTCTGTCTGAGCGCAAAATTGCAGAGAGAAAGAAATAGTCTAGTCGCCGAACTATTTTCAAGGGCATGTAACTCTAGTTTACTTGGAAAACACACATGGCATCCACGCCAAGGAAATTACCTCAAAGGGTATGTTTAACATGCTTGAATACTTTCCTACGCCATAATGTTAAAATATCCTCGTTATAAAAATTCAGGAAACCCAGGAGGACTATGCAATAATTAGAATATACTTGAATTGCCTGGGGAAAACATTATGCAAGCCGAAATGAACAATATTTCAAAGACCTCTTTTGACCCAATTTCTTCTCTACATACGCGCATTCTGATTGGCTGGGGGAATATTTCTCCCGGACATGGCTACGAGTGAGGTACGAGTCTACTTTTAGGTTACGGAAAGGGACGAGTAGTTACGAATGCCTGTCCGTATCACCACAACAGTGCCACACCAACACAACACTGGTGTGTATAAGCACGTATCACATGGAAGGGTATATGGCCCTAGTGTCAGTAACACATATACCATACAGATTCATTGGTAGTATTGACCTGAAGAACCAATTGCTTTCGCAGAACCTCTATAATTGTTCTTTCCCCACAGAACTGCTATAATTGGTTTTACCCATGTCACCTTTGAGGTTATTCTATCAACTTTTCATTTTCCATGCATTTAAAAAAATGTTGAACTTTGAGCAATATTTCGTTGCTTTCATTTAGTTGTCACTGTAACAATCATTTAGCGTGATAAGCTGCAGCCTATATACCTTGTGTGTATACTGTTCCTGTATATGTGTACAAGCACAATGGTTTCTATGACGTTTCTGACATGTTGTACTAATTTAAAGTTGATATTATGTTTTGTATTACAGTATGAAAACCAAAACCGTTGGACATTTGCTTGTGATGTTGGTTGTCATGCCATTGTTCAGCATTGTTAATAAAAGTCGTGTATTACGTTGCGTTCAGCAAAGTTCCAGCCAGGTGAAAACTGTCGACACAAATCATAGTTTAACACGGTGTGAGGAGTCAAACTTGGATTACGTTACACAAAATGGTCTTATTGCTACGACAGTCGTAAACCTATGTTAAAGCATGGGTGTTACAATCACCTTAGCGCTATGCTTATCGTAAACCCATGTTAATGTATGGGGCTACGATCTCACCTTAGCGCCTATCGTAAGACTATGTAACAGGATGAGCGTAAAGTACGAGTATCTAAGTGCTAAGACCGCTTTGTGGAAACGGACCATAGGCCTTCAGGGTTGCAAGCCAACTACAGGCTACACCACTGATTAAGCCCGATATGTTCTACATATTGGTGTGTGAGCGAGTTGGTTTTACGCCGCTTTTAGCAATAATCCAGCAATGTCACGGCAGGGGACACCAGAAATGGGCTTCACACATTGCACCTAGTGGGGAATCGAACCCGGGGCTGCGGCGTGACGAGCGAACGCTTTAACCACTAGGCTACCCCAATGCCCCAGACACAGTATGTTGATTCAGAGCCAACCAGTCTTTGTTTTCCTCTTCATTGAGGAAGGATAACACGTACTATCTGTTTCATCTCGCTCCGGATAGACTACATAGGCGTTCACGGGACCGCTGGGGAGACCATGCCATGTTGAAAATGTGATTACTTCATTGGTAAACATAGGTCTCCCCTATAGCGATAGGAGCGGCGGGGTAGCCTAGTGGTAAAAGCGTTCGCTCGTCATGCCAAAGACACGGGTTCGATTCCCCATATGGGTACAATGTGTGAGGCTTGCTCCCGGTGTCCCCCACCGTGATATTGCTGGAATATTGCTTAAAAGCCGCGTAAAACTAAACACGCTCACTCGCCCCATAGTGATATATACCGATCAAGAGAGTGTGGTGCTATGTTCATGTATGACTGAGTATTGGTTTGGGGCACTTTACAAATGGTCTGGCAATATCACGTCGAGGGACTCGACATCTATTTTTGAAGTGTACCAGTGCACGGAATTGAGCTAGTCTTGAGCGTGACAAGCCAACACGTTAACTACTGGGCTACCCTATGGATGAATGAGTGTGGTTTTACGCCGCTTTTAGCAGTATTCCAGCAATATCATGGTGGGGGACACCAGAGATGGGCTTAACACATATACCAATGTGGGGAATCGAACACGGGCCTTCGGCGTGACGAACGAACGTTTTAACCACTAGGCTACCCACCCCCTATGGATGAATGGGTTGTGCAGACAGCAAACTGTGCATATGTACCACAATTCAGTGAATATACCTGCTTAAATTAATCTTTGGCAACTCGGACGGGATTCAGTGGTCCGATTCGTGGACCATATGCATCACCATATTCCTTTTTCGATTCTCATTGAGTCAGTCAGCAGATTGTCTGGTCCAGACTCGATTATTTACAGACCTCCGCCATATGGCTTGAATATTGCAGAGTGTTGCGTTAAACACTAAACAGGCCCATTTCAGTCAACTGTCGCCAGTGAGTGGTCTTCACAGCGCATTTTATTGCTGGAATATTGACGAGTATTCCACAAAATCATACCCTGTTATCAGATCAGGTTCGCAAACAGTTGGTTGGCGGTATTGACCAATCCAGTGTTTTGAATACTGAATAAGTTTCATGTTGTTGTGTGCAGTATTTCAGTTACATTGTCATGACTGTTTGATCAGAAAAAAAACCCAACTGAAAGGTTAATTTCAAATTACTTTGGCTCCCAAGAAGATTGGACGCTGTATGAGGTATGAAACAAGAACCACAATCGAGGAAGATGTTGATACCCCCGTCACACTTGAGCCGGAAAGAGCCGGAATAAACATTTCTGGAGATTCCCGGAAGTTCGAACTGCATTCTAAAACTACTTACTGCATTCCGAATGCATTCCAACTATTCGGGGCAATTCTTGTAACATGCCCGAATGTTTTGAACATGTTCAAAACTTTCGAGGTACATTCGAAGTGGAAAAATATCGAACGGCATTTGAGGTACATTCGAACTGCATTCTAAGTATTCCTACTGCATTCTTACTATATTATAACTACATTCTAAGTATTCTGAACATATTCGAGCGAGAATAGAAAAGACAAACCATTTCAAATCCTGTCAGAATGTCTCGAATGAGTCGGAATGTATCTCGATTGCTGCTGGACTTCAGATGGAATATTGTTCAAATGTATCGGAATATTTCGATAGAAGTTGGAATACAATTCGAATGTACCTCGAATACACCTGGAATACATTCCGAACGACCCGAATGCTTTTCAAATGATCACCGACGTCCTCGGAACACCGCCGAATCGCATGAAAACGTGGCCACCTGTCACTGAAACGTCAGATAGGATTGGGAGTCGCTTTCTTACAAAGCTTGAAAAAAAATGTTGATTAATTATTTTTTGGGACATTCTCTCCCGAATGGGGTTCGAATTTTGGAAATATTTTTTTCTGTCTGATTCTCCTCGATTCCTGTCAATTCGAAATAAGTGTAAAGGAGCCTTAAATGAAGGAGAAACGTCAAAAGAGACACATGTTCCAATTGGATGAATTTTGGTGCTGACAAACCAACCATCTACAGAATCTGGGTTATACCTCGAGCTGACCTTTATCCTGCTGTCTTCAACAACCTGGGTATAAGTGCAGTCCAAATGGACTGGATTGTCAGACTTAGACAAGCTGGATCCTTGTTCACAAAATCTGTCACTGGACTGTCTGATCCAGCCTCTATTGTTTACAGGATACCATCATATGACTCCAATATTGCCAGTGCCCCTATTTAACAACAAACAAAAGCAATGAATCACCGCCATGGAAAAGTTCCGCTCCTGGATTCCCTTGTACAAAATAATCCTAGTGCTGCGATGTGTGTCTATGTTAGGGGACACAAGAAACGGGCATTGCCAGGGTTTTGTGGATTCCCTTGTACAAAATAATCCTGCGATGTGTGTCTTGTACAAAATAATCCCAGTGCTGCAATGTGTGTCTATGTTAGGGGACACAAGAAACGGGCATTGCCAGGGTTTTACACCACCCACACATGTGCCTCATGCACAAATGTAGAGAATGGATGCAGAAAAAAAATTCACTGCATCCAGAGGGACGCACAATATTATTCACTGTACCCACAGCACATCTATGACTTTTCTAAGTGTTTGGTTGTTTCTTTCGGAGCAGTTACCTGCATCATTTCACCCATCAGTTCATGTCATCAATTATTCATTACAGGCTCTAAAGAAATTATCAAAAGATAGTTCTCTGCATCCTTACTTCACAGGACCCTTGTAATGAGTGAGTAAATGAGTTGGGTTTTACTTTTAGCAATATCCTAGCAATGTCATGGCTGGGGAAACCTGAAATGGGCTTCAGACATTGTGCCCATGTGGGAAATCGAACCCTGGCCTTCAGCGTGACGAGCGAACACTTTAACCACAAGGCTACCCCACCGCCCACCCTCATAATACCCATAATACCCTTAAACTAATAATTAAGGGTTCCCGGCCTCTGGTCCCGTGGACCCCTATGTTTGTGAGTCGAGGACTCATACTCCTGTAGCCAATAGGATAAGCTGCAACCTCTAGGCTACCCAACATTCCCTTCACTACCCAATACAACAAGAAAACAAACTCATCACTTGAAGTATTGACAGCTTTAATCATAAATATAATATTTGGATGTAAGTGTTGCATGGCCATTTATCTGCTTTGGCTTCAGATAGAGGTTATAAACACTGTTACCTGTGAGAAGGCAGGTCACTGTGACATTGGACAGATTCAGTACAAGAACCTAAAAAACAATCTGGTACTGACAAGGAAACACACCGCAAGTGATGACTACAAAATTTTGGCCGTATTGCAGAGAACTATAAACAATGCAATAAATGAATGTCTACATTTAACAGTGACAGGCCTAGAACTTACTAGAATGCCCAATGCTGCTTAAAACCTAATGGGTGAAGTCACCCGAGTAAGATTGACATATGAACGTTTAAAGCTAACTTTCTCAGAATAGACTGTTACACACTGCACCTACTGAGCGTAGTAAAAAGCCTCTAGAAAGCCATGTTGCATTGACTGTTAAACCTCATCAGCCTTCCGCAAATGTGAAGAGACTGGACTGCTGTCATGAAGGACATTTGAGGCAAGGTACATACATATTATACATATTTAGGAAAGCTTACGAAGTTCCAGCCATGTTCATCAAGCTAAACCTGTCTTGAGTAGAGCTACTTGAGAAGCAAATAGACCATTTAGACCTCATATAGACCAGGCTTTCAAAGTCTGTATGGTCCTTCTGTGCATGAACACACAAGAACCAGACCTACTCCAAAATCAGTTCAGTCAAATTTGCTTTTTTTCTAAGGAATTACAAAATACAAAAGGTAGGACCACAAATAACTACACACTAGCCATATAATTAACTATTGATCATAATCATTAAATATTATCAGCATTGAATGTTTACTTTGATTACATGAGTTGGTAATGCCTGACACAATCATTCAAGTAATATTACACCAGAAGATGTGCACACATATCAATATCATAATCAATGCTTCATATTCACCAGTAATGGAAGCTCGCAAAAAAGGTCACCATGGTAATAACATCAGTAGCTAATTCCATGGCAACCATATCATGAAGACATTATGACATAAATGGACACACTACCAACACCTGAGATCAATACAAGTCCTGTGCTGACAACGTCCCTAGCATCATGCTACATAAATACACTGACAAATTCTGGACTGATTCAAAATGACAGCTGGCGTTTTCCAAAAATAAATTACGATATGTAATATCTTACTCATCAAAACAGGTGCAAACTTACATAAAGGTGTTGGAAATAATACTGTTATATATACATCAGTGACATTACAAATGATGCCATGTATCTAAGTCAGTCATTTGAGTATCTGCGAGAGTGGTGGTGGTGGACCATGAGATATACTGCAGCCAACAAGCATAGCCATGTGGATGCTAGCCTGACTACCTTAACATATGACGTGCTTTGTTCAGGTATGATGTAATGACCACCAGTTAGGATGAATTATCTCCCTTGTCCTTATGTCTATTGCCTCACTGCTGGGCAAGGAAGGTCCGGATTCTCTGGAGAAGCTCCTTCTTCACATTGTCTGGGACGAGAGCTGTCAAGAAACACAGAACATTTAACATAACCACAGGCAAAAAAACCTGAATAAGGCTTATGCATGATTGTATATTTCATTAAAATAATATATTAATGAAGTAACTACAATGATTTAATTGGCACAGAAGTTTAAGTCTGGATCATCAAAAGGTATGGACACACCTATTTTCACAAAAGCACATCTAAATTATCTGTCTGAAGCCCAATGGAACCCTCGAAAAAATTGCATTTCTATTTCTGATAAGTATATAGGTCAGTATGTTATTGTCATGTAGTGTGGTATGCATCCAGAGTAAAGCATGCACATTGTGTTGCACCTCAATCTGGACAACTACAGCTACAGCTGTGTATAATACATGTCTAATCATGCTAATAATATAAGTCTTGAAGATATCTATATCATGAATAGATCTTGATATTAACCTGATGTGAGAGGAAAGATTAAAGTGACCAGTTTGGAGAATCTACCAAGATCATAATCACGTGATGAAGCTGACTGTACAAACATAGTTGCTAGCAATGATTCTGGGACGGTGACAAACGTGATGCATACAACACAATGTATCCTGGGAGCTAAGGGGAGGAAATTTACACAGTGTAGCATGGCAACTATGGGCGGAAGCTCTGTACAGTGTTTCCTTATAGCTAAGGGAGGGAACTCCGCACAGTGTATCATTGCATCCAAAGGAGGCATCTCAGCACAATGTACAAGTATCCTTGCAGCTAAAAGAGGCAACTCTGCGGTGTATTCCAAGGGCTAAGGGAGGCAACCCTTCACATAAGTCTTTGTAAAGTGTTCAGTGCCTACCTCTGCCTTTAGGTGTGATCTCCGCCACTAGGTCGTCAACAGTGATGTGCTCCAAGCCCTTCTGTTGGACAATCTCTGTGTGATAAGACAACAATAATCAATACACAACAAAGGAACAGATTCAAACTTCTTGACTTGTACAAAGCCGTACCATTCTGTGACCATGTGACAAGACCATGGTGAAGCACAAAATGGCTACTATCAAACACACAGTCAAGATATCTAGACATACATATTCCCTGTACATGTACCCTATGTTCTGTAAATCACTGTTTCAATTAAGTAAGTATACAAACTCTACATACCCTGACTACCTGGTTACTGAGATAGAATGAAGATGAATGAAGATTGGTTGAGGTGTGTCTATCCTTTCACTAGAGTGTGTCATATGAAAAATGACAAATAGAATCACAGGGGATCAAATTCTCAGTAATATTCAGCATAGGAAGAGGCATTCCACAATTACAGAAACTTGTAAATCAAGCATTAATATGATGACAGATATTCCTCAAAAGGTCCATATATTGAAACTGTATTGAAGCAACACTGTACAGCAGTTGGCTTTGATTTCTCACAGTGAGGAACAACAATTCACTGAATTCAGAGACTGTGATATTTCACAATGCTTTTGAGAATCTCCTTGTCAAGCACATTATGTAAACACAAGATATTTTACATGTTTGCTATGGTTCTAATAAAATATGTTTGAAACATACCGGTAAAATTGGTGTTAAATGTTTCAGGCTTTTCTTTTGGTTTATAAGAAGGGTAAAACACACCCTTGAATCCTCCTGAAAATAGCCTCTGCTGTGTTTTAACCTACATTAGACTTATACATTGTGTTGTCAACCATTTCTGAGTTATCTTTGATACTTTATGAAACAGTTTAAAAAATTAATACAAACTTAAACTTATCATTTACACGATGCTAAAGAGAACCCCTCTAGAACACATTCACATCAGCTGAGCAGTAGATGCATGTTTATCATGCTTAAGCTGCTATCAGCAATCTAGATAATGGAATCTGAGTCTGGAAGACAAGGCCCCGATTTCTCGAAACAAACTTAAGTCTGAGTTTTGACTCAAATTTGAGAAAACGCAGGGAAAAGCATTTCCCAGAATGATCTGAAATCGATATCAAACCCAAACATAGTAGACAATTTGTGTTTGGTAGATAGATTACTTAAGTTGTTTGGGGCTTTTTGTTTAAAAATGCAGTTGAATTAAAAATTCAGCTGTTTCAAATTGTCAAACTTAGTTTGAAATATGTGTACAAACTTAAGTTTGTTTCGAGAAATCAGGGCCTGATGTTGACAACATGAGCAACATTCTGTGCTGTTGGTAAAGGACATATCAAACTAAGAATGTATAATGTTCTATAACCATATGACCTGTGAAGGTCTGGGTCAGAATTGGTCTTCAGTAACCCATGCTTGTCGTAAGAGGCCACTAATGGGATCGGGTGGTCAGGCTTGTTACCCAATTACATAGATCAATGCACGTGCTGTTGAACACTGGATTGTCTGGTCCAGACTCGATTATTTACAGATCTATAGCCATATAGCTATAATATAGCCGGGTATGGCGTTAAACAACAACAAACCAAACTATAGCCATATGGTCACAGACAGCCTGCTGGCGAACTTTGCTCTAGTTTTGTAGGCTGTGACTTCACACAGAATATTACACATACTTCACCCAACACCTGCAACAGTTAGTATGCTGTGACTGCAAACAGGCCACTGATCAGTCCAAGTGCTACATCCATACCAGCAGCAGTTTTAGGCTGTGACAACAAATGGAACACTGCATGTCATGTGTGTAGACACAAGCAGCAGCTTGTATGCGATGACCACACGCAGAGCACCACATACATTTTACTCAACACCTGCAGTAGTTTGTATGCTGTGGTTTGTGACCTACTACTGCAGGGACCATCTGTACCGTCATGTCCTCAGCATCTACTGTCAGATATGTCAGTATACACTGAGGGACTCACCCTTGCAGTACTGTTTGAGTTCCTCTCTCCATCCACATTCAATCAGTCGAGTCCGCAACAACTCCTTCAGTCTGCATGAACAAAACACCATGTATACAGGTACCATTCTACAAAACACCAGATATTAATGAATCTTAACAGAAACTAGTTAGCAGATTATTCTGTTTAAGATCAGATGTTATGGTAGTGAGATTGGACTTGTGCCTGTACTACTCAACATTCTCAAGATTTAAATCTTAAATTGTACCCCACCTGTCTCTCTCGCCAGTCTCAACCAACTTCTGGTTAATGGTGGCTCTCATTTGAGCATCCTTGATCTTCCTTTCTTGAAGGCTGAAAGAGTCAACACATGTTTAATTATGTATTTTATTTTATCCTTAACCCAATTTATCTTTAATTAAATACATCATCCGGAAAACATTCCCACACAAGTATACATTTGGCTGGATGTCCTGCGACTGCAGCTGTAGTATTCTTGTCTTTTCCAGAACATTTGAATGCTTAATATTGGACTAATGTTACTGGACACTGTGTTAAATCTAACCATGACAATGACAACTACACTATTGATCTCCACAATAAGTATACACCTGAGCAGAATGTAAAGATTATTCTACTGTATGTGTAGAGATGATTTTAACCAGTTCAATTTTATGAATGAAAAACTGGAGAACGTAGGATCCAAAACAAATTTCCCTTGGGACAATAAAGAATTATCTTATCTTATCTATGAATAAGTATGAAAGTGGGCACGTGAAGAGATAAAGTTTCTTTTTAAAAATCATGTGATGTTAGGCAGTTATTCATCCCTGTGGCAACTGATCAGCATGCGATATTGTCACAAGACTTTTGAGCTCAGGACACTCATGAAAAGTTTGTAATAGGCTCTGCTACACTGGCATGTTGGCACAATGCCCACGCCTGGAGACATGGACAATGCACCTCACTAGCACGTTGATAATGTCCTCATAATGTTCTTGTCCTCTTTTATGGCACCATGCCCTCAGTAAAATTAAATCCGTAGCCTAAGTCAGTTTTCCTGTCGTGCACCATGCTTCAGTGTCTACTGGGTGGTCGCAAAACACCACGATCGCAAATTGATTGACACCTATTTCACAGTAAGTCTCAACTTTTGTCCACCTGTTTCAAAAATTCTTTCAAGTGATGATAAAACGGCCGGAATAGTCTACACACACACGGAAATATCCACACATCAACCTAATTAACTACAAATATATTTACTCCTCGTAATATATCTTAAATTAGTCCTTAATTTGAAAATCTGTTCGTATTTCACACAGAACTGATACTTACTCCGCCATCTTGGAATTTCAGACTCCTTGAAAGAAGAGCTCCACGGGGAGTAATCATTATATACAGACAGTCGACCATCCCTCGCGCACTGGCATGCGAGTGTCATTTTTGAAGCAAGTTCTAATCAAAACATTAGAGAAACACTTCTTTCACTTGCTGACGACAAGTTTATAAGAAAAACATAACAATAACATAATGAAATTTAGACAATGTCCTTTGCTCTATATATTAACGACGGATGAAAGAGACGGATCCATTATTTTAACGGGTGGAGTTGGGTGGTTGTCGACATTACCATAAAACGTCAAATCGGGGTCCATGTAATATATTCAAAGGAATCCAGTCGGTTTTTCCTGATAGAAGACACCGATAACCATGTTATTTATTTTAGCATATCTGGGTCTCCTGTCTTATTTAACTTCCCGATCTCTGACCTATATTTGTTGATGAAAGAATGATTTGTTATTTCTCTCATCGAATACAGAAATGAAAGGCAGTCTGGAATATAATCGATCCAGGACCAGACAACCCAGTGATTGATATCACGAGCATCGATATTCTCAATGGGGATAAGATGACATTCAACAACCAAGTCAGCGATGCTTAACACCTTGCGACAAGCGTGGGTTGATGAAGATCAATGCATTCTCACCTGGATCTTCACGGCTCATTGCTTAGCATAGCATGAATGAACAGAACAGGCTTCGCGACATTCCTTGAATTCGTTCCCATTGATGCAACTTACAACTTATCTCAACCACGCCTAACTTCTTTAGGTGGCCTTTAGAAGCTGGTATGATGCAGAGGAACAATCTTTATAGATCTAGTTTTTATTTCCCAAAACACACCCTTCGCATATATACAATTCTTTATTATCAAGAAATAGCTCATTTAAAATAGAAAAAATCTCCCAGGGATAAAAATATACGAAATGACTTATCCCCGATGTGGTGTTCATCTGTGCCTTAAATTTGATGTCAATGCCCGGGGTAAAACGGAAAGGTGTGTCCACTTTTAATGAATATGGCCCGAGGACAAGGTTTATACCGACCAGCTGGTGTCCCTTCCTGGTCCAGTCCGTCGTGCAGAGAATCCTTTTGGAATGTATTCTCATTTAGTTATGAAGTAAACTTGCTGCTGTCTATTAAAACAGTTTAGCTGTGTGAACAGCGAATCCAATCACCGTTGTTGTGATAAATCTGACATCGTCACTTTATTTTACGAACGAAATGGTAAATGTTTCAATATGGTTCACTGATTTTCTGCTGATAGGCAGCTTTTGTTACAAATCAGGTCGTCAACCTTGTATTGTGCATAAAAATATAACTTTTAGAATTACGTATGCTAGTTTTAAATTTTATATCAGCCATATTCAAGCTGAGTTGATTTACTGTCCATTGTTGACAGAATTTATAATGTAACTTAATTTATTATCAACGTCTGACTAATTTTAGTCACGATATGTGGCTGAAATATTGCCATAGGTGATTTTAAATTTTAACTCACTTACTCACTCAACCTCTCGTACACAGTTGTTAACAATTAGATGGACGAAGAATTGACCAACACTGTCGTATACCCGCTGTTTGGATCTATCTATCTATCCGAGAACACCCGGGTTAGAATTTATCTTCAGCAACCCGTGCTTGTCGTAAAGGGCGACTAACGGGATCGGGTGGTCAGGCTCGTTGATACATGTCATCGTATCCCAGTTGCGTAGATCGATGTTCATGCTGTCAATCACTGGATTGTCTGGTCCACACTCGATTATTTCCAGACCGCCGCCATATAGCAGGAATCTATCTATCTATTGCTTCCAATAGAGGTAGTAATTAAACAGGCTTAACATGTTTCTTATCTGTTTTATGTGTTTCCCCCAAATACGGTCGGAACATTGTTGCTAAATATTTGTATGATTTTAAGTGTGAGACAAAATGATCAGTAAAATGAAAAGATCATAACAGATCTGGGTTTCATTTTATATAGACACTTTTATTTAAATACAATCGTTAAATGAGAAAGAATAACGATTTGAGGTTAGTCTGAATCACTTGGAATCTACATAATGATCACTCCCTTGTGTTTACACATAGTAACGTGACGTCACAAAACATGCTCTATGGCGGTAGTGGTCGGCCGCACACGTGGATGTAACGATCACACTGCGATGACAGCGCCTTTAGCGTGAAAGGAGAGAAGCCAAGAATGGCGTATTACGCGCTTAAAGACACAGGTAAGACGGTGCACTAGTTCTGTTTGGTTGTCAATTTTCCTAAACGCAGAATTTTGTAGATTAGTATCGGGTATGTCATTAATGCTAGACGTAGTATTGCCACTATTGGTTGGCCAAATATTAATTTTGCGTTTTTTGAATGTAAAATATGAACCATATACCAAATGCATGTATGTTGACTGCTGATGCAGGTAATGAGTTTGTAGAACCTTGACGATAGTGGAGGGTGCTATTCATTTTTACAAGGTACCGTTTCTGAAGAAATGCCAGGAATTACAAATGATCAAAAGGTAGGATAACCTGTCTGTCTAAAGATCCAAACATGGAATATTAATTGTGAATGGTTATGAAAGAAAATATGAAATGTGTAATTAAGAAATCTAAGAAAGTGAATAGTTAGTTTAATATATATCTGTGAACAAACCTGGTGGAAATTTTGCTAAACAATGCCAAAAATTAATTACAGATTTTAGTAATAATTACAATGAAATAAGAGATTTCATAAATTGAGAATTTTAAGTTTATTATAAAAAATTCAAAGAGCCAATTCAGAAACAATAAGGACCCCAAGAGTTTATAAGCTGTAATTTGGCATTGTCACACTTTATAGGCCTATACAAATTTCCATATTATGTATTGTTAAATGTTATACTGAAGATGAAATACTGATCCTTGGTCTCATTATATGAATAAATGTCAAACTAGGATAAATACAGTACATTACAATTGCTTTTGTATAACAGGCAACAATAACAGAACAAGCTTATTTTGGTTCACATGAGAGTGCATTTAATCCAGTTCCCTTGTCAGGTAGATGTAGGTAGGACTGTATGTGTGACTTACAGTGGCGGACATATTCTGGTGGTCGTGGAGGTCAGTATCAGCCCACAGCCAGTCATGTGAGAGGCTCAGTATTGTTTGTCCCAGTCTTAGCTTAATGCACCGGGTAAACACTGTCGTTGACAGTGTGTGTACTTATCAGGGTTTGGCACGTGTAGAATGTCTTCGGATCTCAGCTGATAATTGATTTGTTTGGAGCTCACTTGATAGGCCACTGGAAGCCTTTCAGGTTTTGGCTTCAGCTGAGATGGAAGACAAACAAGTTTCAGGACTAACCACTCAACATTTCCTTCTACTTTCAGGTTGGTTGGGTAGCTTAGTGGTTGAAGGGTTCACTTATCACACTGAACATGCTGAAGGCTAGGTTTGATTCCCTACTTTGGTACAAACCATGAGCCTATTTCTGTTGTACCGTGCCGTGAGATGTAAGAGATATATCCACAAGGATAATTGGTTGATATCCATTCAGTTGTTGACATAGGCCCTTACGACCACAACTGTACGGATATCGACTGATGCACCGAGGAAAGGGTGGATATATCTCTCTTATTCCCCAGAGGGTGGTGGGGTAGCCTAGTGGTTAAAGCGTTTGCTCATCATGCCAAAGACCCGGGTTTGATTCCCCAGCAGGTGTGGAAATAACCCATTGCCCAACGCCCGAGTCCAGTGTTTTTTTCTGTTGGGCAAGCAAATTTATATATCACACTGTACCGGAGTCCAGTTGACTTTCCAATATTAATTATGTTGTTTATTTAAAATTCAACAAGAAAACGGACGGTATAGTGGAAAAATTATCAGGGCAAGTGATTTTACATGTGCCACTGTACTGGAGTACACTAGCAATTTTAAAGTTTTTTTCACCCCTGCCCAGATAAATAAAATGTGTGAAGCCCATTTCTGGTGTCCCCTGCCATGATATTGCTGGAATTTTGCTTAAGGCAGCGTAAAACTATACTCATTCACTAACTGTTATATCCCACTCTGGTCCATTTGACATTTAAAAAAACTGTTTTGTTTTGTATCCAAATTAGACATTTTGGGTTTAGTTTAGTCTCTTCTTAATTCACTTTTACCAATGTTTTGATAGACCCATACTAAGTACGTTGACTCTGGACATGCACATTGCACCCTTCTTACTCACTTTCTGGGTAGCTGTCCACATAAGTTGAAGCATGTATTTCACATTTGTCAATAATTCTGTTGTGATGTGAAATACAATCAATGTTTGACCAGTGCATGTTAAACTTTCTTCACTAAATCACAAAGTTTCCGTTCAAACAAGAAAATCACCTTCTATGATAATCATAAGCCAGTATGATAATATCAGATAATAGTATCATAATGCACAGTATTTTATTTGCTGTCATGCTGGGACCTGAACTTCAATGCCTGAAACCGCCAAAGTTAATTATCAAGAGTCTCCTAGACTCTCAAATATATATAGACCTTGATAAACCCATGGAGTAGAGTGTATGTTTAATATTCAGTTGGTGAGCTGGTGATATAGTTGTCAGCTCAAGAGGACCTTGGTTTTTGAGTGTTCAGAGTACATATGAATATGGGTATAGCTGCTAGTTCTACTTATCTTATGGCAAACTGGGTTCAGCGTGAAGAGCAAGTTGGTATACATTTCAGGTATTTCAGGTATTTGATAAGTCTTCCATCGTGTGTAACAGGTGAATCAATTACCAGAACCAAAAAATGTAAACAAGTCTGTTTTCATTGATGTTTAAAGCTGCAGCTATATCATCACGGGCTGAAAATATACAAGTGCAGGCCATACTGACCAGGGCCCCGTTTCACAAAGCTCTCATAAGCCTAAGATCTCGTAACTTTTCTCGTAGCATTCATACTTCCTATACTGTGACATTGACTACAATAGTCGTAGCTTTGTGAAACGGGGCCCAGTAGTGTAAAGTTACAATCCACACCATTTTGGGGGCAATTACACAAAATAACACTTTATACCACATGATCCTTATTTTGCTCGGAGGGGTGGTGAGGTAGCTCATCACATCAAAGATCCGGGTTTGATTCCCCACATGGCTACAATGTGTGATGCCCATTTCTGGTGTCCCCTGCCGTGAAAATTGCTGGAATATTGCTAAAAGTGCCTTAAAACTAAACTCACTCACTCCTCTTAGCAGCTATCATGGATTGTTTGTTTGTTGTTTAACGCCGCACTCAGCGATATACAATATTATTTTTCAGTGATTTCTTTTACACTAGAGTCTGCAATATTTCTATTCAAACCAGTGGTTGATGGACAGACATTTGTTTGTTGTTTAACACAGTACTCAGCAATATTTAACTATATGGCAGTGGTTTGTAAATAATTGAATCTGGACCTGACAATCCAGTGATCAACAGCATGAGCATCTATCTACACAACTGGGATACGATGACGTGCCAACCAAGTCAGTGAGCCTGACCACCCGATACTGCTAGTTGCCTTTTATGACAAGTATAGGTTGCTGAAGATCAATTCTAACCCAGATTTTCACAAGTCAGCTGTCATGGAAGCAGGGGTTCTACCCTGGAATCCAAGTTTGATGCTGCAGTTTTCAGCTTTATCACAGCTGAATGTAAACAATAGCAAGTGAGTAAGTTTACATTTTGCAATATTAGCAATATTCCAGCAATATTACAGCAAGGACACCAGAAATAGGATTCACATATTGTACCCATTTGGGGAATCGAACCTGGATTTTAGGCATGATGAGCGAACGCTTTAACCACTAGGCTACCCCATTGCCCCAGTAAATAGTCAGGATAAGACATTTCAGTTGTATGGGTCATTAGACTAACTGGGGGCATTTCTGGTTTCTCTTTATATTCTCTCTCATTGAATGATGATTTAACAGCAGGGTATGATGTCGTGTGTTTTTTCACTACCTGCAACCAAGTAAGTTGAACATTCGCACCATCAAAATCTGGCCACACCATGTTATCAACAATCTGCTCGACAAAACAACTTGTCTACCATTTCCAGTGATATATTGCAGGGTGACCCCTGGCCTTCCATGAAATGTCACAAGATTATATACACAGTGTGTGGTCTATGTACCTGATTAATGAGCATGAAAACAGACTTTTGTACATTTTTTGCTTCTGCTAATTGATTCACCTGTTACACAGGATAGAAGACTTATTGTAAACCAAAAGTCACTGTGTTCTTTAATCTGATTGGTTGAAAAACGTGATCAAATGGTATTTGATTCCCGGAAATTCTCTGCGTATTAATACATACAAACATCGCTCACACAATTGTATTGTTACTTTGTCAGCTGTGATGACGTCATTAAAATCATATTGTGACGTAAAGTCCGAATGACGTCACAAATCAGCAGTTCCAGATGCTACCATGGGAGACAGCCAAAATGGCCGACTGATGACATTTCACTGCTCCACCTGTACTCAATGTCAATGAGTGCAGACACAAAAAACGTGTGTGGACCTTTTGGTTTACTTTTGTGTTTACAGTGTCGATAAACATCATGTGTTGGCGAATTTCCGGGTTGTTATTGAGTATTTGAAGCACGGGAATATTTCATTTGAAACCTCCGGCTGACGCCGTCGGTTCCAAATACATTCCTGTGCTTCAAATACTCAATAACACCCGGAAATTCGCAACACATGATGTTTATCTCCTAATTAAATACCTGAAATTTATACCATTCAACTGCTTGTAGTGAAAAATGTTACCTGCACTGGGTGCAGCCTGACAATAACAGTTACCTGCACTAGTAATGGTGCAGAATGGATATTGCGATATTGATCCCTGATAGGTATTGACAGGTAGAGAGTTTTATAGAGTATATTTCTCCTTCTTTAGCCTTTTCTTTCCTGTTGCCCGATTTTGCACTTGTCAGATGAATGGACGGCTCATTAATCCGTGGACATCACATCTTTCAAAATTGTAGCACCAAGGGACAAGCAATATACAAGTACTCAGTGACTTATGGAGGCATGAGACCCTTCAGATCAAAGCTTAGTAAAATCTATATCTTCTTAACCCTTTGGGTTTTCCAAGGGGAAATAGGTACTGGATAACCTATGCTTGTTAGGCTACTAAATGATGGTCAGACTTCGTGACTGACTTAATATCGTCTCACTGTACCCTGACTTTGGATGTGCCTCATTTTATCAGTCAGTGTTTTTTTCTGTCTGATAAAATGGTTTACAAAGTGATGTAATCTAGTTTGCATATTTACTAAGTGTGACGTTTAACAGACTAAACAACATAATTATGTTTACAGTCCTAATTAGGCAAACTAGAGTTTATCTTTGACAATCTGAACCCTTTGAAGTATGTTAGTATTAGGTGGTAAGAATAACTTTATTATTGCACCTTAAAAACAACAAACTTGTTTGTATGTACTAGGTTTCTGGGTAATTCCCAGTTCAAACTTACAAGACAACAGCATGCACCCCCACACCCCCACAAAGTCAATATTTACAACCACTTAAGAACAGCACGGATCAGTTTCCATTATAAAAAGTGATTTACAGACACAAGTCCTTCGTACACGTCCTAATATGTCAGTAAGTACGTCTGTAGATTATATGTGTTCATTGACCATGAGTGGCTCCATTGACGTCCTGTATGGAGGTAACATGGCCCGTCACATCTACAATACAATCTCCTGGTGGATTTGTCAGTATTGACAAGAGGATCAGTCAGGTCTAAAGACAACGCTGGTAATAACTCGAGACCAGTAGGCTAAATGCTCTGGAGAAGCATAGTGGATATTCTGACGGGAAACAGCAGTATATGTGTGTCGGGATAGACGTGGAGAGAAACCCTGTCATCTCAGCTGAGGTATGTTCAGATCTCTATGAAGGATATCAGGATATACGTGGATTAGGATAGAATTGACTTTGATTGACTTCAGTTGGATTAGTTTGAAGGAGATGATGTTTGGTTCTGTATGGCAGAGTGCTATGTAGTGGGTAGTGTTTAGAGCTGGGATATTCAGGTGCATACAGCCCAACCATAGCAACAAGATGTTCAAAATATAGTTATTACTTGTGAATATTAGTCCGAACTGTTTGCCTGACTTGTAAAACAGGCTTACCTGGCATTCGGCTCCTATGTTGAAGAATTTGAATCTTTAATATTTTCACATCAAGGATATTACAGATTTTGGATTTTCAAAGATTACAAATGTTTCAATGATTTTTGTCAATTTTTTGTGACTTATACACTGCTAATTTTAAGAATTTCTAAACATATATTGTGATTGTCTCAGTGTAAAAATGGTGTGTTATATGTTGTATATGTATGTATGTGTTGTTTCCAGTTGTTGCAAAAACACAAGAATATGTAAATGTGAGATAATGTTACTAATCTAAATATTAACCCCCTGGATGCCACAGGGACATATATGTCCTTCCCCTTCAACCCTCAATTTGAAGTCGAATAAAAATCAAAATATCCCACGCACACAAATACACTTCACAGTTTCGAATTCTTCGGGAAATTTCCTGTTTCTTGATACCATCCACTATTATTTTAGACAAAGTTCAAGTGCTGAAAATGACCTTTCAAAATAGGCTTCATCGAAAATGTGGGAGTACATTTTTGACACAAAATCGCGATTCACAGCGTTATTTGCTGTATGTTTTGAAATGTGAAATCGGATAATTACTGGGAGTATTGAATTTCAAAAATAACATATTCATGATCACTCATATCAGTTTTACATGAAATCGCTAAAGTAAAATTCTGAAAGCGTTGCCGATGAATCTAGAATCGGTTGGGATGTTTTCGAAAATGCACTTACACGAGCGCCGTGGCTTTCGCCATATTGGATAGTGTTTACAAAATCACGCGTTTGAAGGCGGTATTGAGATGCATATTACATCACGTATATTTCATATTCAGCTTCGAAAAATGCATCAATAAACTCCCCATACATTTTAGACTCAAACTGCAAGTGGTCTTTGTCACCAATGCCAACTGTCTAGATAAAATGAGGCGAAACATATTTGGTGTGAAAAGCGAGCGCTGTGCTTTCGAAAAGACTGGCGCTGGTTCGAAATGTAAACAAAGACAAAACCTATTTTACACTGTGTAGCATTTTCTGAAATTTTCCAACATTCATCCGTCTATTCATTGCTTGCAATGGCTCAATACCTTTGGAATATGCATGGAAAGAGTATCGTAGCAAGAAATAGGAAATTATAAATAGATACAATGCAATGATTTGATAATTCATAAGAAATTGTCAAAGTTTCCGTGCAGCGATGACGCCATGACTGACGAGGAAAACCCGAGAACGACAAAGCGGTAATTATCTGGATTTCTGTCTTTTTCTCTTACTTTTAGTGAAAGCGATAAAAACATATAACAATACACAGATAGTCAGAATCATTCTGATTACTGCACATCTCATATTTATGGACAAGCGATCCCTGAATCAATGGAAGGGTCCTCCTGAAAATCCTGTGTACCCCTTGTCAGCAAAGCCGCCATTTTGTAAGAAATGGGTCAGCGGTAGTGATGTCATCGTCAACATTGTTGTACATATTAGGCAATTTCTTTGAGGTGAAGGTCGGTTGAACAAGAGTAAACACAAATCGCCTAATCCTTCCGATTACACTGTCAGTATTATGGTGTATATTTTATGCATTATAGTTCAGATACTTTTCATGAAACTGACTTCAGTATCCACATTTAGCCTTGTTCAATATCATATCATGCGATGCATTATAGGGTTTCACGGTGTTTTATTCTTTGAAAGTTTTTGATTGTTTGAATCATATTTACATAGGAAATTGACATATTTAGTGCAATACACCATATTCTAAACCTTTACACAAGTGTTAGAAGATCAAACGTAGCCATAACTGCAATTGCGTTAGTTCGATGATGTACAATATTCAATGCATTTGGACTAATATTGCAGTTTCACATGAACAGGTTAATGAACGGCGATTTAATTCAACCTTATAAGTAAAACTGATAATATTAATGAAAATGATTTATATATGGTATGAAATGTATATGCACACATATTTAAAGGAATTGTCTTGTTTTTTTTGCACATTTGTGTGTCGGTTTATGGAGAAAACAATGATGTAAATTGATTGGCCAGGTGCGTTTGTCGGAGCGTTTTATGATTCACTATCATTGTTTTTCGATAATATAATCAATTCATATTCGATTTTAAAAATATTGTGATGACAGGATATCAAACTCTAACTATATTTATACGAAAATTGTTTAAAAAATATATAAACCATGTCATGTCTTAATTTGGACAAATCTTACATCCATATTCTAATATATAGATGCATTACTAGTTCCATATATAAAAAGCTATCTTTTGCATCTTCCATTGCATACTTATGAGAGAAATAGCTACATAATCATAAACAAAGAAAATTCTTATCCTAAACAAAATATTGGTGTTGTGAAATGTTATTTTTCATTTCACGTTAAATTGATGCCAAACAGGTGCTGGCGTGTTTCTCACAAAAAGATACACAGTCAAACTGTCTAACTGTTGATATATTCAGGACACTATTTAAATGGAAAAATCAGTCATTTTATGTTTTGTCTAAAGAGTCTTAAATTCTGACATAGAAGCCGAGACCTTTCACACAATTAAAGGAAATTAGGTGAGATATGTACTAAACAGCATACCAGTGTCGTCTATTTCGGCGTCAGCAAAATGCATAAAACAAGCAATGACGTCAACTAAAATGGTGTATTATTTTCAGTAATTTCATTACATTTGAAGATATGGCTAGTACTCTGGTAATAACGATGCAAAATTAGTCAAAATACATCTGCACAAACAGGACAATATGGGAATCTAAGAACTAACTTATATATCGGATAGGGCCATCCAAATCGCTATTACGAGCTTTCACATGTAATACGTTGTCATTTTTCTTGTAAATTGTGAAACTACCAAACTGCATCCGCTCACATTGGGGAACTTTGAATTGGGATAGTTTGGTTCACCATGAACATAAAATAACGAAAATATAGCGTCCGTATCCACAACAAATTCTCTCCAAGTGATCTGAGTTACATTGACCTAGTGTTACGCATAGCGGAGTTATGCCCCTTATCATTATATGTGTATGACCTCTCTGTCGTCGTTTGGCGTCATAGAAGAAAATCCATTTTGACATTTATTGTGCGAGTCATTTTTAATGTTGGCGTATAACGTTATGCACAAGCACATAAACCCAATTCATATACACTTATGTCGTTCAGATATCAAGCTGTATTTTCTTCGTTAACACTTTCCGTAAAGATGCCACATTAAAAATTAAGTAGCACAGTGCTTTTATCGGTCTTGGCGATAAAAAGCGGATAAAATTACTGTTTTAACGCATAAAAAATTGGACAACATTTAGCAGTGTCTATTTCTCAAACCGCCGAGGTAGTTGCACTTATATTTATACCAACGGATAGGAAATATAATATTCTACATTTCTGTGTAATTTTATAGCCGTACGTAGATCCAGGACCACGCGAGCGCAATTCTCGCACAACGATCACTTTTCAAACCGTATGGAAATGTGCGCCTGAAAAAAAACTCGGCAGCCAGGGGGTTAAGGAAGGATACTTTCAGTTAATACATAAGAAGTTCTAGTGACATGGCTGATTTTATCATGCTTTTGGATATAATCCATCCATATTGTGGTGGACAGGAACCTAACACTGGCCCAGCCCATTACAAGACAGAGCAATAACCACTAGAGAAGGTCACTGCTAAGTTTAGAAGTACATGGAATATAAGACTAAAACATTCTTAATAAGTCTATACCCAAGACATAACTAAATGAATTGTTCATAACCGACAAGCTGATTCGATCATGTCCATTAATTAGTGTAGTTGATTACAGATAGAAGGTCATGTACAAGATAGTGTTCCTCCATCATCATTACCTACTTCCCCTCACAGATGACATGACATCATAACTCTACAATCATGGATTTAACTTGGATTCTGAACTAACTTATACACCCTTGGCAGGCAAAAAGGATAAACATATTTTTTCTTGTATTTGAATAAATATTTTCTAATTTCAGAGTTATTTTAGCAATTGTTGCAATAATGCACAGTTAAGTATTGAAACCTGGCCCCCTTAACTCATCTCTTTGAGTTACTTATCGCCATAACATTAGTTTCATCGGTGATAATATGAATTGGGACATTTTATTTTCTACATGGGAATATTTGCTGACATTTGCTGCAGATTTGAGATAGAATATCGTCATGTAAACCTGTCCGTATGAATTTTTGATAAACTTTTTGCTGGTTAATAATAAATATGGATCATGTTTTAGTTATTTTGCTTTGTTGAACAATACCTATTAACAAAGTTGGTCAATGTGACCTGACTGTATATGCAAACTGTTGCAAGGTAGAGTGTATATATATTTACGAGATCCATGATTGATATGAGAGAGGTTTATGGACGTGGAAGCCGAGATAACATTGTCCACCATTGCTAGAAACTGGTAATAAAGTAGTAAGCACTCATTGCTATCTGTTCGATCTGTTGTGCATAAACTGTAGGTAAGCTGGGAGCTATGGACATTTCTACAGGCTACAGAATGTGCCAGGGATATAAATTACAATAGGTTTAGTTTCTGTTATGGGCTGAGGCTCCAAAAGTTTACATGTCCTAAAACAGACATAGGTTGATCTGTTTGTTTGTTTATTTGTTGTTTCATGCTGCCGTCAACACGGCATTCAGGTGGCTAACAGGCATCTCATAAATTATCTTGTTATACTAATAACAATAGTCATTCCCTGCAGTGGTATCAAAAGATTCATGCGGATATTGAAAAGCAAAGTTATTCCCCAAACAATTCAAGAGTTAGAGTGATTTTCCGCTACCTGTGTTGGGCATATGACCCATTTATATCGAGTGGTCGGTAGTGGTGGTCCGATTAATTGAAATAATCAAAGATTGGTCGCAGTGACTAAACGACCAAGCAATCGATAATGTTTTCTCATAATCGAACACAAACAATTCTGGAACACTTTTTGCATTAACAATATTTTTCACAAGGTTTTTTTTGTCAGTTACATTTCATAACCACTACAAGCTTGTTCCAAGTCATGATTGAATATATCTTAAAGACATCAGGAAATTTATGTTCCTAACATACTAGTCATCCTTTCAAGATGTGAAAATTGCCCCCCCAAAACCCAAAGAACTACATGTTTTTTCTGTAGGTTTTTGTGCATTAGCAAAAATAACCAGGAAAAAATTCATAAATGACGCTAACCAGTTATTTTCGATGATTGATCAGTTGTAATGAAGCAATCATCAATTATGAGATTTTAACCAATTCCCAGCACTAGTGGTCAGACTCACTGACTTGGATTGATCATGTCGATGTAAATACTGAAAGATTGGATCGTTGCTCATGACACTGATCACTGGATTATCTGTTCAAGATGCGATTACCCCATATTTGCTGGAATATAGCTGACACCAAACACACACACAAACTTCACTTACATGTTTCACGTACTTTTCACAAAGTCTGTGGTTTAGACAACCACTTGTCTCAACCCAAATAAACAGTACTAGAATCTGTACTATACTGAGAAAGTGTAAACCCAAATATAACGTGTTACTTTTCATCCAACTTTTTTTTGTCACAAACTACCTGACTTTTCCTGATTTCATGCAGTTTTGTTACTGTGCAAGTTATCTTGCTTACCAATATTTTGTGATCAACTTTACTGATGCAACACTTTTTATTCCAATACAGCATCTTTACAATCAAGTTGCTGAGGCTCTGCCACCATTATCCTGATCTTACTGATTTCTGTGTAGCTCTTTCATTCTGGTAGACCCACATGGGTACAATGTGTGAAGCCCATTTCTGGTGTCCCCTGCTGTGATATTGCTGGAATATGGCTAAAAGCACTCACTCACTCATTCTGGTACTCTTTTGGGGCTTTTGGGGCCATTTCTGGGGTAGCCTAGTGATATTGCTGGAATATTGCTAAAAGCACTCACTCACTCCACATATGTCGCCAAAGACCTGAGTGGGTTCGTCATGCCCCCGGGTTCGATTCCCCACGTGGGTACAATGTGTGATGCCCATTTCTGGTGTCTCCCGCTGTGATATTGCTGGATTATTGCTAAAAGCGGCACAAAACCATACTGACACTTATTCACCCCTTCAGTTTTGTTGTGTCATTTACCTTTAGTATTTGGAGACAGGCTTAAACATTATTGAATCTGGGCAAGACACACAAGTGGTTCAGTAGCTCACACAAAAGCCTCTTTACGGCCACTTCTCCCACCACTGTACTTCAAAATGTTTTGGTATTAATATTAGCATGTTTTGGTTCGCATATATTTACCAGCTTTTGTTTGTTTTGCAATATTTAAACCTTGACCTTAATATAACATATCCATTTTTACCATGCTCTTAAGTTCACTCATCTCCTAAAATAATCTGTAATAATGAAGGCACCCCACCAAGGATAGCATCCCAATGTAGGTAAGATATTCAAATCAGATTTTCAATATGGCCGCATCAACAGCCATACTGTGAAACTTATTTGTAGCCATTACATTTGTCATTTGTGTTCAGAGACATGCAGTCAACTAAGTTAGCCGTCCAAAAACACCTTTATGACAACACAAAGAACAAAAGAAATTTTACTTTGGCCCTACAAATAAGGAAAGAGAGATTGTTTGGTTGATACTGTCAGCCCTGCAGGTGTGACTGATTAGCGTGTCGAATTCAACTTTTTCATTCACATGTTTTGGGTACAATGTTCACAACAAATTGTAATTGTTGAACACACAAAGCTGTATTACTTGTCATGGATTCTTTCACGCAGATTACATCTAGTTACACCAGTAATGTAATAAGTTATGTGGAGTGGGTGTGTTAATGTGTGGACACACTTGTTCGTGGGAGATTTTAGCAATAGGTCTGTGATAGCAGTGTATGAAATAAGGCCCGACCGAGACGGTCTCGATTTCTGACGGATGGTCTAAATTTACAGCTAGCCAGCCCGATGGTCTGGTAAAAATTTTAGATGTTCCATACATCTGAGTAAATTGACCATATTTGGTCTGGTTAAATCCATTTTGGGCTGGTAACATTTTGAAGTTACCAGCCCTGATGTCTGGCTGGATTTTTGGCTTATTTCAAACACTGGTGATAGGTATGTGTTAAGTGCATGTGCACTTAGAACTAGAGATTGCCATAGCATGATTAATGTTGGGAATTTGTAATTAAACATGAAAAGTTACACATTTTCAATATATGACAAGGGAAGTAGTATTGGGCCAACTGACATTCTGCGAGAGTTTTATTTATATTCTTGAAACTTTACTTTGTTAGTCTGCTTGCTCAAATAGTACAATGTTTATCAATATACAGTTAAGGATTACTTTTAGGAATCTGTTTTGGAAGTCTTAGGCATAAAATGTCTGTTTCAAAATGTCACATTTCAATGTTCATTTTTTTCCAAGTAGAGGACTTTCTAACCCAAACCTTTTTATTATGATTTTCTATCTTACCTTTGGCTTACCTGGTTAAAACTGAAGTATGTAATGATGTTGCTTCTGTCATGGTTGTCCAGTGTTTCATCTGTTTTAAGATTTGTATGAATAAACCCATCTATTGTCACAAAAACACTGCTCACAGAACTCAGGTTTGACTTCAACATACATGTATATGCCATTATTTGTAAAATTAGTATAAGCTATAGAATCTTGTGGATTCTTTTTTATATCATTCACCCCAAATAACCAATCAATTCAGGACCACTTCAAGAAAAAATGTTTTTAAATTTGTAATTAATATCCTCTTAACCACCAACCATATATGTAGTTTTTAAAACAAAAATGAGTTTTCCTGCTGATGGAACAAGAGAGGCCCATTTATGTTTATACATCGTACACATTGCTTCCAGATCTGCATGCCACGGAGAAGATCTTCCACAAGATCATGAGCACAGGAAGAGAAACAGGCCGCTTCTCTGACAAGGCTGGCGGAGTTCTGTCCCCTTGCGTGGCAGCCCCAATCGCAAGTTTCAATCCCCTTCTCGGAAGTCGGAGGTCAGGGGCAAATCCACCCCTGGTGCCACCAAGCTGCAGGTAGGGATTATGGTAGATGATACCGGTTTTTACTTGTACATAATCATCTATCTCCGATATTACAAAGATAATATAAGATGTAGAAGATAACAAGTAATATGACTAGTATGCTTTTGACATTTTGGAAATTAGATGAAACAGGTCAACTTTAAGTGTCAACTGTATATATGTCTTTGGTATTTTATTAGTCAATTATTTTTATGAACAAAGTTTGGTTGATTTTCATTTTTGTAGAAATTGTATTCTATTTTACCATTTTACTATTTTAAGGTGGAACAATGGGCTTCTTACATTGTACCCATGTTGGGATTCAAACCTGAACCTTTCTGCATGACCACTTTGACCAATTCATTTCCCTTTCACCCCCATAACAATTTTATATGCATAACACATAAATTGGCCAATAAGCTAGAAGTAGAATTACATGTTCATAGGGACTCGAATTGTCCTAATTGTTCAAAAACATTATACCTAATGCTTCCTATTTCCTTGCCTCCATGTTATTGTCTATTTGATATTTCATTTGATTTTCAGATGAACCTGAATATAGCAGATCCCAATGAAGCAGTGTTGAAGAGGACCCATGATGGTGTCAACACGTACAGGTGAGTTGTGATGCCTACACACATAGTTTTGTACATCTGCTGTCTGTGGTTCATAAATTACACAATTACGTAAACCTAGTAATATTGTTCCAGGTGAAATCTGTCAGATTTACAAGTTAACTGATTAGTGCATCATTGGTATCTAGTGATAACTAGACTACATTTTAGAATTGTTCCGTAGTGGAAATAGTATCAATGAAGCAATGTTGTCTATGTGACGTAGGCCTGCCATGCCAAGGTCTCATTGCAGTGCGACTTGTTCCACAGTTGAGAAATGATAGTTTTTGATTTGCCAAACATTAGGGTAGGAATATTGATATGCCCCTCTTTATCATACTATTCATCATTTAGTATGTTCACTGAGATACTTTTTCCAGCATGTTTCAGTTTTTAAGCTAAGTTGCTTTAGGGATTGTCTATTCACCAATAGGTACACACACATGGGCTTCAATGTGCACATGTATCATGTGCTGTTCTTGCATAATGTGAACTTTCATTTGAATATACAGTCAAATCCCGATGAGTCGAATTGCTGGGGACCAAGTAATAAATTCGACTTATAGATGTATTCGAGACATAGGTATGTCTATGAGGGTAGAAAAAAAGATGATCCAGTCTTAATTCCTCCGTAAGCATTGTTTATCTAAAATCACTAATAGGGGCACCTTATCAGTTCCAGTCTGATTAGCACAGACAGTGATTTAAAATCACTAATCTGAACAACTCACCTGTCAATGGAGGAAAGGTTGAGCAGCTGGTTTGTTAATTGCATCAGTTTGCTACACCAATCAACTTCTCATTGACTGAGCTTATGTATACAAGATTGCTGTTGTTTGCATGGGAAATTTCCTTCTCGAGTCTGTGTATTTATCTGTAAGGTATTCTCAACTATAACAGGGAATGATAGGGACCCAGGTTTTCGAGTTATGCATAATGGTAGACAAATCGGGATTGACTGTATGTTTGTTTAAATCAGTACCATATTTCATCCCTAAATTCATAACAATTTTTTTTTTTTAATACAGAAATTCTGTGCCTGAGGCTCACACAGGAATGACCTGTTTTCTCTGAAATGGTAACAAACTTGGAAAATAAACAACCTAAAATACTTAATACAAAATAAAGGCTGTGACACTGAAAATAGAACAAATATAATCTTGAAATCATAGAACATTTAATCAATATTTGTCGGTATGGTATCTCAGGCACCATTAGAAACTGGCACTCTTCACAAGAGTTGAGTACTCACTCATAGAAGTCTTTTAGTTATTAAAGTTGTTTTCTGAAAAAAGAATTATTGTATTGTGCAAAAATCTAGTTGTTAGGTGAGAGAGAAAAAAAACAGAAAAAGAAAATACATTTCATATAATTGTTTTTGCTCTACGCTAAATATGTTCTTGTCTGAAGAGTTACATTTGTTCTGACTTGAAACTAAACCTATTGTCTTGTAGCTGAACCTATTGCCTTGTGGTTGAACCATTTGTCTTGTTGAAAGAAGAACGTATTTTATGCACAATTGTTTTGTGAGTTTGTATTCAGTGGACAAAATGAATATTTAGATGCTTTTCGAATGATTTTTGACTGTTCATTGTTCCAGTTTGGGCAGAATCAGTAAACTTCATAAAAACAGTCTTGCCAAAATAATTCTATTTGGGGATTAGGGACTGAAATAAGTCTTATGAAACAGCTGTGGTCGCTCAGATTTAGATGTAAGGATTATCATTTGTCATGCTTATCTGTACGGGCATATTCTGACTGGGGACATTTATCAGTACTTGGCAGAATTCTAATTTATCTTATGGCTTCTATTTATGACTTGGTCAAGATCAAGCCAAATATCTCCACAGTGAAATTGCATCACAATGCTTTGCAGGCCATTTTGATGTCACTAGTTACCATGACATCACAATCAAATGACATCACTCACCTTTCTGCAGCTGAGGCTGGTCAGCTGTACTCACTGACTGTTACTGTTTACATAATAAGAATGATTTTGGCTGATAAAGAGAATATAACCAAGCGTCTTTTGATATCAAATATGTCAATATTCACTGATAAAAGTTGATTACTTTGATTGTCTTAAGTTGATATTTTTTATATCAAAAGACGCAGTGAGATTCTCTATTTCGAGGTATATTCGAAAGGTGCTGGAAATGTGTGGCCATTGATTCAGCTTTGTAATACTGGATTTAGTTGATATACATTTTAACCTGAGCCTTATATGACATTGGTAGGCTTGACAGGTTAGACAGTCGTATTGGTTTATATGTGTTGATGTGTGCAGATCAGGTCGGGGTGGTTAATTCACTGGGTTGCTGTGTGGGTGACAGAATCGATACATTGTGATGAGAGTCGATCCTGGGGGACCGTGTGTTCTATGGCAGTTCTTTATCATGTTAATGTAAGCGTCCCCCACATTAGACCTGGCTCAATACAAGGGTCATCACAGCTATTGAGTTATCGTGTCGCCTGGATTGAACCGAACACTGGAGTGTTGTCATATACTTCATTATCTTATAGCATGGTTAAAATCTTTATGTGGTTATAATGTTTATGGTCAAGTAGTGAAGTGTTGTGGTTGGGGAACAACACTATGGGCTGGACACTGTTAGAACTTCCATGTGTGTTTTGTGGTGGCAACATGGTTGAAATCTTTCTGGGTGGTGGTTAAAATCTTATTGCATGGTTAAAATCTTTATGGCATGGTTCAAATCTTTTTTGTTATATTATGGTGTGGTGTGGTTCAAAATCTTTCTGGTGTGGTTTAAAATCTTTATGGCATGGTTAAAATCTTTATGGTGTGGTTAAAATCTTATTGCATGGTTTAAATCTTTATGGTGTGGTTATAATGTTTATGGTGTGGTTATAATGCTTATTGCATGGTTCAAATCTTTTTGTGTGGTTAAAATCTTATTGCATGGTTTAAATCTTTTTGTGTGGTTAAAATCTAATGTTTACATGGTTCAAATCTTTTTGTGTGGTTAAAATTGGTTAAAATCTTTCTGGTGTGGTTAAAATCTTATGGCATGGTTAAAATCTTATGGTGTGATTAAAATCTTTATTGCTCAGTTCCTGGTATTTAAATGGCACACTTAGAAATAATATTTTTTCTGACAATGCGCTGTATTATGACAATGTACTAGTGGTGGTCCGATTAATTGAAATAATCAAAGATTGGTTGCAGTGACTAAACGACCAAGCAATCGATCATGTTTTCTCATAATCGAAAACAAACAATTCTGGAACACTTTTTGCATTAACAATATTTTTCACAAGGTTGGTTTTGTCAGTTACATTTCATAAGCACTAAAAGCTTGTTCCAAGTCATGATTCAATTTATTTTAAAGACATCAGGAAATTTATGTTCCTAACATACTAGTCATCCTTTCAAGATGTTAAAATGCCCCAAAACCCCCCAAAGAACTACTTGTTTTTTTCTTTATGTTTTTGTGCATTAGCAATAATAACCAGGAAAAATTCATAAATGACGCTAACCAATTATTTTCGATGATTGATCGGTTGTAATGAAGCAATCATCAATTATGAGATTGTAACCAATTCCCAACACTACAATGTACATAGATATATAGCAAATATATATATGTGGTTCTACACAGTCATAGAAATGACAAACACAAGAACAGGCTGAATCCACAGTAAGATTTAGCAAATAATTTGGGGAAATAAGAAACTGGATAGGATATTTTTTATCAATCTCTTTGAAAAATGAAGAATAAAAGTTTAGAATTGATAACATCATATTTTCTACCCTTTTTGAAAGGATTTTCACACAAAGTTATGTGTTGTTAGCTCTATATTTCACTGACAGCAGGGATGGACTCTGTCTCACCACTAAGCTGTGTAGTGTTGGTACAAGAGTATACATGGTTAAAGCTGTATATGTACATGATTGTGAGAGTGTTGGGAGGCGGGGTTACATGGGACAATGTTGTCTATTGTGAGGCTAATTCACAGATCAGTCACAGATCGCCATGCTTCATCAGCCACAGACATACTGCCTCGTAGAGGTACCCTGATTACGGTCACTGGACGGAAGACCTCGGAGCTACCGGTATCATATCACCATACTATCACGATGTTTGATTAAGGATAGAGTTGACCTCTGTGATAACTGTTATATCACCATATGCTATTTAGAACTATCACTACTTTTGTCTATTAAGGAGCAAGTGGACCCCTGTGATAACTATCATATCACCGGACATTAGTACTATCAGAACTTTTGATAACTAAGGAGGGAACGGACAATAGTGATAATTTTCATTTTAGTACTTTAGTATTGTTAGTATCACTCATTACGTCGTCATATGAGCGAAATATTCTCAAGCACGACGTTAAACCCAATTTCACCTCACCTCACCTAGTATCACTCATTCATGTCACTGTATTTGTCAAGTCCTTAATTAGGTATATGATGGTGGGTGTATTTGTGGTTATAGCCAATCAGGCCGAAACTTAGACTTACATATTCATATATTCTCGGGGATATTTAAAAAAAAGATTTTATGCTGGGAATATACATGGTAAATGTATAAGTTAAATTTCAAGTGATTCTATTGCATTTGATTAGTTAAGCACAATTTATTTAGCATGTATGTTTCCATTCATTGTAAAAAATATATGCAATGCCTACTCATAAACCACTGTTTTGTGATTGGTTGATAATAGAATAGACAGACCTTGTTTCTTACTTCTGGACAGTACAGTGTCACTCATTATATTGTTGTCTACATACTTTTGTGTGTTAACATGGTTAATGATGAAATATGTAGGCTGAAAAGTTATTCTTATTATTATTTACTTATCGGGATTGACTTGAATATGTTATAGATGTAAAAATTGGTGTGCGCTCTTTGCATGATTCTTCTAATCCCTTTTCAAAGTCTGACAAAAGAGTTCCCGATCCTAGAGGTGATTATTGCTGCACTAGCTTATGAGTGTGTTCTGACCTGGAGTGTGGGTGCCTCTCACTGGCCACATACTTGACTATGCCATTGACTATCACCATGGAGGAAGCCCCCCCCATCCCTATCCTATAGGCCGTTCTTGATAACGTATGTAACACTCTTCAGTATACCAAGGCATTTAACCAGACCTTCTCCAAAGCAGATAGTTGGCCTCACTTTTGCAGCAAATGTCAGTAAAAATTCTCAAAAAATTAAGAATTCTTAATTTGTGGGGAGAACTTCTGTTATCGCTTTGTAGAGGGGACTGTATATTTGATTGCTAACAGGAGGAAAAAAAGAATAAGTGAGTGTGATTAGTTCTACGTCGCTTTTAGCAATATTCCAGCAATATTATGGCGGGGACACCAGAAATAGGCTCCACACTTTGTACCCATGTGGGGAATCGAACACAGGTCTTCAGTGTGACACATAAATGCTTTATCCACTAGACTACCCTTAAACACCCACCAATAAAGAGGAAGAGGCGTGTTGTACATTATTACTGTGACAATACATCTGAATATAGATGAACAAGAGTTCAGTTTTGAACAACTTTACACTTTATACAATTTACCTGTCAATTAATTTCAGAATCAGCTAATCCTGGTATCAGTGCTCTAGATAGGTTTCTGAACCACAAATATTTTACTTACATGTAATAATCTTCATTGGGTAACTATATTCTTTCTGGGTATTCAATATGTTTGTGCTCTTTGAGGTTCCGATTGAACCATGAACATAATGAGTACACATTTCTTAAAAATCTGTTTCGTGTGTTGGATTGGCTCACACTCTCAGAGTCAGGCACCTAATCGCCAGCACACAAATTCAGCCATCTAACCCACCCATTTTTGTGGAAGTGGTGGCTTAGTGGGTTAGATTGCTGATGTTGTGTAATTGGTGCAAGACTCTGAGAGTGTGGGTTTGAATCCGGATGGGACTGAACCTAACAAAAGTATTAGGATTGGTACTATACTGAAAAAGTGTAATCCCAGATATAACATACGTTACATTTGACCACTTTCTAAAAATGGCATTGTGTATTCATAGACTATATAACACCTGGCTGTTTATATTAAGCTCAACAGTTACATGACACTTGACTGTGTGAATACAATCCAACAGTTTAATGGGCCCCAAACATATTATATAACATCAGACTGTATATATTACACCCAACAGTTTATTACATAAATCACCTGACAGTGGATGAACAATCACAAAACATGTATGTGAAACTTCTGCTTCTAGTTCGGGCTATTATAAGGTTTATTGCCTCTTCTCAGTATGTTATGCTTGTCTCACAATTGTGTAATTTTCATGTATTGTATTGCAACATTCCGTTGAGTGATCAGCATATGTGTATCGTGACAAAGTGTAGTATTGTGGCCCTCTTGAAAAGCATTTTTATTCCTACAAAAATCACTGTGATTTGTCACACAACACTAAATGCTTTTTTGAACTCAGGTTACATAGTTTTGTGAGTTTTTTAAATTTGTATTGTATTGTTAAAAACAATTATGTTTATTTTATTTGTCTAGACTTTGTGCATCTTGTGTGCCATGACGATGTCAAAACTAAATCCCTTTAACATGTTTAATGTTGGCACAGTACCAGTACGGTTGTGGTATGTTTATATTTTTCTAGTCCAAGCTGGCAGACAAATAAAACATATATAACAAAAATTAAAGATCAAAATAAAATGAAAATTTGGTTGTTAAAAAAAAGGCATGGCCTTAACGCAAACAGATCTCAAAACTGAATGTCCTACAAAATCTTGTCAACAGAGCAGATCGATACGGACTATAGCTCTGTGTCTACCCTCAATCCCCCATATCTCACCCAAGCTCCCCCCATCTCACCTCTCCCTTCCCCTGTGATCTCCTGGCCCCCTGGTGTCAAATATCTTCACCAAGTCACAGTCATAAACGTGGGAGAACTCAAAGAGAGGGAAATCAAGAGATCACTGCAGATTAAGTGAGTGAGTGTTGTCTTTGAGAACAGTGTGGACCGGGTTGTCAGGAAGTGTGGCCCCAGTAACAAGCTGAAAGTGTCTCACAGTGAGTGTTATTGTCCACGACATGGGCAGCTCTGCTGGGTCAATACAGCCCTTTCACTACCAGTGTGACCAGGCAATGCTGGTCCATGTCTATATGAGATTTACATCATGTCATTGTGTTGGAGTAAAGGAGGTAGAAAATAACACTTGTATATCACACATGCATTGTTCTTGTATCGAGCTTCAAGTGAGGCAGGCAATATTTCTCATACCAGTATCGGGGAAATGATCAAATCTTGGAACAGTTATTCAGTAAGCTAGCTTTATGTCTTTTGTGGGATCTGAAATCAAGAGATTAATGGTGGACTGCATGTGATGTGGTGATTGTAACATTGTATTCAATATTGACCATGTTTTGCCAGTAGTGCCAACTATTTGATTACATATGTATCTTATTGATTTCTTGACAGTAGTGTTATATTATTGTCCTATCTTGTTCAGATATGATGATATATGACATATTATGTTTCCACACAAGTGTTGTGGTTTTTTCAGATGGCATGTGGTTAATGGTTTAACCATAGATAAGAAATGTGATGTGGTTTGTTTGTATGACAAATTTAGTGAAGTGCATAATTACATCTCAGAAAATCAGATGGATTTGAAGGATTTCATTTATCCCAAAATTTAACTTTTAATGAGTTATCCCAAGAAGGATAATTTGCAATTTATTCTCTGGTTACATTTGTCAGTATTTAACCCAAATTAAAAAATCCATTTTTCCCCAGATGAGAATCATCACAATTTACTCACAGATAACACTAACACTTATCCCAGTTTATCCCCAGATGAAAATCATCACAATTATTGACAGATAACACTTATCCCAGTTTATCCCCAGATGAAAATCATCACAGTAATTGACAGATAACACCTATCCCAGTTTATCCCCAGATGAAAATCATCACAATTATTGACAGATAACACTTATCCCAGTTTATCCCTAGATGAAAATCATCACAATTATTGACAGATAACACTTATCCCAGTTTATCCCCAGATGAAAATCATCACAATTATTGACAGATAACACTTATCCCAGTTTATCCCCAGATGAAAATCATCACATCTATTAACACTTATCCCAGTTTATCCCCAGATGAAAATCATCACAATTATTGACAGATAACACTTATCCCAGTTTATCCCCAGATGAAAATCATCCCAATTATTGACAGATAACACTTATCCCAGTTTACCCCCTAGATGAGATTCATCCCATTTTATCCCTAGATGAGATTTATCACAACATATCCCCAGATAAAAGTTTATCCTATTGAGCTAGATATCACCACCTTGTTCATGATGTCACACCGGAAATGACAATTGTTACATTGTTGTTCTTTAGAATGGTATCCAGGTTAGAATGGTTTGACTGATTCTCCACTGATGTTAATACTTAGACCAATGTCCTCTGTCGTTACAGGAATTCTTCACCCGTCTCTACAACACACACCAGCCAATCATATGCCAGCAAGAAGCGGGCTGTTGCCAATGGCAGCACACCTACCAAGTCACCTCGGGTGCTTTCAAAGGGAGACAAACATCTGGTAGGAAATGTACATATAAAACATGCAATTGTTCAAAATATCAAAGAATAAGTTGAAATAGGTACCAAGAAAATTAATGGTCAATAAATGTATTATTATATTTTATTATTATTATAGGGTATTTATATAGCGCACATATCCATGCAACTAGTACATGCTCAAGGCGCTAGTATTTGTTTCCCTCGATCATTGGATGTCAGTCTCAACGGCACGTCATATTGTCAGTCTCAACTCCCCGGGGAGTATCTTGCATCCACTAGGCGCACTGTGTTATTGCGGCTCTCTTATCCTTACGAGGTACCCATTCACAACTGGGTGGACTGGGACACATAGTCACAGTACTTTGTCCAAGTTTACTGCACGTTGCTGTACCCGCAACTAGGTGTTTGCGTGTATTCATGTGGCCACCATCTGGTCATATACCAACAGATTCGTGGGTTCTTTTAAGTGCACTGGATTGTGTACTGTACACTAGGGGTTGTGACAACACTGAAAGAGTCTGCACACAAAGTTGTCTCCAAGGTTTTTACACCCAGTCACAGGTGGGCTCGATCCCAGCACCTCAAGCTCGTTGGATTACTAGCCTGGCCCCTTAGCCATCTCACCCACCATGCCATGTATTTAGAGTATGGTATGAATATCAAATTTTTATGCATCTTTTCACAGGAGATGTTCCATAGAAAGATAAATCTGACAATTTCATACCTGTCTTTTGCATTAACTGTAAGCTCACCAGGGGATTCAGGTCTGCAGATTCAACTGATTTTCTTAAGTTTCGTTTTTTGTATTGTTGCATCAACACCCTCTGCCGCCTACAACTTCCTTCTTCATACCTTAAACAACAGAGGCGATGGGGTAGCCTAGTGGTTAAAGTGTGCGCTCATCACACCGAAGACCTGTGTTCTATTCCCCAGATGGGTACAATGTGTAAAGCCCATTTCTGTTGTCCCCTGCCGTGATATTGCTGGAATATTGCTAAAAGCGGCGTAAAACCATACTCACTCACTCACTCTCCCATACCCGAGCCAACAGGTTGTTACGTGTGTTGTTATGTTACAGACTGGGGTCCCAGTGGAAAAGAAGATCCTTGACATCGACAGCCAGGACCGGTGGAACACCAGCTATCAGGCCCTCCGTCTGGAGAAGGAGTGGACGGAACTCCATGATCGCCGCAGCATGAAGAGGAACTCAGAGGTGAGGGGGTTAAACTTGTTTTCATTGGTTTTCATTTTAGCTAGACCTGTGAAGATCCGAGTCAGAATTGATCTTCAGTAACCCATGCTTGTCGTAAGAGGCGACTAACGGGATGGGGTGGTTAGATCTCACTGACTTGGTTGACACATGTCATCGGTTCCCAATTGCGTAGAATGATGGTTGTGATGCTGGATTGTCTGGTCCAGACTCGATATGTGAATTTAAATAGTTTTTGCCAGGGCTCCGGTAAAACAATTGCCAATCGGACATTTTGCAGCTAACGCTAGTATGTGGTAGGGTTGGGTAGTTGGCAGGGTATGCAACTGGCAGATTTGTACCAGACCTACCTGATACATGTATGACAGAATGCATTTTTATTTGAAAAGTTCATTTCTTCAATTTTGTGTGATACTTGTATTTTCATTTTTCTAATCCTTCAAAGATAGAATGGCAGATTATATTTTTTCCTAATTATGACTTTGGTCTTGTCACTAAACTGCGTAAGCTCAGCGAACAAGAAACATAACCGTAGCTCCTCATCTGTCCTTATATTAAGTTACGAGCTAGCCCCATGGTGATGTTAGAATTGCTCCCCAGCAACCTTAGGGTGCAGTAAGGTAGCCTTGTGGTTAAAGCGTTATCTTGTCATGCCGAAGAAACAGGTTCCATTCCCCAAATTGGTACAATGTGTGAATCCCATTTCTGGTGTCGCCCACAGTGATATTGCTGGAATATTGCTAAAATCGGCATAAAACCCAACTCACTCACTCACTGATGGGGTGGTTAGGCTCACTGACTTGGTTGACACATGTCATCGGTTCCCATTGCGTAGAATGATGGTAAGTGATGCTGGATTGTCTGGTCCAGACTTCGATATGTGAATTTAAATAGTTTTTGCCTGTGCTCGGTAAAACAATTACCAATGGGACATTTTGCAGCTAAGCGCTAGTAACTGGTAGGGTTGGGTAGTTGGCAGGGGTATGCAACTGGCAGATTTGTACCAGACCTACCTGATACATGTATGACAGAATGCATTTTTATTTGAAAAGTTCATTTCTTCAATTTTGTGTGATACTTGTATTTTCATTTTTCTAATCCTTCAAAGATAGAATGGCAGATTATATTTTTTCCTAATTATGACTTTGGTCTTGTCACTAAACTGTGTTAGCTCAACAAACAAGAAACATAACCTTAGCTCCTCATCTGTCCTTATATTAAGTTACGAGCTAGCCCCATGGTGATGTTAGAATTGCTCCCCAGCAACCTTAGGGTGTGGTAAGGTAGCCTTGTGGTTAAAGCGTTATCTCGCCATGCCGAAGAAACAGGTTCGATTCCCCAAATTGGTACAATGTGTGAATCCCATTTCTGGTGTCGCCCACAGTGATATTGCTGGAATATTGCTAAATTCGGCATAAAACCAACTCACTCACTCACTCACTCACTGGTAACCCATGCTGGTTGTCAGAGGCAACTTAAATGATCAGATGGTCAGACTCTGTAATTTGGTTGATTGTATGTCATAATGCCCTGACTGCCTGGATTCCTGTTCACAATATCAATCACTGGATTATCTGGTCCAGACTTTATTGTTTACATGACAGCTGGAATGTTACTGAGGCGTTTAACAACGGACACTAATAAATGAGTTTAGACAGTGGTCCTGCTGTGATCTCTGGTAGCTTGACCCCTTCAGTGTTTGTAGGCTGTAGGTCTGAGTTAATCTCTGTAATCTGTTAATCTGTTAATCTGGTGTCACGCACATGGCCTATAAGCTCAGGGAGCACAATGACGTGTGTCAGGTTTTATCAGCACAGAAACTAATGTCTCTGTGTTGGTGTGTATACAAACATATGTCAGACTGGGGGTGAGTACGATGTCCAAAAACTAAATTAAATTACCTTTAATTACTCAGTTTGTCCTTGCAATGACATGTGTTGCTATAAGCCATAGTCCACATTTTAGAGGCAAGAGAGAAAATGAATACAGTTCAAATGCTATAAACTAAATTATGCCAATATTCCAATGTTGTGTACATCTTGCTTCTTGTAGTATTGTTCTCTAATATATTTTTGTAAATCCTAAAAATAGAATATACTTTCTATGGTATTGTTGGTGTGTTTCAGAATTCAAAATCTATACACTGCATTTATTCATAGTTTTAAAATGAGAATTTCGTTCATCTTTTAGTCTGAGATATAATTTAGCTTCATGGTCTATGGAGACAATGATGTTTAGTTCTTAATATAGGAATGGCCGTCAAACACTCCTCTTTCATCAACACTTAACCTCCTCTACATAACAACCAGTGTTTCATTGACAGTTTGATAGCATTGAAATGAAATGAAAGTAGAGGGCAAAAGAAAGCCCAAACAGTCACTAACACCTGTTAATTCATATCAAATTCATCGTTATGTTTTATCATTATGTTTATATATCGGACAGTATAATCTAATTTTGATAAAAATAATTTTGTCGTCATCACTTAGAGAGTGCTTGGGAATCCGGTATAGTAAACTAGACACAGTTATTGCTGTTTTGTGGCCAATATCAGTTTTCCTAGATTCATTTAGTCAGTTTCTGAGAGAAAGAAGTGGTGGTCTTCATAGAAAGTTACTAAATGTCCTAGTAGAAGTGATTACAACACCTTGTGTATGATACCAATGAAGATGGAGATGAGAACTAATCATCAGTAACCCACGCTTGTCGTAAGAGGCAACCAGCGGGATCTAGCGGTCAGGCTCACTGACTTGGTTAAAGCATGTCATTATATTTTAATGCATAGTTTGATGTGTATGAGGGGCGGTGGGGTAGCCTAGTGGTTAAAGCGTTCACTCGTCTCGCCAAAGACCCGGGTTTGATTCCCAACATGGTCCCGATGTGTGAAGCCCATTTCTGGTGTCCCCCGCCGTGATGTTGCTGGAATATTGTTGTTTGTATTGAGCTTACTCGATCATTGACAGACTGCCATCATATAGCTGAGTGAGTGAGTTTAGTTTTACGCCACTTTTAGCAATATTCCAGCAACATCACAGTGGGGGACACCGGAAATGGGCTTCACACAGTGTACCCATGTGGGGAATCAAACCCGGGTCTTCGGCGTGACGAGCGGACGCTTTAACCATTAGGCTACCCCACCGCCCCTCACATAGCTGAAAAATTGCCAATTGTGGCATTGAATAAAAAATAAACAAATCCTAGTGTTTATGAAGAGCAGATGATAGTGTTTCCTGTTTGGTGTTTTTGTTGAGGGCTATGGTGATTTCTATTGGCCCTTGCACCGAGACAGTGTGAGTATCAGTCATTGCATCCCTCCTTCTCATAGGAGCCACAGAGTAGCTGTGAAACTATTGATGAGTTTGCCTTTGTGTCAGATCCTGCGACATCGTGTGGACAAGATGTATATGATGAGTGGATCAGGAATCAAGTTGAGGGCAAAGTATGACATCAACGACGATGAGCTTCAACAGCTGAAGGACCTTTCGGAGGCTAGACAGGTGCTGAGAGACAAGTCTCGCAAGTCACAGTGAGTACCCCAGTGGAACCAGTTGTACACAGGGGAAGCCAAGTCAGACCATACTGCCTTACTTGCTTCTCCCCCTCCTCCTCCTCCTTATCATCATCATCATCAGCAGCAGCAGCAGCAGCACCATCATCATCAACATCATCATCAGCATCATCATCAGCATCGTTTTAATCATTTGTCATCATTCCCCCTTCCCTCCTCTTCATTACCATTTCTTGTCACCATCATCATCAACAACAGCAGCAGCAGCAGCATCGTTATTGTTTTAGTGATTTGTCATACTTCCCTCTTCTTCATTACCATATCATCATCATCATCATCATCATCATCATCTCTTTGGTGTTCATGTCATTATTGGCCGAGTTTTGAATTTGCCACGGTCCTTTCGCGGTGAAATTTTGATGTATCACGAAATGTGTTCGAATCTGAGAGTATGGTCCTTGGTTTGTCAGTGCTGTACGATTCAATATTTACACTAATAATCATTGTTATAGTTTTTCGTCTTTCATACTCATTTTTCATAGGTATTGCCAAATGTCTAAGACCTTCATTGCTTTTGACTTTCTGCCATCACTAATCTGACAGACTGTTCAAGGACAGAAATACTGTTCACAGCGGTGTTAACCAGACACACTCACTCACTATCATTCTTATAATAGTCTTACTATCAGCAATTGGATCACTTTGATGCACAATGCATCACAACACTTCCACTTACTTAAGGCTTTTGTTCACAGTGGCGTTAAACCCAACTTACCCTTTGTGCATCTTATCCTCAGGATCCAATCAGCTAACCTGATTGAGGAGGGGGTATCTCCTTTCTCCCACCCCCCTGACACCACCCCTACTCATGGTGATCAGTCCTTGGAGACACCAGACTCGGGGCAGGGTGTCTCTCCTCGCAGTGACGTGGGTGTCATGAAGCAGGTTCCAGAGGCAGCCATTTTGTCCCGAACCAAGAGCAAGTCGCCAGTATACCGTGCTGACAGCCCTGAGTCGGGGATCCAGGCTGACGAACCCAGAGAGGAAGACTTACAGGACAATCAATTGTTTGAGCTGGAGGAAGAACCAAAAGACATGGAAGAAGAGCTCAAAGATCTGGAAGAAGAACCAAAAGATCTGGAAGAAGAACCTGATAGTGCAGGACTTGTAAGAGTGGAACTACGAGGCATTGATGCAGGAAGTCATGGGGAGACTTCAAAAGAGTTTGACACATCCTACATAGATCGTCCAATAAGTCGGGTCGAGATCCGACATCAGCACAAAGCAGCTCCACCTCCAGAACAAGATGTAGGAATTGTGGATATTCTGAAGCACCAGCTGAGTACCAACAAGGACAAGTGCATGCTGGATATGGTGACACGCTCGCCCAACAATGACGGCATCGATGATAACCTCGATGATACTCCCCCAGCCCGAGAATCCTCCTCACACAAGATCCACATAACGCCAGGCCATGGCAGTTACACTATACTGCCTTTTGATCCTTACGACAACATCAGGAAGGGCAAGGTCACTGGAAGTAATTATGTGCACAAGGGTGATTGTTGTCAACCACTGGTGAAGAAGAAAAAGATCAACCGTCAAGTCTTACCAATACAGCAGTTTCCGATAAGGAAACCCAGCAGTCGATTTGTTGTAGCGCAAAGCCCAGTCACGTGCAACTGTCGTCAGAGTTCATATCAGATGTTGTCGGTACAAGGGTACCACGTTTTGCTCTCGAAGAGGGTCATGTGACTTTCAGCAGCAGTGTCCCCTGCTGGCATGGAGATTCATTTCATTGTCAGAGCCAATTAAAAGGAAGTTGCTGAACACTTAAACAATTTTCATTTATCAGTATCTATTTACATATGATATAAACTTGTTTTAATTATGTCTTGAAATATTGTAAATGGTGTATATGACATGTTTTTGCTGATGTGATTTTTCCAGGCAATCAGTTTTACAATTTTATTTTTGTATGTTCAAATATTTGTAAAGCAGTGTATGTTACATTCTATTGAATGTTTACGTTTCTCATTGGTGCTACAACAACCACTACAAGTTTATTTGTGTTATGTTTTGTGGAGTGACGTATAAGCATTATAGTATTGTTATATCACTCCAGTTTTGTTCTGTATAGACTACAAGATTATTACATATATCCAAGTTATCTTTCATATGAAGACTAATACATTCTCAAAATGCTTTTTGGTTCCATAAACTGCTCTGAAATTGCCACAGGTGTTTCTATGGATGATTATAATTTAGGAATTCAGTGCTGGTTTTTCGTTATATCGCTCCTGTTTTGTTCAGTATAGACTACAAGATTATTACATATATCCAAGTTATCTTTCATATGAAGACTAATAAATTCCCAAAATGCAATTTTGATTCCATAAACTGCTCTGAAATTGCCACAGGTGTTTCTATGGATGATTATAATTTAGGAATTCAGTGCTGGTTTCTCATCCTCATTAATGACGTTGCTGAGATTTTGCTGTCTCTGTTGATTGAGCTACATTGAGCCATGATGCTATCTTTCTTTATCCTTACTGAACAAGGTCAGAAATAAGACATTGAATGAGTCATGTGACTTTAACTGTTAGTATTGCTTGAGGGGGAAGAATGTGAACTATTTTGGTATTTCAGACGCTCTATCTGTTTTTACTTTTGTTATCATCATATCATCATAATCATCTCCATATTCCTTTTTTCATATTTGAACTATTGAAAAAAAAGAAGGGAAAATAAATATCATATTATAAGATTTTTGGCTTGTTGTTGAAAAATATTTGTTTGCCTTCATGTTTATATGGCCATCATAGCAAATAATACGATGTGTAAAAAATGTACTCTGTTGTGATGAAGATTTAAACATTTAGTGCTGTATGCCAACAAAACACTGAAGATATGTACCCCAGTTAGGTTTCTGCATGCAGAAATGTACACGAGCCAGTATCAGAAAACACAACATTACCCTGTGATAGGATATTCTGTACTGCACAGTGTGCTCAACCAGTTCTTTGACTCTGACATACTGTTGTATGGTTGGTTGGTTTGCTGTTTAATGCTGCACTAAGCAATATTCCAGCTATATCATGGCGGTCTGTAAATAATCGAGTCTGGACCTGAGAACCCAGTGATCAACATCATGAACATTGATCTAGGCAATTGGGATACGATGACATGTGTCAACCAAGTCAACGAGCCTGACCACCTGATCCCGTTAGTCGCTTCTTATGACAAGCATGGGTTACTGAAGATCAATTCTAACCCGGATCTTCACGGGTCTACACTTGTAGGAGAAGTATTCCAGCATGCTATGTAGAAAACTTTTTATATACAGTTAAGTATATTCAGTACTCTATGTCGAGCACTTTTAACATATGAACCGGAAATACAACATAAAGCAGTATCTATCAAGGGTTGAGGAATATGGACTTATCATGCATTGTTCTCTTCCAGACACTTTTGATTATAGCCATGTTGTAAGGAAAAAGCATATTGGTAATTTACTGCTGAATGACTAACTGGGCCTCCCATCAGGATACAATGATTCACCTCATTCCTACATGGGGCGGTGGGGTAGCCTAATGGTTAAAGCGTCCGCTCGACATGCTGAAGACCCGGGTTTGATTCCCCACATGGGTGCAATGTGTGAAGCCCATTTCTGGTGTCCCCCGCCGTGATATTGCTGGAATGATGCTAAAAGCGGCGTAAAACCATACTCACTCACTCACTCATTTCTACATCACTATTGTCTTAATATCAATACGTATGACTTTGGTCTGAAGATGTTGACCGTTTTCAACAGGTTGAAATTGGTCAGAAAAATTCCATGGTCAATACCACAGAACTTCTGTATACACTATACTTACTTTATCATATAGTAGTACTTGTATATTTATAAATTTGTGTAAATATGGTTCATAGACATAATTGATTTAGGTGATCAATTACACATACCTCCAGGGTTACCTTGATGCCTCATCAATATCCTGACATGAGCCACAGCACCATGATTGTTTAACAGCAGACAAAAATTGTATAAAAACCCTAGTTATTTTTAGACATCGTGGAATATTTGGAGTATATCTGACTGGCATAAAACAACACCCAATCCACCTTACATGTTTCGAGCAAATCAGGGGATATTCATTTGCTGATTGTGGAAGCCGCGGTAGCTGAGCGGTCTAGGCGTCTGACTTTGTGTGCTGGCGATTAGGTGCCTGACTCTGAGGGTGTGGGTTCGAATCCCGGATGGGACTCAACCCAACAAAAGTACTAGAATCTGTACTTTACAAAGAAAGTGTAATCCCAAATATAACATATGTTAGATATTCATACTAGTTGATGACTATTGACAAGCAAATATGGCACAACAGGATTATTTCTTGAGGTGGTCCAAGAAATTTGGAGGATTGTATTGCAGTTGGACATGATTCATATTGCTGACTGGAATGAATACACCTGATTCAACCTCTGCATGTGAATGTGGAGACAGTTTGCCTTATCAAGGAATGGACACATATATTTATTTCATCAAAATTTTATCCTACTTCTACAGAATGATTGCACACTGACTCATTTCAAATATGCATGTGAATAAGGGGACAGATTGCCTTATTAAGCAATGGACACAGATGTATTTTTCATTCATTTCATCAATGTTTATCCTCATTCTATTCCAACCTTGTCCGTATGTGCTGTTTTTTGTTCACTGCACATCAGTTTCATGGTGCAACCTTCAGTAGGACCATGACATTCTTCTACATCAGTGTCTTCATTCATCTACTCTCTCTCCCACTTGCTGTTGTCTGTCACTCCTGCCTATTGCCTTGGTGAGTTGTCTCCCTTGTTGATGTATTTCAAGAGTTGTCCCCCTTCTTAATATTAAATGTTTGGATGTTTCTATATTTTCACCTTTCATCATGACACTTTTCAATCAATATCTTATTATATATATATTATCGTTTTATCATAGTTATTTAAGTATATTATTTTCAGTGAAAAAGGATAATATTTTTAACAAATGTATAGAAATTAGAATGACTTAGATTTGATACTGATGTATTTTCAGTCCAATCCCTAAGGCACCAAAGACAAGCTTGGACCATGGCTATATGAAGGTAAGCTTTAGGATAAACAAAAAATATAAATTCTCCAACTCTTCACTGAAGGATAGGGGGATTGACAAGAACAGATCTCAAGAGGGCAAAAATCTCATCAAAATCAGATATGTTTCACTGATTTAAGAAATCCCTCTGACAAACACTCAAATGAAAGTTGCACCAGGTGAACCCAGATTGAACTTTGACCAGCCAATTAAAATGAAGGATAAGTGTTGTCTTTAGCCAATCTGATAAAAGCTTTCTGAAAAAATACTTGATTTCATTTCTTCACTGCCATGGTTTTGCAAGGAAGGAATGGAATGGAAAGAAAACATGAGCAAGACACAAAAGTCCCCTTAATATGTGCTGTGAATTTGAAATGACAGAGTTTATTATAGCACAACCTTTATTTTTCTCCATTCAGAACGATTAGGATACATTCCTTTTTGTGACACAGAAACCATGTATGGTGCTCCTAAACCTTTTCTTGCTTATGCCAAGAATTTTAGAAGCTTTGATGCTGATGACATAGACTTGGTCATCCTTCCCAATTTACTAATATCGACTGCAGTCAAGAATTGGTCAGATCTGTCAATTTATGTAAATCAAGCTTTGATGTTATGTTCCAGAGTGCGAAAAACAAAGATGGCCACCCAGAGATCCACATACAAGGTAGGCCGAATCTGTGCCCACTTCCCATCTATGCAGGTCAATGTTAGTTATGTCAGCAAGGAGAAGAGGTAGCCAAGTGGTTAAACATTCACCCATCTCACTGACTACGCAGTCAGGACGATGTGTCCATTTGTAAAATTACGTATGTTGTATTTGGGATTACACTTTCGTAGTAAAGTACAGATTCTAGTACTTTTTGGGTTGAGTCCTAGAATCTGTACTTTACTAAGAAAGTGTGATCCCAAATATAACATACGTTACATTTGACCACTTTCTAAAATGGTATTGTGTATTTCATCCATTTGTAATGTTCAGAAGACTGCTTTATCCATAAAGGGAGCTGCTCAGTCACTTATCTCAGTATATTGTCAGCTATATGTAATGTTACCAAAAGGTTATGCTTTATGTACCGTATATTACTGTAGATAAGTCGAATCTTGACCAAACAAAGCAGTCTGTAGAAGGGGGTCGGCTTATCTGTGGTTTACACTTTCGTCAAACTTTTTTCCAGGGGGTAAGAAAACGATATCATATCGCTTTGCATGAACAAACAAGAGAGGACGACTTTGTCAGTAAAGATGTCAAATTTGCAATTAAACATCACTAGACAATATTATTTACCTTTTACGTTCTAAGTTGTTTTGGCTGGGCATTGTATTATTTGCAGGGATTAAGATTACCGTGTGTATTTGTCTCGTATACACAGCCGGATATCAGCTGTGCACACGTTTCCCAGTAATTTAGGTAAAACATACACAATAATATAACAAGATGAATTCTGACACAGTGATCAGTAAAATATAATACATAAAACTATTATTTAACCCAAAGACATATATCCTAGCATTGTGTAATTTTAATTTCAGCTTTTGCTCTATAAATGTAAAATATATAATCAAATCTAAGATTATACGGACCCTCGTGAACATGGTAACACTGATTTTAAGGGTCAAGTTAGGGGGTCGGCTTATCTATGGTAAATTCGGTAAATAATAATAATAATAAATATAACATAGAAATATAATATAATATACTATTTAGATTTAGATGTTTATTTGTTTGTGAGAGTGTAAATTTGTTTGAGTGTAAGGCTGTGTATGTTTATACATTCGTTCATTTTCTCAGGCCAGGGGTCGGTAGGAACCAGCCAGAGGGGAGATTCTGTCTCCGATAACAGGAGTCCACACCCTGCCGGATGGGTGTCAGAAGCGGAGTCTCGTCAACAACCAGCACCACAGAGTGAAAAATCTGAGGATGGAAACCCTGGTGGCACTTTTGTCACAGAAGGGGCTGCTGAGACTAATGGTAACCATGGTGATGCTGCAGAGACTAATGGTAACCATGGTGATGCTGCTGAGACTAATGGTAACCATGGTGATGCTGCAGAGGCTAATGGTAACCATGGTGATGCTGCTGAGGCTAATGGTAACCATGGTGATGCTGCTGAGGCAGAATGTAACCATGGTGATTCTGGTGAGGCAGAAGGTAACCATGGTGATACTGCCAATTCAGAAAAAGAGAGTAACCATGATGAAACAGGAAATACTGATGAAAATCATAACCACACATCAGGAGAAACAGATTCCAAGGAGGTTGTGAAGACAGAGACACAGGAAGTGGATCAGAGTGAGGCTCAGACTAGGCAGGAAGTAGCTGACCAAGAGGAAGCAGACGGTCAGGGTGTTGATGGACAGGGTGTAGATGATGATGATAATGGGGGTGGGGAAGAGGTGAAAGAAGGTGTGGAGGAGGGAAAGGACTTCAAAGACTCTGAGGAAAATGCAGAAAAGGTACACAAGGAGGAGGAAAACCAGATTGCAGAAAGCTGAGTCCAATCTGTCATCCAGTGTATAACATTACCAGGACATCAACATGAAGACCGTGTGTTTCCATCAGTGAATGATCAGGAGGATCACTATCTGTTAGAGTAGATAATGAGCATGATTCATTATTCTCAAGGATTACAGAGTGACAAGATAACATGTAAACAATGTAAGAATACTGGACAACCACTCACACCAATCCCTAATCATCACTTGAAACAGCTTCCATCTTGATATAAGTTGCTGTTGGATTTAAACCATCAACCTACGCCTCGATCTAATTTGGGGTCCAAAATTCAGGTGATTCGGCTCTTCCATTAAGCTGACTGTGTTATATTACAAGCTTTATATGTTAGAGACATCATGAAAACAATCCTTCACTAGAAGGTGATCTGAGCGCTATAAATGTTGCTACACACACATAAACTTACATTCAACATCATGAACAGTGAAGATCTGGATTTTTGGGTCTTTATAGTCTGTTGTAGTGAAAACGTACCGATGAATTTCACTTTAAACCAAAATTTAAAACAAAGTGAAATTAAGACTGCGAATCCTCATGATTTTACCTTGCCAATTGAACATTTAAATCTCAGAATTTTATTCAACTTAGGATAAAAGTTGTTTAACAAACGATCATAGTTTCACATGGCTGTTATTGGTTTGTATTACAAGGGGGTATGCACATCAAATGAAACACCGAAAACGACAAGGTTTGTTATAAGTTAACGCTCTTCACATACCGCACGTGCATTTGTTTCACTGTTCCAACTACTGTGCTTACCCCCTTGTAATACAAACCAGAAATAGCGATTTGAATCTATGATTGTTTGTTAAACAACTTTTATCCTAATTTGAATAAAATTTTGGGATTTAAATGTTCAATTGGCAAGGTAAAATTATGAGGATTCGCAATCTTAATTTCACTTTATTTGATTTACTTTTTTGTTTAAAGTGAAATTCATCGGTACGTTTTCACTGCAATCAGACTATTGCAACCCAGTGGACCCATGCTTGTCATAAGGGGTGGCTAAACATGACAGGGTGGGTAGTCAGGCTTGGTGACTTGGTTGATGCATGTCATCGTATCCCATCTGTGTTGTGCAGACTGATGTTTACGATGTCAATCACTGTATTGTCTGGCCCAGAGTATATTTACAGACTGACACATTTAGCTGTGGTATTGCTGAGGGTTAGGGTTGGGAATTGGTTAAAATCTCATAATTAATGATTGGTTCATTACAACCGATGATTGGTTCATTACAACCGATCAATCATCGAAAAAATTGGTTAGCATCATTTATCAAAATTTCCTGGTTATCTTTGTTAATGCACAAAAAATACAGAAAAACATGTAGTTCTTTTGGGGGGTTTTCAAATTGCACAAAATGCATTTGCAAATTTCACATCTTTAAATGATGACTAGTATGTTAGAAACAAATTTCCTGGAGTCTTTAAGATAAATTCAATCGTGACTTGGAACGAGCTTGTAGTGCTCATGAAATGTAACTGACAAAACCAACCTTGTGAAAAATATCGTTAATGCAAACAAGTGCTCCAAAATTGTTTGTGTTCGATTATGAGAAAACATGATCGATTGCTTGGTCTTTTAGTCACTGCGACCAATCTTCGATTATTTCAATTAATCGGACCACCACTACCGTATGTGGCATTAAACAACACACAAACAATAAGGCGGACAGTTTGTGGTCCTTTAACCCCCAAACCCTTACATAGACATAGACCATTACAGCTACTCAAGTCTTAGTCTTATGATGAATTTAGCTGTGTCATGGTCATGGCTTCCCGGTCCAAATAAGTTTCCTATCAAGATTAGGGCAGGGGTGGAAATAACCCATTGCCCGACGCCCGAGTCCAGTGTTTTTTTCTGTCGGGCAAGCAAATTTGTATATCACACTGTACCGGTGTCCAGTTGATATTCCAATGTTAATTATGTTGTTTATTTTAAAAATCAACAAGAAAACGGTCGGTATAGTGGAAAAATTATCAGGGCAAGTGATTTTACATGTGCCACTGTACTGCAGTACACTAGCAATTTTAAAGTTATTTCCACCCCTGTAGGGTACAAGAAATCATACTATTGTGCTGGAGTGAGTGAGTGAGTGAAGTTTATTGCTGTTTTAAGCAAAAATGCCACTATGTCCCCACTGAGGTACAGCAGATGAACCCATGAAAGAAATCTGACCCTGTCCTACAGCATGATGACCCACTGGGCTATCCCACCACACTTATGGTATTGAATATATTTTCCCCCAATCGTTAAATATTTGTTAACTTGTGAGAAGAAAGTTGATGGAATGTACTGAGTTGTTTTGGTTTCTTGGAGCTGTTTAATCTTGCATGTGTCATATTTATTCTTATTACAGATGATAAAATTATGCAAATGGACCAAACTGGCTATAAAAAGTTTTGGTTTTCAGGAATTTCTCATGACACAAAAATATTGAAATTGTATGCACTTTCTGAAACCAAACTTGAAGCCAGTTAATGTTGATTTTTTTATTAATGCACCATCAGTTGTGTGTGTTATTTCAGCTTTGAGTGAAAAGTAGGTCAGTAGAAATTATTCAACCATATTCAGCCATATCACTGCAGGAGACATAAAAAATGCTCTTTCGCATGTTGAGCCTATTTTGTTGCAGGTGTTTGGTGAAGTCTGAACAACGATCCCCGTTTTGCATATTTCATGTCTCGTGTATTCCATTATCAACATCTGTGATATGTGTATGTCATTTACTTTCCATTGTAAATGAACTGGTTGATATGAAAAACAACTTGCTCAAACATTCAACTATTGTTTATATATTTAATCAAATGTAACCACATTTACATATCATTAAGCATTAACTGTGATAACATTTACATCATATATGTCGTATTCAAGTAGTATTGAGTATGTATATATACTGTATACTTAGATTCAAATACAAGCATGCAAGATGAAGAAACTATAAGGACTATTGATACTCTCAGATGATCTGGATCTTTTCTTTTTCATCACATGATTTTCACAATTATTTCCATGTTGGTGGGCAATATTTTTTTAATTTCAATTTGAGATAAGTAATGTTGCTAATTATGAAAACAACTTCACAAGTCTAATCACTCTAATCTAATCAAGTATGTCTAGTTGTTAAAGAACTATGAAAGATAATTGATTGTTGTTTTGTCTATAAACATCACTAACCATTTGTTACCAGAGGTGAAAAAATCAAAATTATTGAAAAAAGGTTCCAATTTCATTTTTCTTTTTGTTGGACACTCTTGTTGACCAACTAAAAAATACTCATAGGACCTTATCTTCCATATACCATGAGTGTTGGTTTTCACTCATGACCTCTGACCCAGCACAACACTCCCAGGGTGCAGCAGCTCCTAGACAGCACCTAGACTGTGGCTGGTGTCCTCATGGTATTGTAGTGACATTCTATCATGGATGAGGACCAGTCATTAATGAGGGAGAAAGTGCCACGTTACCTCTCCCTCATAGTCAGTCTTGTGTTGGCTTACCTAGGTGCCCCCGATTCTCTTAGACCCAAACCGTTGAAATTCTTAAGGGCTTTTTTGAAGTGTAGTTGAGCAACGTTAGTTGTGGAGAGTTGTGATAGGGTTTGGCGGCTTCACCAGACTTGACTAATGGGAGTTTCTTGGGCTTTGGGTCCTGCCATCCATGCAAGACGTGTTGTACATGTTGTGGTTCCTCAGATAAGTAACTTTGTTCAAGATATGCCTCTGAGAGAGTGAGTTGAAAGTTAGTGCTGCATCAGCATTATTTTAGCCACAGAGTGACTTTTGAACTTGAATTGGTTTTGGTAGCTGAAATAAAACAACCAATTTATCAAAAATATCTTTAAACACACACACACACACACACACAAAAAAAAATCAGTATTGTCAAGATTTGAAAAACAAAAATGAAAATTGTCACTATGAAATATTTCTGCCTTTTTCATTAACTTTTTACATTGATTAACATGTATACAATGTTATACAAAGAAGGCAGCCAATTCTCTTTGTATGTCATGGCAAGTATTTTTATACTTGACTAATAAACAACTGTGATATCAATGAAGATGTTCTTGCATTACTTGTCTATCCAGCAGTAGACCTGTGAAGATCAGGGTTAGAATTGACCTTCAGCAACCCATGCTTGTCGCAAGAGGCGACTATCGGGATCGGGTGGTCAGGCTCGCTGACTGGGTTGACGCATGTCATCGTATCCCAGTTGTGTAGATCGATGTTCATGCTGTTGATCCCTGGATTGTCTGATCCAGACTTGATTATTATTAGACCGCCGCCATATAGCTGGAATATTGCTGATTTTGGCGTAAAACTAAACTCACTCACTCACTCCAGCAGTATTTTAGCATATACTGATTAAAGTGACATAAAGTGAGTGAGTGAGTTGGGTTTTACATCGCTTTTTGCAATATTCCAGTACTATCACGGTGGGGGACACCAGAAATGGGCTTCACAAATTGTGCCCATGTGGCAGTGTAGGAAAGATAGCCCGTCCAAACGTCCGAGACGGGTGAATTTTGTGGAGGACGGGTTAAAAAAATATCTAGTCCGTCCTCATGTCGGGTCAATTTTAGCAAACCAATGACATATGTATGATTATAACCTTTTTGAATATTTACTGCCGAAGGTGTTTTATTTATATTTGGAAGACAGGCTAGATTTTGGCAGGACTGGTAAAAAATTTGACCTGCCAGTCCTGTGGACAGGCTAGATTTTCTACATCTTTCCTACACTGCCATGTGGGGAATCAGACCTGGGCCTTCTGCGTGACGAGCAAACGCTACAACCACAAGGCTACCCCACCGCCCCAAAGCCACGTAGAAAGTTCCAGCTGTGTAAGCAAGTCCAAGAGTTGTAACTATGAGCGATATCACAGCACATCAGAAAACAATCACGCATAACGAAGCAAATGGGTCTCATCATTATATATGCATAGGTTACTTGTGGTCTCTCCTACCTGACAGCCCACGCAGTGGCAGGTAGAATGTGAATAATTCATCAAGTCAAGATAACATGGACTTGCAGTGAAATTACCACATTAGAGACGCAGCATTTCCTAGTCTACAAGCTTGCGTTGGTGTCTTTTACTTTCCAGACAACAAACCATCTTGCAAGACAGCATCCAGCATCAAAGGGAAATAACTGTAACGCTATACTTCTACATCATGGTGCTGAGTGACCTCCCCTTGGTCCCATTTTGCTCATACATTTTGCTTCCAATAACACATCTCTCAGAGAGTAATAAACACAGCTTATACAACCAAGTCACTTACAGATATAGCTCTATACAGTAGACCTGTATGACGTAAAAATCGTACAAATACAATCAATTTGTAGTGTATGCGTAATGGGGATCCCAGACTTGATGAATTGTCCCAGCCACCTATGTTGGTTGAAGAAGATGGAATGGGTTTCCATATCAACCTGACATCAGTCACGGGTTTGTCTGGTTCACAACCTTATCATTTACTGGTGACAGTCCAAGTGCTGAAATATTGCGGAGTGCAGTGTTAAACAATAAAAACACTATTCCCTGGTTGCACTGAAGCATGGTGTAACATGTTATATTTGGGACTACACTTTCTTTGTAAGCCCACACAAGGGAAGTAACTGTTTGTATTACTGTTTTGTTACTTCCAGAGTTACCATTCTTGCCAGGTGTAAGTTTCTTTGGAATATTTCAAATAGCCAGTTATTTTGTGAAATTATTGCCTTTTATGTACTTAAATCATTATCGATTTGAGTACACCAACATTGGCGAGATAAGCCTTTGTATTGTTTATTATAAGTTAATAAAGATTTGAATTGAGGGACGTTAGTTTTCAAAATGGTGGCTATCTTCTCTGAGGGATTCAGTCTACAGTTTCTATCTCTGCTCTACAGTCTGTTGGCTTCAGTTTGTTAATGCCACACTCTGCAATATTCCTGCCTGAAAAATATTTGAGTCTGGACCTCCTGTGTACGAAATTTTGACCAATGATCCTTGACATAAACCAAGCTTGACCATCTCATTCATTTGGTTGTATCTTAACACCAACATAGGTTGGGGGACCAATCCTAACCTTGAAGACCCAAAAGCGTCGACTTCAGCAGTTCTCGGTAGTTCTCAAAGACGTCACTGATCCACACTGTTTGTATTTAGATACTTGATGTCAGTTGGATACATGTAACCATGACAATGCATATGACAAAGCATATTTATTAGGGCTGTAATATCTTCATCAAACAATATGGAACAATGAAATGGCACACATACATAGCATGTAAATTTACATGGATATCAGGTAGACTACTGGCATTCAGAGATATGTACCACTCATAAGGTTTCTTTAAAATACTAAAGCAGATTAAAATATTGACTTGAATGTGGAAGCATGCTTTTAAACCAACTTTTAATAATATTCCAGCAATAGAATGAAAAGCTGACTGGCTGAGTATGGTTTTATGCCGTTTTTAGCAATATTCCAGCAATATCCCGACGGGGGACACCAAAAATGGGCTTCACAAGTTGTACCCATGTGGGGAATCGAACCCGGACCTTCGGCGTGACGAGCGAACGCTTTAACCACTGGGCCATCCCACCGCCCCTAAAATGCAAGGAACAGCACCAGTGGGTTTCACATGTGGGGAATTAAACCCAGGCCTTCAGCGAGATGGGCAGACACTGCTACTGCTAGGCTGGTGACAACTCCCATAATAACAAGTACTGCTTTATTTCTATTATTCAGGGTATACAAGGCATGGCTTGAGGTTTTTCCCATTAGCACTGTAAAATACATGAATCATGTATGAAAATATATAAAATGTTCCATACACCATATACACTCAATAATCCTTTTCTATTTTGGACAAGCTGAGAAAATTACCAACTATAGACAGAACTTGTGAACGAAGAAAAAACAGGTAACCATGGTGAATGTTGTTTTACATCACAGTGGCATGCTCTTGTCCAAATCTGGTCCGGACAAACCAGTGGTTAACAGCATGAACAAAGTTTGATGACATTCTGATTCAGACAATCATACATCGTGTTACCAAGGCAATCACCTCATACATTAACTGAAATACTGAATGTAGAATTACTTAAATTTGCAATCATAACCAACTTCCAGATTTATCCAGTGCCACAAATTATCGCCATTACAATAACTATTCCAGCAGAAATAGTAATAAAAAAGAGTTGTGTATGAATGGTACCATTCCCTACTGGCTCACACGACTGACATTAATCTCAGGAATCCGGTAATGAGTGAGGCAGCGGTCACTCAATAGCCCACCACTGAACAATTTGTCAAATGAGCTAGGTGCCATTATACACAACATATACTTTGTATTTCTGAGACTGACTCACTGAGTAAAGCGGCACCTGCTAGTCCCCCCATGACATTATACACAACATATACTTTGTATTTCTGAGACTGACTCACTGAGTAAAGCGACACCTGCTAGTCCCCCCAGGACATTATACACAAGGAGACTAAACCAATAATCATGACAATGATACCTCTGAACTAACTTCATCTCTCATACAATGGTGCATAGTCAATACTTTGAAGCTTTGGAATATGTTCCTCGATCACCTATGAATACAACAGCTCTGTAGTATAATGGTGACATGTGCCTGTATTGAGGCAGCTAATAAAATTTCACTTCTCACCTCTTCTTGCTGGTGTGGATCCTATGCTGGTTTGGAGCCTACGCTGGTTTGGCTCCTATGCTTGTTTGGAGCCTATGCTTGTTTGGAGCCTATGCTGATTCATATCAGAGCAATGTGTATAGCAAATGGTTGCAATGCTATCCAGATATTGCACAAGAAATTTAGATTAGTAAGTTAAAAACAGACTGCAAATTGGACAAATGTATTCACAGGTGATGGCGGTACGTATTGTTACAGACATGTCAAGTACCCTTATTCACAATACAGTGGCTATGAGTACATGTACACAAGCTGCAGAGTGGTTTTGATGTACAATTAGATGGACAACATGGCAGTGCTGGATACAGATGTAGAGCAGGATACCTGGAATAATTGTAATGGCAGAATGGACTCATCCACAAGTGATGGCAGAATGGACTCACCCAGAAGTGATGGCAGAATGGACTCATCCACAAGAGATGGCGGTATGGGCTCACCCACAAGAGAACTTATTCGAGACAGGAAATAAATTACAATGTCCATAACAATGGAAGTCTTGTTACATCATCTATAAGATGATATATACTTTTCAAATAATGCAAGCTGATCTATTAAAAGTACTGGAGAATTTCATATGATATAACATCTGCAGAGCTCCAATATATTCAATACTAAACCATCCATTATCATTGCATAATTCACATGTGGTTGATACTGGTTACCATGGATATTTAAATGCCCAATGGGAAATAGAGAAGCACTTGACAGTTTCCAGGGGCTAAGGTCAAACTGTCCAATCAGAATGCCCTGTGAATATCACAGGTAGTTTGCTGCCTGAACACAGATGAGGTGCCATCTTGCGTGCTCTGGGTCAGTGTTACAATCTTCTCAACTTCTTCTCACAGTTCTTTCAGTTACATGTCATCATCTGAATCATCCATCTGACACCTTCGCCGGTCAAACTGCAATAAAAGAAAACAGGCAGTTAACAGGGGTATTCTTTACAAGAGATGTTAATACCAATTTGAGGCAATAAGGAAAGTAATAGATAATTGGGGGCTAAAAACTGATACATTAAAAACATGTCAACTGGGGTTGAAGAGCTGTATTGCATAAAAAAATAAAATGGTAACAAAAGTATTCATTATATGTATTATTGACTGTAAATGTTTACATTATCACTGTAACAAGTTAATATTCTTCTAATTCATATCCATCATGCAACTCAAATAAACTGATGTAATGTACTACTGATACAATATTTTAACAAAAACTGTTGGATATAAATATCTTTAGTCCACATGCATGGCTGACTAGCTAAGAAAACCTCCGCACCTTGACTGTTGTCTTCTTCTGAGTCTGTTCACTCACTTTCTCCAGAAGACCAATCAGTTGATGCTCATCGAGCTGGAAAATAACATACGTATCACACATGGTATAGGAGTATTCATGAGAAAGTTTAGCATTAAAGGTGATTAGAACTAGATTGAGTGACAGAGACAGGCCAGGGAGAAAATAAGTATGATTTGGGGGCTTGCTGAGTTACCAGGACAACTGTCTCCATGGCAACAGAGATTCATCAACTGAGATGGGATAGGCTGAGGTGTTTTTAAGTTAGAAAAAGATCACACAGAGAGTTTCCACGCATGGATTGAAAGAAGGACAAATGCACAATGAGAGGATGTGTTTTAAAAACTTTAACACATGAACAGAAAAGGTATCATGATAAAGTGATTAAAACGAACTTGGTTGTTCTATATGTGTTTTAATATCAGTAATGGGTTCAAGACATGGATTTCTACTCCTGTTAAATTTTCAATTCAGGCTCCTCTATGTTGGTAATCCATATTTCTGAGACTGTTCATGACAGCTGAGGGGCACCTGATTTTTCATCATATCATACATAGGTAGAACTCAGTTATGATGAATATATGAATTAAGATTTTTTAATTATAAAGATAGTAAAAACCTGTTATGTATCATAACAAGATTTCAACACAGTAACTGATACTGTTATTAAGCCAGGATTAACTTTGTTACTGTCGATATGTCAATTGTTACCGCTGACATGTTATTTGTTAATCAATACTGAGTCACAGGTTACCTTTGTCTGAATCTGTCCTGTACGTGTCATCTGTACAAGGAGGTTCTCCACCATTTGTGCCTTCTCAGGTTTTGCCACGGCTATTGTGTTTACTAAAGCACAAACATAAGTGTTATGGAACAAGACTGGTAGTTGAGCAATACGCACAAAAGTCAATGAATGTCACTAAATCGAGTCAACAATGGACTATAGTCATGAATATTAATATGGCAGCTTTCTACATATTTCAGTGGTACTCACTGTCATGTGACAAAAAACCCTAACCATTGTCAACTTTACACAAGGTTTCATAGTTTTATTTTGCTTTTTGAAAAGTACCTACTTACCTGATTTTATTAAGACATTTAATCACATTTTATTAGGACTAAAGGCAAATATGTCTAAAGTGTAAAGACCCTGCACTCACATCTAGTCCTGGCAGACTGGTCCAGCACCTGACTGAGGATGGAATTCTTCATATCCTGAGCCTGTTTCTGAGCCTGCTGCTGCTCTTCTTGAGAGGGCCCACCACCAGATCCCTGGAATCCACAAGAGGCTCATTATTATCAGGTAAACATACACTTATTAGTGCGATGGTGCCCGTGGTCCTGAGGTAGAGCGTCCTCTAATTACGTCACTAACTGAATTAGTAATCTGGCAAAGTGCATTTGGGAACCGACAGGACTTGAAAAGTGTCCCCGGTAAAGTGCAACACTCCTGAATACACATGTTTCTCACATCATTTGCTAAAAGTCCAAATGAAAATCAATGATATGAGGAGCAACACACAGGTAAATTTCAGGTGACAAGTACCTTTCTATAGTGTAGTATACCTATGACGACAAAACAAGATGTACAGAACATAGTATGCATAACTGTCAGAAACATGAGAGTGCCCGTCATTCAAAGGCAGGCTAACTTTGACCACAGGAATCCCTCACGATTCTCGACTCTAATAACATAGCAACTGTTTGTAATTAGCCAAGATGACTGTTGTGTTGTTAACTGGTTTTTGAATTCGTGTTTTCGGGAGGTCGAATTGCTTTTCCAACGGAATTTTCTTTCACATTTGATTCATGGTGTGTTAACATCAGATACTAAAAAATACACAAATGTACCTACCCCATATTGTTGCTGAAGCTGGGCCATGCGGCGAGCACGGATTGATTCCAAATCGTCGTCAGCCATGATTCTAGAATAAGCGGTTCTACAAAGTTGAAAACTTGAGCTGCGGAACGATCATTTCTATATTTTGTTACTGCGGAATACCAGTTTTGGGCAATGGTCACAAAACCATTAAAATCCAAACAAAATAATAAAGTGTTTGATAAATCATCTTATATGAACCATTCAGTTTAATTCTGATGCTTATCAAGATCCAATAATACTAATAATGATATTTCGTTATTTTGGATTTTACTTTTTGATAAATCGGATCACAATCCTGCTGAGAGGTGTCGCTTCCCATAATTGTATAATAGAAAAAGTGATGTGTAGAGTTCACTCCTTTCCAATACTTCCGGTGTAAACAACAATGGCGGAGAAGGGAGCGCATGCGAACGTCATGAGGAACTTTGTTGACAATTTACAACTTGTATTGTCGCAAATAAGAGGTTGTCATATATTTGTCATTCGTGTGAATTCAATATTTGATTTTATTGAGAAATATTCGTATAGTTCCTTTGTTAATAGCTCCTACGGTGATGCATTCTTCGTTAGATTACTCTATGTTGTGCAACCGTTGCGTAGTAGATAAAAAGAGTGTATGCCCGGCGAGTAGAAGATCGTTCATTCGATCCGTTCGGAAGATTCATGACAGGAGAAAATCATCCATTTAGTTCACATGTGCATCATATTAATAAAACTGAATGGGACAATCTGTCTAACTACATTTTAACCTGTGTACTAAATCTTTGGATTACACCAATTAGTACCCTGAACAAGCAGTAGGGTGACTGTCTAAAGCCAAAGACGCACTCGTAGATGTCTTTATAGATATCGCAAACACTTCAGTTTAACCGAACTGCACTTTTTTCAGATTAATTAAGCTGCTGGGGCTCGAACGCTCTTCGCCGGATTACTGACTTCGTTAATTAGTGACGTAATTGGTGGACGCTCTACCTCAGGAGGCACCAACAGTTAAAGAGGGCTCGTTTAACGGGTCATTTGCACAGAAATAAGAAATGAAAACAGGGTCCGTGCAATGGTTTGTTTACATTTCTTGCGCTTCCAGCTCACTGTGCCACGCCTTCCCATTCATTTTTTTCCCGCCATTATTTCTTGGACTGTACTGACGAGTACCAGAAGGATTGAAATGTGTTTCAATTGGATATAATAGGATTATACTGCCCTAAGGTAAAGTCAAACCCTAAATATGAATTGGAAAGGGTCCTAACCCTAACCCTCTCCCAACCCTAACCCTAAGGATCGGAAAGGGTGCCATACCCTAACCCTATGGTTTGGAAAGGGTGCTAACCCTGAACCCTAAGGATCGAAAAGGCTCCCTAACCCTAACCTTAACCCCTAACCCAAGGATCATAAAGGGTGCCTAACCCTAAACCCTAAGGATTGTAAAGGGTGCCATACCCTAACCCTCAACCCTAACCCTAAGGATCGTAAAGGGTTGTTTGACTCTACAGATGCAAGTGAAGGGAGACGGAGCAATTACCGCGATATAGCGAGAAAGCGCTTGAGACAGTGCGGTAGCGCTTCAGCGCGATAATTGCCCAACAGCGAGCAGCGAGGTCTGCGCCCGGTAAAGTGCATTCTAGCCTTCATACCAAAAGATAAATTAGTAATACTTGATTATTGCCCGGGGATGTGCTCAATATTAAGGCCATAAGACAAGAACAGGTCCGTATTGAGTGTATGATAAGCATATTCATATCAAAAGTGACATGTCACCTGAGAGAGTTAGCACTATTAAACAGGGTAATCTTGGACTTGTACAAGTAGCAACAAACACACACTTGTGTATGTAATGGCTGTGCCTGAAAACTGACTCAGACAGACACTCAGAAATAATTGAATTTAATGTCTATGTTCCATGTTAATGTAGCAGGGCATGAAGTCCCACAGGTGACATCCTTACCATGTCAGCTTGCTGACGGGACTAACCTCTTTGGTCATGTGGACAAGGCATCCGACTTCAGATCAGAAGGTCTGTGGTTCGAATCCCAGCATAGGACTCGGAAATTTTATGGCCGCTACATTGGCTCCCAACATGGGGCTGAGCACGTTCATGTGAAATTTGAGCAAAATAAGCCTCAGTACCTCCTATGCGTCTCAGGATGTGTATTTTCGTTCACTGGGGAGTATGTAGCAGGGCATGGAGTTAACCTCTTTGGTCATGTGGACAAGGCGTCCGACTTTGGATCCGAAGGTCCATGGTTCGAATCTCAGCTTGGGACTCGGGAATTCTATGGCCACTACATTAAGAAAAGAGTTCTCTGGAATTTTTCAAATCATAAGCTAATTGCTTCTTTAGAAGTTTGGGCACAAAGGAAGGATAACAATATATGGAGGAACAAACTCTTATGACAATGGAAGTGACGTTTCAATGTAGGTTTTGACTAGTTTTGCTAAGAACATCTGTTGGTCTAGATATGATAAATGCATCTGTTGAGAACCTTGGCCATCACTACACTTGACACCACAGTAAATCTCAAGCTGCACACCATGCTCATGAGACATGACCATATACTACTCAACATTTTGACAGTGACTGGTTGTTTGGAGGTATGAATAGGATGTAGTTCAGATATACCTGGCATATGTTAATCTATTGTTTGTTATTACTTGAACTGAAGTCTAATGTGCATCAGTTCCATGTACAAATCACATCCTATTCTATGCGATTGTCTCCATACATCCACTTAGTTCTTTTTCCCATCTGGACACATACTTGACATAGAATAGACCAATCAAATGTTGGGTACTGTAAATGATATAGGAAGGACCTGTCAGATATGTAAACTTTGACTGTTGCAGAAGGAGAGTCTCAGAGGGATGAAAAGGATGAGTTTGATCGTCAGGCTTATTGGAATCATATAGGTATGGGAAGATATATACCATATTATTGATCATGTTGTGAAACCCATGCTTGTCATAAGAGGCGACTACAGGGATCAGGTGATCTGGCTCGCTGATTGGTTGACACGTGTCAATGTATCCTAACTGTGTAGATTGATGCTCTTGCTGTTGATCACTGGATTTTCTGGTCCAGACTTGATTATTTACAGACCGCTGCCATATAGTTGGAATATTGCTGAGTGGGGTGTAAAACTAAACTCACTCACTCGCTCACTCCTTAATCATGTGGTGTAACCATGGTGACTTAGTGTTGTGAGACAGTTCAGCCTAAGTATATGTTTGTTTTGATTGAAAGTGTTTGCGAAAAGGTCAGCACTAATAGTAAACACATGCAAAGGCAAAGCAAGCTGTCACCTAAAAAAAAGGAAACATGTTAAAGTTGGTAATTTAGATGCATCACACTGTTCACAGGTGCGTCAAACTTAGAAATGTCCTCAACATGTCTACCATAAACACTTCTACTAAGATCTACACTGATCTACTAAGGTCTTGAACTTTTGAGCAAGATTCGTATGATGCTGTTTGAAATTCTCTTTGAAAGACCATGCTGAATTGTACCATAAAATGTAGATCAAAGGCTGGAGATATTGGAATATTCACTTGAAGAAATAGCTCTGGTGTTGTAGGGTAGCATAGTGTTAGTTAATCAATTACTTGTTATCTCAATTATTGTTTACCTTTTAGAGCACATTTCCAATGAGATGTGGGGATGTAGTGGGTACACTCCTGGGTCCAATGAGATGTGGGTATGGTGGGGTAGCCTAGTGGTTAAAGCGTCCACTCGTCCCTGCCAAAGACCCGGGTTTTCCAATGAGATGTGCACCCTAACCTAATCAGCAGAAAAGTATTATATGGTAAATTACATTTTCAGGGACAGTATTTACAGCTATATCAAATGAAGCCACCAAACTGTCAATGGCATTCTCCAAGCCTCCAGCTCCGCCCCCTGAGGTGAGTTACCAAGGCAACAAATTCAGGTCAAGTGTACAGTCCCATTCACAAGCTGATATACTCATTACGGAAGGGTACACAATAGTAGTACAGAGCTCTAGATAAGATTTAGCTCATGTGGGTACTGTACCCACTGTAGTTTTTTTGGAGTGGTTATTATGAATGTTGAGTGGGTATTTCATTTTCCGTTACCCACTGCTTTCAAATATGTGCGTATTTCAGTCATTTTACTCACCTAAGTATATGTCATTGAGTAAGTTTACTAAGCAGGTATGTTCTGCCTTATGTCATACCTAATCAAAACCAACTTTAATATAATGGAAATGATTTCATAACAAATCACTCATCCTGTACTGACAGTACAACACTTGTTCTATCCTAACAGTACAACTTGATAGCAATCGATGTCTTTTTCATTACACAGGCGATTTTTATAAATACATTCCGTACGCATTTGTTTTAAACTTTTTGCATATCTAACATTTTAAATGCGTAATTGGTACGCAACAATTATTTTTTCAATGCGTAATTGGAAATTTTCTGTGCATATTTTACCTGGATACGCAGCTTATCTGGGCCTCTGATAGTAAATCCATCTGTTTAATTGTTACAGCACTCACAGCCTATGATTACATCCCTGGAGAGAGCCACCCTGGCTCTTGTGTCAGCCTACTACTCCTTTCCCAAGACTCAAGGTAAAACATATTTGTCAAGACATATGTATGTCATGTGAGTTGAGACACCGGTGTGTCATGTGAGTGGAGAAACAGGTGAGTCATGTGAGTTGATACACAGGTATGCCGTGTAAGTCAAGGCAGAGGTATGTCTTTTAAATGAAGACACATGTGTATCATGTAACTTGTAAGTTGAGACACAGGTATGTCATGTAAGTGAAGACTAAGGTCTATCATGTAAATTGAGGCACATGTATGTAATGTAAGTGAAGACTAAGGTGTATTATGTAAGTTGAGACACAGGTATGTCATGTAAGTTGAGATACAGGTATGTCATGTAAGTGAAGACTAAGGTGTATCATGTAAGTTGAGACACAGGTATGTCAGGTAAGTTGAGATACAGGTATGTCATGTAAGTTGAGATACAGGTATGTCATGTAAGTGAAGACTAAGGTGTATCATTTAAGTTGAGACACAGGTATGTCAGGTAAGCTGAGATACAGGTATGTCATGTAAGTTGAGACACATGTGTATCATGTAAGTCGAGACACAGGTATGTCATGTAACTGTAAGTGAAGACTCAGGAGTATCATGTAAGTTCAAACAAATGAATCTCCCGTAAGTTGAGACACAGGTATGTCATGTAAATTGAGACACAGGTATATGATGTAAGTTGAGACAGATATGCCATGTAAGTTGAGACAGGTATGTCATGTAAGTTGAGACAAAGGTATGTCATGTAAGTTAAGACAAGGGTATGTCATGTAAGTTGAGACACAGGTATGTCAAGTAAGTTGAGATACAGGTATGTCATGTAAGTGAAGACTAAGGTGTATCATTTAAGTTGAGACACATGTATGTCAGGTAAGTTGAGATACAGGTATGTCATGTAAGTTGAGACACATGTGTATCATGTAAGTCGAGACACAGGTATGTCAGGTATGTTGAGATACGGGTATGTCATGTAAGTTGAGATACAGGTATGTCATGTAACTGTAAGTGAAGACTCAGGTGTATCATGTAAGTTCAAACAAATGAATCTCCTGTAAGTTGAGACACAGGTATGTCATGTAAATTGAGACACAGGTATATGATGTAAGTTGAGACAGGTATGTCATGTAAGTTGAGACAGGTATGTCATGTAAGTTGAGACACAGGTTTGTCATGTAAGTTGAGACACATGTATGTCATGAGTTGAGACACAGGTGTGTCATGTAAGTTGAGACACAGGTATGTCATGTAAGTTGAGACACAGGTATGTCATGTAAGTTGAGACACAGGTATGTCATGTAAGTTGAGACACAGGTGTGTCATGTAAGTTGAGACACAGGTATGTCATGTAAGTTGAGACACAGGTATGTCATATGAGTTGAGACACAGGTATATCATGTAAGTTGAGACACAGGTATGTCATGTAAGTTGAGACACAGGTATATCATGTGAAGTTGAGACAGGTATGTCATGTGAGTTGAGACACAGGTGTGTCATGTAAGTTGAGACACAGGTGTGTTATGTAAGTTGAGACAGGTATGTCATGTGAGTTGAGACACAGGTATGTCATGTAAGTTGAGACACAGGTATGTCATGTAAGTTGTCATGAGTTGACACAGGTATATCATGTAAGTTGAGACACAGGTGTATCATGTAAGTTGAGACACATGTATGTCATGTAAGCTGAAGACACATGGTCACACAGGTGTATCATGTAAGTTGAGAACAGGTATGTCATGTAAGTTGAGACACAGGTGTGTCATGTAAGTTGAGACACAGGTGTGTCATGTAAGTTGAGACAGGTATGTCATGTAAGTTGAGACACAGGTGTGTTATGTAAGTTGAGACACAGGTGTGTCATGTAAGTTGAGACAACAGGTATGTCATGTAAGTTGAGACACAGGTGTATCATGTAAGTTGAGACACAGGTGTGTTATGTAAGTTGAGACATAGGTATGTCATGTTGAGACATGAATCAAGACCGAGGTAACCTATAAAGTCAAGACTCAGATGAACTTTCATTGTCGAGTTGCATGGTTAGACATTGAAGATGTATCCATATGTTAGTGTTGATGAAGCTTGGGATAGGATGATGAAGCAGAAAGTCATCCAACACTGACAGTGTCAAATATTGTTTCTGCCAGTGATACGTTTGGGCTGGACTCATATACATACTACCTGCAATAGTTTCTTTTTTGTTTACTTTGGCAACGTTAGTATTCACATGTATGAATTATTGAATGAGTAGGAGCTACAGTTTGACTGTTTCTCTGACAGGTGTGACATTACGGAAGGCTCTGAAAACAGCTGTCCTGAATATAATAGAGAGTGTGAGGACCCTGGCTCAGAACATCGCTGACTATGATCTTGGGTAGGTAAACAGGCCCTTACAATGGCTGGGTACAATATGTGAAGCACATTGTCATTATTGTGTCCCACTGTCATGAAATTGTTTGAATATTGTTAAATGTGACATAATCCCTATTTACTCTCAAACTAATGTCATGTATCTTGGACTTTCCTGTACAATGTCAAGGTTGTACGCGATGCGCAAATGTGCATCCAGTCCCCACAAATGTAGAGAATGGATGCAGAAAAAAATCCACTGCATCCTGAGGGACGCACAATATTATTCACTGTACCCACAACACATTTATGACTTTGCTAAGTGTTTGGTTGTTCCTTTCAGAGCAGTTACGTGCATCATTTCATCCCTATGATTAATGATTCATTACAGTCTCAAAAACAATTATCAAATGAACAATTCTCTACACTGTTACTTCACAGGACTCTCATATTGCCTGCAAGGATCCCTGAAACCAATAATTGGTGAGTCAAGGTAAAACCCTGCAATGTTCTATGTGTTGACAGGTCCCCAGAGCAGCTGCGAGCTACAGGCATTGTGTGGCATGGGGCAGACATTCTGTCATCTCTACCTAAAGGTGAGATGGTACTGTTACGAGAGTGTGTTTTTGTAATTTGTGATATCATTGAGTGATAGTTATTATGGGTCACAATGTTTAAAGTTTTGAGTGTGGGTTGTGGGTCACATTTCGCATCATGTATGTTCAATGGCAATAGTATTTTTTAGCGGTATGCCTTTATGATAGAGCTCCAGAGTTGCCTCCCTTGGCTTAATTTTGTTTTGACTCCCGGTCGTGGTATGTTCAACATGATTCGTGAATGTTCTCAGTGGATAAAGAATGTTCTAGACTGTGTGTGAGTATATATAAAGGCTGGTTGTTGTGTTGACACACACATGGACCAACACACGGAATTACACATGGACTGATCATATCACTGGAGTTGTGTACATCTTTCTGCCGTCACCTGCCTACCGTCGTCTGTCTGTCAACATCGTCAAGACCGACTGTCTACTGACATTGTAAACTACCTTCGATTAGAATATCTGCTCTCATTGTAAATATCAAGGCTCGTGGTGAGTTAATATCTTATATTTGTGGCCCATTACTGTAGATTTGTGACTCAATTGCATTGTACTAAATATCTGTATTGTCATTCATTGTAGCTTGCTCATTGTTTGCTCAATATATTATTGAATATTTAAGACATGTCTGTGTTATATTTTGCTGATTCAAAGGGAACTCTTAAACCTTTTGTCACAGCAATTATTGAACCATAACAGTACTAATTGTAACTTGTGGCCTTCATTCGCAGGTCATAGCAAAACAAATTCCTCATAGTATACACTATATAAAGTTGTGTTTGCTAAAATGATTGATAATCGGAAATGTCATCAATAGGAAACATAATTAATGATTATCAATATGAAATTTGTGTTACCGATAATGTTGTACATTAGTGTTTGTTCTAGAGAAAAGTTTTCATTTTCTTGCACAATATACAAATTTAGGACTTTATTCATGGTCTGCTTCTAAACTATGTCCAGGATGCTGTTTTGTTAATAATCCATGCAAAAATGAACATAGGTTGATATATGTTCTAAAAAATCAACTACACAGATTATGCAGTTTCTTCTTAAATAGTTTTGTGGATAACTACGTTTATCTTTGAATGTTGCTTGATATTTCTGACTATGTCTTTGTCTCCCACTAATAATTAATCACACTATCAATTACCATAATTAGCCTGATTTAACAGGGAAATATTACAGAAAGGGTATGACAAAGCAATCACAGAATCAAATGATGGTATTCTGACATACAGCACAGAGAACTGCTAGTTCTGCACCTCATCAATATTTTAGTATCATAAAATGAAGGTGAGCTGCAGTCCCTGATGTTTTCTTTAGTGAATCAGAGTAGACGAGATACTTTGGTTTTAAGTCCTATAGAAAACCCTGCTAAAGATTATTACAGTAATGAGTTTCTTATCTTCACAGATAACCAGAGAGCCACACTGGCCATTGTTGAAGAGACGGCCGAGTTAGTGAGGGATGCATTACATGAGCTACAGGAGGTGAGACTGGGAGACATTGTGTGGCAGGGTTGGGGGATACAGCTCACCCAGTGGAGTGAGTGAGTGAGTTAGTGAGGGATGCATTACATGCAACTACAGGAGTGAGTTGGGTTTTACGCCGCTTTTAGCAATATTCCATCAATATCACGGCAGGGGAACACCAGAAATGGGCTTCACACACTGTACCCATGTGGGGAATCAAACCTGGGCCTTTGGCCTGACGAGTGAACGCTTTAACCACTAGGCTACCCCACCGCCCCCTGAATTACAGGATGTGAGACTGGGAGACGTTGTGTGGCAGGGTCGGGGATACAGGTGAGTGAGTGGGTATAGCTTTACACTTTATCAACATTCATGCAATATGGTGGAAGTACTGCACACATAGTTCCATGTGGGGAATTGAACCCAGACCTTTGTCCTGATGAGCAGTGATTTAACCACTAGTCTGAACCACCTTGTGGAGGTGTGATGGAATCAATAGACTTGAAACTTGATCTACACATATGATTGGTTGGCCACAGTGGTGGAATACCAACCTCTGGCATCAGTCACCAAGGGAATATGGTATCACTGTCCACTGTGTAGAGTTATGTCTCTTGGGGCGGTTGGGGAGTCTAGTGGTTAAAGCGTTGGCTCGTCACGCCAAAGACCCGGGTTCGAATCCCCACATTCGAACCCCATATGTGTGAAGCCCGTATCTGGTGTCCCCTGCCGTGATGTTGCTGGAATATTGCTAAAAGCGGCGTAAAGCCAAACTCAGTCAGTCAGTTATGTCTCTTCAATGTTCAAAAATCCTGGTTTTGCCACAGTTGTGATCTTTAGTCGGTAATGTGCAAGTGGGTTTCCCTGGAGTGAAGTGAAGTGAAATCACCGCCCAGTGATAGGAAACTAAAAATATGATATGAAACTTAAAATACGAAACTAAAAATATCACTCCTGCTTTGTCTGTTACTTCTGTCACTTGAGGTTCATACATTTCATTATAAGGTTTATAGCTATACAGGTTCATATAACGATACTTTGTGTTGATCTGTAGCGCGAGATTATGGCTGGATGTATTGCATGTATATATTTGTTTCAATTTTTTTTAAAGTTTTCAACTTTAGTATCACTGTTTGTGCTTAATAACAGAGGTTTCACAAACAATAGTTATAAGAAATTATTAATAAGAAATTATAAGAAATTATTAATTGTTAATTGAGTGCTGCATAGCCCAACAATATGTCTCATTTGGGGCAATATTCCACATCCGCTCTGCATGGCATAATATAAGTCATCGACACTCACTCACTCACTCATGGGATGGGGTGTCACATGACACATGTCATCATATGCATCAATGCTCATGCTGTTGGTTACTGGATTGTCTCGTCCAATTTTATTATTCACAGGATTCACAGGATGCCACTTTATAGCTGGAATATAGCGGAGTGCAGCTTTAAACAACAAACAAAACTCACTCACTCACCCACTTACGCGCATAGATTGAACTTATTGGAAAAGGAAGGGAGCGTTGATGTTATTTTTTTCAATGCCTTCTGTATTCTTTCTACCTTTTGTAATCATCATGCAGATAATCCATGGAGCTAAATGCAGTGTAATGCATATTGATCTTATGAGAATGGCCGCTTTATTTAACTGCTGCTGAACAGTCAACATGGTTGATATGTACCCTAGTCACTTCTGCCAACTATATGACCCCCTACTCTGTATTCTTCCTTCTGTAGGCTCTGGAGAGTGAAGGCCAGGCAGATGACCTTGACGAACTGCTGATTGCTGATGGGTTTGTGATGTCTAACGAAGATACATGGACGGACTCTGACAAGGAGGTCCTGGCTGCTAGCATGGGTCTCATCAAGACTGTCAAATCGCTGCTGAAGAAGTCCAAGGAATCGGTGAAGCAGAATGCTGTATGTGACACAGAGGCGAACATCGCTCAGCTGGACGACCTGGTGGACCACCTAGGCAACCTGAGTCCTGCTGTTGACAACCTCGCCGCCAGCCTCTACCCTCCCATGGTCTACCCCACCATCATGAAGCATGTAAGCAAATTTTCTTTTAATGGGGAATATTCTCCATAGGGATTCTGGGTTAAATTAGCTTGAGGAACCTATGTTGGTCGGAAGAGTTTGACTCCTGTGAGTTTCTAGGACTTCAGTCCTGCCCCACAACGAAGCACATGTGATACATGTAGTCTCACCTTAGGCAAGTAAGTTTGTTCAAAATTGCTTCAGTTCACTCAGCAGAAAATGGGTACCTGGTGGGACAAGTCATGCGATTATTAACCTTCTAGCACCTCACAGGCAGCTTGGGTTATCCGGGGTTATAATAATCAGATTGTACGCTTTGAGCATCCTTATGGTTTAAATAGTGCCATAGAAATCCACTATTATTATGATTATGATTATTATTAAATGGATCGGACGGTCAGGATCGGTTACTTGGTGGATTAAGTGTCATTGTGCCCCCAAAATGTTGATTGTTGTTCACCACATCAATCACTTGATTGTGTGATTCAGATGTGAATATCTACAAGCCTCTGCAATATAGCTGGATTAAGAGAAGTGTTATTACACACAAACAAAACATTTACAGAAATCTGAAACCTTACATAACAGAATCATTGAGAACAGAGATGCAAAGTCAGCAAAATTAATATTTAAAAATTGCATAAGTTTGTTTACACGAAGTTGACCCCACGTCTCCTGTTTTCAACAAACTCCTCACACTGCATGTTGCAGACGGAAGACCTATCAGCGTGTATAGAGAAGTACCTGCAGTTCCTCAAGTAAGTACTTTACACAGACACTACACAAATCAAGCTTTCATTATTCGAACTTAATATATACTTCAAGTCTTAAAGTTTTTCATGAAATATGTTTTTTCATCAACATTATCGCCATAAGAAGAAGGGGTGCTGATGCGCCACAATTTGCTGTGCAGGGGTAAAGTGTGTGAGAAACCTCTGAAAACGCGTTCAAATCTCAGTTTGACTTGATTATGTTTCTAGGTTTGTTAACATCTACCACTTGCATCACTCTGGGCCTGACATGTCATGATATGATTAAAATAATGTTAACAGTGGCCTTAAACTCTACTTCCTCACTCACTCTACAGAGTGCCTGAGATTACAGCTCTCTTTCGACCTGTGAAGATCCGGGTTAGAATTGGTCTTCAGCAACCCATGCTTGCTGTAAGTAGCGACTAACAGGGTTGGGTGGTCAAGCTCACTGACTTGGTTTACACATGGCATCATATCCCAATTGCTTAGGGGCGGTGGGGTAGCCTAATGGTTAAAGCGTTCGCTCGTCACGCCAAAGACCCGGGTTCGATTCCCCACATGGGCATAATGTGTGAAGCCCATTTCTGGTGTCCCCCCGCCGTGATATTGCTGGAATATTGCTAAAAGCAGCGTAAAATCAAAACACACCCAATTGCTTAGATCGATGCTTATGCTGTTGATCACTGGATTTTCTGGTCCAGACTTGATTATTTCCAGTCCGTGCCATATAGCTGGAATATTGCTGAGTGTGGCATGAAACAACAAACACACAAACCACAGCTGTCTTTCTGCTGCAGGCACTCTCACATGACAGGGGAGGGAGACCAACAATGGCTGGAGTTCCTTCTCAAGGCCAGACAACACAACCGGGATAAAGTCTACAGCCTTGTTCACAAGAGTTAGTTACCATGCCAACTAGAGCCTATTGATATTCACCAATCTGCTGCAGTATTGTCTGCCTGTGTCAGTTGTGTGTCCAACACTGTGGCGTTATTTTACCAAATGTATGACTGAGAGAGTGTTTGGTAACCCTCATACGATACCATGATGTTTTCCCCTGTGTGTGTAATATTGTGGCATTTTCCCCAATGTGTGTAATATTGTGGCGTTTTCCCCAGTGTGTGTGCCTGTGAGAGAGAGCTGAATGATGCTTACTGATTATCATGGAGTTGTATCCTCAGTATGTGATAAAGTTTCAGAGACCCCCACTCAGTACAATAGCATTGTAATCCCAGTGTGTGTAAGAGAGTGTTCAGTGACCTTCCCACAATACCAAGGTGTTTTCCCCAGAGTGTGTAAGAGTGTTCAGAGACCCCCACTCATTACAATAGCATTGTAATCCCAGTGTGTGTAAGAGAGTGTTCAGAGACCCCCACTCATTACAATAGCATTGTAATCCCAGTGTGTGTAAGAGAGTGTTCCGAGACCTTCCCACAATACCATAGTGTTTTCCCCAGTGTGTGTAAGAGAGTGTTCAGTGACCTTCCCACAATACCATAGTGTTTTCCCCAGTGTATGTAAGAGAGTGTTCAGAGACCTTCCCACAATACCACAGAGTGTTTTACCCAGTGTATGTAAGAGTGTGTTCAGTGACCTTCCCACAATACCATAGTGTTTTCCCCAGTGTATGTAAGAGTGTGTTCAGTGACCTTCCCACAATACCATAGTGTTTTACCCAGTGTATGTAAGAGTGTGTTCAGTGACCTTCCCACAATACCATAGTGTTTTCCCCAGTGTATGTAAGAGTGTGTTCAGTGACCTTCCCACAATACCATAGTGTTTTCCCCAGTGTGTGTAAGAGAGTGTTCCGAGACCTTCCCACAATACCATAGTGTTTTCCCCAGTGTGTGTAAGAGTGTTCAGAGACCCCCACTCATTACAATAGCATTGTAATCCCAGTGTGTGTAAGAGAGTGTTCAGAGACCCCCACTCATTACAATAGCATTGTAATCCCAGTGTGTGTAAGAGAGTGTTCCGAGACCTTCCCACAATACCATAGTGTTTTCCCCAGTGTGTGTAAGAGAGTGTTCAGTGACCTTCCCACAATACCATAGTGTTTTCCCCAGTGTATGTAAGAGAGTGTTCAGAGACCTTCCCACAATACCATAGTGTTTTACCCAGTGTATGTAAGAGTGTGTTCAGTGACCTTCCCACAATACCATAGTGTTTTCCCCAGTGTATGTAAGAGTGTGTTCAGTGACCTTCCCACAATACCATAGTGTTTTACCCAGTGTATGTAAGAGTGTGTTCAGTGACCTTCCCACAATACCATAGTGTTTTCCCAGTGTATGTAAGAGTGTGTTCAGTGACCTTCCCACAATACCATAGTGTTTTCCCCAGTGTGTGTAAGAGAGTGTTCCGAGACCTTCCCACAATACCATAGTGTTTTCCCCAGTGTGTGTAAGAGTGTTCAGAGACCCCCACTCATTACAATAGCATTGTAATCCCAGTGTGTGTAAGAGAGTGTTCAGAGACCCCCACTCATTACAATAGCATTGTAATCCCAGTGTGTGTAAGAGAGTGTTCCGAGACCTTCCCACAATACCATAGTGTTTTCCCCAGTGTGTGTAAGAGAGTGTTCAGTGACCTTCCCACAATACCATAGTGTTTTCCCCAGTGTATGTAAGAGAGTGTTCAGAGACCTTCCCACAATACCATAGTGTTTTACCCAGTGTATGTAAGAGTGTGTTCAGTGACCTTCCCACAATACCATAGTGTTTTCCCCAGTGTATGTAAGAGTGTGTTCAGTGACCTTCCCACAATACCATAGTGTTTTACCCAGTGTATGTAAGAGTGTGTTCAGTGACCTTCCCACAATACCATAGTGTTTTCCCCAGTGTATGTAAGAGTGTGTTCAGTGACCTTCCCACAATACCATAGTGTTTTCCCCAGTGTGTGTAAGAGAGTGTTCAGTGACCTTCCCACAATACCATAGTGTTTTCCCCAGTGTATGTAAGAGTGTTCAGTGACCTTCCCACAATACCATAGTGTTTTCCCCAGTGTATACGCTTGTGAGAGAGTGTTGAATGATGATATTATTATCAAAGTGTTGTACGAGATAAGAGAGTGTTCAGAGAGAGAGTGTTCAGAGAGAGAGTGTGTGTTGCGTGTTGCGACTCAGTATAACTCCATGGTATCCCCAGCACATCAGTGTGAGAGAGTGACTCACACATTAGCATGGCAGGGTGTTCCAGTGCTTGAGAGAGTGTTGAGTAATACTTCACTTACCATACCGTATATACTGTAGTTCCCACAGTTCACTGACCAGGAAGGCTTGTTAACAAAACATTTGGCAAACCTGACATTGACATTGAATGATGTCTTAACTGTCATGGTGGTTCTTTGAAGCAAACACATACTGACAAGAATTTTCAGCTAGACTCTCAGGACAGCTCCACAGAAATGTTCACTGGCATGTTGCAAGTCAACAGGCCACTCTGTCAAACACTGGTATCAAGGTGTGGTCTTCTAAATGGGTGAGGGAGTTGAAAGACCCATATGTTACCATGGCATTATATTCCCAGTGTGTGAGAGAAAGCAGAGTGAACCATTCGTTACCATGGTTAGGCAGAACAGTTTTATATCAAGCTAACTAAAATGACCTGTTTGGGGTCTCTCTTTTTCAAAAGTCACGATATGGCTGAAATATTGCCGATGTGACTTTAAATCTTAACTCACTCACTCACTCACTCTTTTTCAAAACAAATGTGCTATGTGGGTGAAACAAAAGTATATGCCATTACACAATGAAGAAAGCAACAGAGAATCAAGACTATGTTTTAACCTAAAAATATTTCTTGACCCTGTTTGTCAATCATTGTGAAATTTTAAAAAAGGAAATACCTTTTCTTGTTAGGTAGGTTATGAAGTCTTACTGTTAGCATGGTTAGTAAATGGAAACACAAGTCTATAAATTGTGATGTTCCACTGAGCTTTGAAAGGACAGTGTTGTTATGTTATCAAGCAGCTTATTGTGTTGACGTGAGCCTGCATTGTGTCCTTCACCTTCAGCCTTTGATAATACTGTGTAGACAGCTTACTTTATGCACCTATTGGTTGTATATGTATCTGGTAACATGAGCCATCAAAGTTACAAAAGATAGGAAGGACAGTCACTAAGCAATAGTGATTACCAGCAGGAGCACAAACAGAACCTAAGACCATCAGTGTCAAAACTCACCTGACTTTTCAAGGCATTCACAAGTGGACGGACAATGAAGAGATGAAACTTGTTATGGATAAAGATATTATTTTCATTATTTGTAACCATGTTTCACTTAAAGATGAAGGGATGCCACTTAAACCTAAAACATGGTTATAAATAATTAAAAGAAATTATCCCTAAAAATGTTTCCTGTCATCATCTGTTGTGGATTTGAGCCTGGTCTTCCTCTGTCACGAATGGAGACAAGCAGAAAAAGCATAACCATTTTAGTTTCACATTATTTATTTTCATAGTTTTACGTATGTACATATGTGTACATACTTTTATGCATACAAGTGTATTTATAGTCATTACAATGATATCTTGTGTACAGGCTTGTTACCATGGTTACAGTGTATATCTTGTTGGTGGCAAAATAAATTAAGTTCATACAAATTTCAGAATTGTGTTATAACGCTGGAAAAATCTCAGAATATATTCGATGGCATCTTCTGTTCTGATGTTGAATAGTTTCTTTCAGATGATAAAATATTTATAAAATTTACAATTTGTGCAAAATACATCACAAAGTATATCCATGATATTTTCAAATTCATCCACAGAGATCTTGGCACTATTTCTTTTAAAATAAAGTTAAACAATGCCTGGACAATGTGTAGGAAGTGGCCGACATTCACATATGAAGATTCTGAAACATCACAACCAACAATTTCAACCTGGCCTTGCTTTCATGAATAATTATCAGCAAAGTAACACAGGGTATCACACACAAATGCACTCTGTTAGAACCATACATACTGTGTTCTATGCACTGTGTCAATGAGGTGTGGTGAAATTGGGTTTAACGTCGTACTTGAGAATATTTCACTCATATGACAACGTGCATGCGTGTGTATGTGTATGTGCGTCTGCTTGTACTAGCCCAGACTTAAGCTGGTTTTATAGTGCTAGCTCACTGAGATACCATGCCGCAGTGAAGCATGAATACCACTCAGACACAGTCCTTGTTGTACCCATTAACCCATTAATGCCGAAAGCAACAGGCAGGGACCAACAAGTAACATATTTTAACGTCTTTTGGTATGATGCGGTCGGGGATCGAACCCGCGACCTTCCGCTCTCCGGGCGGACTCTCTTACCACTACACCACGGAGGCGGTTCACTGTGTCAATGAATCACTCCGACATATTCCAGCCATATGATAGTGCCCTGTAAAGAATCAAGTGAGGAAAGCCACATCAGCAGTATTGCAGCTATTTGTGGTGTAAAGAATCGAGTGTGGACTGGACAATCCATTAATTCATAATGCAGCAATGATCAATGCTGTAAAGGAACAATGGCACGTCATCAACCAAGTAAATCAACCACTTGTTTCATTAGGGTGCTTTTTAAATTGTTGGCAACAAATTCTAACCCAGAATACCCAAAAGAATACACACATCGGAAACCCTTATATGACACAATAACCCTTATATTACAAATAAACTAATCCAAATTCATCTATAGAAGATTCTTCAGCACCTGTGAATACACCTGTGTAATTTTGACCAAATATTTTTAATGCAACTGTGATGAACAATATGAAGGGGAAATCACAGAGAAGTGACTCTTGGAATGATTTTCTTCCTGAGCAGTCATCCATTTCAACAACAACCTTATGAAGACACAGAACTTTTGACAAAATACCAGGAGCATTGGGTAAAGCTGAGTGTTCGCTTATCACGTCATAGTAGACATGGGTTGATGAGAGTGAAATGGCTTGGAAACTCTTTGAGCACTATCCCACCTCATTTAACGGGACACCAAGAATCTTCTTCACACTATATAGGGAGAATAGAACCCAATTAATAAGGCTTTGTTCTCAGCCTTCCCAACTGACCCCGGAAAGACATATTCTATATTTTTTAATCAATACAGTTTAACCGGGTTATGTTTGTCCAGGAGAAAATATGGCATTATAGCCAGGGTGGCATTATAACCAGGTAAGAGAATTAAAGGCGCTATGCCATCAACATGGTGACTGAGCTGATGTCTCCTTTAATAAGCCTTGAATGACTGGATAATCCCAGCGTGTAGGAGGTGACTTCTTGTTGTAGTTTGGCAGGAAGTGTATTGTCACACGTGTTATCCCATCTAGGATTACATGACTACTTAAAGCATTGATGAGTTTGGTCAATTAATTTGAGTCATGTAAATTATCCAATTAAGGTATTATACTACATGCAGCTGGTGTAATTGGCACTATAACCAGGGGAAAATTACTTTTGTTCCCAAAACCATTGGCAAATGGCATTATATCCAGTTTGGCATTATAACCAGGGAAATCTGTTCTGGCAAAAAACATGGCATTATATCCAGGGTGGCATTGTACATATTTTATTGTCAAAAGACGTCAGCCCATAAGAATTCAGAAACTTGGTCTCTCCACTGTTACGCATTTAAAACATTTTTATATTGTTAATAAAATACAGCAACAGTACAAATTTGATTGATGCAGAATGACACAGTCATACCATATCAATAGTTTCTTTAAACAGAAGACCAACACATAACTGGTACAGTGTCACACAAACTAAACATATACTGAGGGAAAAAAATAAGGTATCACATGAAAGCACAAGTGTTCCCTTATTTTTTTCAGGTTTCTTCACAAGCTTCGTATCGCAAAGCTTGTGAAGAAACCTGGAAAAATAAAAAAAGGAACAGTTGACCTTTCATGTGATCCCTTATTTCTTTTTCATAGAGATCGTCCTTGGGGTACATATATGCATTTTCTGCAGCTGAAAATGTCATGTGACAGTTGTATCAATGTTTTAATAAAAATATTGTACAACAAATAAAATCTTTTTTATCTATTATACGGCCCCCACCACGTGGAGTTACCTCCCTGCTACGCATGCACAGCCAACCAGGTAAGCACCTAGGCCCGTATCATCATTCCTTCTGCTGTCACTCAAGCGATCACATGTGTTCCGAGTTACTAAGCTGATTTACTTCTCTTGTGAAGAATGTCTGAGACTTCAACAACTGTATGGTCTTTATTTGTTCTTGAAAAAGAAAAAGAACAGTTTTATTGACTCTGCAGTCTGTTATTTCTCATTTATGTGACTTTGTATTGAATTTTTACGCTAGCTTTCCCGTGGTTTACGCACGTGTTGCTATTCCATGGCGGGAAGTTTAGCGTGCCACGTGGTTGACAAATTGCGTTACTATCAAAGTATTTCATGTCGCGTGGTCGCATTCACGTAATTTTCAATGTTTTGTACGTGTATATTTATGGTGCTGTGTTCCGCCGTTAGCTACGTGCTTGCGTGTTTGCTTTCAGGAGTTTACTGGGTGTACTGCCTGCGGGCAGAATATCCCGAGAGCTGATAGGCATGACAAATGCGTGTGCTGTTTAGAGAAAGCGGGGCATAACCCTGAAATCTGCAATCTCTGTCTGGCCTTTTCCCCCCGGGCCCAGAAGAGACGGGCGGCTGATTTCCTTTTTTATAAGGAATTGCGAGAGGCGGGAGGGGAACTGACCCAGGAGGTCCCCCTGTCCAAAGCCAAAAAGGCTAAACAAGCTAAACCTAAGTCTTCGCATTAGTCGGATTCCCAATCTCAATCCCAATCTAGTGGTTTTGATATGTCAATAATCACTCAATTGTTTCAGCAGCACATGGACTCCGTGAAGTCCCTTGTTCATGAGTCCATTGGAGGTCCCCGCCAGGAGTTCCTCGCCCACTCTGAACAGGGGACCGAGGGTCCGGGGCTGGGATCGCCGAGCCCGGCTCGATCCCTTAGCCTGGAGGCGACTGTTGATCCTTCGGCCTTTGGCTCCGGGTCCAGATGCCTTGGCTACCGCGAAGGGGGAGGGGGAGGGTTCGCTCCCAGTCCCCCTCTCGGTGCTGGCGCATGGTCTGTTGAGGATTCCTGGGGTTCTGGTCCCTGTGCCACTCCGCCCCATGAGAGCAGAGGAGCCGGTTCTGCCCGGTCTTCCTCCCGTGTCCCGGGACCGGGGTTCGAGTGTTGTGTCTGTTGCCGGAGCAGGGAGATCCTTCGGCTCTTCGCTTCCCGCGGCGTGTGTTGCTCGGCCTCCCACCGGGTCGGGGTTCGGCTCCTCTTAACGAGGAGACCCGAATTCTGACTTGGGTTAGGGTGCCGACATCTATGGATGTTGGGGAGGTCGAGGATTTCGGAGGGTACTTTCCGTTTCTCGTCGGCTCTCCGGGAGGTTAGGCAACATGTTGACGAGTATATACCCCAAGCCGCGGTGCCAACATAACGCTCGGACTCAACTGAGTTCTGCCTGCCGGGCGAGGCGTTTGGCCCTAGGCAACCCTCGCAGACACAGCTCCGTATCTTGCCTTCCCTGGTGCAGGACGTGATGGATCCCCTCCTGGTTGGGTCACGCCTCCGGTTCGATTTACCCGAACTCATTAAGAGGTACCAGCTGGGGGATGATTCTCTGTTCTTTGTGCCGGTGGTTGACAAGTGCGTGTTCACTTCGGTCGCCCTCGGGAGAGGCTCGGCTTCCTCAGGTGCAGGCCCGGCTGCTAAGCAAGGGTGGTTAGTTCCACCGTTTGCCTTAGCGGGCACCCCCCTGCAGCAGGCATACCGGACTTACGAGGAAGTCTACCGGAATGCCATGCAGCAGGTGCTGGTGGTGGTCCATGAGGCCTACCTTTCCTCTATCCAAAGGTCGGCTCTGGAGGAGGAAGGGAGCACTCGGGACGTTTCCCCGAATGTTGTTCTTTGCGGTCTGCTGCGTCTACGGTGATGTGCGCAATCATGGGGATGCGCAAGCTATGGCTGTCTACATCCTGTTATTCGGCAGCAACACAGCAGACCTTGCTGACCCTTCCGTAAGGGCTGGGAGAGACGTTGTTTCCGGGGGCACAGCCGGTCATTCGGGAGGCTGCTGCAGCAGCTACCTCCTTCAAGGACTCTAAGGCCTTGCTGGAGCAACCTCGGGTTTCTCTCTCCCTCCGGGGCGCAGCCTACGCCAGAGTCTGCCGGCTGGCTTCGGCCGCTGGGCAGGGGTAGGAGGAGGAGCCGTCCCGCCAAAGGTAAGGGCAAGTAGCAGTCCTCTTCGTCTGGCTCCCAGCAGCCTTTTCGCGGTCGCATGTATCTACATGTGCCAATTCATCCATCGTTCAAGCAGTACCTCCGGTTCTCTTACGACGGGATGTATTACCAATTCACGCTGCTCCCCTTCGGCATATCCACTGCCCCCAGGGTGTTCACCAAGCTCATGTTAGTGCCGGCTACCCTCGCAAGGTCGCAAGGAAGGCGTTGTTACCCTTACCTAGACAACTGGTAGCTCAGCGCTCTAACTCAGCCAGCGAGCCTAGATTCTAACCACACAGTGATAGACAATCTAGTTCAACTGGGGTGGATCATCAACCTCAAGAAATCCGACCTGGGTACCCACCCAGGACTTGGTTTTTCGGTGAGGTTTACAACTCACAAGGGTCTTGTCTTTTTGTAAGCCCGACCCGGGTCACCAGAGTCTACGGAGATGGTGTCTTCGTTCCTCTCCCAGCCCAGGCACCAGCGCAGACTTGGCTCCGTCTACTGGGTCATATGGCTGCAACTATCTCTGCAATAGCGTGCAATAGCTACACACTAACCTGTATTGTCATCGCCGATCGCTTCTGATCAGTCTGTCTTTTCTTGGTTTTAGCATCTTTCTTGCCTTTTTTCACATCTTGTTTACCTGTGAGATGGATACAAATTAGAAACAAAATATGTCTGCCTCTTCATGTTATATGAGCTACTTGTACTGTCCACTTGAATTTTGGTGCAACTAAGAGATTAACAAAATAACTGAATAAATAAATAGGAGGAAGTGGAAGCTAAATCACTAAGTGCTCGAGATACATTTTGAATATTTACAAGTATTTACCCACTCATAATCATTCTTATTCAGTAGTTATTTTGGGAATTCAATACATTTTATGCCCTTGGTCTTCACTGAATTTGTTCAATGCCCTGCTTGACATGCAATAAACATATTTTGATGATGTACTACCTATCTGTTTTCTGTAGTGATCCACTGGAGGCAGGTGTGCACTTGTACCACTTGTACTGCTTGCGTCCTTCCTCCCCATCTCGTGTATCTGGCAGAACTCTCACTCCTTAACGTAACTTCAGGTCATCAATCTTATCCCATTCTCGATCAACTCTGCAAAACATGACAGGAGAAATTCATCCAGTTAGTTCACTTGTGCATCATATTAATAAAACAGAAAGGGACAATCTGTCCAACTACATTTTAAACTGAAGTGGAACACCGTTATCAAGCAAATGATGATGAGTGTTCCACTTCATCATAACAGCTTCTAAATGCCACTTAAGGAAGATACATTTTAACCTGTGTACTAAATCTTCGGTGCTCACTTATTTTAACAAAAGGAATACAAGTTTACACAATCTTTTAAACTGAATGAAAATTTCCACTCTGCGATAATTGTACACGTAGCATAAATGATTCAACACTCTTTTGTTACTGTTATTTTGTTTTGGGATTGGGGTAGGAAACAGTAATATACCAATTAGTACCCTGAACAAGCAGTAGGGTGACTGTCTAAAGCCAAAGACGTACTAATAGATGTCTTTACTGAAGCTAATATCGCAAACAATTCAGTTTAAGTGAATACAATCTAGGACTGCAAAATATACATGACAATCGTCAAAACCCATTGTCAAGTCGTAGATCTGCACTTGCATGTTGCAATGTTGTTCTCAAAATAATTCTTTGTTTGAATCGAGACGTGGGAGTACCTACTCCTTGCCGTGTTGTCAATCCACTCGTTGTACTGACTGTGTTCTGTCTATACGGGCATTCAATATCGCAAGCGCACTTAAAAGTAAGAACCAGTCAATCGTCGCCAGAAGCAGAGCGGTCTATTCTCTCTGACGCAAGGTAGTACGATATATCTTTTTCACTGTTGCACCTTGAATGAAAAAGATAACAAGTGTAAATTATTGTCAGTTCAATTCATAAAATTTTCCAGTTAATAGTTTTTGTAAGACATGGCAAGTAACAGTGGATCTAGCCTGTTATAGTAACTGTCAACGAATATGCACCCCTAAAACATAATAAACTCTTCTGGCAAAACTTCCTGTCGGGTGATAATATAACTAGTCGGTCATACTAAAACGAAATAGTCCGTGTGCGAAATAAGCACCATGTTGGAAAGGGCACGTAAAAGAATCTCCAACCTCATTTTAAACCGAAATGTAGATTTCCTTAAGTGGCATTTAGAAGTGGTGATTGTTTTTCTAACAATGTCCCTTTTTGCCAGTGGGGTTGCCACTGCATCTCCAGGCGCATATTTCACTCTTTCCAACGATACCCTACAACAAACAACATGGTTATAAGTTGTAAAACACTTCCGTATTCCAAGAAAGTTAGTTGTGTGTCACGTTTCAAAACAAGTATCATATTGTGTAATTTCCCACCAGCTTAGTGTAGATACCATTGTTATGACGTCAAACCAATAATTACGTCACAGTTTAGTACTGTCCTCATACACTGTTAGCTCCTACTGTATTTTATAACGTATAAAATAGATCCTATATTACATGGAAATTTCACTGTATACCCGAATTTATTACCTACGAGGGCGAAAATATCGGGGTTCATATTTTTCATACGATGCCCTTGGGCAAAATATCACTTTGTCATGGTGACGTGACGTCCTGAACAATACTATGACGTCACGTTTCTTCTGTGACGTTGCGTTCTACATGCGGCGACGGCAGGTAGCCAGCCTATGTTTGAAAGGAGATTTGGTTATATATATATATATGTTCCTCAATTTGACGACTTCTATTTGGTAATAAACAGAATGTCATATTCGTGCCCATATCATGCTATGTTTACCACACGCGTGCCTAAATATCGGTATATCCCTCGCTCTCTCTCGGGAAAGACCAACATTTAGGCACTCGTGTCGTAAAAATAGTATGACATGGGCACTCCTCTATTTGTTTATCGAGTGAGAATGCTTGCACGAGTTTGAATAAAATGAATTTAAAGGAAGGACATAGGGATGGAGAAATATTGCATCATATGATACGACAAATCGTGACGTGACGTGATGCGATGTGATGTAAAACGGAACAAGACAATACAATACAAAAGAAATTACGACGTTACGTTTAAAGCTAATATCAGCTGTAGTGGATGTTAAGACACAAGCAGTGATAATGTTGCCGGTAATAAATTTGACCAAAATACTATATCTTTGGAGATGATTGGAACAATGACGAAACAGAATACAAAAGAAACATGCCCATCTATATATATGTATGGATCTGGAATTTGCAAGAGGATCAAATGCAGTGTACGTCAACAAACCTACCTGGAACTTTTATGAAAGTAAGACATTTGTAGACCTCGCGATAGACCTGGTGGACTGAACTGACAGAGGCACTGCATGAGGAATGATAGATAATTCCAATGCTCAGAATTCAACGCTGGAAAATCTTTGCAGATGCCATCCATTCGAGTTTTTTTTTGGTTTTGGTTTTTTGGTGGTTTTTTTTGTGGTCTATTCAGGAGACTATATGTAAATGACAACAACCCGTCTTTTCGTTACGATACCAGGAATGGAAATATGTACCTTTACTGACTTTGCTTTCAATCTCACTATCTCTGTCCAACTTTGGGTACCGGTGAACTAAATAAAGTATGAATGGTCGAAAACATTCGAATCCGAGCAGATTTTTAGGTCGCAACTAAACAGCAATGATCGAGTAGTGTGAAGTTTCAAGTTTTAACGTTCTTTTGCCAAGTGTAGTTCTGACTCAAACCGACATGACCACTAGGTCATCAATTTTGTACAGAGAGAATCATAATTCATGTTGTGGTACAATGTTGTCACTATCCAAAGTTGAATTGTTATTCAACAGCTAGTGTAGTTGTTTTAAAATTTGTTTTCATTTTGTCACTTTTTACAGAGACCATGTAATATTATATGGTCTCTGCTTTTTGTCAATATGCCAGTACGAATACACACATTGTTTTGTTTCTTTGCCCATTGTATACAAATGCCTTCTTGACAGCAGTTCTAATGCAACTGAATTAAACCAAAAGCATTTTTCTGTAATTCGACAGTCCAAAACGGTAGCTGTAACATGCGCCAATAAAAACAGAATAGAATCCAACTTTTTGAGTAACCAACACGGGTATTGACCTAAGGGGAGATAATACTGTTTCCTCGACAAGCAAAAATCCCAGGATCGCGTTTAATGCTGCCTCAAGTACTGAATACCATGTATTGATTTGTTAACTGACGAAGACAGGAGCCCAAACTATCACAAACTGCTGAGGTTAGGACTCTCGGATTAAGATGTTTGCAAACTTCCACTGACAGCTACAAATTTCTCACGATGCCTGTGAAGATTGGCAAAATGTTGATGTGCGGACAGACTGGGGTTGGGAAGACATCGATGGTTGAGCAGCTGCTGTACGCGAATCATGTCATCGAAGCCACGGTGAGGCATCATCATCCACCTGATTGTTTAGATTGTGTTTGTCATTAACCCCAGGAGAAAAATATTTATTCTGAAGTTTGTCCAACCCAGAGCCGTGATAAGGTCCACCAATCATGACCCATCATCGCGATGTACTGGCTAGCGAACAGTTATCGCCGCGTAACACAAACAGCAGAGAGCATATAATATGGTCTCTGCTAACAGTTATCGCCAATACAACAGTATCACACGTGCGCAGTTCCGATCAATTACAATTCCGGTATTTTTCCCCACGGTATTTGGCAACAATAAAGGACAGCAAAAGAAAATTCTTCACGGCAAGTAGCGTAAGAGAAAAATTAAAGATAAAGTTATGAACCCTATATACAAAATTAACTTAGTCGGGGGGATGTCCCACAACATATATAATAGCGACTTGCCAAGTTCAAGTTCACAAGTCATTAGTTCAATTGTTTCATTCCCTATCAATCTACTGTAAGGTAAACACTCAAATAGTCACACAATCAATTATTCGAGGCTACTGTATGATATAAGTATATATATTATTTCATTAATGGCATGAGAAATTCTGAATAGCGATAACTGTTACAGTTAGTTGTGAGAAAACATCTATTTATACTGCCATGATTCCCTTCCGTTGCATTATATAAAAACATGATCGGTGGCAGACACATCTGTGAATAGCTAATTAAGTTTCATAATTAATTCTGTTTCATTAATTTTACGAACGATGGAGTAAGTTTGCAAATACCGCTAAAATATGGCCGATAACTGTTCGCTAGCCAGTAGGGTCATTTCGTTACTGAAGGATATATGATCATTTCTAGACGGTAACATTCCATTGGGGCTAGACTAGAGCTTGTCACACATGAGACAGGACCATGCGTACAAGTGGAGACAGAATCTGAAGTCTGTAGTTGCATGTTGTTGCCCTAACCTAAGATCTGTTTTGAAGACTTTTTTTAACTACTATGTAAATCAAGGGCCACTAGACAAATCTGTGTATATAATCTGCTGGATAAGAGAAAGTATACTCCCATGTGTGTTGGTTGCGAGAAATGAAACAAGCAAGAAATGGTTATGTGATGATGATGTATTTGATACGGGTCCCGCATGTGTCATATCAATGCGTATCTCCCAACACGTGACATGCATGTGATGTCACAAGGAACAAAAGGGATCACAATTTCACGATACATGTACACAATAATGAGCAGACTGGAGAGTGAATTCTCAGTTGTATACTTTATTTCTCAAACTCTTCAGAGCTGGTACAGTAAAACAGTCAAGTTTATTTTCAAACATCAACCTCCTTTAGATGAAACAGCCGAAGACAATGGTTCAAAAGCAGTTATGATGAATAATCCTCTATATCCTATATTCCCAGGGCAAGCATTTTTATGAACCTACATGAACCACAGGATGTGTTCCCATGGTTCTATCAATTAAAATGTTCCTGATTTCCATTAACTGTTTACCAACCAACTTTGTCAGAATTAAAAATGAATAGGTGAAGGGGAGTAACTTGTATTACCCAGAAACCAAAGCAAACATAAGTTTTAATGGACAGGAGGACATCCTTTCCATTAAAAAAGACTTTGAGGACATTCTTTTGCGTCAGTCAATATTGATTTTTTTCATTGTGTGTGTGTTCATTTGTAATCAATGGTCTTTGATTTTGTTTTGATTTTTCTTTTTTTACATTTTTTTTTCCGGAGAAGCAGTATACAATATATGTATAAATGTATACAATATATATACAGGGATTGGACTCACCAAGTTTTTTTGTTATTTTTTAACACATAGATACAACATTCGCTCACACATCCATACAGAAAAACAAACAAACAAACAAACAAACAAAAACAGAAAATAAATTAATTCCTATTGTCAACGTGTGCTACTGAAAAAGATTTTCATACTGTTTCCATTTGTTATGGTATTCCTGAAACCTTCCTTTGCTATAATATCTGATTCTGTCTACGTTATGGTAATAGTTCAATTCCTTTTTAAAAACGGATAAATGCGGTATTCGATTTGTAAGTTGACATTTATAGATATGAAATGTAGCTAATAGAATTATCAAGTCAAATATAATATCACTGTGGAAGGATTCAGAAATACCAAATAACACTAGATCACAATGGAATATAATTCTGTTAGCATGTGAACATTTCAGCATAATCCATTGAGAGAGATTCCCCCAAAAGATTCACTTTCTCTACATCCCCCCAAAAGGTGTAGTATTGATTCCGGCTCTGCCTTACAAAATGTACATAGATTGCTATTAACAACATTCATCTTGATTAAGTATGTATTGACTGGTATAATTCTATGTAGTAGCCTGTATTGCATCCATCTTAACTTTGGATCAGATGTAGTTTTAAATGCTTTGATAAATATGTTTGACCAGTTCTGTCTTACTAATATTTCCTCTTCCCATTTTTCAATTATCTTTAGATTAATTGTCTTTAAATTTAATAAATGGTTCAATACTGATGAGATATAGAAGAGGAGCTGCCAACTGATATTTCATTAATTAGAGTTTGTTAGGAATATACATGTTTTCTTTGCACTTGTTTTATGCCTGTTGTAATGATGATATTAGTATACTTCTTAAAGGGTTATGGCAGACCGTGTTTTCATGACATTTGACAAGTGTGTTCATTTGTTGTTTTTTTAAATATTTTTATTTCCCATCAGTATGTTGTACATAGTGTTCATTTGTAATTGTCTTTGAATTTAAATGGTTTGGTACTGATGATAGTGATGTCAAGTATTTTTCCACCATAATGTATTATGAATACTTTAACTGATCTTTTCACCAGTATATGCTTACTGAACCTTCAGTCTGTAATGTATCCCAAACAGAACATTTGTTAGATCAGTCTGTCATGGAAACATCACTACTTAGTAATTTTATCACTGATTAGCAGGGCTCCAGATAAGGGTCGTATCGGCGTATGTACGGATAAAAAATATGCAAGATACGGTAGGAAATAATTTAGAAAGCGTAGCAGATACGCACCACAGCAATGGTGTACGGTCTTAGAATCTTTTACAGACGTATTTATCTGAAAAATTATTGTTTTATTGTTTATTGACCTGTTTACACAAGAGTAGCAATGTTGTGGTGCATATATGAAACGAAACACAAGATTACTGATACGCCATTAATTCCCATTCAGTATTCTAAATGTACTCTTAAGGTTTTCCAGTACTCCTTTATTGAAAAAATAAGGAGCATTTACTCCTGATCATGAAAAATTATCTGGAGCCCTGGATTAGCGATGATTCCACAGGAACAGATAAGCTGTGTATCTGCGTGAATCACGCAAATATTTACCGGTATGTGAAAACTCAATTCCTATTAAGTATATTGCGTACAAGTACACTTGAATTTTTGTAAATACTCAATAAAAGTGATCTTACATGCGTACACACAAAAATGTCAAATCTTAGCTTGCGTACCGGTGGATAGATAAAATAACTGAGGTATATTGAGAGGTTCTATTTCAGGACATGAACTTGACAACTTGCAGTCTTTCTTATCGTTTCTCATATTATAGATCAAATATAAATAACAAACACTAACATTTAAACTTTATTATATTTTTAAAATTAATGAAAAATGGCAAAATACCCAATTGAGTTTGAGTGAGGTGAGTACAATCTATTTGGTTACTCAAAGGAAAATTAGGATACCCATTTGAGATGAACACAAGCGAGTACATAACTCAATAACCCAAAAAGTTATCTGTAGCTCTAGATGATTCTGAATGTCTATAGATGTGGTGATATATGTGTCCATGTTGTTGTTAGCCAATGCAGGCCACCATAGAAGACATCTACACTGCTGTGATTGAGACTGATCGTGGCGTGAGGGAGAAAATACGCATCTTTGACATTGGAGGTTTTGTAAGTCTTCTCAGAAACAAAATCATCTTAAAAGCAGGTTCAGCCTCAATTCTCAAAAACATATATCTCCATTGCATTTTGTTAAATATGTTTTGAGTGAGTGAGTGAGTTTGGTTTTATGCTGCTTTTAGCAATATTCCAGCAATGTCATGGCAGGGGACACCAGAAATGGACTTCACACATTGTACCCATGTGGGGAATCAAACCGGATCTTCAGCATGACGGGCGAATGCTTTACTAGGCTAGCCCACCACCCCTAAATATGTTTTGAGGCCAATTTTGAATGATAAGATGCTGGACAGAATTTGTTACAAATAAACCTTCACTGGAAATAATATGTGCTGGTGCTCTCTTGAATAAATCATTATACCATGAAACCTTGACAATAATCAATAATCTTGATATTTGTTAATCCTGATTCTTTTACTGGTATAATAAGTTTTGGATTATTTGACTTCATTCTTGTTGTTGAGATTACTTTTGATTGCCGTTGCAATGGTTTTGTGAGGGTTTCATCTGTTGTGTTTTGCAGGATGGGACCAACACAGATCTACCAAAACACTACCTCAACTTTCCTGACGTAAGTACAGAAGCAGAAACCTGTTAGTATCTAAACAAACAATGAAATATATATTGGAGTACAGTGTCAATTATTACCCAGTGTTTATATGTAGACTGGTTGTTTCAGTTTCAATTAATCTCTGTTACAGGGCTTTGTGCTGGTTTATGATGTAACAAACTTTGAGTCTTTCAAGAAACTGGACAAACTAAAGCGAGACATTGACAAAACCAGGGACAAGAAGGAGGTGAGATGATGTTGTCAGAGGCCCAGATAAGCTGCGTATCCGGGTATAATACGCATATAAGATTTCCAATTACGCATTGAAAAATAATTGTTGCGTACCAATTATGCATTTAAAAATGTGCGTATTTCAGTCATTTTACTCACCTAAGTATTATGTGACTGAGTAAGTTTACTAAGCAGGTATGTTCTGCCTTATGTCATATCTAATCAAAACCAACTTAAATATAATGGACATGATTTCATAAAAAATCACTCATCCTATACTGACAGTACAACACTTGTCCTATACTAACAGTACAACTTGATAGCAATCAATGTCTTTTTCATTACGCAAGTGATTTTTATAAATATATTCCGTACGCATTTGTTTTAAACTTTTTGCGTATCTAACAATTTGAAAGCAGTGGGTAACGGAAAATGAAATACCCACTCAACATTCATAATACCCACTCCAAAAAAATACAGTGGGTACAGTACCCACATGAGCTAAATCTTATCTGGAGCTCTGATGTTGTCATTAACAATCCCTACTGGATGTATTAGGTAATCTGGGGCAGCATAGGTCCCATGCATGTTGTCGAACTAATATAACAAAGGGTTCACATTGTGTGAAATAGTTTGCTTGTGTGTAGTTGTAACTGCATGGACATTTGCTCATGCTAGCCGCTTATTGTTTGCCTGGTTCAGAGATGATAATTTATTGGCAACATATTATATAACTGGAACATCGCTGTCGCATATAACTTCTTTATTACCCATATGGTGAAACATAACTAGTGTCATATATATCATGACTTTTGCTTGGGATCCGTGAAGGTCCGGGTTAGAATGAACCTTCAGTAACCCATGCTTGTTGTAAGAGGCGACTACCGGGATCGGGTGATCAGGCTCGCTGACTTGGTTGACACATGTCATCGGTTCCCAGGTGCGCAGGTCAATGCTCATGCTGCTTATCGCTGGATTGTCTGGTCCAGACTCGATTATTTACAGAGTGCCCCCATATAGCTGGAATATTGCTGAGTGCGGCGTAAAACTAAACTCACTCACTCACTCACTCACTTTTGCCTGGCAACCATTGTTTCTGTATTTCGTCGTCTGTAACATCATTAAACAATGGAACGTCATGTCAATTAACAGGACCGTCACACTTGCTTACTGTGTTTTACTTCACAAATGTACATGAATAAAATTGATAATAAAGAAATTATTACACTTGAGCAAGTGTGTCATACGACTTGTGTATTGCCCGAGCGAGAGCAACAATACAAAATTTCACTCAATTTTATAAGTTGTATGACTGTCACCACAACTGTCATGTGGTGAAATGATGCTTAATACCGACATACCACAAAGAAACCACAGTTTACTCTCTGTTAGTGCCTTTTGACATTATTATTAGGCGGCCCCAACCAGGGATTGAACAACTAATTTCTGTGCTCGAGGCAAGTGCTCTATCCCTTAGACCAGGGGCGGTGGGGTAGTCTAGTGGTTAAAGTGTTGGCTCATCACGCCGAAGACCCGGGTTCGATTCCCCACATGGGCACAATGTGTTAAGCCCATTTCTGGTGTCCCCCGCCGTGATATTGCTGGAATATTGCTAAAAGCGGCGAAAACTAAACTCAGTCAGTCAGTCAGTCCCTTAGACCAGAAAGACAAGGACACATCTTACTTCATCAAGGAGAATAAATAAGAGCCTAATGATGACATATTTGTTTTCACTGAAGTTTATTTATATGAAAGTAGCTTCACACCTATTGTAATCCTGGCATTGTATTAAAACTGCACCCTCTAAGGAGTAGCTACTTAATGTGTTTCATGAAATTTTAGCTCTGCCTCTGCTTCAGTTGATTTTGTCAAACTTGTGCTCATGACAAATCCTGTATTTTGGTTGAAATATTCTTCAACAGATTCACATCATCGTCATTGGCAACAAGAGTGAGTTAACAGAACACAGGCAGGTTGACTTCAACACCGCTATGGCCTGGGCTGGCAAGGAGAAGTGTAAGTATTGTGGTTTTGTGTATACTTCAGTGATTGAGTGAGTGAATGAGTGAGGGTTGATGCTGTTCTTAGCAATATTCCAGCAATAATATGGTTGGGGACACCAGAAATGGGCTTCACACATGGTACCCATGTACCCATGTCGTCGGTGTGACAAGCGGACACTTTAACCACTGGGCTACCCCACAGCTCCTGTATGTCATTGAGTTCATGGACATAGAGCATTACTTACCTCACACATAAATGCCGTTTTCTGATTGGCTGAGCCAATCAATGTACCCTGCTTACATGCGAGTAGCCGCTGTTACCCACTGGGATTGCCGAACTATGGGAATTCATTTGGTACTTCGTGTTAGTAGTGTTTTGGTTGTTGTCGGTATTGGCTAATTCCTTATTGTGATCCGATACCCGTGCTTCAAACAGTTCAAAAGGAACATTGAGGTGTTCGGTAAGATAAATATGTTGTTTACTTGACCCTCGGGGTCCATGGGTTGATGTACCCTCGATGTTTGTTTACAAACAAACATGGAGGGTACATCAACCCATGTCCCCCTCGTGACCAGTGAACAACTCAATATATGCTGCTATAAAATATATAATATAGGTATGTTATCATGTTGTCATAAGATGCGACTAATAGGATCGGGTGGCCAGGCTCTCTGACTAGCTTCATACATGTCATTGTAATCCAACTGTGTAGACAGTCTGTCTGGGCCCCGTTTCACTAAGCTCTCGTAACTGTTCTCCTAGCAGTCGTACCTCCTATACTGTAACATAGGAGGTACGAATGCTACGGGAAAAGTTACGAGATCATAGGCTTACGAGAGCTTTGTGAAACGGGGCCCAGACAGACTGCCGTTATATAGTTGAATTATTACGGAGTGCAGTGTTAAAGAACAAACAAACAAATGATATCCGCTCTTGATATAATTCATTACACTGTTTTCAGTGCGACTGTGGGAAGTCTCCGTCACAAACCGCCAGTCTCTTGTTGAACCATTTGTGTGGCTGGCCTCGAAGATCACAACTCCACCTAGTAAGTATCTGCCGCCATGTGTTGGGGATTACTGGAGCTGTGTAGAAATATCAGTACAATCAAAAGATGGTTACTCATATCACGCATGTTGTCTTTTATTTCATTGTACAGATATTAAGTCGAAACAAGGCAGTACCAAGAAAACATTGTCTGAAGCAACGGTTCACTGGAAGATAGAAATGTTCCAAAGAATCTGATTGTTACTTGTTTTTGACTTTGTAATCTAGTTTTATTTGGCTCATTTCAGAGGATATTCATATATTGTTAATTTGAAATAAAATATGATATGTACGTCGTGAATACAATGATGTTATGATCTCAGACAACTGAAAACATGTATGATAAAATGTCGAAATAGAACTTAATGAACTAGCCTCACTAATGGTACAAAGTAACCCAGCACAGACTAACCATTACACACGATTGCAAACATATATATTTTTTTGCAGGCAAGTCGACATTCCTGCCAGGCAGGAAAGCCAAGTCTGTAAGCCTGGAGAGCTAGAAGGTTCATATCAAGATGCTCATGGTCATGTTCATCAAACTATGCTAAATTTTAGGTCTTGTAACCCCAAAGATATGGCATGGTCCCATGATCGATTCACTATGGTCTTGCATCTAGCTGAGGTCAGATTACTAACTTTTTAACTTTGGCTTTCTCTGCTGTCATTTTTGTCATTAACAAGAATTTGGGGGAATTGAAACATGTTTATTGGTCTATTGGATAGTTCATATCCTGAAAAGAGTTTCATAAAACAGACTGTTAAATTAAGGTAAAAAGGTGAAAGTTATGTAACTGCAACTACACAAGAACTTCATGAAACAGTCCGAGGTGGGGACATTCAGATTTAGAGAGTTAATTCTGTCTAAGGCAATTTATTGTTTATTCGGTGGTTAGCAAGCTTTTTCTTCCAAACAATATTATCAAAAATATCACTGAACGAAAAAAATACAAGAATAGTTTCTACTCAGACCATTAAGAGTTGCAATCCGTTGAAGCACAAGGCTGAAGGATGCAATATCTGTGTTCTGGCTGTAATCTGATGTCTAAAGGAATGAAGCCATCCAGAAACCAACATTGACATTTTGTTCTGTATTTCTGTAATGATGCTCTTTATCCACAGCTTTATGCGATATGTGTCTGATCTGTTCTTGAGACAACATCTATATTTTAAAAGTCAGTTACCTTTCAAGTTTTCACAAATTTCACTTATTTTCCAGTTTTAGTTTTTCAATTGGCTGATATTGGTAACCAACGTATAAAGAATAAAGGGCCTAATGTTGTCTCTATTCTATCTCCTGTTGTCAGCTTGGCTAAGAATTGTTTGACATAAGAATATTGCAATGAGATAACTTTGCTGTGTTAAAACTGCTGTGTGCAATATGCTGTTGTAGTGACCACAGTGCCATTTGTCATGGTCGCTCGGCAAGGGAGTTAACTGACCATAAATGTTTTCCATTTCATAGCAGGTTAACTCCCTTACCTATCGGAGATATCTTGGTTTCTGCAGACCAGTGATTTGTTCATCATTTCCTGACCATTTGTTCAGATCTGGACATTTTCAGATCTTGACATCTTGATAAATCAATATGTACACTTTCATTATTTATGACATTGAAGATTTATTCAGTAGTATCTATTGGTGTCTAACAATGGTGTCCATCTCTCAAGGTCACCAGTGAGTGTGATATGAAGACTTCTGTAGGTTATTTATATAGTGACAACAGAACACCACCATGGAAAACCCTTTCCTCAGAGCAACGAATAACTACTATTTACTTCTCCCCATTATATACAAGCTATTTCTAAACACACCGACCACATGCAGGACAATCAAGAATCTTTTGTAATGTTTGCTACAGCTCAGACATATACAAAAGCACTTGTTCACATTGTATTACTTAAAACAGGCGTTTTACTTTAAAACAGGAGCAGTATACCATTGTGAATGTTTTCTGTGAACTGCAGTTACTGCTCAGCAACAGAAAATCAGTAGTAGTCATGTTCCTTGTTTACAAAATGCTCAGTTAATAGACAAATATAAACACATGGAGAAAGTCACCTGGGGAAAAACCTGAACAGGACACATTAACGGATAGAAAATAACGAGGAGAGTTCTATGGATATACAACTTCTTTAATATAATATGAGCAATGTTTCGGTGTAGCTACTAACACCGTTATCAAGCAAATGATATTAAAGAAGTTATATATCCATAGAACTCTCCTCGTTGTTCATCACACCAACTTCTAAATGCCACTCAAACAAGGAAAGAAAATAGCAATATTTCTTTGAGTTTAGGGATGTAAATAAGGTCTCTAAATTTTCCTTCAACTTTTGGCCTAATCATCTTGTGAACTCTGGAATGAAAAAGGGTCGCGAGAGAAGTAGCATGACTTGGTGCTGTTGTCCGAAGCAGCCATTGTGCGAAGATGGTCATAAGTCCTTATAAAGTTGTGTGAGTCACCTTAGTACTAAGATAGCTTTGTTCAACTTGATGATGTTCAACCTTTATTTGTGTTGCAGTAAGTAATGACCACCTAGTCTGTAGTATAACCTTTGTATCACCCAGCTGAGACTTATTGAGGTGTTCGCCTGTAGTCCCTGCTGTGTGGGAGATACAGTCCCTAGAGACCAGTAGTACATACAGTAGGCCTGATGTATTGTTACCATGCATCATGGTATAACTGTCTGTATCACATATATGCTGTATAGTGAATATGTTGTTGATTATGTTGATGATAGTGTTTACAGAATAAACAGTTTTGAGAATGCTTCACTTAGTTTTCTTTGTTTAAATATTCTTACTGTCTGAAACCTGGGTTTTCAGCAACCCTTGCTTGACTAATTGGGTTGGGTAGTCAGGCTTACTGACTTGGTCGATATAGGTCATTGTATCCCATTTTGTATAGATCGATGCCCATGCTGTTGAGCACTGTTGATCCAGACTCGATTATTTACAGAACACTGCCATATATCTGAAATATTGCTGAGTGCAGCATTAAACCACAAAAACACTTAATGTCTGCTGGTAGTGGGAAATAGGCAACTGTTATAAACAACAAGCTTTGTTTATGAGTCTGGAAATCAGGGGTCAGAGGTCAGGAATTATGTATACAGAGCTCAACAGTACATAGATTTGGAGGTAACTTCAATAGTACATGTACCTGAGTTATAACTTCCACCATGCAGCTCAGTAACCCATGCTTGTCATAAGAGGTGACTAACGGGTGGTCAGACTCACTGACTTGGTTGACACATGTCATCGGTTCCCCATTGCGCAGATCGATGCTCATGCTGTTGATCACTGGATTGTCTGGTACAGACTTGATTACTTACAGCCCATATAGCTGGAATATTGCGGAGTGCGGCATAAAACTAAACTCACTCACTCACTCCACCAGTTTTCCAGTGTATACTACTCCAGGGAATTTAAAGAAAACCTGAATTCATTCATATTACTGTCGTTACTCTGTCATGGCACTTATGGACCAGTCAAAATGTGACAAAACCTCAAGAAAATTGGTACAGAAATGACTTGAATGCTTTCAGCATGTTTAAGTTATAACTAATGTGTACTAAAAAGTCCTCCCTTGAAATATGATGCTAAGTCCTTTTTTTAAGGAGGGGTGGGGGTGAGTGTAAAAAGTTGAGAAACTGAAATTTATTAAGACACAAATTTCCTTTTTAATGGATGTTTTCAAAGAGATCTTAAGGTACTACTAATAAATGTGCTAGAAAAGAAAAGTCATATAATGGTATGCGAAGTCCTCTTTTGGGTTAAAGGTTGAACAATTGAAATTTTCAGTGACTAATGTTTTCAATCTCATATTGAGACACAAATTTTTTTTATGGATATTTTTAAAGAGAACACATGGTACTACTTATACATGGGTTAGAAAAGTCAAATAATTTTATGCTATTTCTTAATTTGGACCATGGTCCCTGGTATGGTGATCTACCCTCAGTTGTTGGCGATCTATAGCCTATTTTTATATTGTGATGTCCTCTATAGTAAAAATGTTTTAGATTTAATTGCTAGTTTTACATTTATATCTGTGATGTTCTAGTTGTTTTACTGTCCTTTGTTGACAGGATTTTATAATCTATCATTACTTATTGTTAATCTATAACTTGTTTTAGTCACGATATGGCTGAAATATTGCCAAAGTGACTTTAAATTTTAACTCACTCTCTCACTTAATTTGGAGTACAACATTGAAAAGTTTAAATTTCCAGAGAATCATTTTTAAAATCTCATATTGAGACATAAATGTACTTTTATGGCAATGATTTCATGACAATTACCCCCAACAACATGTAATACCATGGGATATAAAGTCATCCCCATGTCAGTCAGAAATCTGAATTCGTTTCCTGAGCAAACTTTTAAGATAGTTGATAAACAAGCATGCACCACCTACTATTAAGTATTAAATACTTAAAGTATTTGTCCTTTAGGCTACCCCACCGCCCCCTGAGAAAAGATAACATTCAGATAACATTCAGATAACAAATATACACCGTCCCAATGAGGGCTCTGCACCATCAAGGTGATGAATCGCAACCAGAGCCTAAAGATTGAAACACCAATTCACTTCATTGGAAGATGTTGTGTCTCAGCTCGAGCTAAAACATGAAAAGACCATTTGACTATAATAGAATCTGCTGCTTCTTAACTGGAGGAAGAACATTAAAGGAACATTTTGTAATAATAGGACATGGTGTTTCATAACTGGAGATAAAATGTTACAAGACAAATGTTCATTATAATAAAGGAATAAAACCATTAACATACTAACCAATTGTAAAAAACAAGAGGCACATCTCAACTGGAGTTGACACATTTAATGAGCAAGTAATGCAAAAGCTCATGAGGAGTTTATATACTGCAGCACAAGTTTGAAAAGACAAACTGATTAGAATAGAAGACTGTGCTAACATTCAAACTCTAACCTACAGTAAATATAGGTGGTGCCACCCAGCTGAAGCTAAAATGTTACCATAGACACTCTTAATAAACTCAAGTGGCGCGTCTTATAGTTGAAGCTAAAACATGAAAAGACAAACTCATTATAGTAGGAGATGATGACTGGACCTAAACCACTGAAAAGTAACACTAAAATAAAGTCTCAAGTAGCATGTCAACATTAACGACAAAATGATTATGATATAACTCGAAGTTACTGAACATGCGCTAAAATTTAAAAAGCGGAACCTATTACAAGGCAATGAAGAGTTTCAAATGGATCTAAAATGTTAGCCACCAAACTGTGTGTTATAATGTCAACAAAAATAGTTAAAGCATACAAAAAATCCTTTCCATAACCATAAACGTGTCAAGAAGATTCTGTCTGGATATTGTATCTGCACCATTTAAGTGACACGTATCAAACTGAGCTGAAACATTAAAAGACCGAATCATTTCAATAAGCTAAAATGAAAACGAATGCATCTATCTTGAGCTAAAGCATTAGTAGAAGAAAACATTCAGAGAACAGTTTAGTAACCAAGCTATGGGACATCTCAACTGCAGCTCAAACATCATTAAAGACAACCTCCTTATACTAGGAAGTGGCGCATCTGGGGTGGACCTCAACCAGTAAGAGACCAGATCCTTTATAAGTCATTCACACTTTATTACATGACTCTCAGTTGCTACAAATCCAATCAGCGACAGCAACAGCGCAGTATCCAAATCAACAGTAGTTGTCCAACGGCACCCTGGTTCCAGATTATTGTTTATTAACTAAACATTGCATATAAAATAAATCACAAGAACCTTCGGTTGCCAGGAAAGTTAACATACACAGCATACAAATAAACTATGCAAATATGTCATCTCATGTGTTTCCTAAATAAAATGCTAAAAATATTCACAGTATATTTCAAATTTAGTTCTAGCACTATTCTAGATTTGAAACGCTTAAAGTTTGCACACCGTCATATAATCCACGTAGAATAGATCATATTAAGCTTTTATCAAGTGCAGAAACGAATCCACACAAATACGATACAGAAGTTATAACGCAGTCTCAATTTCAACCACCAACAACAAGGGGCACCTTTCATGTCAAACTTGATGAACTGATGTCAAAGTTAAATCAACGCACAAAGACCCATGAGCAGCACTGACTGGGGTGCTTACAAACAAACACTATTAACCATATACAAAAGCCTAAGTCAAAATACATGATGAATAATGGAATTAATTTCCTTAAAACATATATAAAAGATATGCAAAACTTACATCATAATATTGAAACTGAGCACCATGGTAGGGTAAACGTGTGCACTCCTATTCCAACGGCTTTCGTTGATCACTGGATTGTCTGGTCCAGACTCGATTATTTACAGACCGCCGCCATATAGCTGGAATATTGCTGAGTGCGGCGTAAAACTAAACTCACTCACTCACTCACCCAACGGCTTTCACCTCTAAGAAATGACCAAATATGTGTTGAATGTCTCCCAAAAAAGAAACGCATATAGGAATTTCAACTGTTTTTGATGTTTATTTTGAAACATCTTGTAGGCTTTATGGGTTAATGAAATATAGCGAAATTGCACACTGGGAATGCAGACTTATCCGTCTTTGGCACCAACTCGAGGAAAGTCAGTTTGAGTGTCACATAGAGACGTGTGGTGGCGCTGAAGTCAATACCTCGTGTGACCACCGTGGGCATCCAGAACTGCACGGTATCGCCTCGGCATCGAACGAATAAGTCTCAGAATCTCGTGTTGCCCAATCGCAGCCCACTCTGCCTGTAGTGCCTGTGCGAGTTGCTGAAATGCCTGGGGCTGAGGGTTACGGCGTCGCACCCGTCTGTCCAGGGCATCCCACAGATGTTCGATCGGGTTTAAGTCCGGTGATCTTGAGGGCCAGGGGAGCACATTGATGTTGTGGTTCTGGAGGAAGTCTCTAGTGTGACGTGCTGTGTGGGGCCTGGCATTGTCCTGTTGAAACAACTCCCTGTGGCGATCAATGATTGGAAGGAGGTGTGGGCGTAGGATTTCGTCACAGTACCGTTGAGCTGACAGACAGCGATCAACCTTTCATACCAATCATTGAGACTATCTGATCCCCAACTTTCACGTGCATTGCATGTGAATTGTGTATTCTGTGACACTACACGCCGAAGTTGAAAATCATGCTGTTAAATACGGGTATTTTACGGATGGTGCGTTTTGTTGTGATGTTTCAAAACATAAACACCATAGCACTCATAAACAGAGCAAAACCTTTTTGTAAAATGAATCACGTTTTAATTCATTGCTACATGAAATTGCTATTTTCATGATGCGTTTCTTTTTGGGGGAGAGTATATGTTACAGTGAATATGCAAAATCACTGAAAATTTCAGGGATTTTATAACATTCCTGATTCACTCGGTGGTTTCACAAAATCCCTGGAATTCCTAGGGATTTAACAAAATGAATATAACGACACTTTATTTACAAATTCCCTGAAATGAATACATCGCATTTTCAATGTTATTAAATTAACATTTCAACACACACACAATCAGGACGTGAATGGCGATTTCGTTGTGTGTCAAATAATGGCGAGATTTACAATATACCTAATTCTCAGAAGTCAGCCATTTTGCTTTGCCTAAAATGTTATAGAGTCATATCATGGAACAGGAAATGTCAGAATACGAACCTATGACGTATATTTGATTAATATTGAATGTTATTCGACTTTAAAGTAAGCATAAGAGCAAGGGGGTAAACTACAAATAAACAAACAAGACAAGCACACAATTGATGCAATGAGGACTTGTAAAATCGAGTTCTTGGACATGAATTACAGTCTTGTTCTATGAGGGGAAATTCATCAGACATTGTGAGTCATTCACAGGCCTTGACAAAGCTGCTGAATGGTGAAAACAACGGTGCAAGTTATTCTAACATGCGTCTTCTTGACTTTGCTTAAAGCTTTGGGATTTTTTTAGTTGATCAAATTACACAAATATTAAAGTACTTCAGACACCTAGAATAGATAGATAGATAGAATAGAATAGAACAGAATAATACTTTAATGCCTTTTCAGGAATTTGTGTTACATCAGCAGAGCTACTGACACATTAGAGAGATACCAAACATATTTACATGAATTCTTTGATTTAGGTATCATTTTGTTTAAGAGAGATATGGTACTTGGAATAAAGGATGTACGGGCTCTCTTAGTTTTCACAATTGGATCTTTGTATCGGCGGCCTGAAGGGAGGAGGTTGTATTACGAATTTAAGTAGTGAGTACGGTCAGATATAATTTTGACAGCTTGATTCACGAGTTGCCGCTCATATATTGATGATAAACATTCAAATCTGACTCCAGCGATTTTACTTGCAGTGTTAACAATTTTGTCTATTTTAGATTTGAGATGAACTGAGAGAGACCCGTACCAACAATGGAAGGAAAATGTTAAAATACTCTGAATAAATGCTACATAAAAAGATGACATCACAGATGGGTTAGCATTAAAGGATCTCAGTTTACGCATGAGATGAAGACGTTGTTGACAATTTTTGTAAAGGGCTTCAATGTTAGAGTTCAAGTTCAGCTTAGAGTCAATGAAGGTTCCCATATACTTATACTCCGACACTGTCTCAACACATTCATCGTTGATTATCACTGGTAGCATGTCTGTGGGTTTACTCCGAAAGTCAATTATCAGTTCCTTTGTTTGTGTGACATTAAAGAGGAAGTGGTTTTCTGCACACCAAGGTCGTAAAATGATTAATGTCCTCTTTATGCAGTTCTTCAGAATCAGTGTCGTTCAGTTTACCGACAATTGCTGCATCATCTGCGAACTTTACAGTTGAACAGGTTGAATTCGAGCTTGCACAATCATTAGTGTTGAGGGTGAACAGAACAGGAGATATTACACAGCCTTGTGGTGCACCAGTGTTGGTGGTCCGTTTATTTGATACAGCCCCGTTAACTTTCACGTACTGCTGTCTGTCCACAAGAAAGTTTTCGATCCACTTGATGAGGTATGAGTTAACGCCCATGTCTAACAGTTTCTGTATCATGATATGTGGCTGGATAGTGTTGAACGCAGATGAAAAGTCCACGAAGAGAATCCTGATGTATGACTTAGGTGTCTCTAGATGTTTATAGACATTATTAAGGAGTGACAGTGTGGCATCAACAACTCCTCTCCTTGACCTGTAGGCGAACTGAAGCGGGTCCAGTGATATATCTGTTGTTTTACTGTTGTTAAAGTATCGCCGCACTCTGCCACCATGCATGCAGCTTTACGACTTCGCTCTGTAACTACATCACATCTGGACCAGACAACCCAGTGACTGACATCACAAGCATCTAACGCAGTAAGAATGCAATGGCAGGCATTAAGCAAACCGAAACATGAGTCTCATTAACCTATTCAGAAAATGACCTACTTTTCAGCCGATCCGAATTTTCTCATGTAAAAGTGAAAATAGACATCACAAACAACCATGGTTACACTGAATCCCAATTCCTTGTTTCATAAGAAAATGGTATTTACAAATGAATTTTAATTCTAAACTTTAATAACATCGTATTTCTACATTTTATGGCGAGGTGTAGGCTGCATTACCTTAACCTCACAGAATGCCCCTGTTTGATGAGGTCGTATTTTTAATGATTCACAATGCATCTGGCTCACTGGTTACACCTGTTATGTGTTTTTTGTAACGCACAATGTGATTGATATAATATCAGTTCCGTTACAGACAGCAAAACGTTTCTAGCGGCAGAGCCTCGTTTTGAGATTTCAACGATTTCCATGTTACCGTTTGTCAGAGCTCGCTGTACGACAGAGCACGCTGCACGACGTGAAGGAGCGTAGTGTTGCAATGTGCAAGTGCTTAGATGTATCAAATAATACTGATTTATATTTATGTATCCAGTTAAATGACTTGGTCTCGGAATTCGGGACTGGTTATTGTACTAAGTTGCGCAATAGGACGGAACCCAGTCAACAGGAAACGAGACTGTTGTGTAATCAATGTTTTGACTTGAAGTCAACACACTTAGGCCACATGAAATACAATTCCTGTTTCTCATCAATTTAAAAAAAAAATGGGTAAGTATTCATTTATCTATGTTTTTTTGTTTTTTTCCCCTGATTTTCTATACAATGTTAATCGAAAACGTGGAATGCCGGAAGCTGAGACGGATTTCGGAAGTCTGCCGGCTTTATACACGCAAATTTACCAGTGCGAAAAATTAAAAAAAAATAGTGTTGGGCCAAATTTTAGGGTCGGGCGGCATCCCGTTGGTTACCCCTTTCAACCAACATGGACAACTGAAGACGAACGGGACAAGGAACCAACCGGTTTACAACAAATTCCTACCCATCGTAACAGCTGACACAGTATGACTGTTCAAGCCGTTAAAGCGTTCGCTAGGCACGCATAAGACCCGGTTCGATTCTCCACATTGACACAATGTGTGTCGTGTGTCCCGACTTGATATTGCAAGAATATTGTTATCTGTCCTCCCATTTGTGAGAACTCCCAGTTGTGAGAACTCCCAGTTGTGAGACACATTAATTAATGGTTCAGTGCACATATGTGGTGTTTCCACATCCCTACAATGAAAGTGGGATCAGCCCAGCCCAGTACCCACAGGAGGCATAGTTCATTGATGAGTTCATTAAATAGTTCATTGAATATTTTATTTATTCAGAAGAATATGTAATTATGATAACACATTTTTATTGACTATTATGAAGTTTGAAAGTCATTTTGGTTTAAACATATTTTATTATTATTTATGAAAATGAATTGGGATTGGTGAAGTATTACTGAAGGTTGTGTCTTGATGATATAATCGTGGACGGATTCAACTATTTTCTGGTTTACACAAGGAGTAAATTCTTTGTTTCCGTTCAAAAAATTATCCAGGTTATAACGGGTAGTTGATATCCACAAGAGCAACATGCACTGTCTATTAAATGTCTGTTATACTTATCGGCGTTTGGGTCGCTAGATCCGAGCCTGAGGTGGCAGTGAACGATTTGACAAAAACAAGAGCCATAATTAAGATCAATATAAATCTTGTTTTCGGCTTTTGTAATTAGGTTTTAAAATTCTTTGAGACTGCATGACTCTTTGGAATTTGGTAGGGCATTCCATAAATTTATTGTGTCGCGTAGAAAGGGATTGGCATAAGGGGCTTTTCGACTGTAAAATTCAGAGTTATTTCAGAGTTATTTCTTAAACTATAGCTTGTAGTTTCGGAGACGCAGTAAATCTGAGTAGGTAAATTGATTTCTCTTTGATCACGAAGTTCCCTACACAAAGTGTTTACTTATTAAAGACATTTACCTGAGTATGTTAATCAATTTATCTTATAAAGTTTCATTAAGTTACCTCCACAAGATTCAATTACATAGCAAATCAGTTATTAGCTAGGGTGAATCTATTCTATCAGACAGGGAGTATGGTGTGTTTTCGTTGTTAAGGTTTTAATTGTATTTAGCGGTATTCAGCATAGTAATCATATAGACTGAAGGTGTAATAGAGTGGATATAGCTTAGCAGAAGTTGTAAATCACCTTATCATTTTAATGCAGCAGTAACATAATGATAATTATGGATTAAAAAGTAGAATCATGGACGCAGAGATTTTGATTATTCTATCATTGAAAATGTATAGAACTGTTGATATACCGTGTGCGTTCTATCACATTACAAAGCACGTTTGAATTTGTGACCCAAAAAGCAAACTTACCAAATTAAAAATATGTCGACCATATCCATCAGTTGTGCATTATATGAAAATGAAAGTCTCAAATTTGAGGAATAAGACCACGCTGACTTAGTTTAAGTGCTAAAAATACAGGTCAATTTTGGATATAATATTACCTATCAAAGAAATTTACAAATGAAACAATATAAATATGGAAAAATCAAAAGAGGTGCATCTATAGTCTTCTACAGTGTATACGTTGGAATACAACTCGGTGGTGTAGTGACTATACAACACAGGGGCGTGTCGCGCTTAAAAACAGCGTTAAAAAGACATAAAGGTATATAGACCCCACCCGTACTATATATAAGAGGTTAAAGACATATAGTATATAGACCCTACCCTAGTACTATATAAAAGGTTCCTCTTATATAGTACTGGGGGTCTATATACCTTTATGTCTTTTAACTGTTTTTAAGCGCGACACGCCCTTTTATATAGTAGGGTAGGGTCTATATACTTATATGTCTTTTAACGCTGTTTTTAAGCGCGACACGTCCCTGTGTGACACAAAGGGTGTGGGTGTGTGGGTGGGTGGGTGGGGTGTGTGCAGTTTATAGAATGACCATTGAAACACTCGTGAAAACGAGTGAAAATGAACTGTGCACACACACACACACACACACACACACACACACACACACACACACACACACACACACACACACACACACACACACACACACACACACTCACACACACACACACACACACACAAATTTTTTTTCTTCTAAAAAGCTGTATCTGCAACACTAAAAGCGGGCGCTGATACTTTGTTGGTTAAAAAATGATTAAAATTGGGCCAAGGGGTGATGTGGTATGTTGTTTCAGTTGTTAGTTTTAGTTACGTGATGTTAAGTGTTTAGACGGTGGGGGTAGGCTAGTGGTTAAAACGTTAGCTGCTTTTCCCTTCCGCGATGGCGTCTTTAGGGGGGAAGCTGTTGCTGACAATCTGTATCAGGACACAGGATATAGGCAGTCCCGCTGGTTTTACACTGCAAACAAGGCTGTGCTATCACCGCCCTTGTACACAGCACCTACAAAAGATTGCAGATTCTAAACGAGGAGTTAATGAACTTAAACACCGGATGTCAAACACAAGCTGATGACGACATCTTGGTCAGCTCAAGTTCAGAAAACATGTTGGCTGTTAACAGTCAGAAAACACCTTCAGAAGCAGAAAAAGATTTCCATACGTACCAGCTCAGATCAATGAGCGAAACAGCCACTGGTCCGCTAGCCTGTGGCTAGTAAATATCCAGTCGGGCCAGTAAATCTCCACAGTGACTGGTCCGACTGGCTAGTGAATTTTCACGGGGTCAGTTTGTAAATATATCACTCTCTCCGACTTGTTAAGTTATAATACACTTTTAAATCATGCAAGATTATGGCCTGATAAAAATGTTCATGTTAGCAGCTTAATGCTGAAACCCGTGTGTTCATTCAAATTTCGGGCTTGTGAATTATTGTGTGGGCTAATAACTTTCAGGCACAGCTAGCCCGGCTGACTAGCAAAATGTGGACACTGTTTCCCACACTGGCTCAGATAATGCCAGGGTATGAAACCCCCAAACATTTCAGCCAGACCACAGGGCTGGTTAGATGTAAAACTTGCCAGCCCTGACCAAAACTTACCTGCCCGCAAATAATTTAGGTTTGACAAGCGACGTAGTTTATCATCCAATTGGAATTCATCATTTATTTTCACGAGTGAATTAATAATGATTTAGAATCCTGAATATGATGAATATCTTCATATATACTCGTCATATACATGTCTACATTTTAACCCGATCGTCGGGCAGGTGAATGTGAGAATCTGGCAGTCCGTGTGGAAAATAACCCGTCCCGGGCGGTCGGGCAGGCAGGTATTTCGAACGCTGATAATGCTCTGCTGAAATCCCATGCCTGCTGCCAGGACAGTCAAGTATTTCCATGGTATTCTGACTGGTGACATCAACAAGGGTCACAGTGAAACAAATCTCTGAGCCTCACTGTATGAACTGTGAGTGGCTATTGTTTGACATTGCTTGAAGCAACAATCTATCATTATCTCAACAGTGTACAACCATAGGTCTCCCATGTTGTATGGTTGTGAGGAGTTCAACCCGGTTTGTAGGCTATTGGAAACTATATACATTCGGCTACCTCCTTGCCCAGAATGACCATATGTCTGTATCCACTTAAAGGGCTGGCTGGTTGGTTGTTTAATGCCGCACTCAGCAATATTACAGTTTTATGGCTGCGGTCTGTAAATAATCGAGTCTGGAACAGACAATCCCGTGATTAACATCATGAGCATCGACCTACGCAATTGGAATACGATGACATGTGTCAACTATGTCAGCGAGCCTGACCACCCGATGTCGTTGGTCGCCTCTTACGACAAGCATGGGTTGCTGAAGATCAATTTTAACCCGGATCTTCACGGGTTCCACTTGAAGGGGTTGTGACATACTGACATGTAGCCAATAGCGCTGGACACTTCAAGTTTGGCGTTGTTCAAAGAAAATTCATGCAGAAGAAAGAACGTAACTCCAATTCTGTAATGTACTCTTACGACAGTCAGAGAGTTGACATCGAATTGTGAAACGGGGCTGAGCAAATCTTATTACTCACCTAAACTTCTAACTTATGTCACTCATCTACACCACAAACCTGTATCATAACAAAATATGTGTTGAGATACCGCATGCTGAGATTCAGCCTTTTCGCCATTGTAACATGTCGGTAGGTATGTAATAATGTCGGGTAATGGCCGTAAATGCAGCGACGATTCAATTATAATAAAATAATAATGGACATTTATAAAACGCCTGTTTCCACGAACTTGTGCATGCTCAAGGCGCTAACACAATATTACCCGGGATAAGCCAAGCTGCCTGTGAGGCGCAAGAAGGTTGACATTCATATGACATATCACCACCGGGTACCCATTCACTGCTGGGGTCGCCATATAGCTGGAATATTGCTGAGTGCGGCGTAAAACTAAAACTAAACTCACTCACTGCTGGGAGGCAATTGATGAACAAACTCACTGCCTAAGGTGTGACCACGTGTGTCACGTTTGCTTTGTTGTGGGGCAGGACTTAATGAGGGAAATACATAACTATCATACGTTTTCTCACTTAAACTTAAACTACTCCAGGATAACTGCACAGATAATTGAGTAACCGTCCAAAACATGCCTGTCAATCTTTGTATCCACTACGGGGAGGTAGGTGTATCCTAACGATTAAAGCGTTCGCTCGTCACGCCGAAGATCCCCCACATGGGTACAATGTGTGAAGCCCATTTCTGGTGTCTCCGCCGTGATATTGCTGGAATATTGCTAAAAGCGACGTAAAGCATACTCACTCACTCCACTATGCCATTTAAGAAATAATCTTGCTCTGTTTACTATGGCTGCTTGTTTATATCAAGGGGACTGACTGGATTGAGGATCGATGGGTCACGATGAATGCTATCAACTGTAGGATGTTTTATCACAGGTCACCAAGATATAAAACTCCATGACTAAATACTTTTCATATCTAAAATATGTCTGTCTGGGGTACGGTATTAAGCAAATAAACTACATACGTGCGTCTTATATGTATTCCTCGTGTTTAACAACCGTAAATCTCACTTGAGAGCAACACAAAACCCGAACTAGAAATTGGCTTCACACGGTGTACTGACGCGTGGAATCGAGCAGGACCTTCGGCGTGACTAGCGAACTCTTTGACCACTAGCAAGACTTCTCCTACGCCCCTAAAGACTTGGAGGCACCTGCCACTCTGGGAAGCCCACTATCACTCGTACAGTGCTGACAGACCAGGAATCACCATTATAGGACGAACCAGGTATTCAAATAACCGGTTTTTGGATTCCAGGTCAATAGCGACGGAATGGAGACATTTTCTACTTTGTCTTCTGACCCAACGTTTACAGAATAGCAGTGCTTAAAGCAATCAAAGACGTCTAACAGCACGGTTTTCATATCAAATCTGATTGTCCTAGTTGCATATCCGACTGTCTTAGTTGCCAATCTGATTGTCTAAGGTGCATATCCGACTGTCTTAGTTGCCAATCTGATTGTCTAAGGTGCAGATCAGATTGTCTTAGTTGCCAATCTGATTGTCCTAGTTGCATATCCGACTGTCTTAGTTGCCAATCTGATTGTCTAAGGTGCATATCCGACTGTCTTAGTTGCCAATCTGATTGTCTAAGGTGCATATCCGACTGTCTTAGTTGCCAATCTGATTGTCTAAGGTGCATATCCGACTGTCTTAGTTGCCAGTCTGATTGTCCTAGTTGCATATCCGACTGTCTTAGTTGCCAATCTGATTGTCCTAGTTGTATATCCGACTGTCTTAGTTGCCAATCTGATTGTCCTAGTTGCATATCCGACTGTCTTAGTTGCCAATCTGATTGTCCTAGTTGCATATCCGACTGTCTTAGTTGCCAATCTGATTGTCTAAGGTGCATATCCGACTGTCTTAGTTGCCAATCTGATTGTCCTAGTTGCATATCCGACTGTCTTAGTTGCCAATCTGATTGTCTAAGGTGCATATCCGACTGTCTTAGTTGCCAATCTGATTGTCCTAGTTGCATATCCGACTGTCTTAGTTGCCAATCTGATTGTCCTAGTTGCATATCCGACTGTCTTAGTTGCCAATCTGATTGTCTAAGTTGCATATCCGACTGTCTTAGTTGCCAATCTGATTGTCTAAGGTGCATATCCGACTGACTTAGTTGCCAATCTGATTGTCTAAGGTGCATATCCGACTGTCTTAGTTGCCAATCTGATTGTCTAAGGTGCATATCCGACTGTCTTAGTTGCCAGTCTGATTGTCCTAGTTGCATATCCGACTGTCTTAGTTGCCAATCTGATTGTCCTAGTTGTATATCCGACTGTCTAAGTTGCCAATCTGATTGTCCTAGTTGCATATCCGACTCTTAGTTGCCAATCTGATTGTCCTAGTTGCATATCCGACTGTCTTAGTTGCCAATCTGATTGTCTAAGGTGCATATCCGACTGTCTTAGTTGCCAATCTGATTGTCTAAGGTGCATATCCTATTGTCTTAGTTGCCAATCTGATTGTCCTAGTTGCATATCCGACTGTCTTAGTTGCCAATCTGATTGTCCTAGTTGCATATCCGACTGTCTTAGTTGCCAATCTGATTGTCTAAGGTGCATATCCGACTGTCTTAGTTGCCAATCTGATTGTCCTAGTTGCATATCCGACTGTCTTAGTTGCCAATCTGATTGTCTAAGGTGCATATCCGACTGACTTAGTTGCCAATCTGATTGTCTAAGTTGCATATCCGACTGTCTTAGTTGCCAATCTGATTGTCTAAGGTGCATATCCGACTGTCTTAGTTGCCAATCTGATTGTCTAAGGTGCATATCCGACTGTCTTAGTTGCCAATCTGATTGTCTAAGGTGCATATCCGACTGTCTTAGTTGCCAATCTGATTGTCTAAGGTGCATATCCGACTGTCTTAGTTGCCAATCTGATTGTCCTAGTTGCATATCCTATTGTCTTAGTTGCCAATCTGATTGTCTAAGGTACATATCCGACTGTCTTAGTTGCCAATCTGATTGTCTAAGGTGCATATCAGATTGTCTTAGTTGCCAATCTGATTGTCCTAGTTGCATATCCGACTGTCTTAGTTGCCAATCTGATTGCCTAAGTTGCATATCCGACTGTCTTAGTTGCCAATCTGATTGTCTAAGTTGCATATCCGACTGTCTTAGTTGCCAATCTGATTGTCTAAGGTGCATATCCGACTGTCTTAGTTGCCAATCTGATTGTCTAAGGTGCATATCCGACTGTCTTAGTTGCCAATCTGATTGTCTAAGGTGCATATCGGTGGTCTTAATTGTCAATCTGATTGTCTAAGGTGCATATCAGATTGTCTTAGTTGCCAATCTGATTGTCTAAGGTGCATATCAGATTGTCTTAGTTGCCAATCTGATTGTCTAAGGTGCATATCCGACTGTCTTAGTTGCCAATCTGATTGTCCTAGTTGCATATCAGATTGTCTTAGTTGCCAATCTGATTGTCTAAGGTGTATATCAGATTGTCTTAGTTGCCAATCTGATTGTCCTAGTTGCATATCCGACTGTCTTAGTTGCCAATCTGATTGTCTAAGGTGCATATCAGATTGTCTTAGTTGCCAATCTGATTGTCTAAGGTACATATCAGATTGTCTTTGTTGCCAATCTGATTGTCTAAGGTGCATATCAGATTGTCTTAGTTGCCAATTCCATTGTCCAAGAAGCTTATCAGATTGTCTTAATTGTCAAACTGATTGTCTAAGGTGCATATCTGATTGTATGAACTGATTATCTAATTTTTTACCTGCGTGTCGGATTGTTTTAGTTGCATATCTGAGTTCTTAACTGCACTTCATTGTCCTCGTCGCATAATTCATGATCTTACTTACACATGTGACTGTATTAACTGCACAAGAAGCGGCTCGGCCGATGACGTGTTCATCACAAAAGTGTCAGGTATTGCATTTTTCTGTCACCTCTGTTGAAAATAGATCAATACGAAATGAACTAGAGTCAAAGTCTCATCAAAATCTCAACTCTATGACGATTAATGGTAATCTCTTTGCACGTACTGTACACAGCAAACTAAAGTTTAGTCTCTAGAATGAGATCGTTTTGATAGAAAAAGTACACTAAATGTAACTTGAAAAGGAGCCCTAATGACGCTGTATAAATGTAGACTTGCTTCATTTAGGGCTATGTCGTAAAGATGAACGCCTTATATATGATATCATTCTGGGACTGTGAGATAAACTATGTTCACCTTGTGTATATATACTGAACATCATTGAAAACGCACCACTTATAAAAGTTCAGATTATTAATAGCACGTGTAAGGAATTGATATTTTTTTAGGGATAATAACAGATGGACGACTGACAAAAACAACAACACAGAAAAGACGCTCATTCATTGAAATGTTCCACAGTTAGAAAGGATCAAACACACGTGGGGTCAAATCGAAAAGTCAATATCGCGTGTGACCGCCATTTGCATTGACGCATGCAGTTCAAAGTCTCCTCATTGAGTCAATAGAGTTCTTGAGGATGGCATTCAACTTCTGCAGTAGTGCAGCCTCAAGTTCCCGGATGTTTCGCATCTGTTGTCGCCGCGAAAGACTTTGACCAATTTCGTCCCACAAGTGCTCCATGGGGGATACATCTGGCGACTGTGCTGGCCAATGAATAACCTGGATGTGTTGCTGGGCCAGATACTGCATGGAAAGTCTGGTTGTATGTGCCCGTGCGTTGTCCTGTTGAAAAGTATGGACATCTTGGTGGTGATTGAAGACAGATACGATGTGATTCTGAAGAATCTGCTCACGGTAATAAAGGGCATTAACTCTCTCTTGACAGACATGAAGGCAGTCATGTGATTGTAATTTATTCCGAGCCAGACCATGACACTCCCACCACCCAAAGGTCTGTCTGAACCACACACTCATCAGCATAACGTTCACCACGTCTACGCCAAACACGTAATCGGCCGTCAGCATTACGTAGATGAAGACGTGACTCGTCAGTGACTACCACACCATGCCATTGTTGTAACCTTTACTGAAAATGCCTGCTAGCCCATTGTATACGCTCATTACGGTGTCTGTCAGTCAGAATTGGTCCAACGTAAGGACGTCGAGCATGGAGCCCTGTAGCGTGTAGACGGCGTCGCATGGAGTCAGCGCTGATGACCCCACGTCAACCTTGAACTAGTGCAGCAGTCCTGGCAGTCGGTAGTGTTCAATCACTGATATGGACATGGACAATATGGCGATCCTGATGGAGTGTAGTAACACGTTGTTGCCAAGGTCATTGAAGGTCACGGGTGCTGCCTGTCTACTGGTGTCGTCTATGCAGCCTAACGATGGTGGAGTGGCCAAGTCCAAGTTGTCGAGCAATATCCCTGCTGCTGGTACCAACCTGAATCATGCCTAGTGCACGTTCACTTTCGTGAGGTGTTAACCTCGGCATCTCTGTCCTCGTTTCACAATCGTTAGTGAAGCAATGAGAATCTGTTCTCATACACCTGCTTTTAATGTCACAGTCAGTATGATTTCAGAATGAAATTCGCGCTTTTTTCATGGCGTGGCTGCATGTTGATGCATTTTGGAATTAAGAGTCATACTGTGGACAGGAATTTGTTTCTAAAGCTTTTTTTTTCAACTGGAAATGCCCTTGGACTTCATGTTAGTTATATTCATTGATCATTGTCATGCTGAAATCCATCTTGATGAAAATATGGACAATTTTAGACTGGTGCGTTTTCAATGATGTTCAGTATATTTAAGAACATTCGCATGTATCATTATGTACAGTCATATATCTTGTCCAGGTTTTGTCAGATATCCCAAATTTTTGTCAGGCGAATTCCAGTTTTCAGAAAACAGACATGTCTCCTGGTATGCCAATCCTCACGGTGTGTAGGGGGCGGTGGGGTAGCCTAGTGGCTAAAGCGTTGGCTCGTCACACCGAAGACCGGGTTCGAATCCCCACATGGGTACAATGTGTGAAGCCAATTTCTGGTGTCCCCCCGCCGTGATGTTGCTGGAATATTGCTAAAAGCGGCGTAAAACCAGACTCAGTCAGTCAGTCACGGTGTGTAGGCATTAATTAACAGCAGACAGCAGTATAGTGAAGATATCTAAAATCGTATACCTGCCAAATGACACGATTATATATAGTGGACTATTTAGTCAGCGTTTTGGGTTGAAGCCAACTTTAGATATTGATTATACGTGGTGACATATGTTTCGGAATCCTATGACAGTATCTGTGATAGGTCTGCGGCTGATGGACAAACAGTCCAATGTTCAGTGGATATGCCGAAGGCTTGTGTGTGCGTGATACTTCCGATTCTAGTTTCATCATCAGATCAAATAATGCTGGTTGGTTGGCTTGTTGTTTTACGCCGCACTCAGCAATTTTCCAGCTCTATGGCGGCGGTCTGTAAACAATCAAATCTGACAATCCAGTGATCAACACCATGACCACCGATCTTAACAGTTGGGATACGATGAGCCTGACCACCCGATTTTGTCAGTCGCCTCTTACGACAAGCATGGGTTGCTGAAGACAGATCTTCACAGATTAAATCAATTAATGTCACTACGAAAACAGAGAAAAGTATCCGCTTTGTCCAAGAAGGATTCAACAGTACTCGTGCTATCTGAATCCCAACAACAGCACCTGTTGCTGGTGATGACGGGGCCTCATTGGAATTTCGAGGAATTGTCATTGAACTGAACTTTATAAACGTAAAGCGACGTCATCCTTGACTTCTTAATGTTTCTTCAGAAATAATGAAAACCCTCAGAATCAGTAAGTCTTCAGTACTACCTCCTCACCAAAAGGCCATAAATATAACCTGGCGCGCGTTTAATGTTCAGTTTTGAATGGGTAAAAGTCAAAATGCCATGAAGTAGTGAGTGAGTATAGTTTTAAGCCACTTTTAGCAATATTCAAGCATTATCACAGCGGGGACACAAGCAGTTGGCTTCACACATTCACATATTCACCCATGTGGGGAATTTAACACGTTTCTTCGGAGTGACGAGCGAAAGCTTTAACCATGCACTAAGTTACCCACCGAACCAGTAACATCATATACACGTGTGTTGTGACCTTAAATGTAGAATGGGCTTAAGTGTAGAATAGTCCACTGATGAATATGCATGATTATTCTACACTTAAGCCCATTCTACATTTAAGGTCACAACACACGTGTATCTTGTTAAGTATTGTACGCCGCTCTTTGCCCACCGAGCCACGTGGTCAGGTGATGAACAGGTGTTCAATCAATCAGGTCACTGCATACTACACATGGGTCTTTCTCTCCGATTGCGACACGTGAAGATCCGGGTTAGGAATTGATCTTCAGTGAGTGAGTGAGTTTAGTTTTAGGCCGCACTCAGCAATATTCCAGCTATATGGCGGTTCTTCAGTAACCCACGCTTGTCGTTAGTGGCGACTAACGGGATCGGGTGGTCAGAATCGCTGACTTGGTTGACACATGTCATCGTATCCCAGTTGTGTAGATCGATGCCCATGCTGTTGATCTCTGGATTGTCTGGTCCATACTCGATTATTTACAGACAGCCGCCATAAAGCTGGGATATTGCTAAGTGCGGCGTAACACTAAACTCACTCACTCTCCCGTTTGCCGTCGCCATTTTATACAGACAGACAGGTTGTATTCAGTAGTTAATTAAGGCCCAGTGGCCCAAAGTACAATTGAAGATGCACACTTTCAACTATTGGTCACGTGACATGAAATTATGGTTTTATATGTGATTTACGGATGGACATCAAATGTTTTATGAAAATGGCAACAGATTTGATAATATCAGCATTATTTGAAATAAGTACAGTATATATCGTTTGTGGGGTATCATTAGAGCATTTTAAATACTTTTTTCGGCAGGCAGACAAGTCAAAACATTGATTACACAACAGTCTCGTTACCTGTTGACTGGGTTCCGTCCTATTGCGCAACTTAGTACAATAACCAGTCCAGAATTTTGAGACCAATTCATTTAACTGGATACATAAATATTACTCAGTATTATTTGATACAACTGAGCACTTGTATATCGCAACACTACGTTCCTTCTAATCCTTGCAAACACGTCGTGCAGCGTGCTATGTCGTCCCACAAGTGCTCCATGGGGATACATCTGGCGACTGTGCTGGCCAATGAATAACCTGGATGTGTTGCTGGGCCAGATACTGCATGGAAAGTCTGGTTGTATGTGCCCGTGCGTTGTCCTGTTGAAAAAGTATGGACATCTTGGTGGTGATTGAGAGACAGATACGATGTGATTCTGAAGAATCTGCTCACGGTAATAAAGGGCATTAACTCTCTCTTGACAGACATGAAGGCAGTCATGTGATTGTAATTTATTCCGAGCCAGACCATGACACTCCCACCACCCAAAGGTCTGTCTGAACCACACACTCATCAGCATAACGTTCACCACGTCTACGCCAAACACGTAATCGGCCGTCAGCATTACGTAGATGAAGACGTGACTCGTCAGTGACTACCACACCATGCCATTGTTGTAACCTTTACTGAAAATGCCTGCTAGCCCATTGTATACGCTCATTACGGTGTCTGTCAGTCAGAATTGGTCCAACGTAAGGACGTCGAGCATGGAGCCCTGTAGCGTGTAGACGGCGTCGCATGGAGTCAGCGCTGATGACCCCCACGTCAACCTTGAACTAGTGCAGCAGTCCTGGCAGTCGGTAGTGTTCAATCACTGATATGGACATGGACAATATGGCGATCCTGATGGAGTGTAGTAACACGTTGTTGCCAAGGTCATTGAAGGTCACGGGTGCTGCCTGTCTACTGGTGTCGTCTATGCAGCCTAACGATGGTGGAGTGGCCAAGTCCAAGTTGTCGAGCAATATCCCTGCTGCTGGTACCAACCTGAATCATGCCTAGTGCACGTTCACTTTCGTGAGGTGTTAACCTCGGCATCTCTGTCCTCGTTTCACAATCGTTAGTGAAGCAATGAGAATCTGTTCTCATACACCTGCTTTTAATGTCACAGTCAGTATGATTTCAGAATGAAATTCGCGCTTTTTCATGGCGTGGCTGCATGTTGATGCATTTTGGAATTAAGAGTCATACTGTGGACAGGAATTTGTTTCTAAAGCTTTTTTTCAACTGGAAATGCCCTTGGACTTCATGTTAGTTATATTCATTGATCATTGTCATGCTGAAATCCATCTTGATGAAAATATGGACAATTTTAGACTGGTGCGTTTTCAATGATGTTCAGTATATTTAAGAACATTCGCATGTATCATTATGTACAGTCATATATCTTGTCCAGGTTTTGTCAGATATCCCAAATTTTTTGTCAGGCGAATTCCAGTTTTCAGAAAACAGACATGTCTCCTGGTATGCCAATCACGGTGTGTAGGGGCGGTGGGGTAGCCTAGTGGCTAAAGCGTTGGCTCGTCACACCGAAGACCGGGTTCGAATCCCCACATGGGTACAATGTGAAGCCAATTTCTGGTGTCCCCGCCGTGATGTTGCTGGAATATTGCTAAAAGCGGCGTAAAACCAGACTCAGTCAGTCAGTCACGGTGTGTAGGCATTAATTAACAGCAGACAGCAGTATAGTGAAGATATCTAAAATCGTATACCTATACACCAAATGACAGGGTTATATATAGTGGAGTATTTAGTCAGCGTTTTGGGTTGAAGCCAACTTTAGATATTGATTATTCGTGGTGACATATGTTTCGGGGAAACACAAACTGAATACCTATGACAGTAGCTATAATAGGTCCACGGCTGATAGACAAACAGTCCAGTGTTCAGTGGATATGCCGAAGGCTTGTGTGTGCGTGATACTTCCGATTCTAGTTTCATCTGATCAGATCAAATAATGGTTGGCTTGTTGTTTTACGCCGCACTCAGCAATTTTCCAGCTCTATGGCGGCGGTCTGTAAACAATCAAATCTGACAATCCAGTGATCAACACCATGACCACCGATCTTAACAGTTGGGATACGATGAGCCTGACCACCCGATTTTGTCAGTCGCCTCTTACGACAAGCATGGGTTGCTGAAGACAGATCTTCACAGATTAAATCAATTAATGTCACTACGAAAAACAGAGAAAAGTATCCGCTTTGTCCAAGAAGGATTCAACAGTACTCGTGCTATCTGAATCCCAACAACAGCACCTGTTGCTGGTGATGACGGCGAGGAATTGTCATTGAACTGAACTTTATAAACGTAAAGCGACGTCATCCTTGACTTCTTAATGTTTCTTCAGAAATAATGAAAACCCTCAGAATCAGTAAGTCTTCAGTACTACCTCACCAAAAGGCCATAAATATAACCTGGCGCGCGTTTAATGTTCAGTTTTGAATGGGTAAAAGTCAAAATGCCATGAAGTAGTGAGTGAGTATAGTTTTAAGCCACTTTTAGCAATATTCAAGCATTATCACAGCGGGGACACAAGCAGTTGGCTTCACACATTCACATATTCACCCATGTGGGGAATTTAACACGTTTCTTCGGAGTGACGAGCGAAAGCTTTAACCATGCACTAAGTTACCCACCGAACCAGTAACATCATATACACGTGTGTTGTGACCTTAAATGTAGAATGGGCTTAAGTGTAGAATAGTCCACTGATGAATATTCATGATTATTCTACACTTAAGCCCATTCTACATTTAAGGTCACAACACACGTGTATCTTGTTAAGTATTGTACGCCGCTCTTTGCCCACCGAGCCACGTGGTCAGGTGATGAACAGGTGTTCAATCAATCAGGTCACTGCATACTACACATGGGTCTTTCTCTCCCGATTGCGACACGTGAAGATCCGGGTTAGAATTGATCTTCAGTGAGTGAGTGAGTTTAGTTTTAGGCCGCACTCAGCAATATTCCAGCTATATGGCGGTTCTTCAGTAACCCACGCTTGTCGTTAGTGGCGACTAACGGGATCGGGTGGTCAGAATCGCTGACTTGGTTGACACATGTCATCGTATCCCAGTTGTGTAGATCGATGCCCATGCTGTTGATCTCTGGATTGTCTGGTCCATACTCGATTATTTACAGACAGCCGCCATAAAGCTGGGATATTGCTAAGTGCGGCGTAACACTAAACTCACTCACTCTCCCGTTTGCCGTCGCCATTTTATACAGACAGACAGGTTGTATTCAGTAGTTAATTAAGGCCCAGTGGCCCAAAGTACAATTGAAGATGCACACTTTCAACTATTGGTCACGTGACATGAAATTATGGTTTTATATGTGATTTACGGATGGACATCAAATGTTTTATGAAAATGGCAACAGATTTGATAATATCAGCATTATTTGAATTAAGTACAGTATATATCGTTTGTGGGGTATCATTAGAGCATTTTAAATACTTTTTTCGGCAGGCAGACAAGTCAAAACATTGATTACACAACAGTCTCGTTACCTGTTGACTGGGTTCCGTCCTATTGCGCAACTTAGTACAATAACCAGTCCAGAATTTTGAGACCAATTCATTTAACTGGATACATAAATATTACTCAGTATTATTTGATACAACTGAGCACTTGTATATCGCAACACTACGTTCCTTCTAATCCTTGCAAACACGTCGTGCAGCGTGCTATGTCGTACAGCGAGCTCTGACAAACGGAAATCTGGAAATCGTGGTAATCTCAGTATAAATATTCAGTACAAATAAATATATACAACTACAACAGGTGTCTGTGTTTCTTAAAATGTTCTTTCTGGGTTGCCAAGCAATTAGATGTGTCTGCAGTCAGGCTTTTCCCTCGATAGCGGTTTTACATTTTCAACCAAAGGCAAATGTATCCTGCTCCTATGCCTGCATATATCTCCTGTAATGCCTAATTATGCAAGTTATGCACGATACGTTCTAGTAGTGAGTATGTGATATAGAGTATGTGACACTACTTAACCGCTCTTCCATAACGAGATGCTTGCGAAGCTCCGGCTTGACGGTCCAGCGTTACATCCTTGTCTAGGTCGTGTCTTTTGTTGGTTAAATATATAATGTGTACGTAACGCTTCCTCCCCAAGTCATCTGGCTCTGTCCCCTTGAGATCCTGTCCCCATGCAACAGGCACGCCCGGTGGTCGTTAGACTAACGCTTAGTCTCTGAATATACAGAATTTTGATAGAAACAACACATTCCTTTTAAATTAAAAAGGAAGAATAGGAGGGGAGAAGGGAGATTCAGAACCTGAGGAAATCTAGACTTGCTTCATTTAGAGCTTTAACATTGCAGGGAGGGCAAGGCAGTAGGGAAAATAATCCGGTTCAGTCTGTGAGACAGTCTAGGTGGTCGTATTAGTAGTAGTTAATGATGTCGACTTGACATACGAACACTAAACGAGTTATTATTCAAGACACATATTGACTCTCTGATGTAACGGATAATTTTATAAGCCATTATGTACAGATATACAGGGTTAGAGGTTTATTTGAGCATGGGGTCAGTTGCTGAATAAGACACTAAAATAACAATACATGTACAGAGTCCGGGTTTACAGTTGATATTCAGATATAAGAGGTGACTAGCGGGATCGGCAGGTCAGACTGGCTGATTTGGTTGATGGATGTCACCGTAACCGGTATATCGATACTGGCGATATCAATCACGGGATTATCTGGCCCAGGCACGGGACACAAGTTGTTTCTAAGGTTTATTCTAAGAGTTATTATATTTTACGTAGCATTTCAAACGAGAACATGCAGCTAAATGAAAAATATGAATGTAGTTTCAGTCCAATAGTGTACTTCTCTATATTATCGATTGCTGTTTGTTGTGGTACCAGAACGAATCTTGTGTCTTACATGTGTAACATCATACGTGCATTTGCTCCATGCATGTATTAATCTGTCTCACTGTCCTTGTTCCATCATGATTACCCTTCCAACCTACTGTCAGGCTACCCGTGAAGATGACATTACTTCAAGTAGTACATTATGGCTATACAGTAATATCAAATTTGGATATGAATTATACTTAGATGTTTTACATCCAAACACTGTTAGGTATTTAACTATGTTACGAATTTCGTGTCATAAATTAATAATTGAAACAGCGTTATGGAAATACTGAGAGGGAGAATAGATACTGTATCTACTGTAGAGAAAATAATGTTCATGTAATTTGTCTGGAAGAAACCAAGTATGTTGAATTTTTTACAGTTATTAACAAACCCATCCAAAGATAGTATTGCAAGAATATGTAAATACATTAAGTTACCATAATGTTTTGTCCAGCCTCCATTTGTAAATCTAAAAACAAATGTATATTTCAATGGATAACCATATTCTATCCTGTATATAGTCAATGTATGAAATAAGCCAAAACTCCAGCCAGACATCAGGGCTGGTAACTTCAAAAAGTGATTTAACCAGACCAAATATGGTGAATTTACTCAGATGTATGGAACATCTAAATTTGTTACCAGACCATCGGGCTGGCTAGCTGTAAATTTAGACCGTTTCGTGCGGTCGGACGGGCCTTATTTCATACACTGATATAGTGTAAAATGATGACGAGGGGCATATAGCCCAAGTATTTACTGAATAAAGAATCGAATCGAAGATCCGCAGTAGTGTACAGCGTCTCCCTGGCGTCTTTTTCAAGATGGCGGCACATCCGGTCCCCATGGGCGCCGCCATCTTGGATCAAGATGGCGACGCCCACGGGGACCGGATGTACCGCCATCAGGGGGAGATCACTCGGGTTCCGGTTCCGGTTCCGGCGGGTGCGTACGCATGGCGATGACGTCACGTCCGGTTCCGGTGGGTGCGCGCGCATGACGATGACGTCACCTCCGGGCCAAGATGGCGGACGCGTTTCAAGATGGCGTCCCATCCGGTGGGATCGCGTGAGATCTCGTGGGATCTCGTGGACTCTCTCGGGATCTCGCGAGCGTAGACGCGTTTCAAGATGGCGGAACGGACGAGCGGCGGACGGGACGGGACGGAGAGGGAAGGGAAGGAAGGAAGGAGAGGAGAGGAGAGGGAAGGAGGGGTGAGGCGGACGATGGCGTGGCTAGACAAGTGTGTGTGTGTGTGTGTGTGTGTGTGTGTGTGTGGTTAAAACACATTGGATGTAGCATTCTTTCGAGCGAGGTGGGTGGCCCTGAAAAGGGCCGTTGGTATGGGTGGGTGAGAGATCACCGTGGTATCTATTGTGGTGATGGTGGTGCACTGGAGGCAGTGCTGCTGGAATCGTCCATGGGTTCGACAAACTCCAAGATGCGTTGAAGTAGAGAGTACATGGTGTCTATGCGATCTTGAACGAGGAGGACCTTGTCATGGAGTAGAGCCAGTAGATGTTGGCTTTCACGTTTACTCACTTTCTTTGGCGGTTCACTTGGCTGGTAGGTGGATGCCGGACGTTTCTGGCCCTTGTTAGAGCAGTTCATACTTTTATGGTCCTCTTGACCACAGTGGCGACAGGGATGTGGACAGGCGTAACTGAGATGACCTTCGTTTTTTCCACAGTTGTAGCAGGTGTTGTTATCGTGCTTGTTGTTGTCCTTGGTCTTCTTGGGACATACGTAATGGCGATGACCTTGAGCACCACACTCCGTACAGGTCACCTTGGGACAGTGTAGATAACTGTGGTCATCTGTTTCGCACAGGCGGCAACGGAAGGAGGCGGAGGCGGAGGCGGGAGACGACTGCATGCATCCAGTTTCAGTGAGCAACTGATGAGGAGAGCTGGAAAACCTCGAATTTATATAGCTGGGGTTGATGACGTCACTTTGACGCATCTGGTTCGCACCGGTTGCATCCGGTTCGCACCACTCTCATCCTGACTCAACAGGTCGATAGGCTAGTGTGACGTCATGGGGTATGACATCATTCCTATAAATAACACATGAGCTCATGGTGCGCACTACCATGCTTAGGACAACCTATTGTGACGTCATAGGGTGACGTGACCTATATAAACCAGGCTCAGTGTGGGTCTTACCAGTTCTCACCATGCCGTCACCACGAATGAACGAAGATGAACTTGAAGAGGAGCCTGTGCCCTACGAGTTGGAGCGGACGACCCAAAGAACAACCAAGAAATTCCGGACTGGTACCCAGCGCTACAACCTGAAGTTCAATCCAGCTTGGCTGCAGCGTCAACAGCCTGAAGACCTTCCCGTCGTTCTCAGAGAACAGTTTGATGCAGTGTTAGCAGATCTGAGAGACGATGTGGGCGGACAGGATGGTGATCGCGTGGGATTGGCCCTGGAACACCCAGCCCTGGATTCAGACATCCGAATCCCATTTCAGCGCATGGAGGACCTCCAGGGGGGAACACATCATGGCCCAAGTGGAAAAAAGTACAACAAAGCAACCACGACTTACATATCGATCACACCATGGACATTTTCTTACTGCATGTAGAGGATCCTGATCGTATAGGCTTAAACGCCTTCCTGGAAAAGAAACAATGCATCGTTCAAATCAAGAATGAGGATCAGCTCTGCTTTGCCCGTGCCCTGGTCGTGGCCAGTCACCACGAACACAAACCCGAACCTGTGACCAAAGAATGGACGAAGGAATGGAAATACCTGTGCGACCATCGTAGACCAACCCAGCTGAAGGCCGCCAAGGGCTTATTTCGGCAACTCAAGATCCCCGAAGGTCCTTGTACAGGGCGTGCCACGTGGGAGTTGTTCAGTCAACGTTTGGCCCCTTACTATCAACTCAAAGTCTACTCCCAAGATGTGATGAATCGCCTCCTGTACAAGAGTGAAGTGCCTCAACCCACCAAGATCCTTCACCTCTATCATCACCATCAGCATTACGATGTCATTACCTCCATGCCTGCTTTTACAGGTTATCCCTACTATTGTGAAACTTGTGACCAAGGCTATGCCCACGCTGAAAATCATCGCTGCACCCGAGAATTTCAATGCCACTGGTGTCAATGTCTTGGATACTGTGGCGACGTGAACAATGAAGGGCTCTCCTGTCTCCAATGTGGCGGATGGTTCCGAAACCCTACTTGCTTTGAACGCCATCGGACGGCCTCGCCAAGCATCCCAGCACCTGCTCCACCATCCATACGTGTCATCGATGTCTGGCCAAAGTCAACGTGAGGAAAATCCAGGGCATGGTCAACCACCAGTGTGGCACGAATCGTGACTGTAAGATCTGTAAAGAACCCTTGAAACCCAACCACCAGTGTTACATGTCCGTCATCGAACCACCGAAACAAAATGAAGACGGTGAAAAAATGGATGAAGACAAAGAACGGCAACAGCGTCAGTTCATCTTCTATGACTTTGAATGTACTCAAGATCAAGGGACTCATGTTCCCAACTTGTGTGTGGTGCATCTAGGATGTGGAAAATGTATTTCCGAGGCCTCGGATCAACTGTGCGACAAGTGTCCCTGGCGTAAGGAAGGAGAAGGGCCTAGCCGCATCAAAGTGTTTCGGGGATCTACGACCTTGAAGGACATGGGCGACTGGCTGATGCGTCTGGCGGAAAAGAAAGAGAAGCAGAAGAGGAAACGTAAGGCATCCCAGCAGCAGCAGCCGTCAGGCCGTGCCTCGAAACAACCCAAACTGTCATCACCAGAACCCGATGATGATGATGTAGAACAAGACGGCGACAAAGAACAAGACGACGAAGATGACATTTCCCCTACCATTGATGATGACGACGTGTTGGTCATTGCTCACAACTACCGTGGGTATGATGGACACTTGCTCCAACAGTACTTCCATCAACATCTCGTGAAAGCACCCCAGGTCACACTTCGTGGGAATCACATCTTGCAAATGACCGTGGGACGCCTTGTTTTCAAGGATTCACTCAACTTCCTCACGATGGCTCTGAAGCAGTTTCCAAAAACGTTTGCGTTGACGGAACTCAAGAAAGGCTACTTCCCTCACTTCTTCAACACCGAAGCTCACCAAGGCTATGTGGGTCCATATCCTCCCGTGTCTACCTACGATCCTGACAGCATGTTTCCTGCCGAACGTAAAGCTTTCTTGGCCTGGTACGATGCACGGGTGGCTGAAGGGACTGTCTTTGATCTGGATGAGGAATTGTTGACCTACTGTCAGAGTGATGTGGACATTTTGCGTCGAGGCTGTGCTACATTCCGCAACATATTCATCCAACAGAACAACGTGGACCCTTTCTATGAAGCAGTGACTCTACCCATGGCTTGCATGCTCACCTTCCGAAAACAGTTTTTTGGAACCCCGCACCATCGCCATCATACCTACTCAAGGTTATCGTCCCCAGCGTCGCTACTCTCTTCAGTGTCTCCACTGGCTCAACTGGGTCATGCATCAACACCCTGGGGTCCACATCCAACATGCTCGGAATGGTGGAGAAGTAGGCTTTGACTGTGCTGACGGTAGCCGCTACATGGTGGATGGCTACGACGCCAAGACACGCACCGTGTATGAATACTTGGGCTGTTTCTGGCATGGATGTACTCGCTGTTACAAGACGGGGCGATGTGAACACCATGCTAGCTTGGGTACAACCCCTTGGGAACGATACCATCATACCATGTACCGACTGGGTGTGTTACGCCAACATCCCGACATCGACCAAGTGGTGACCCTCTGGGAATGCGATTTTCTGAAACAACAGAAAGACAATGGTGACCTGAGAGCCTTCCTGACCCCACTGCAAGGACCCCATGCCTACATGCCTGACCCATTAGATCCCAGAGATGCTTTCTTTGGAGGTCGTACCAACGCCACCAAACTGTACTATGAAGCCAAAGAAGATGAAGAAATTAAATATGTGGACGTTTGCTCGCTGTACCCTTACATCTGCAAGTATGGTACTTTTCCCGTGGGACATCCCGAGATCAAAGATCATCCTCCCGTGTCTGACTTGTTTGAGCTCCATGGTCTGATCCAGTGCCGTGTCTTACCACCCACCGACCTCTATCATCCTGTTCTTCCTTACAAGTGTCAAGGCAAACTGCTCTTTCCGCTGTGCCGTACGTGTGCTGACGAGCAGTTGGATGCTCCCTGCCCCCATGGGGATGAAGACCGGGCATGGATCGGTACCTACGTCAGCAAGGAGCTTCAGTTTGCTGTTGAAAAGTGCGGCTATCAGGTGCTTCACATCTTTGAGGCTTGGCACTTTGACACGCTCGCCACCTACGACCCTGACACTCAAGAGGGAGGACTGTTTGCCAAGTATGTGAACAATTTCTTCAAGATCAAGCAAGAGGCCAGTGGATACCCAGAAGGTTGTCCAGACCCAGACGCTTACATCAACGAGATACAGCAAAAAGAGGGAGTCACCTTGGATCCTGCTCACATTCGCAAAAACCCAGGACTATGTGCTTTAGCCAAAGCCTGCCTGAACAATCACTGGGGCAAGTTTGGTCAACGCGTTGGGTTTGCCAAGACGGAATATATCAGCTCCCCTGAGAGGTACTTTGCCCTCCTCCGGGATGAACGCTGTGTGGTGAAAGACATTAACATCATCAATGAAGATCTCATCTGTGTCACTCACGAACCTCAGGCAGACTTTCACGACCCTCATCCAGCCCACAATGTGGCCATTGCAGCCTGGGTGACAGCACAAGCCCGTCTCAAGTTGTATTCTTATTTGCAACCGTTGGATCGTCGTGTCCTCTATTTTGATACGGACAGTATCATCTACATTCACCGTCCACGAAGTTACAACCCGCCACTGGGAGATACCTTGGGGGAGCTGACTGATGAACTGGGAGGGGGCAACAGTATTCAAACCTTTGTCTCGGCAGGACCCAAGAATTATGGCTACAAGCTACGTCATCCTCAATCTGACGGCAGTGTAGGCATCAGCAAAGTCCGAGGATTTACTTTAAATCACAGGGCGAGCCAACATGTCCACTTTGACAGCATGAAGAACCTCGTCTGTCAGAGGGATCAAGCCAACATCACGGTCCCGTACCCACACCGTATCATTCGCGGAGGACTTCGTCAGGGCAACGTGTTGCTGTCCAAGGACACCACCAAAACTTATCGCTTGGTCTACACCAAACGCCGAGTGCAGTACGACCCCCAAGGTGTCCCCAGGGAAACTCTCCCCTATGGGTATAAAGAGTGAACACATCCCTCCCATGGACTTTTGTTGCAGACATGCTCTGATCTATTGATGTTTAACCCATAAAATGTGATTGCCTTGTTCATTTGTTGTTCTATCATTCAATAAATTGTGATTGTATTGCACTCTTGTGTTATGTCGTCTCTCTCTCTTCAGGGCCAGACCTGGTGGAGTCCATGGTCACCCTCAACCCTGTTGTACCCTGTTCTTAGACTCAGACCTGGTGGAGGCCACGGTCACGTTTATCATGTCATAGGTACTGCCACAAAGAGAAGGGAGAGCAGAGTGGCGCAGTGGAAGCGTGCTGGGCTCATAACCCAGAGGCCCGTGGATCGAAACCACGCTCTGCTCTGTATTTCTTTTTTCTTGCGAATACAACCCCTTGAATTGGGGGTTGACGTCACACACCCTATGACGTCATCACGACCCTGTGTGTATATATAAAGAGACGTTTCTGTCAGAGTCATTACAGATTCTGGTGTCTAAGAAAAGAGAAGGATGGAACCCGTTCACTGCGATAGGCTTAGGGAGAATCGTTGTGGTCTCGTGCTCGCTATCAAGCAGGTCGAAGCCGTGGTCGACAAACTGATGACGTTTAAAGTCCTGACCATCCTCATGAAGGCAGAGATTATCGAAAAACCTCGGACCTCCTTTGACCGTGTCAGAGAATTGTTAAACATGCTTCCCCGACGTGGACCCCAAGCTTACTCCCTCTTCTGCAAAGCTTTGGAGGAATGTGGAGAAACAGAAGCCATGACCTTGCTGGGTCTCAAGACTCCAACGGACAAGGCACAGTCACAAGTGACAGTCCACTGGCTATTCTTCTATGGAATCCAGTCACCGTTCAGCAACTTTCATCCAGCTGTGTTTACCTTGGATGGTGTTACATTTAATTGTGTTGAACAGTGTTACATGTACTCTAAAGCCATGTACTTTGGAGATTACGACAGTGCGACGCGTATTCTGCAAGAGGCTGTTCCAGCAAAGCAAAAACGTCTGGGGCGATGTGTGAAAGGTTTCACTCAAACAGTGTGGGACACGGTCAGTCTTGATGTGATGACCAAGGCGATCACGGCTAAATTTTCCCAGAACAAGGACTTGAAACAGAGATTGATTCAATCCTACCCAAAGTCGTTAGCTGAAGCTAGCCCCTACGATCAAAGATGGGGAATAGGAATGGGTGATTCTCATCCGAATATTGACAAACCCTGGACATGGTCGGGGAAAAACAAGTTGGGAAAAGCGCTCATGCATCTTCGTGACACATTGTTGTTGTTGTGAGTGACGTCATCCATGGACAAACTCCAATGACGTCATCCATGCACGAGCCACGTGACGTCATCCATGGGCAAACTCCAATGACGTCATCCATGCACGAGCCACGTGACGTCATCCATGCACGAGCCACGTGACGTCATCCTGTGTATCTCTATAAAAAAGACTCTGACCCCATCGTGATTCGTCATCATGCTGTTCACGCTGCTCTTTGTGCTTGCCACCTATCTAGAAGAGAGACACTTTCTAGAACAGTTCAGAGAAGCAGTGCAAGAGGCCATCCAGAAACAACACGATCGTGACGTCATTTGAAGTGACGTCATTTGAAGTGACGTCATAGCTCGCGCTGCTGGTGTTGCCTATAAAAACGCAGGATCGATTGAGCGGGTCATCAGTTGCATCAGCTCAGTCGTTGAAGATGGCATCTCCAGGCAACCTCCCTTCTTCTTTCGTCAACTTGGCTTCGCAGGCAAAGGACCTCGCTTCTGACATGGCCCATCTCCACAACACCATGATGACTCAAAGCCAGTTATACAAGACCAACTACATGGATCTCCAGGACCGGTTGCGTGTGATGGAACAAAAGTTGCCGTCGATCATCCGCAAGCTGGCAGATATTCATCCGAAAAGAGAAACACTGTATGGAATGATGGGTCGCTTCTGTGAGTTGACTGAGGAAGACTATTACTGGATGGCGTATCACCAAGACCACTTGCGTATCCTCTCCGACAGCGCCAACAACTCTGTTCGCTTGATCCTCATCGGTATCAACGATGCTTATGCCAAGGAAAATGCAGGGGAGACCTTCCTCAACAAGCTGTTCCACATCGTGTTCAAGTTGAGGAATGGACGTCCTATGACCTATGACCATGGTGTACTGTACAGCAAGCTGCTGGACAAACTCCAGGTGAAACTCTGGCCTCACCCACCCAGCTATAGTCTTCGATATGCCACCTGCACTCTACCTTTGTTCTCCAATGATCCAGAGGTCACCGACATGACGCCCAAGCCCGTGCCTCGAAAAAGAATACCTCCCAAGACCACTCCTGCCAAGACTTCTCCAAAGAAGAAGAAGAAGGTCTCCACCCCACCCCTTCCCAAGGCACCCACCAAGATGACGTCACCTCCCCAGGTGACCCTGGCCACGACTTCTCCAAAGAAACAGAAGAAGAAGTCAAACAAGGAGGCCCCCACCAAGACACCCACCAAGAAGACGTCACCTCCCAAGACACTCACCAAGAAGGCACCCCCAAAGCCTAAGAGTCTCAAAGCACCTCAGACTCCCAAGAAACAGTTGGAGATGACTGACTTGTGGGAGAACTATCCACAAACCAGCCAGGCTAGGGTTGAAGAGAGCGAGAAGGGTCAAGGGATCAGTCCTGCTAGCCCCCAAGAGATCCCCCCGGCAGAGTTACCTCCAGATCTTCAAGACTTGTATGATCTACTCCCGATGGCTGTCACCATGGAAGCAGAGCAGACAACTCCAGAGAGGGCTCCAGAGACGACTCCAGTGAGGGCTCCAGAGACGGATCTGGTGATGGCTTCAGTGACGGCTCCAGAGGAGGAGCCAGAGACTTTTGCCGACATCCCCATGTTTAACGATGAAAATCATTTTCATCCCGGTCAGATGGACTTTTTACGGTGTTCTACTTGCAATCCCGAGGATCACCTGAACTGGTGGTGATCTGTGGATGACCTGTTGTTGTTGATCTGTTAATGCATCATTATTGTTGATCTGTTTGCCATGTTGATGTTGTTCCTCAATAAAATGTGAATTCCATTTCAAAGGGTTGTGTCTTCTATATCTTCAGGGATCTTAGCTCTTAGAGGTCATTTCCGGTGCAACCCGCAGGGTGGTAAGACGTGTGTCAGTATGTCAGGGACACTATCAGGGACAGTGTTAGACTCAGACCTGGTGGAGGCCATGGTCACCCCACTCACGTTACGTCATCCCTTTACCATGTTAATTGCAGGCCCTACAGGGTCGGGTAAAACATCGTTTGTCAAAGCCTTCATGGAACATGTGTTTCAACCGGGATCCTTGATCTTCCACCTCAGGGGATCGTGTGGGTGTACAGTGAATGGCAACCCATGCATGAGGACTTGGAAGTTCTGACCTCGAGGTTAGGGATACCCCTGACGTTTGTGCAAACCATGGGGGAAGCCAACACGCAGTTACCTGCAGGGTCTGGGGGTAAGGCCGAGAAGGGTTTGCCTACGCCCCATTGGTTGATCATTGATGATTTGCTGGGCGACAATACCAAAGAGGAAGAAGCCGAAGTCCTGCGATGGTTTACCAAGAAAAGTCATCATCGCAACACGTCCGTGTTGTACTTGACGCAAAACCTCTTTGCTTCATCGCCTCATCATCGCACCATTAGTTTAAATGCCCACTACATGGTGCTGTTTAAAAACCCGAGGGACGCCTCGCAAATGGATCACTTGGCCAGACAAATCTTTCCAGGACAGACGGCCTTCCTTCGGGAAGCCTATGAGGATGCCACTTTGGCTCCTTATTCTTATTTGTTTCTGGACTTGAAACCAACCACGGCCAAAGAGCACCGTGTACGGTCCCATCTCTTTCGTAACCCCACCACCCTTTACATTCCCAAGTCGTGATAAATAGAGATGACCGTCTACCCTACGGTCAGTTGACCCAGAGCTGCCATGGGAGACAGACGGAAACAGACCCAGCCCCGCAAACGTGCTGTTGCCACAGGGTTGTTTAAACCGATCCATAAAACACTCCTGACCACCTTGGGTCGTGATCCCACCGAACAACATCGATCAGGTGTGCAACGGCTGTACGAAAGTCTAAGTGCTCCTCCTCCCTCTGCTTCCTCCTCCTCCAAACAAAGACGTTCCTTAAAGCAGTTGTACCCCACAGCACCCACCATGAACACGTTTGTCCCTGTCAGTACGTATCGTGCCTCTCCTGCTGCCTTCTCTCCCCCTTCTTCTTTTCCGGCCTCTCCCCCTTCATTTCCATCGTCTCCCCTCTCTCCCACCATGATTCAACCCTTTCAACCCTTGACCCAACCTCGTACCACCAGCACCAAACGCACCAGCAAGAAACGCACGGGTGCTAAACGCCCCAGCCCGGGCACCCCACGCAAAGGAAGCCACAGAAGCATGCCCGCCCGCAGAAAAGTCAAACCCATCATCGTGAAGAAACGACTGCCTTCGGCAGAGAGCGTGGCTGTCAAAGGACGTCATCGGTTGTTGCAATGGTTTGTCATTGCCGTGAGAAATCTGCGAGCAGGACGTGTTCCTTTGAAGACGCAGCACAAGACCTGGCTGTTGAGGCACCAAGACATGCTGACCAAGATTGCGAATCCACGGCTACCTATGGATGAACGCCTGAGTTACCTGATGAAACGCAGTGGAAGTGGTACGTTGGCTGGTGTTTTGACCCGTATCTTGTTGAACTGGCAGTCCTACCTACAGGAAAAACAGCAGAAGCCCTCAGCACCTCGCCGCCGCCGCCGTGCCCCTAAGCAACCCCGGCGTCGCAAGTCACCCACCCGACAAGAGAACAAGAAGAAGAAGAAGAAAAGGGTCAATTCACCCTCAGCCCCAGGTGCAGCCTTGACCCGGATGGTGTTACGAAGTCAAAAGAAGAAGAAGGAGACGACAACGGCATTACCCCCACTCCCTCCAGCGACATTACCATAAATAGAGGCCTCCCACCCCATCCTGGTCAGTTCAACGGTAGCAGCTGCAGGGACGACACCATCATCATGTCGGCACGTTTAAAACGTCACAAAGAAGCGCTCTGTCATGTGTGTAGTCCTTCTGCGACACCAGCCATGCGACAGGCTATTTTGAAACAGGCCCCATCGGAACTGATTCAAGCCATCTGTGAATGCGTGGTGAATTTGTATGGAGGCAACATCCCTATGACAACACAGCAACGTCAACGTTTACAAAAGCATGGGTCACTGATGCATACGTTGATGAAAAAGAAGGTGTCTGTGTCCAAGAAACGTCAACTTTTACAGCAGAAAGGAAGAGGATTAGGTCTCTTGTCTGCCTTGGCATCGGTGGTGGGTCCCTTGGTGTCTGGCCTGTTGGGTAGATGATCCTCAAGGAAGATCCTCAAGGAAGATCATAAATAGAGGACACATCCTAGATTGGGGTTAGTTGCATCTGCACCGTCCTACCACCAAGATGAAGCATGCACGGAAGATGGTGATGGTCCCAGAAGAGGTATGGCAAAGTCTGCAAGAAGAAAAACGTCAACGGCATTTGCTCAAGTCCAACCTGTTGGAACAGAAACGCGTGCACACGCTTCACGATATGGATACCCTCGTCCGTGATGACACGGTTCCCTTTAGGGACCGAGAGCAGCAGTATAACACCTTGTTGCAACACACCTTGGCGTTTCAAGATCAAGCCGCGATCAAACCACGACCTTTAGAGGCCACGGGCACCCCCAGGACGGGCACTCCCAGGGTTGGCACCCCCAGGACTGGATCTCCTCACCGTAAGTACGGTTTACTTACTGAGTCGTGTATCTGCATGTGCCTGTGTAGAGGTCGCCTTCCTAAGAAGGAGTCCGCGAAGCCGGTCGTAGAGCAGTGGCTCATGGTTTGTTTGTTCTTTTTGTTTCAGAACCCGATGATGTCGAAGCCATTCTGAATGAAGTCGTGCAAACGGTTCCCAAAACGCTACAGGCCAAGGCCAGGCAGTTGATGGCCCGTATTCGTGCTCATCCCGACTTGGGTTGGAATGAGACGGGTCAATTCGTGGTGGAAGGGGAACCCATGCCTGGGACGCACATGGTGGATCTCATCAATGATCTTGTTCGACAACGTACCAAATTAGGCCCTCCACGGGGTTGGAATATTCTGGGCCAGTATCTCGCTTCCAGCAACGTACCCCATGAACTGATTGGTAACCCTCTACGTTGGTCCTGGATGATGAAAACCAAAGGGTCATCCACCCAGCCTCCTGACACCCCCGTGAAGCGTCCACACCCTCCACCCGCTGACTTGTTTTTGACACCCCCCGCATCCAACCTTCCTCTGGAACCCCAGAAGAAGAAGAAAGCTGCAGAGACCCCCTCCTCCCCTCTCAACCGAGTTCGTCAGTGGATTCACTTTTAATAAAAGGGAGCAGAGGGTGATGTCAACGACAGTGTCATCATGAGACGTCCAAAGAGAAACAACAACAACATCAGCAAAGCATCATCATCGTCTCTGTCTCCTGCATGGACACGATGGCTCCACCACACCTATTACGATCCCAAACACCCAGCAGGCTATGGAGGGTGGCTTGCCTTGTGGCAAGCAGCAGGACATCAAGCCAAAGCAGGACCCAAGAAGGGGGGACCCAAGAAGGGGGGAAGCAAAACGGGGCCAAGGCCCACCCAACGCCAGGTGCGCCAATGGTTGAAAACCCAGGACACGTACACCTTGCACAAACCAGCCCGACGCTCGTTTCCCAGGGATCATTACCGTGTGGGTGGCGTGGATGAATTGTGGCAAGCCGATCTGAGCGATCTCCTTGCGTATCAGAAAGAGAACCAAGGCAACCGGTATTTGCTGTGTGTCATCGATGTTTTCTCCAAAATGGCTTGGGTGCAGCCCATGAAAGCCAAGACCGGTGCCACTTTGATAGAGGCCTTTCAACGGATCCTGAAACAAGCCAAAGGACGTGTGCCATCCCAGTTACAGACAGACAAAGGGACTGAATTTGTCAATGCCCCTTTTCAAGCCTTCCTCAAGAAACGGGGTATTCATTTCTACACCAGTCAAAACCCAGAAACCAAAGCCTCTGTGGTGGAACGTTTTCAAAGGACGTTGAAAAACCGTATGTGGCGTTATTTCACCCAACAGGGAACACGCCACTACCTGAAGGCATTACCCCAACTGTTGTATTCCTACAATCATCGTGTCCATCGTACGATTGGACAACGCCCCGTGGATGTACGTCCTAACGCTCCCTATGATGAAATTCGGGTGTTGGATCACATGGAACGACAGAAGAAGCTGAAGCAGCGCCAACTCAAGACAAAGAAGAAGAAGAAGAAGAAGCACCCTCTCTTGTTACCCGGGACCCGTGTTCGTTTGAACAAGACCAAGGGCACGTTTGACAAAGGGTACCTTCCCAACTGGACCACCGAACTGTTCACCGTGGATCGGATGGTGAAAGGGCGTGTTCCTCCTGTCTACCAAGTGAAAGATGATCATGGAGAAGTGCTGCAAGGCACCTTTTACCCGCAAGAACTGCAACCCATTCAGAAAACGGATGACGTGTACAAAGTGGATCAGGTCCTGAAACGACGACGTCGTCAAAAAAAGGATGAAGTGTTGGTGAGATGGTCAGGATACCCTGCCAGCTTTGATTCATGGATCCCTGCGGCTCATCTGGTCTTTAAATAGCGTGGCCTCCAGTCTCCCACCGTCAGTGGAGCCTCCACCATCATGCAGAGTGAACCGATCTCAAGGTGCAAGGAGGGTGGCAAGCCATCCCCACGCTGGTGTTGCTTTGGCATGGACTTGCCACGAAGTGAAGTGGTGTTTTTCTCCCAAGTGTTTCTGATATATGGCGTGGTCATCATGAGCATGGTTCAGTTGGCATTGGACAACGGTGAGAAACAGTTGTGGACAGCTTTGTTGGCCAGTAGCTTGGGGTACTTTCTCCCACAACCCACGTTGGTGTCGTCGTCGTCGTCGTCATCCCCGTTGCCTCCCTCCTCGACTGCATCTCCAACCCCCTCTGTATCCAGCCTGGTTCCCTAAGAGAGAGAGAGAAAGATGTCGGTGTCTGTGTTTTCCAAGCGGGACTTTTACGTGACCTTACCCAGCGATGCGTCCATGGATGTTCATCCCAACAACAGAGTGAATCATTACGAAGTCAAACTACCCTTTCCCATTCAAGTGAATCGCCAAGAGTGGGAAGTCGCCGTCAGTGAACTTCATTTTCCCATGACATGGTACAATGTGTCGTACCCCTTCAACTGGTTTGTCCTTCATGTGAACTTGGAACGCATGACCCGGACTTACAGTTCAACAGCACAGGATGCGACCGTGACAGAAGAGAACCCAGGCATCATCAGAGCCGTCAGCGAAAAGGTCATTATTCCAGAAGGAGCGTATACCAGCCGCCAACTGGTCCAGAGACTGAACATCTTGCTTCAACGCACCTGTACACGACTGTTGGAAAAGCATACAGCAGATGTTCGAGGAGTATACCTAGCAGATGATCGAGGTCGTTTCACCGTCACCGCGAACTACCCCAAAGAAGACCTCCGATTTGACATGCGTGGCAAAACGCATGTCAACTTTTATGCTCCCACCCCGAAAGACATGTGCAGAGCCATGACGGGTTCCCCCTGCAGAACCTCAAGCCTACCTGGCCACGATGCCTTCAAGTCTGCCTACACCACCCGATTGGTGTTGCCTGCTCCTTTAGTACGTATGCTGGGATTCATACAGCTGCCCATGGTGGACGAAGCAGAAGAAATAAGCCAAGTCTCTGCTCAGCCTGTCCAGGTGGCTGTGTTTGACCGTCCTCTCGTCGTGGGTGTAAAGGAAGCACACCATCTGGCTGGTTTTGATACCGTGTACGTCTACTCGGATGCGGTGGAAGATCAAATCGTCGGGGATACCATGGCTCCCTTACTGATGTATGTCCCCGTGTCGCGCCAGATGATGGAAGACAGCGTCGTGATCAAAACCCCTCAGCACCTACGCTACATGGGATTGCGTCAGGGAACCACGGATACCATTCGAATCTATTTAACGGATGACGTAGGACGTCTTGTGCCATTCCAGAGTGGGAAGGCCATCGTGACACTTCATTACCGTCCCCGTCGCCTGGGTACGTACTGAGACTCAACATGGTAGGCCACCAGTGTATCAGATACCGCAGCGGCAGCGGTTTGGGTGGACAGCAGCGAGGAGGCAGCTTAACCGTGTACCGAGGACGCATTCATCAACGAGGGAGAGGTTTCGGTAACATCTTGGGAAACTTGGGACGTTCAGCACTCTCCATCCTCAAGACGGTGGGAAAATCCGCTCTCAAATCAGGCGTCAAGATGTTGCCGGGATTGGTGGAAGATATCAGTTCAGGACACCGAAGTGTGGGGGGACAGTTTGAAACATCATGGAAAACAAGCCGTACTCGCCACCTTGCGACAGCACCCACCACCACCACCAGGATCACCCGCTCGCAAACGAAAACGGAAACAGGGTGTGGGATTCACCAAGAAACGTAAACCCTTGTTTTGAGAGAAAGAGATAAAGACCCACCCCGATGGGAAAGGAGTTCAGTTCAACACCAGACACCGTACGGTCAAGACCTGTTGTGCAGACCTGTGGTCCAGACCTGTAGTCCAGATCAGTGGTCAAGATGATGCGTCGGGATGCCTGTGAATGCTCCAAGGCCCAACTGGATCTCTTTTCTGTGCCCCCTGTGGTGACGTCCGTCCAAGAAGGTCAGTGGATTCGATACAGCCCTCTGGCACCCCCTTCGGTCGCGGGCCCCCTCCAATTTAACATTGCTAACCCTGTGAATGCCTACATCGATTTGAGCCAGTGTTACCTCCGCATCTGCCTCAAAATCAAGAATACAGATGGTACGAATGCAGTTCATGATGGCGATGGGGCACTCGCCGTGTCCACGGTGAACAACATGATGCATTCCCTCTTTCGTGAAGTGCGTGTACAAGTGGGACACAACCAACTGGAAATTACTCCTTCCATGGGTACCTATCCCTACCGAGCCTATTTGGAAACGTTGCTGAGTTATGGGAAGGCAGCCAAAGGGACCCATCTCCAGTGTCCAGGATGGTACACCGATGAAGCTGGAAAAATGGATCACTTTAATGCTGGCGCCCAGAATGCCAACGCAGGACTTGTCGCACGACGAGGGGCCATTCTACCCACCCGAGACGTGGAACTGACAGGACGTCTCCACTGTGACCTGTTTCTCCAAGACCGGTACCTGGTGGATGGAGTCCCCATGAAACTAGAACTGATTCGCAGCCCGAGTGATTTCTACTTGATGAGTGCTGGAGATGTCGAGTGCCGATTTGAACTGACCAAAGCCGAGTTTTACGTGCGCCAAGTCAACATTGATCCTGCCATACGGGAACAACACGTGAAACACATGTCACCAGGAGTCACGGCCAAATATCCTTTGACCCGAGTCCAAGTCACAGCCCACGACATTTCAGGAGGAGGACGCGATTTCCACAAAGATCAACTGATTGGAGGCCAACTGCCCAAACGAGTGGTGTTGGGATTGGTGGACAATGATGCTTTTGCCGGCAGCAAGGAAAAGAACCCCTACCATTTCAAGCACAACAACGTGACCAGCCTCAAGCTGAAACTCAATGGGCAAGAAGTGCATGGCACCGAAATCAAAAGCGACTTTCAGAACAACAGTGCCTCGCTCAAACAGTTGTACATGAACCTGTTCCGCAACACGGGACACCTGTGGCAAGAACATCCCTGCAACCTCACCCTAGACGAATTCAGGAACGGATTCACTGTGTGGGTGGTGGATCTGACGGCGGATCTGGGCGCAGATGAAGGGTATAACTACCCACGACAGACGGGCAAGTTGGGACTTGAACTTCAGTTTGCAGAACCCCTACCACGCCCCGTCACGCTCGTCTGCTACGAGGAATACGAAAGCGTTTTGGAAATTGATCGGTTCCGCAACGCTCTGATGGTCTAAGGATGGACGACGACAGTGGCTTGACGACCAAACACTTGAACGCCTACGTACAACAGGATCCCCTGCTGCGACCCCTCTACCAAGGTACCTTTGCCCGAGATCACTTTGCCACCACCGTGCTGTGTGAACAGCAGAAGGGACATTATCCTAAAGCCTACATTGTCAACACGGACCCCAGCCATCTCCCAGGACAACACTGGGTGTGCGTGTATCGCCCAGCACCAGGTGCCATGGACTACTTTGACAGTTATGGACTCCATCCTTACCAACAGCATCCAGACTTTCGGAATGTCATGACCTTCGCCGGATGGCTCCAACAACAGTGGAATCATCAATCACTTCAACCCTGGTTCAGTGCCTCTTGTGGGATGTACTGTTTGTATGTACTGGCTCATCGTGCCCGTGGATGGTCTTTTGACGAAGTGATGGAACAGTTTGATCCCTACGATACCCTCGTCAATGAAGAACGTGTAAGACGTTGGTTTCAACCCACACGCCTGACAGACAACAACGCTGGCCATGATCCACACCCCTGCCAAAGGACACAACCTTATCGTTCTGATGTGATGATGTTACAGTTCTGGACCCGGTTGTATCAAACTTTAATAAAGCTTTAATCGTTAATTAAACTATGATTAGTTAATCATTGATTATCTTCAGTTGCATGAAACCCTTAATAAAGGAATCCCCTTCATTAATCCATCATTAAGCTAATGAAGCTTTGGGGGTATCATTAACTCGTCATTAGCTGTATCAACATGGCATGGATCTCTACACTTTGAGCTTCTGCAAATAGATAGGATTTTTGGTTTTGGTTTTTTTAAATTAGATATAAAATATGCCACCCTTCCACAAAGTCACTGAAAATAAAATAAAAATTACAAATGCAAATACGGACCCGAGCCAAAAAAATTTGCCACTTAACTTAATTTCAATAGACTTACATGTGAATTTAGTGTAGAAAACTCAATTTTAATTTAATTAATTCTGGTGGAATCGGAAAATTCTGTCGAAATTATGTGGGTGTAGCTGAGATGATTACTGTGCTCACTTTAATTAGGACCCAATGAAAATTAAATTCATGGAAAATATCTATGCTACACAAAATTAACATACCGTATAAGTCACATTACTAATACTGTTGACACAGGCCTGTATTTCCTCAAGCGCTTTTTATTTGATGTAATTACATTACGAGTTTTCGATGATAATTCCCTGAAATATTCTAAATTTTAAAGCATAATTAATAATAACAGCAGCGTCAAATGCTTCTGTCTGTTACTAACTTTGCTATATTTTTGCACAACCTTTTTAATATTGTCGCTTCTTAAATATTTGCATTGTGAGAAACATAATAGGAAGCGTATGCAAAGTGTAACGGGATGGGTTCCATGTACAAAAATAGTAACAGGGGGACTTCACTCTTGTGAGAAAAGAGTGAACGGCCTTCACATTGATTTGGATATTCGTTGAAAGAGGACGCACGTTATGTACAGCGGGTGAAATGTGATTGAATAAAGTTCAACTGCATTGTACAGAAGGTAAGAATATGAAATGAAACTGTCCGCAATTTCGACATTATGTTTTGAAGTCGCAAGCTAGCCTATGTCTTCGTCTACTTGCTATTTTGTTTTAATACTTGCATCGACATACATAGAGAATACTACACGAGGTCTCATTACATACGAATTATACGAAACGAGTGTCCTTCCTATGGTATCTGACCGAGCGAAAGCGAGGTCAGAAACCATAGGAAGGTCACAAGCTTCGTATAATTCGTATGTTATCAGACCGAGTGTGGTATTTTATGTATTACCCACGTTTTACATGCTTTAAATTGACAAAATAGCCCACTCCGGCCACACCGTTGAAACATGCGGAATCCGAATAAATATCCATGATTTTCTCGATGGAAGAGAAAACAGGCTTGGGACATGGACCGCCACCTGTTTTTTTCGTTTGAATTTTTCTACCTGAAAACTCTTTTTTTTGCATTTTGAAAAATATTATTCCATTTTGTCTTGATTTCTTTGGACGTCCTATTGCTTACCCCAAGGCTATTGATCTCGGCCGTTATTTTGTCCCATATCTGCTTCTTTTTGTCATTAATTATGGAGTTGGTAAGTTTGCTGTTTAGCACACCGATATGATCTTCAACTAGATCTGTTAGAAGTTGTATTTCACAACTTTCAAAGTTTTTGCTGCGATTTCTGAAGGCAGCCATGATGCAGACGATCGATGAGTGTTTACATGCAATGCACCATGGATAATAATTAGGGGATTCCCCTAAGTTAATCATGGTTTAATGACGGGACCTTTATTAGAGGCATACTTAGTTAATGGGTGTTTAAATAAGGGTTTATACAACCGTATTTAAACACTTCATTAACTAATCAAACATTAAGTATTTAATCAGTGATTAGTGTTTAATTGATGATTACATAAGTACGTGTTGATACAACCGGGTCCTGATGTTACAGTTATGATGTTACAGTTCATACCGTTTGTAAACAAAAGATCAGGGACGCCCCTAATCCTGTCTCTTTTGTCAAAGTGTTCTTGTTAGCGGGGGAAATAAAACGTTTGAAAAATGTCAACCTAGTGTTGTTGTTATTGTTGTTGGCATTGAAATGAACCTTTCTTTTGTGAGAGATGGATGGCCCTGAAAAGGGCCGTTTTTTTAGAGTGTACCTCACTCAAGGGACCACAGTTGGGTCATACATTGGCAGGGATGAATGGTCATCTTTGTTTTCACGGGGCACTTGCTCCCATGAGTTAAACGCCTGATATAAGTGTCCTTCAAGACAGTGCCAGGGTAGACACATTGAAAGGTGGCATTGTACTCAATGGTGCCATTGGCGTAGACAGGTAGACAGCCATAACATCGTTGGCACTGCCATGCTGGTAAGGGTGGTGATGCTGTCTCCAAGGACATGAGTTCCAGATCCCAGTTTTCTCCAGACATGATTGCTGGTTGTAACACTGCTTCCGCCACCAAGCTCATCATATATAGTGAGAGCTCAGCCAATCCAAGGCCATGGGGGCGCCACCACCTCACGATCATGACGTCATCGGTACTACGTCATTACCCTCACGCGCGACCATGACGTCATGGATACCACGTCATCGACGACACGTCATCGCTGTCTCGTCGCCCATATATAAACTCCAGCATGGATCAGTGAGGGCTATCTTGATGCAACATGGATACAAGAAAAGTGAAAGTCATGCGACCGTCGCCTTACAGGAAAAATTGTGGTAGACGGCAATGCTTGCGATGCAGCCCTACCTTACAAGGGAAGGCTGACATCAAAATGGAAGAGGCAGCAACAACACCTGCAGAACCGATACCAACAACGGTAACAGAAGCAGCGGCAGCCCCACCACCACCTACGACAGGAGACACGCTAGCGCCACCACCACCAACAACAACAACAACAACATTACCAAAATGGTCATCCCAATGGCGACTAATTATCTGCCCTACCTGTTTTAAAGCGTATCCCTCGAATCGCTTTGATGTCGTTCCAGGAGCTGCCTTCTACATATGCCTCTACTGTGGAGAAGGCATCATCAAGAGAGGGCAGCAGCAACACGATGATGTGTGCCCCGGAAAAATTATTTTTCGGGGTCTCCAACTCCTCTGTGAATGCTAACCTGCCTGGTTCACATACCAACGGCCCTTTTCAGGGCCACCCACCTCGCTCGAAAGAATGCTACATCCAATGTGTTTTAACCACAACACACACACACACACACACACACACACACTTGTCTAGCCACGCCATCGTCCGCCTCACCCCTCTCTCTCCCCTTCCCTCTCCTTCCTCTCCTTCCCTTCCCTTCCCTCTCCGTCCCGTCCCGTCCGCCGCTCGTCCGTTCCGCCATCTTGAAACGCGTCTACGCTCGCGAGATCCCGCGAGAGTCCACGAGATCCCACGAGATCTCACGCGATCCCACCGGATGGGACGCCATCTTGAAACGCGTCCGCCATCTTGGCCCGGAGGTGACGTCATCGTCATGCGCGCGCACCCACCGGAACCGGACGTGACGTCATCGCCATGCGTACGCACCCGCCGGAACCGGAACCACCGGAACCGGAACCCGAGTGATCTCCCCCTGATGGCGGTACATCCGGTCCCCGTGGGCGTCGCCATCTTGATCCAAGATGGCGGCGCCCATGGGGACCGGATGTGCCGCCATCTTGAAAAAAGACGCCAGGGAGACGCTGTACACTACTATCCGCGTAAGAAGCGACTAACGGGATTGGTTGGTCAGGCTCTCTGACTTGGTTGACACATGACATCGTATTCCATTTGGGTAGATCGATGCTCATGCTGTTGATAACTGGACTGTTTGGTCCAGACTCGATTATTTACAGACCACCACCATATAGCTGGAATATTGCTGAGTGTAGCGTTAAACAACAAACAAACAACAATAACAGCCAGGCTACTGTCGTACTGCCTGTTTCCATGAAAATTATGTAGTTTCAGACTAAGCGTTAATTACAAGCATATATGCATTTGTAGTTCATTTCACAAGCAGGTGTACAAGACTGTCTACTTAATGATGTTTATTTATGATGGCATATTTGCATATTTTAGTCAATCAGATAGTCACATCAAGTTTTAGCTTTATGTAATGCTGATTACCGTTGAAGCCACAATTACATCACCCCAAAGGGGAGCATCATTTGTATACACACGTGGAATCAATCAATCAATCAATCTATCAACCACCATTCACTCAATCACTCTTTATTTACAGAACCGAAAAGGCCATTGGCCTATGATACATTTCTACGTACAGTAGCAAAGGGTGAATAGAAATAAATATATCGTAAATTATTTCACATATTTACTGCAAGAGATCTGATATTCATTGCATGGTATATACACATTGCAAGATACTTTGTGATTGTTTGATTTTGAGATGACACGATGGTACAGAATTTGCGTATTCATTGGTTAGTGCTACTGCATGTATGAATGTACTATATAGAGAATACTACACGAGGTCTCATTACATACGAATTATACGAAACGAGTGTCCTTCCTATGGTATCCGAGGTCAGATACCATAGGAAGGACACTCGTTTCGTATAATTCGTATGTAATGAGACCGAGTGTGGTATTTTATTTATTACCCACGTCTTACATGCATTAAATTGACAAAATAGCGTATTTTTGTTATGTTTTTGGTTTCAAACCGAAACCGGTTTCATAAAGAGGTTGCGGAAGAATTTTGTACTGTAGTACAATATTTGCATGACGTCACACTGTAATGACGTCACTGCCTTGGTAACCGACGTCACGATGCATGTCAGTTGTCATCGCCTCGTACAGCCTTCTACAGTAAACTACTCCGTAGCACCTCGTTTCTTGGTTTCCAGTTGCTTCATTCGGCTAACATCCCTGGTGGAATCATTGCGTTTATGTTTTTCGACGGATATAATGTCTCAGTTCGACTCACAATTAAACAGCGACACGGCAACGTTCGCAATGTTTACATTCCCACACTGCATTTAAGTTGTAGAATGAATGGATTCACGTGTTTGTTATGAATAAAAAAATAGTTACAACAGAATGTGACCTAATGGAGAGGTCATCGGTTATCCAATCAAATCGTTGAGAATCTCAGGTCAAGTCGTTACGACACAGGTCAACGCGATACGACACTCGTGTGACGTACGAGATTAGTATGCAACTACCCATACGTTGACCTCGTGGGTAATAAAGGCCTATATGTCCTTTTCAGTATTGTAAATAAAGATTGATTGCACGTGGATTCCATATTACCATATTAGAACTATTCACCAGCGACTTATGTTGGTCATAAGAGGACGGATCGGGGGCGTGTGGCTGGTTATTGGATGTGATCGTACCCATAGGCGGATCCAGGAATTTTCAAAGGGGTGCGTGTGCGTGTGTGTGTGTCCCCCCACCCCCCTCTGGATCCGCCAATGGTACTAGCCCGACTTCGGGATCGTTGCTCATGTACTATCAATCACTGGAGTTTCGGGCCCAAACCCGACTTTGTACACCTGGATACCGTGTCGTCATGTTGCTGGACGCTTGTTGAATGCTGTGATAAACAACGCACAACAACGACAGCAACGGCAACAACAACTTATTTATGCTGGATGACACGTACGCCAAAGGCTATTAAAAAATATTTATCTATGGGAAACCAGAAACGCTTATTCAGGATTATTTTGAACATGTTCTTCAATGGTGGTAAATCATGTACATGTATGTCAATCAGGTTATTTAAATCCAACACTGTTTATGATTGCTCAAATTTTTAAAATGATAAATTTAATGAGATTTGCAGTATTTATTTATTCTATGCAGTGTTAGTGGGCGGAGTGATAACAACTCCACGTGTTTGACCTCTTTTGACCCACGACCTTCACCCCTGCTATTTATGTCCGACAGGGTTTCTGAAAGTCGTTCTCACAGTTCGCCCTGCCTTTAAGTCAAATTGAAATTCGAAAATGTTTCGGACGGCTGAGAGACGCATTGAGAACGCAGCAAGACGCGTAGGATGCCTTGCTCTCAGAGGAAAGACGGGAGAGAAGATGTGCACGAGAGGGAAGGTGTTGACAGTCGCAAATATGAACCCTTTCGTTAAAACGATGGAGTATGCTGTTCGCGGTCCCATCGTGATCAGAGCTGGCGAAATAGAACAGGAGCTGGCAAAGGTGACAAATTTTGTATTTATGTCATATTTATTATCGTGCTAAAGTTTACCAAGCATGCGAAGCAAACGTTAACAGCAGGTAGTGGGTCGGGGAGTGATGGCTGTACCAGAGTTACGTCCCCTCCCTAGCGCCAACTCTTCAGCCTCAGGTGTTTGTGTTCATTCATGTGTGATCAAAGAGACATAAGAGTAGTTTCACTGAAACGTGAACACCTGTGTGACGTCATACTGACGACACACACCTGATCATTTGATACATAAGTTATTCAAGGCGCTGTTAGAGTAGACACACCGTGATAGTTTTTCACTTTCCATGATTTACTTCTTTGTCAAGTTCAGTAGCAGATTAAAACATACTGTGAAACCTTGTGAATCAAGACATATGCATTCCCATGGAAATCACCTGCATTAACATTGTTTTTGAGAAATCTGTTAAAAGCATAAAATAAGAGGTAGCAAGCAGTGTCTAGGGTCAGGTTTCCGGACTGGTGAGGTCTCAAAATACACACATGCAGTGCTTCAAGATTGACAGTGGTCTAGGTCCTCTTTTTAGACAAACGGGTGGTCAGGCTCGCTGACTTGGTTGACACATGTCATTGTATCCCAGTTGAGTATATCGATGCTCATGCTGTTGATCACTGGATTGTCTGTTGATGTTGATTCAACACGCCATAACTAGTGATTTCCTTTAGCTTGATAACGTTGTAGACTATACATCAAAACATGGCTCTAAGTAATAAACAAGAAGCTGTCCATAAGTTGGAAGCTTCATTATATGAATTATTAAAAAGAAATAATTTGAGAATCCGATTCCGCTTCATGATACCCTTTCATAATCCACCCAGTAACTGTAACGAGTATGTACCTTCCACCCTTCAATCCGACTTTTGTATCTGATGCCATGTGCGCTGTACAACATGTGCTCTTGAGTGAGGGTGTGTGTGACACATTGATGCCATGAAGCTGTATTTGATACCTGAACCTATGAACTGAACTCTTGAAACCAGAACCAGCATTTACTATTTTTCATGAATATATTGCCTTTTTAGGCATTTGCTGTCCAGTATTTTGGGATGTGTAACAGTTAATGCATAGTCTGTGTTATTTAAAGACATGCTAAATCAAACATTTTGTGTTTTAAAATACACTTAAGTGGTTCTGGAACTGGCATGTGTACAAAGATCTCTTTAAAATTAGCATCAGACTTTTGAAACATGAATTCCATGAGAGTGATATATTGAAACATATTAGCAACCAACAAATGTTAGATTGTAAAAGCAGAGCAGTATTTACCAGAGTTTCAGAATTCTCATATTGGAGCACCAGTGACACATTCTGACCATGCAGATGGTGAAGCTTCTTTCTTTTCAAGAATTACTCTCATGTGTATTCAGGATTAATGTACTTTTACACCAATCAGCTGATAAATATATTGTTACTGAGCTAATGAACATGCTTAAAGTACAGCATGAAACAAAATTTCATAGTTTACCACAGCTAACAGCTGAAAGTTTCACACAGAAATGCTGACCCTCAGAAAATTTGCTTGACACCTGCAAAACATTAATTTTTCAAACACTTTTGTCAGAAATATTCTGTAACCTTATTGTCCTTTCATCATGTTGATATGAAATGGAACCAAATATAATATCTTGCTATCAATACTGATTGTAGCCAGTTTGATTACTTTGATTACTTTGATTTATAAATTCACTTAAAATCTTCACTCAGTCAGGTAATGGGTAAGGCCCATTGGTCAGCACTCTGGAAGAATACCTGAAGTGCTGCAAGTCGTGATGTTTGATCTCTTTTGTGAAACCTGGCCCCGATTTCTCGAAACAAACTTAAGTCTGAGTTTTGACTTAAGTCTGAGTTTTTACTCAAATTTGAGAAAACGCAGGAAAATGCATTTCCCAGAATAAACTGAAATCAATATTAAACTCAAACTTAGCAGACAATTTGAGTTTGGTGGATAGATTACTTAAGTTGTTTGGGCTTTTTTTAGTTAAAAAATGCAGTTGAGTTAAAAATTCAGCTGTTTCAAATTGTCAAACTCAGTTTGAAATTTGAGTAAAAACTTAAGTTTGTTTCGAGAAATCGGGGCCAGGAGCAAGTAGAAATGTATAAATAGGGCAAATATGGGATCTGAACAGACAATGATAAGTTCCTGGTCCTACTAAGGGGCACAATTGTGTACAGTGAATTCAGACTTCTTACATGACTGGAAAATGGGTCTACTCCCATTTGTGAGATCTCCCAGTTGTGAGACAGTGGAGTAGGTAATTAGCAAAGAAAACACACCTTACTCCCCTATCTGATAGAATGGATTAACCCCAGCTAATTATGGATTAGCTATTTAACTGAATCTTGTGGAGGTAACTTAATGAAACTCTAAAAGGTAAAGTAATTAACCTACTCAGGTAAAGGGCTTTAAAAAATAAACACTTTGTGTAGGTAACTTCGTGATCATTTGAAAGAGAAATTAATTTACCTACTCAGATTTACGTGTTTGAAAAATCTAGCAATAACTGTTGTAACAATAATTAATCCAAATGTATTCATTAACCTTTGACTGCTCTTTCCGATCACCATTATGGCAGGCCTTCAACAAGTAGAATATATCACCAGTTCACGATACTCTTTTTCAGTATTTCAGTATCTATTGAAAACAATAAATGCTCTTCAACGAGCAATGTCTTCTGTGTTAATTAACTCATTAATGAACTATGCCTCCTGCGGGTACTCTTCAGCAACAGGGCTGTTCCCACTTTCATCATAGGGACGGGGAAGCACCACCTGTGTGCACTGAACCATTAATTAGTGTGTCTCACAACTGGGAGTTCTCACAACTGGGAGGACACCGAGAAAATGTAGTTGTTAACATAGTTGAGATCAAGATCCAGGGAAATATCAAGTTTTGTACCTTGCTATGCTTGCAGGGTGTAAAGAAGTCTTTCCCTGATGTCATCAGAGCCAATATTGGTGACTGTCATGCTGTCGGACAACGCCCCTTGACCTTCATCAGACAGGTGAGTATGGATGTCAGTATCATCAGACAGGTGAGTAATGATGTCATTATTATCAGACAGGTGAGTAATGATGTCAGTATCATCAGACAGGTGAATAATGATGTCAGTATCATCAGACAGGTGAGTAATGATGTCAGTATCATCAGACAGGTGAGTAATGATGTCAGTATCATCAGACAGGTGAGTAATCATGTCATTATTATCAGACAGGTGAGTAATGATGTCAGTATCATCAGACAGGTGAGTTCCGATGTCAATAGCATCAGACAGGTGAGTACCGATGTCACTATTCATCAGACAGGTGAATACCAATGTCAATAGCATCAAACAGGTGAATACCGATGTGAATAACATCAGACAGTTGAGTACTGATGTCCATATCTTCAGGCAGGTAATGATGTCAATAGCATCAGACAGGTGAATACCAATGTCAATAACATCAGACAGATGAGTACAGATGTCAATATCATCAGGCAGGTAACAATGTCAATAGCATCAGGCAGGTAACGATGTCAATAGCATAAGACAGATGAGTACTGATGGCAATATCATCAGGCAGGTAACGATGGCAATATCAGACAGGTGAGTACCGATGTCACTACTTATCAGACAGGTGAATACCGATATCAATACTTATCAGACAGGTGAATACCGATATCATTACTTATCAGACAGGTGAGTACTGACATCGATATCATCAGACAGGTGAGTACTGATGTCAGTATCATCAGGCAGGTAATGATATCAATGTCATCAGACAAATGAGTTGTGATGTCATTTTCAAATACTGATGTTGTTACCAGACAGGTGAGTAATAATGCAATTGTCAGACAAGGACGTGTACCGATCTCATTATCATAAGACAAGTGAGTACCAAATGATTAGATTAGAAAACACAATCAAACTATCCCTTTCCAGATGTCGCGATGCTCTTTGGTCTAATGAAATGTCACTCAGACATGAACTCAAATGTATGACTTTGATCTTAGTTTAGCGGAAATAAGAACTAAAATTCTTTTTTAATGTGAAGGGAATAAAGAATTAGTTAAACTGAACAGTAATCCCTGTTTGTTGTACATAATTGATGTTTTGAATACATTGATGTAAACCTTTGACCTGTTATCCCACCAGGTGTCGGCTCTGTGCACCTACCCTGAACTTCTGAATGATCCAAAAATGCCATCAGATGCCAAGCAGAGAGCAAGCAGGATACTGAAGGCTTGTGGAGGAGAGAGCATAGGTGAGAGAGAGAATGGGTGAGATAAGAGAGAATAGTGAGAGTGAATGGGTGAGATAAGAGAGAACAGGTGAGAGAGAATGGGTGAGATAGGAGAGAACAGGTGAGAGAGAATGGGTGAGATAGGAGAGCATTGGTGAGAGAGTAAATTGATGAGACAGGAAAGCATAGGTGTGAAAGAGAATGTAAGAGCATAGGTGACAGAATAAATGAGATAGGGGAGCATAGGTGAAAGAATTATGTAATAGGAGAGCATAGGTGAGAAGATAAATGAGATAGGAGATCATAGGTGAGAAGATAAATGATATGAGAGAGCATAGGAGAAAGGATAAATGTAATAGGAGAGCATAGGTGAGAGGATAAATGAGATAGGAAAGCATAGGTGAGAGGATAAATGATATGAGAGAGCATAGGTGAAAGGATAAATGTAATAGGAGAGCATAGGTGAGAGGATAAATGAGATAGGAAAGCATTGGTGAAAGGATAAATGAGATAGGAGAGCATTGGTGAAAGGATATATGAGCTGGAGAGCATTGGTGAGAGAATAAATGAGATAGGAGAGCATAGGTGAGGAGATAAATGAGACAGAAGTTCTGACCTAGGAGAGCACCATTGAGGTGACAGTATGGCAGTGAAGAAGAGTACAGGTGAGAGAGAGCATTGGAAAAGAGAGCATGGTGCAGAGATCATTGGTGAGGTCATATGTTACAGAACAGTGGTTAGAGAGTATATTGGGAGAAAGGTGAGTCAAGAGAAAGAGCATTGAGAGAAAGAACGTTGGTGAGAACATGCAGGTGGAGAAAACTGATCCTGTTCCACTTAGTCTTGATGAAATGTCATTATTCAGGAGCCTACAGTGACAGTGCTGGTGTGAGGGTGATCCGTGAGGATGTTGCCAAATACATTGCCGCCCGTGATGGACACCCATCCAGCCCTGATGACATCTTCCTCAGCACGGGGGCCAGTGATGGAATAAAGGTCAGGGAACAGTCTATCTCAGAATAGCTGAAATATTTTGCTTAAAAAAATATATATCTGCTTCTAAATATTGCCACTTAGGTCAAATAAATATTGAGAGAAGTGGAAAGACGTTACACCAGAACAGATTTTGAACTCCCATATAGTGAAAATGTTTTTATTTGTAAGAGACAGTTTACAAAGTTAGACATGCATTATACCAAATGCATATCTGCCTTGTGTTTTTGATGCTGCATAGTGTTGTAGAAGATGACAACTTGAATAATTAAATGAGTGAGTGAATGAGTTTAGTTTTACACTGCTTTTAGCAATATCCCGGGAGAACTAGGCTTCATGTAAAGTAACCATGTGGGGAATCAAACTCGTGTCTTTGGCTTAATGAGCGAATGCTTTAACCACTAGGCTACCCAACATACCCCCAAAAAGAGTACATGCATTTTAGCTCCATGGATACCAAGATACAGCAACAGGAGATGTTTTCTATTGCAGAATGTCATGAAACTGGCAATGACGGGAGAGACTGGGAACAAACGTGCGGGAGTGATGATTCCGATTCCTCAGTACCCATTGTACACTGCAACTATAGCTGAATACAACGCTCACCCGGTAAGTACTACACCCAGATCTTATTGTATACAATAACTATAGCTGAATACAGTGCTCATCCTGTGAGTACAACACCCAGGTTCTGTTGTACGCAGCAACTAAGTCGGAGATGTCATGGAAGCAACTAACTGACATCTTCTAATTCAATACAAAACATCCAAATGCACTAGTATGACATTCTATGTATATATTTAATTTTCTGGTTACATGAATATTTTATCTCAGATTGGCTACTTCCTGGATGAGGACAACGGCTGGACGCTGGACATTAATGAGTTGAAGAGGTCCATCTCTGAGGCCAGGGCACAGTGTCAGCCTCGGGCCATCGTCATCATCAACCCTGGCAACCCAACAGGTGAATGTCACTCCTTCACTTGAACTTCGTCCTGATATGGCTGAAATATTGAAGTATTAACTCACTCACTCCTCAGTTGAACTTTGTCACAGTATGGCTGGAATATTGCTGATATGATGTAGGGGTGGGCGATAATACCGGTTAACAGGTATATTGCAATTCGAACTTCACAATACGATATATTGTGGTACACTTTTCACGAACTGGTTCACGCGATACGATCGGTCATTTTGATGATGTAGTCAAAACTACTAATAACATTTGTATTTCCTTTATATTATTATACATTAATAGTTTTGAGAATGTTTATTAGTCATAAAATTGCATTTGCGTGACTTTTAAACCATATAAATAAAAAAATAGATTGGTACCGGCACTCGTAGGGATAAACACACCAGAATGGCGGACCCCACTGCAGACGCTTTTCCTTGAGTTCCAAACTTTAGAGCGAAGTCTTCAATTTGGAAACGTTTTCAATTGATCTGTTGTACGATTACATCTGAGTCCTGACAGTGGTCAGTGGCATTGTTTCAAAAGAAAGAAAACAGTAATTTCATTACCTTAAACCATGTGTTACACTTTCACAATATATTGCAATATGAAAATTTTGGCAATACCCAACCCTAGTATGATGTATTAACTCCTCACTCCCTTTTGAACATCTCAGGACTTGGTGCAGGTAGGAGGGGATAGAGGTGGTAGCTGAGAGGAGTCAAACAATATGTCAGTCTATCAAGTGTACTGCAGTTGTTTGCCCTACGTTTGCTATGTCGATAGGAATTTTGAAATGTCATTGCATTGTTGACACTATACTTAACAATGGTTACTGCGAAGTATTTTCATAAGTAAAACATACAGTATTTTTAAGAAAATTCATTTTTACAGTTAAATTTCGAACCTACCATTTGGTCATTACAAGATTTGTGACTACTTTTGATTAACATTACTTCCCTTTAGTTTGAGATGCGCAAGGGAGAGAAAGGTCTGACTTTGACATTGTCATCAAAATTTTATTCATTTTTCCTTATCCTGACTCATGCTTATTATGCTTTTCTCCTTCCTCTATGCGAATGGTAGTGGAACACTTCAATCCCTTGTAGTTCCCTGAAGAGGACGTAAAAGTTCACTCACCCATGAGTTGCCTCCCTTTTCCCATGCAACAGTCATGTGACCTGCCATGCTTGTCACTCTCTCCTTCATTGCCCAAGCATTAAAGATGGTTTAACACTAGCACAAAGGTATTGGGTACTTTTGTAATAATATCACTATTGTGAAAATAACCTGAATAGTCACCCTAGTTGTTGAAACAGAAGTCTGATTAGACAGGTGATGTTACACACCGTGATTATATGTGTCTGAATACATGACCCCTGATTGTAGGCCAGGTGCTAACGAGGAAGAACATTGAAGACATCATCAAGTTTGCCAAGGAGGAGAACCTACTGCTGATGGCTGATGAGGTCAGTAGTGTCCAGTAATGAATGTTATTGACCAGATATGTATGGAATAAAAGCAGTATTTACCTTCAGGAAATAGTCAGTAACTATTAATTTGTTAACACACCTGTACACCAGAAGTGTGTATATCGTTGTTTGATCGGCGTCCTAGAAGCCTGTTATGTACCATGGGCCGGTGGACATCGTAATGGAGCAATCATGAATATCAACAGAATATTGAATTATTTCTCTGAATTGAGCCATCTTATAGTTGATAGATAATTGCTCTATAACATTATACCATCGGGATAACATCATGCATTATTTGTCAGGAACTAACTGACCATTCTGAATGTTCATTTTCTACAATTAAGACTGTCAAACCATATGTCAACTTACAAAATTATAGAGTGAGTGAGTGAAATTAGTTGTACGCCGCACTCAGTAATATTCCAGCTATATGGCGGCGGTCTGTAAATAATCGATTCTGGGATCAACAGCATGAACATCGATCTACACAACTTGGATACGATGACATGTGTCAACCCAGTCAGCAAGTCTGACCACCCGATCCTGTTAGTCGCCTCTTACGACAAGCATTGGTTACTGAAGATCAATTCTAACCCGGATACAAAATTAACAAGAAGTAATGTCATTCTATTGTTGCTGCAGTTGATTCCGAGTCAGAAATTCAAGTACCATTCTAATTGTGCTTTTTAACAAGTAAAACTGACAACTATGGGTCAAGATACAAAATACAGCACTGTACCTCCATGTTGATGTAGGTGTATCAGCACAATGTCTACGCTGCGAACTCAGAGTTCCACAGCTTCAAGAAGGTGTTAATGGAGATGGGGTCGTCATACAGCGACATGGAGATGGCGTCGTTCATGTCCACGTCTAAAGGATACATGGGAGAGTGAGTGTCTTTATTAGAAATATCATAGATAACAATTTGTTTATTACACATTACAATAGGCCTATTTTAGAATTGAGTTGCTACATCTCAAAATATGCCAGCCTTTAATCGACTTAAGGTTAACAGCTTGCACAAAACTAATAGTAGACGCTTAGTCCATGAAAAAATATAATTTTGATAGTAACAAATAAACCCATTTAAATTGAAAAGGAGCCCCAGTCAGTTGGGAGATTGTAGACTTGCTTCATTTAGGACTTAAGCATTGCAGGGAGGGCTGGGCAGTAGGGAAAATAATGTGGTTCAGGGACTGTGAGACAGACTAAACTAACAGATGCACAGGCATCTAACTGAGGAAATATGATTCATGTCATGTTTTCCCACCCTCTCATTCATCCAATGAAGGAGCAAGAATAAGTTTCTTCTATTTTTGGGACAAAGTGTATGACCTGGGCTTCAATGAAAGGGCCACATGTATTTCAACTCTAGCTTCTAATAGAGGAAATATGGTACATACAAATGAAGCCAATTATACCCCAGATAAACATACAGCAGACTGTAGTCCGTCATCTGTCTAAGCTGACAAGACATTTTGCTACCTGTACAGCTTCTATACCTGTATAATATCAAATGATCTGACAATTTTCCTTGGTACTGAGCCCAGTTATACACAGGGCTCCAGATAAGGGCCGTATCGGCGTATGTACGGATAAAAAATATGCACTATACGGTAGGAAATAATTTAGAAAACGTAGCAGATATGCACCACAGCAATGGTGTATGGTCTTAGAATCATTTACAGACATATTTATCTGAAAAAGTATTGTTTTATTGTTTATTGACCTGTTTACACAAGAGTAGCAATGTTGTGGTGCATATATGAAACGAAAAACAAGATTACTGATAGTCCATTAGCTTCCATTCAGTACTCTAAATGTACACTTAAGGTTTTCCAGTACTCAATATTGAACAAATAAGGAGTACATACTCCTGATGTTGAAAAATTATCTGGAGCCATGTATACAGTCTGCTTTAAGTGGCACCATTGGTGTATAATTATGAGTGATGGATATGCTACATGTTACAGGAGACTGTTGTATGCAAGGGATCATGACATGATTTATACAATAGATTAAATATATGATACAGGTGATGGTAAATAGACACATACCGGTGAATTAATATTAATGTCCCATAGACCGCATCGGAAGACTCCCTGATCCAAATGGTTGGATGAAGAGATAGATAGTTTGCTTTCTGGACTTGGTGCGTCTTCCAGTTGTGAATATTATAGGGGGTGTTACAAGGTTTGTTTGAGTAAAATTTGGGGTAAGAGTTCTGCCCGTAACCCCCGCTTGAAATGTATTCTATTTATTAGGATTATTTCGAGGGTTTAGGGTCAGGTTTGGGGTTAGATTCTAGGGTTAGGTTTAGGTTTAGGGTTAGGATTTAGGTTTAGGTACATGCTGTTTATAAAAAAAACATAGGCGTATATTCTTAGGCATATAATGATTAAAAATATACGGGGGTTACGGGCGGAAATCTTTCCAAATTTGGATCAGTTTGTGCAAAGTATTCTTTCTGCTTAGTAAAGAGACCCACTTGAAAATCAGGGAGCCAGTCAAGTTGAATCTAAAATGTGAAATATCAACATCTTAATGTACATCATTGGTCTCTAGGGATGCAGATGAGATTTTGTTGTCTTGTCGCATGTGGTCCTATACGATTGTAACAAGGTTTAGGATGGTTGCAGTAAATAAAGATTTAATTTATGCCAGTTATTATGGATATTTTATGTTAATCTCTTTTGTAACCATTCATCTTTCATTTATGTTATTTAACTTTTTGTTTCTCTCCATACATTACAACCCTTCAGTATTGTGTGTTGCTAGGAGATGGAGAGGTCTGTTTGACTTGCTCATTATAACATGTAAGCATGTAGCAGAAAGACTTGAATTGTGACCATGTTTGGCAGCTTGACTCATGTGAGTTTCTAAGACTTCAGACCTGTCCTTAATGAAGCACAAGTAACACATGTGGTCTCACCTTAGGCAAGTGAGTTTATTCAAAATTGTCTCTGTTCACCCAGCAGAACCACCTCCGTGGTGTAGTGGTTAGAGCGTCCGCCAGGAGAGCGGAAGGTCGCGGGTTCTATCCCCGACCGCGTCATACCAATAGACGTTAAAATATGGTACTTGTTGGTCTCTGCCTGGCGCTCGGCATTAATGGGTACAACAAGGACTGGTCGGCTCGGAGTCAGTATAATGTGTCTGAGTCGGGTATTCATGCTTCACTGCGGCATGGTATCTCAGTGGGCTAGCACTATAAAACCAGCTTCAGTCTGGGCTAGTACAAGCAGCCGCACACTTACACATACACACGCATATACGTTGTCATATGAGCGAAATATTCTCAAGCACGACTTTAACCCAATTTCACCTCACCTCACCCAGCAGAAAATGTGTACCTGTCGGGATAAGTAATTTGACTATCTTAGTGACTTGAGCATGAAAAGTGCATGCATACAGGCGATTTATGAATGTGCATATGTAGTTGTAGCCCAATGATAGTAGTCATGATGTAAGTACTGTGTTTTGATTGGTTTAGATGTGGATTTCGAGGAGGATATTCAGAGGTCATTAACCTTGACCCTGATGTGAAGGCAATGTTAGTGAAGTCAATCTCGGCAAAACTCTGTTCCTCTGTGTCAGGCCAGGTGAGTAGGTTATTGTCCTTCCACTGTATGAACATCTGTTATGCTGTTCAACATCTAAGCCATGTTTTAAAGATTGTTTAAATTACATTTCCTTTTCCTAACATTACAATATTTAGTTTTAATAGTATTTGATTTGGATTTGAAAATGTGATGTATCTGAGAGTTTAGTCTGAAAAGTTGTGTTGTATTCAGTCAGGCAGATTTAAAAAAACAGTATTTTAGAAAACCATGTAAAATCCTTTCTTCTTTAAATTTGGAGGTATTTTAACAATTGCATTAAATATTAAGACGGACTATTCTGCCGATGCTGTTGTCTGTCTCCAGTTTTAGTCGAGGCATTGAAGCTAGTGACCTGTGTGAAACTAACACAAACGTTTAAGGTAATAATTAACTGTGTTATAAAGTTACAAGTGGTTGGTCTTTGCAAGGGTTACTGATTTGCCCCGGGCGTCTCTCTGTTAAATGTTACTCACACGCTGGCCTCATGTGTTGCAGGCTGTGATGGATGTCGTGGTCAACCCACCACAGCCCGGTGAACCATCATACGAGCTCTTTAACAAGGTGAGTTAGATGTGACTGAATACTGAGATGTTCGGGCTTATGCCAGTCTTTGTGCTAAGAACACTCTGGGAAATTGGGCTGTAGCTGATTGTGTATCATCATATCCCGTTGCGACCAAGATGCGACCACTAAATTTCCTTTCATCTTATTGGCTGAGTTGTCACTTGGACGAATTGACACAACACATGTAAGGTTAATGTAACAATTACTGACCTCACTGGGCTAAAAATAGAAAGGTAAACCCATAACGTAAACTCCTGATTCTACACATCTGTTGCTACTGCACAAGGTAGGCATTGCTTACGTTGATACTGATTCCGAGTTGCTTCCCTTTCCAAACGGCAGACGAGGGTGATAGATGTAATCAAATGTATTGCTGAGAAAGTTTTGTCATCTTGTCAAATGAGGCGAGAAAATCTACGTGGCAGGGAGATAAATTGAGTCAAATTGTCACAATTGTTCAGCTGTAGCAGTCTTATTGCAGTGCTCATCATAGAACCAGTATAAACCAGTACTTTGTTGTTTGATCTATGTGAGTATTTGTCTGATCTCCTCTACAGGAAAAGACTGAGGTCCTGAGTCAACTTGCGGAGAAAGCCAAGATGGTGACCAATACCTTCAACTCCATGGAAGGTATACGTTGTAACGAGGTGCAGGGAGCCATGTACGCTTTCCCGCGGATCACACTTCCACAGAAGGCCATCCAGGCCGCCAAGGTAGGCCACCACTGTGTCACAGTACATGTAAATAGGCCGCATGGCTACCAAGGTAGGTCACCACTGTGTCACAGTACATGTAAATAAGCCGCATGGCTACCAAGGTAGGTCACCTGTGCATGCAGGCTGGAGATGACTAATCTGATGCTGTAATCTTGACTGTAGGCCAAGGGACAGGCCCGGATGCCTTCTACTGCTTCAGTCTGCTGGAGGACACTGGGATATGTGTGGTGCCAGGAAGCGGCTTTGGACAGCTGCCAGGGACATTCCACTTCAGGTGAGCGAGTGTGTGAGTAGATCAAGTAGTGAGTGAATGAGTGAGTCTTGTGAGTCAGGTAGTGAGTGAGTCAGGTGAGTGAGTGAGTGAGGTAAGGGAGTGAGTCAGATAGGTGAGGGAGGAAGGGTGTGAGGTGAGTGAGTAGGTATGTTTACGACTGGACATGTTTACGAATGGGCTCTGTCTAAGTGCAAATGGGCACAGAGATGAAAATAGTCTGGGACTATTACCAAGGGAAGATAACTCTGAAATTCCAAACATGGCTACTCCTAGAATATCCTATATCCCGTGGGGAAAACAGCTATGCAGTCATTCCCTTTTTAAATATGTTTCAGTGTTGAAAGTTGCTGATTCTTTAGGTCAAAGTTTATGTTTAAATTGTGCTTTGCATAGTTTAGCGAAGTTTCAAAGTTTAGATGGTGCCGCCATTTTCATGCTTCGAAATGCGTTTTACTACGCACAATTTGATTGGTTTGCCACGATTCTTGGCAATAATGGCATATGGTAGGGGTACAAGTCTTCTTGTAGGTCACGTAAAGAGGTGAGTAGTTACGAATGTGGGTCCTCTATATGAAGCTTCATTGAAATTTTCAAAATGTTGGCAAAACCCCTGTTACCTTGGTAGATATGACCATGGCAAGTATGATGAGTTTGAAAAGAACTGGTTTTCTTCCTCAGAACCACCATTCTTCCTCCTGTTGCCAAGCTGGGCGAGATGATGGACAGGTTTCGGGAATTCCACGACAAGTTCCTGTCCAAGTATTCCTAGGTCACTCTCACAGATAGAATGGACAGACACAGACAACCTGAACAGACAGACATAAACAGTCAGACAACAGACAGTATGATTCCACAGTACCTTCCTCTAAGTATTCCTAGATCATGCTCATACACTGCCGCTGATGTTGACACAGACACAGAAACAGTCACAGTCACAGACAGTCACAGACAGAGTCAGTCACAGACACAGACACAGCACCATACAGACTGAATGCTTCCTCAACAGATTCAAAGTTAAACTACATTAATCTACATAATACTTCAATACATCTCCTTCGTTTATTGAAACATCACTCTCACAGACACACAGACATACATGTCAGAGAGGCAGACACAGATCACAGACTGAGAGGCGGACGCAGACAGACCGACCACAGATAATTTGTTTTAGAATGCAGTGCAGCTGGATGAAGAGTTATGAAGTTTCTGGAGTTGAGAATCTCACACTGGGGCTGGACCCATGTTACAGAGTGCTTCACACCAGGAAGTATAGTGTAGGTACCGTAAGTGCTGGAGTCACATACACAAGACATAACTGGCTGAACAAGTCTTGGACATCCAAACAGCTCCGCAGTGCACTGTATAGGAGATGTCTAGGGGTTCACAGATGTTATGAAATTATGTCTGAAGATTTGAAACATTGTTTTACACAATAAATGTGTGTCCCAAAGTGATTGCATACACAATAATATTCTTTGAACTAAATTCTTGATGAGAATTTATAAAGGCCTTTTAATTGAAATGTAAACACTTGAAATTAGGTATTGGGTGTTCCCTGACTTCGTTAGTTGAGGTAAAATCTTATTACGTGCACCCTTTTATTGATTCATGTTTTAATTCTGTGTCAAGTTTCAACTGTAATATTTTGCATATTTTACAAGAATCTGGCCTGATAACTAAATTAATTAGCATTACATACAATACATAGTATATTGTTGGTGAGGTATACTTTGATGTGTGATGTGTGGTATATTGTTGATGTTAATTGGATATACTTTGATGTGTGATATATCATATATATCCTACTGGATGAGTAGGAGGGATATATCCTTGTGGTTATGTTGAAATGCAATGTATGGGAAGGATTTAAAATATAACATTGCTTCACATGAAGTGGAATTTAGGAAGTGGTGCAGATGGGTCATCTCCGTTCTGATAATCGAGCAATAAAACAGTCTTCAGAAGTAGAATGCCAGTATTTTTCCAAAGAATGAATCCTATTTGTTAGCCAAAACTAATTGTCAGTATCTGTGGGAGTGAGATGATGTAAAAGAGTAGATAGATGTGAGTGAGTTTGTTACAAGGTGTGCTGAAGTGACTACATCCCATAGCTGGTGCTATATTTCCTGGACATCGATCTGCTGGGTTGTTCTACCTGCTGATGCAGCTGTCAAGTTTGGAGGGATCTGGTTCTTTGTTTCTTCAGCTGTATCCTACAATACCTTACACAGCTTTTTATACCCAACACCATAAAAAAAAATATAAAAAAATACCTAAACGTTTGATCATTTCGTTTTGTCTAAAAATTGTCCACTTTGTTTGCCACTGTCAGTGTCACACTAGTGCTGACATTATTCTGAATTTATACACAAAATATTCTTTTACCCTTATAAGGTATGATAAACTTTGATGTATTGAAATGATCAATTGCAAGGTTACCATGGTAACAAAAAGCTTCATTCTGATTTACATTTTTGACCAGATATTTCTTACCTTTTTTTCTATGTGTGGAAAGTGTAAAAGCTTGGAGTGTATAGTAATTTAATGCAAATTATAGGTGCTGTTATTATGAGTGCTATTATTGAAGATATGTTGTTCATTGTTGGTTTTTGCCTCATGTAATGTCAATTCTTTACACACATTCTAGTACTGATATACAAATATGTATATTTTATATTATTGTTAACAATGAAATAGTTGAGATGATTCCACATTTTGAAATACCTGTAAAGAATTCCATATGAAAAGCAGACAAACTCCCCATACTATGTAGATAGTTTAAGTGTTACTGTTATCATACTCAATGTATTTATTACCCAGGGGTTCACACAAATGTTGTTTTACTCCAATCCCATAAAAACAGATACGTTACTTTGAATTCGTACCTCTCCAATCCCATAAGAACAGATACATTACTCTGAATTCGTACTTCTCCAATCTCATAAAAACAGATACGTTACTCTGAATTCATACTTCTCCAATCCCATAAAAACAGATACGTTACTCTGAATTCGTACTTCTCCAATCCCATAAAAACAGATACGTTACTCTGAATTCGTACCTCTCCAATCCCATAAAAACAGATACGTTACTCTGAATTCGTACTTCTCCAATCCCATAAAAACAGATACATCACTCCAATTTGATATCTCTCTGCATAAAAATCTATATACTTTTCCACAGCACGTTGTGTCAGATAAGTGTTTAAGTTAATAATCAGTGTTGTTGCTCAGAAATACTTTGCAGGAGTAATAGATGTATTTTATCAGGGAATACTGAATACAGAAAGGGGCGTTATTATGTTGCTGTGGATCCTGCTGCTTCTGTGCATCATGGAATAACCCACAAACAGTTGCTATGACATGTATACAGTCAAATCCCGATGAGTTGAATACCGGTGTCTCGAATATTATGCATAACTCTAAGTACCTGTCGGTCCCGACTATTCCCTGTTATAGTTGTCATCATTTGATTTCCGGTTACCCTCATAGACATACCTATGTCTCGAATACATCGATAAGTTGAATTTATTACTTGGTCCCCAGCGATTCGACTCATCGGGATTTGACTGTATTTATGCCCTGATTATGTCCTCTAGTGCTAATGGGTACAATGTGTGAAGCCCATTTGTCGTCCCCTGCCATGATATTGCTGGAATATTGCTAAAAGTGGCGTCAAACTAAAACTCACTCACTCCTGTTACAAAAATCAAACACCTGAATTGAGGTAGATAAAACAATAAAGCTGAAATGTTTAAGAAAGCTGACATCTCAACATGCTCATTTTTTTGTTTACAATGGGCAGTCAAAGATTGCTCAAGTGACTTTTATGGAAGTGTCTTCGGATCCTGACACAGGGAGGCATTGCGTTGGGATTCGGTATGTAAGGAGATTGTTTTTACCCCACAGCATTAACCCAGCTACCTGTACATAATTCTGCCAACTGCTGACCCATGTTCAGGGGAACACGAACTGCCAGGTACTAGACAGTCATTCCAATATATTAACTTTTTCTACCAAGTCATGGCACAATCTCCATCTTATCAGCAACTGCACATATTCTGTCCCTTGCCTAGTGATCTGATTGGATGAGCATTTTCATCATCGTGTATTACAAACTGGACTTGATAGAAGATATGGGCCCTTATTCTCGAAATGTTCGTAGCTCCAAGAATTCTTAACTTTGATCGTAGCCAGTGTGTTAAGAATGTGCTTATGAAGTTCGTAGGGCTACGAATGTTTCGAGAATAGCTAGGATAGTGGCTAATTGATCTGTGTATGGTGTTTGTCATAAAACAGATATCATGCACTGAATAATTGTAAATGAAACTGATTAAAATTTAAATTCATATTTGGGATTACACTTTCTCATGAAAGTACATTTCTAGTGGGTTGAGTATTATCCCAAATGATAAACATTGGTTATGATTGTGATACCGATATGTCCCCTTGTGTGCCACGTCTTGCCAGAAGTCCACGGATACCGGAAACATTTCACAACTTAAATACTTTAAATATTTGAAGCATATTTGGGATGCCATTTGACAACAACCTTGGAGTGTATTGTAGCTGCATGAGAAACATGGTTGTAAGATGAGTACTACTGTTGAAGATATGTACATTGTTGTTTTCTGCCCTCATAGATCAGGTCTATATACTCTTTCAGCACCAGAATATGGTTGGTTTGAAGCATATTTGTATGGCAATAACTTTGGGATGGGGCTGAAATATTCAGTGCTCCATTCCATGAAACTTGCAAATATTGTCACATTATTCTGGATGGTGTATCTAATTTGTCATGTCATTTATATTTGTCTGCTTATGGCTTATTAATCAGATCCTTGTGTCTACATAGGCGAGTTGGTCAGCAGTAACGTGAAGGAGTTTAGGTGGAATACATAATGTAATAGACGCCTGTGTTGAATAGACGTCAGATAATGTCAACAATACATGTTCTTGTAAGTAAAATTATAGTGATATTGCAAAATGCGGATACACATTTGATTTTAAATTACATGTTTATGCATGGAAATCATATATTGATAGTGATTTAAATGTTGAGAGATTCTGAGTAAAGAAGTATCTGGAATACAGTCAGACCTCGTTAATACGAACACTTTGGTTTTTTAAAAAAAACGTTCGGATAGTGAAACGTTCATACTGCTGAAACCACAGTATATGCACCGAGTTACTTCCCCTTGATATCTTTCCTTACTATTGAGACTCTGAGGTCATAGATGAAGCCTATGTTTATGAAGGAAATTATAACGTCCAGATAAACCACGAAAGAAGCAAAAACTATGGCGACTTTTTTCCATTTGTGACATGTCATAACATGCCCGTGCCTTTTTCTTTTATATTTTCATTTTTACGTCATCAGAAAATTTATTATAAAAAGATTTCATAAATAATATGTATGGTCGCCTATTTTCAGACTCCAGGGGATTTACGGAAACTGATGTAGTTTAAAACATGTATTAACAATTCTTGACTCATTATTGTATGGAATATGTTGTTAAGGCCACAAGCAACAACAGATATTTTTGTCAAAATGACATTTTCTTCTAAAATGCTGTTAGAATTTTGTCTTATATAAGTATTGTATGTTTTCCAACCATAGGACTCACAATTTACTGGTCTAACATTAAAATCAGATCTTACACTCTTGGTAGACTTTCTATTTTCCATGGCTTGCAGTTATACATCATCACTTCCTAAATTTACTGCCACATGACAAAGCGATTTATATTTTTAGTTACAGTGTGATTTTGGTCAAATTGTTTTTTTACAGGTAGTATTAGTCAATGTGCAACTATTGAACTTAGTAATAGGTTTACTTAATTCTGCGGATGATGTACAGCTCAGCTTGACAATCCAGGTAAATGTTGCACCTTTTCTGTGTCTTTGACTATAGTCCATGATTTTGCTTTAATAGCTAGTTCATACTACAGATCCTTCAATTTACAGAAGTCCTTTCCAGTCATGAATTACAGGAATTAGCGTTTTTCATAAAATAAAGGCCACCAAAGAAAATTCTCACAAGTACATATTGGACCTTTATTGTGTCTGTCCATAGATTAGTTTGTAGTAAAGATGCTTCAGTTTACAGAATTCTTTTCCAATCATGATGGGGCAGTGGGGTAGCCTAATGGTTAAAGCGTTGGCTCGTCACGGCGAAGACCCGGGTTCGAATCCCCACATGGGTACAATGTGTGAAGCCCATTTCTGGTGTCCCCTGCCGTGATGTTGCTGGAATATTGCTAAAAGCGGCGTAAAACCAAACTCAGTCAGTTAGTCAGTCCAATCATGATTGCTGTGTTGCCAATTGTTTCACGTAAGGCATGCATGGAATCAAGTAGGCTTTACATGCATTAATTGTTTTTTATAAAATACAAGAAGTCACCAAAGAATATATTTCATAACAGTGTCTGTAAATCAAAATGTGACGTCTCCTACTACTACAAAGTGTTTGTAGTAGGACCCTCCTCCTACTACTACTACGCTCTACTACTACTACTACTACTACGCTCTTGTGACTCAGAAACAGAAAGACTGTTTTCACAATCAGAAGTAATAATCATGGCACACAGTAATCATGGATTCAAACACATGCCCTTACTAGCATGACTGGAGCACAGCCCACTTGGCCATCAGTTTTGCAACTGAGCCTTTGTAATGAGTACCGTAAGTTGCTTCCCTCTTGTAGAGCAAGGCAGTATGTAAATGTGATGCTTATTTAAAATAAACAGTGTACTGGATGTTTATTTTGTAATGAACTGATAGAAGTCCATTCCATAGATGGTATTGCTAGCCCAGAAGTTAAACACTGGAGTATCACGTTAGTAAGTCCACACAACCAGTGTAAATTTCGTGGTTCACAACTTAGCACAAGTTTGGTATGTCGGAGCGACAGTAGTGTCACAGGTTTGATGTTCCAACTGCAGCTTGTTATGTTTCTACACTGAGTTGTATTAATGCAGTGTATACACATCCTATTTAGCAGGTCTTCATGTATTGTTGCAGCAGATCACCCAGCTTGTATTTGAGTGCTTTAACAGGTAATCCATGTGAATAAACCCTTTATCGCTAATGATGCTTTGTTATATTTATGGTGAGGTTTGAGACTTTGTTCATTTTTGAAGACACTGTTGATTGAGTGAGTTTAGTTTTATGCCGCTTTCGCAATATTCCAGCAATATCACGGCTGGGGACACCAGAAATGGGCTTAACACATTGTACCCATGTGGGGAATCGAACCCAGGTCTTTGACGTGACGAGCGAACGCTTTAACCACAAGGCTACCCCACCGCCCCTCACTGTTGATTTAAAATTCATCCTTCCTTTGCATTATTTTGGTACAAGTATCACTACATAAATCAATGGTTGGTTGGTTGGTTTGTTGTTTAATGCTGCACTCAGCAGTATTCCAGCTACGTGGCGGAGGTCTGTAAATAATCCAGTATGGACCAGACAATCCAGTAATCAACAGCATGAGGATCGATCTGCGCAATTGGGATACAATGACATGTGTCGACCAAGTCAGCGAGCCTGAACACCAGATCCCGTTAGTCACCTCTTACGACAAGCATGGGTTGTTAAGATCAATTCTAATCAGGATCTTTATGGGTTTAATCAATGGACCTGTGAAGATGTGTTATAATGGGTCCTCAGCAACTGATGGTTATTGGAAGAGGTGACTATGCCTGCTGTATGAGTTGTTATATGGTAACAGTGGTCGGACATCATATCCCAATTATTGCATAGTTCAATGCCAATCCCAGATTCACAGACAGACACACGACTGCCATTATCTAACTGGAATATTGCTAAGACTTAAAAACAAAAATACATTTATCAATCCATAAGTTAACTTCATCTTCGGGAATGATACTTAAAAGATATTTGTTGCTCAGTTACGAAAGACTAATTTAGACGTTTTAAGCACACATAATATACCAGTTTGTCAAATTACTCTGCAACTTTTCATATAACACCTAAAAATCTGGAAAATGACATTCTATGACATGACATTTTCTATTATCAGTGAGTGAGTGAATTAAGTTTTACGCCACACTCAGCAATATTCCAGCTACTAGTATATGGCGGCGGTCTGTAAATATCGAGTCTGGACCAGACAATCCAGTGATCAACAGCATGAGCATCGATCTGCGCAATTGGGAAACGATGACATGTGTCAACCAAGTCAGCGAGCCTGACCACCCGATCCCGTTAGTCGCCTTTTACGACAAGCATAGTCGCCTTTTATGACAAGAATGGGTTGCTGAAGATCTATTCTACCCCGGATCTTCTATCATCAGTAGTTAAATGTACCATGTATGAAGGATGACTATGAAAGGGGTTAGAGTCTACACAAACAGACTCCAGGACAAAAATGATTCCACACGACAAACAGTTACCAGGTAATACTTTACTACAAAGGACACTGGAACAGGGAAGTTGATGCAAAATATTTAATAAGATGTTTGTTGCAATGACAGACATTTTCTAAAGAAAATAAAACAGACATTCTACAAATTAAATCAAATGTCATAAACGATCGCTGGTGTGTCCATTCACAAACTGATACTAATAAAGTGCCCAAAATGATCTGTAAACTGAACTTAATGTAAGGCCATACACAAAGATGTGTGACTTGGACTGAAACAATACATCAAGGTCAGTCACCATAAGGCTTATATCGTATGGATTGTGGCATACATAATCACCAGTACGTCAAATTATGTAGAAACGTCTTGACTATAAATATTTCAGAGCAGGCTTAAAAAGAAAGGCTAGCTTTAGAATCATGTTCATACCTGCTATTTTTTGTAGTAAGTTTGAAATTCTAATTACCACACATTTTTCAGTATTTGATCCACAAAAGACCCATTGAAAGAGTAGCAAGTAATTTTTTAGCAAGTGTTTCATTTTGTATCAGTACAGGAAATAAACAACATACTGTAAATTCAATTTTTGAATTAAAACCCACAATGCACTAATGGATCATTCCACCCTAACTACTGAGTTTACCATTTCTGCTCTATCCCTTGCAAGAAAATGACTCCAATTATGAAGACATTGGTGTCTAACTAACAATCTAACAATAAATCTCTGGATTATCCCATTTTAGATAAATACATGTAGTTATTCCACGGAGCACTACATTACTAGAAAATACACCAAAACATATTAGGGGCTCTTATAGATATCTCATTCTGTAATTTTGAAAAATCCTACTCAAAAGATGTTCTGAACCATTTGATTGTTCATGGCAAGACAGATTAACTTGAGTTCTATGGAAGAATTGTATGCTCTTGGACTTCTTGAGTAGTAGAGAGGAAAAAATTCATGAATGACTGGAATCAAATCTTTAGATAGTGTAGGAACATGATAAGAGAAAATAGTCTTCCATCTTCCTGAAGACCCCATCCGCCCAAACTAACAGGACATGTCAGATATAATTCTTTGTCTACTTTCAAAACGAACTGAAAGATGATCACGATCAACAGAGTCAACAGGAAACGTAAAAAAAGATGAACCACGAAGCATGTAGCTCAACTACTAAAAAAACATACCTCAATCACTCCTGTGAAACATGTACATTAAAATATTAGTAAGGCACATTGTGAAGGCATTATTAAAACTCCCATACCTGTCACCACTGATACTAGGTGAATACAATGTGCAAGAAAAACATGTCGGATCAAGTACATTTTCACCCCTTCTACAAATGTGAGTGAGTATGGTTTTATGCCGCTTTAGCAATATTCCAGCAATATCACGGCAGAGGACACAGAAATGGGCTTCACACATTGTACTCATGTGGGGAATCGAACCCGGATCTTTGGCATGACTGACTGACTGACTGAGTTTGGTTTTACGCCACTTTTAGCAATATTCCAGCAACATCACGGCGGGGGACACCAGAAATGGGCTTCACGCATTGTACCCATGTGGGGATTCGAACCCGGGTCTTCGGCGTGACGAGCCAGCGCTTTAACCACTAGGCTACCCTGCCGCCCCTTCTACAAAAGAGTATCAAGGCTACAACATGACATGGAATGGATAAGGATGTATTTTATTAAAGACCCTGGAGCAAATTTCAACTTACTTCATTTAGCAAACATCAGTTACCTAATTTTATCAAAGACTTAATGACAAATATATTTTGATAAACAAATATGAACAAAACCATTTGGGTTTATTGGTTGTTTTATGCCAAAGTCAGCCATAATTCTTCCACATACAGCAGCCAGTAAATAATGTCAAGTCAATGGATGATAGCATGATCACTATCCCAAACCATCTAGGCAGAATGGCACGCAAGCCTTACCATCTCATCCAAATATTGGCTTCATTAGCCCAGAGATTTAAGAGTGAGTGAGTGAGTATGGTTTTACGCCGCTATAGCAATATTCCAGCAATATCACGGCGGGGGACACCAGAAATGAGTTCACACATTGCACCCATGTCGGGAATCGAACCCGGGTCTTCAGCATGTTGAGCGGAAGCTTTAACCATTAGGCTACCCCACCGCCCTCCAGAGATTTAAGAGATGTTTACTGACATGTGATGGACAAACAGGCCATGACTTTAGCTCTTTAGACATTTATTCAGATGATCCAAACAACAAGCAGTATGGAATAACAGTTCCTTAGCAACAAGAGACATCTGGTTTCCTAGCAACAAGTGGTGACAGGTCATGTGATTTATCATGATTAAGAAACAGACAAGTAAAAAACGGTGTAGCATTTCAATGCTGGTAAAAACAACAAGTATAAAATTGTGGTGTAAACTGGCAAGAAAACAACAGCGGCATAGCGGCATGTATGTCCTACTATAAAACTGGGGTGGAACATGGCTGCCCAACAGCCTGAGACAATACCACCATAAGAAAATCCAACATAATCCTACCTGAAAACACAATTTAGATGACTGTAAAACGGAGGCACAATCTAATTAAAATCAAATCTAAGTGCTCACCGATGCTTCACATAAACCTGAGGACATTTCATGACAGGTCACGTCATCTAATCAATCTGACTTTAGTTTTCAGATCGAGGAAGTGAAAGTCGGACTATGTTTTGTGATCATGAACCCTGTGAAAGGTTAATCTGAACAATTGTACGAGCTAAATGTCATATTAATCTATTTGACTAATTCAACGAGGTAAACCTTAAAGATGAAATAGACAAAAAATAGGGCGAAATACTGCCATACAACCAGTCCCATCTATTAACCCTTTTGCTCAGTCAAATTTTTATAAAAGAACCATGTCAAAATACTCTTCAAAGACTGGATAGGAGGTCACTGGCTTCAAGCCAAATGCCTTATAGCTTGAGAAATTTGCTGTCTGACTGCTTTCATAGTTTGCTAAATGGTGTTTTGACATAACTCATAACGGGATGTCCTCAGGTATTTGTTGTAGTAGCAAGCACTAAGACCTGAATTGGATTGAAACAAGTGAGGAAGATATTGGTTATTTAAAATGCATTCAAAATTTATTTTTGAATGGCTCAGCTTTAAAACATTTATCTCATATAATCTCTCAAATCAATGTTGAACAAATGTCTTGCTGGAAATCGGCAAGACTTCTTCTCCTTCAATCTGACAAACAATATACCTGAATTTTAATTCAAACAAAAATATGTTTTCATGACCATGATATTTCCAGTGCTGGTATCATGCTTCAAGTCATGACAAAGTGAACTGCCGAAGTAAACCATTTAAACAGGATTCCATATCTGCCTTTCATTAACAACAATTTCTATCTAATACACATGTCAAATCAGTTTTATAACAAGCAAAATATCCCAAATAATAGAATAACTGTTTATTCTTGTATACCTAGAATACTCATGTTTGTAGAATTCTACATACTACAGCTTAAAATCAGCCCAAGTGAATCAACTCATCACACAGCCATCTTCATATTAACACTAGCAACACGAGCACGAGCACATTAACACTAGAGCATGAACACTAGCACATGAACACTAGAGCATGAACACTAGCACATGAACACTAGAGCATGAACACTAGCACATGAACACTAGAGTATGAACACTAGCACATGAACACTAGCGCATGAACACTATCACATGAACACTAGCACATGAACACTAGAGCAGTAACACTAGCACATGAACACTAGAGCATGAACACTAGCACATGAACACTAGAGTATGAACACTAGCACATGAACACTAGCGCATGAACACTATCACATGAACACTAGCACATGAACACTAGAGCAGTAACACTAGCACATTAACACTAGAGCATGAACACTAGCACATGAACACTACAGCATTAACACTATAGTACTGTCGGAAATAGAAAAAAACTGTATTTTCTCATTTATCTCTACAATTTATGTAGTTGATATGTGAAAGTGTGAAATATCTGTTAAACTAAGTTCGGCCTAACTACAGTCTCGGTGGTAGAGAGATAGGAAACGGAGAAAAAGGACTTTACTGAGGGGAAATTAGTGCAGAAATGAGCAATGCGGGTTTTTTCTAAGTCCAAAAAGAATTATTTGGAACAGACCATGGCTTTATGCAAATTAGTGTGCAAAGATATTGTATTACAAAGGACACTTTTTAAATGCCCAATTTGAAATTAGACGTAGATTCATTATAAACGATAGCTGACGTAAAAAATAATAACTTTTATGCTGAAACTATTAAGGATGTAGCTACCATGCAGTCTCACTGTCACTATAAAAAGAAACAGATAGGAGGGTCTGTCTCAAAAGCAAAACCTGGGGTCGGGCTTGGGGATAGAGATATCAGCTAAGATAAGATAATCCTTTAGGGCAATTATACTGGGGAGGTACACGGCACGTCATAACAATTTACAAATAATATCCAGTCCTGTCGATCTTCGGGTGGTCATGCCACCTATATACTACAATGCGTTTCTATGGTTTTCGGGTATCATACTCTTTTACATATCTCAACATAAACTATATGAAACTATATGAAAGAAAGACACGTAAGATGTTAATCAATAGATGAGACATAGTCAACACACATGAAAAAGCACAAAATATCTTTGAGATGACCCCTTGTGCCTGTAGGCAGCCCGTGCATTTCATGCCAGGTGAGTCGACGGTCCGTCGACATACCTGGCTGAGCGACCTAATTGCCTGCTATAGTCTGATCTATTGTTTTCAGCAGCTATTCGTATTTTTTCTAAGTTTTGCCCGATTTTACGAGTAAACATGCTTTTCTGGATATCATATTACGCATCCCACTGAATGCCCAGTTAGGCCGAAGTGGGTTATTTCGACATATGCTATTTGCAATTGTGTAAATTTTAGGGATACAGAGTAACAGACTAAAAACAGTTTTTTTCTATTTCCGACAGTACTTTAGCACATGAACACTACAGCATGAACATGAGCACATTAACACTAGCACATGAACACTACAGCATTAACACGAGCACATTAACACTAGCACATGAACACTACAGCATGAACACGAGCACATTAACACTAGAGCAGTAACACTAGCACATGAACACTACAGCATGAATATGAGCACAGTAACACTAGAGCAGTAACACTAGCACATTAACACTAGAGCATTAACACTAGCACATGAACACTACAGCATTTACACTAGTACATGAACACTACAGCATTAACACGAGCACATTAACACTAGCACATGAACACTACAGCATGAACACGACCATATTAACACTAGAGCAGTAACACTAGCACATGAACACTACAGCATGAATATGAGCACAGTAACACTAGAGCAGTAACACTAGCACATTAACACTAGAGCATTAACACTAGAGCATTAACACTAGCACATGAACACTACAGCATTAACACGAGCACATGAACACTACAGCATGAACACGAGCACATTAACACTAGAGCAGTAACACTAGCATATGAACACTACAGCATGAATATGAGCACAGTAACACTAGAGCAGTAACACTAGCACATTAACACTAGAGCATTAACACTAGCACATGAACACTACAGCATTTACACTAGTACATGAACACTAGAGCATTAACACTAGCACATTAACACTAGAGCATTAACACTAGCTCATTAACACAAGAGCATGAACACTAGCACATTAACACCAGAGCATTAACACTACAGAATGAACACGAGCACATTAACACTAGCACATGAACACTAGCACATGAACACTACAACATGAACACGAGCACATTAACTCTAGAGCATTAACACAAGAGCATGAACACAAGAGCATTAACACTTGCACATGAACACTAGAGCATTAACACCTGCACGTGAACACTAGAGTATGAACACTGCAGCATGAACAGGATATTTCCACATACTATCACACAAACAAGTGTTCAACTCAGACAGTATGTTAAAAAAACCCAACTAGTAATAAAATCTTGATGAAAACATTTCTTTGGCAAATGATAAAGAATATTTATCAGCTAATTAACCATCCTTAACAATTTCGATGTTTCTCTACAACATACAGGACATATTTCCTCTTATTCTATTCCAAAGGTAATCTTAGTGAATGAATAACTTCAATGAATCACTATGTCATACAGCACAGAGAAAAGAGTATGACACTGCTGCCTGTGATATTCTGACTTTTAACATGTCTTACATTTGTGGCTAGTGAGCTTTTCTTCAACTATAGTACTACCATCACACAAACAGACAGACACAAACATACATGTCTATCTGGTTACAAATGTGATCCACTACAGTATTTACCTACCACTAAAAATAATAAACTTAAACAATAATCTAAAATAAAATAACACACAGTTCTCACATACACTAACATATCTGGCATTCAATAATAAAACAAAATCCTTTACTGGAAAGAAATATTCCAGCTAACTTCATTACAAAGTTACACAAATGATAGTATCATGTCACTCCGATCAGAAACTATAATCCTTGTCATGTTTAGTCGATCAGAAACTATGATCCTTGTCATTTTTAGTCGATCAGAAACTATGATCCTTGTCATGTCACTCCGATCAGAAACTATGATCCTTGTCATGTTAAGTCATACTCAGTGTACTGTGTATGAACAAATTATCCAGATATCATTATTCAAAATGGGGTATCTATACTCCTGCCCTGCTGTCAACCTACAGATCAGGCAGTACTCAGGAAATTCTCATCTTCAGCAATTTCCTTCAGAAGTAAACAGAATTCAGCCTTCAAACGACATTCTTCAGAATCATCAACTTCCTTAACATCACTGGACTCTGCTGAGCTGCTGGTCTTGCTATCCTGATGTGACTGTACCAAGTCCTTGGTTATTTCTGCATCTACACTGTTGTGAAGAGAAGACATATGTGTCCTCTGCTTTGACCATCCTAAGTTCCCAGAATCATCACCTATAATGCCTGGAATATTAGATGTGGGATTCCCATCCTGATTCAACTGGACCTGATTCTCTGGTGCTTCAGCATCTAGTCTGTTCTGACTCTTGCTTGAAATATCTGCAATTTTCGTATCCTGTCCTGTCCAAACCTGACTCAGAGAAGAGTCATCACCTGTACTGCTTTCATCTTCACTGGAGTCTGTGTAGTCGCACAACAGTCTGACATTGCACTGGTGAGATGGGAAAATGTCTGATGGAATGGCAGGCAGTTTCAATGGTAATGGCTGACTGATGTTTGATGTGCAGGATGGAGTTGATAGTTCCGTGACTGGACACTCTACTGGTGGACAGTTGGTTCGGTGTGAGATGAGAGAACAAGGATGGTCAGTGTCTAATGCTGAAGAAGTCCTGGCTTGCAGGGGGTCATCGCATGTCAAGGAGTCCTGACATTCATTAACGCATGTGTTTGACCTGTCCGAAGTGCTAGTAATTGCTTGCAACATCAGCGGGGCAGGTGGACCAGTATCAACATCAACCATGTTTGTCAAGCTTAAAAACAGAGGACTGTCCCGGTTTTCTACTCTGGAAACTTCTTCTCCATTGCTCTCAGTGTTTGCACTGCTATTCATATCAGTGTTGCCCAACTGCTGGTCTACTATAGCAATGCTATTACCATATGCCAGGCAACTGTCAACATCAGCACTCATCTGCACAGGATGTGTTGCCACAGAAAGACTTTTGTCAATAGGACATGTTGTGTTCTCTCCAAACTGACCAGTGACAACCTTGACATCTGTGGTGAGAGCTGCTTCTGTCTCCTGAGGCAGAAGAACAGGACAATTGTTCTGACTGGATGAAAGCCTTGAGTTTATGTCTGCACTGGATGGCATCTTTGTTACAGACCCTGCTGATTGCACTGATCCTTGACTTCTGTTGGGTAACGACATAAGTTGGAGCATCCTGTGAGCATCATCCAAATCGGAGAAGACTGATGATTCTGTAGCCGAGTCTGTGACTAGCTCTGTGTCTGTCTGACAGAGATACGTATCTGAATGGTGAGGATCACCATTTCCATACCTCACAAAACTAGAAGGCTGGTCATTACTCTCTATGGACATTAGTTCTATGTTTGCCCTGTTGCCTGAAATTAACTGTTCTTCATTGGCATACACATTGGAAATGTTTGGATTTTCTGTAACCCTTCCTGACGGTAATGGATCCTGCCACTCTGAAATAGCAGTTCCAAGAGCTTCACTGAGACTTAAGTCCAGAAGGTCTCTGTCCTGTACAGTTATGTGTGTGGAGATCTCGGTCTCAGATTCTGTCTCTGTTGTAAGAGTCCAACTCTCTGAGTCCTGCACTGGAGGCAAAGGGAAGAAGAAGACATCTGACTGAGGGTCCGTGTAGGACGCTGTTGCTGAAGGATCCGTTGATCCAAGTACTAGATTCTGGGCAGGACTGAATTCCTCAAACTTCTTCACCATCTGTCCCAGCTCCGGATTGTCGTAATAGAAATGGCGGAGATGGGAAAGGTTTGGAGCTGGTTGTGGAGGAAGGGCAGGTTCATTCCCTGGGGCTGGGAGAGCTTTTTTACCACATCCCTTCTCTGGGTTCCACAATCCTGTTTCTTGGCTCTGTACTTTTCTGAGAGTCTCTGCAGAAAAATGATACATATAAAAGATGCTCCATAAATGTGCAAAGCATAACTTTGAAAACAATAACTCATAGAACACATACTGGATTAAAGAGCAGCTTGATAATAAAGTAGAAAACAAGTTCATTAGTCCTGAGAGTAGACAACAAGTCATGCTTGAGTTAACTTTCAGTTTCATTTTGTAACAAACTGACGTATTGTGAACTCGTTCACAAATACAGCCCTAAAATTCTTCAGCATATTTCAAACCATGTCATTTATTTTTCCCATCATAATTTAGTAGTCTTTGGCTAGTGGACTAGCATGAATTTCGAGGATTGGCAGGTGACCATGTCACTGATCCTAACCACTGGATCCATTGTGGACATTCCTACAACAAGCTTTTGGTACCAGGAAGATTCTTGGACATTTTGGTACCAAAGACATACTGTGGATATCAAACCAAACTCTTGCAATGGATCTCCATAATATAAGAAAAGTGTTCCATGATATGAATAGCAGCACAAATACAAGCACTCCTGACAATGATGCTTGCAATGGACTCCTAACATAAGAAAAGTGTTCCTGTGACGTAATGACCATGTTAGCCCGCTGTGACCTTCACATTCAGCAATAAGTTTCTTTAACCACCAATAATACCATAAACGAATTCGACTTAACCTTGTGACCTTGACACAGAGGTTTAAAGGAACTTTTTGGCTTCTGAATGAAATCCATAGACAGAACACTTTGATCATGAACATCAACAGGTCACTCAAAAGATTTTAAAATTTCAATTTTAAATCCTCAGTATGACTTGAACAAACTTGCACTTACAATACCTACTTTGGGGTTAGGTGAATGCAAATGTTTTGGAGGGTATGGCATCAAGTTGACTGCTAAAAGTTGTGCAAAAATGCATTCACTCCTTCCCACTCAGTCCTCTCACCTGAGAAATCCTCCTGACCTCCCTGAAAGAATGCCCTGCAGATGGCACCAAGAGCCTCTCTCTGAGCCTCCATCAGACGCATGTGAGACTTGCACTGGATGTGTCTCTCGTAGCGGACTCGGGACATCAACACTTTGTGACACAGCATGCAATGGTGGACCTCCTTCAGGTGCCGGGTAAGTTTGTGTGCTCGTGCCTCCAGCTGAAATCAGGACACATTTAACAGATTCAGATCTCCAGCCTCCAGCTGAAATCAGGACACATATAACAGATTCAGATCTCCAGCCTGCAGCTGAAATCAGGACACATTTAACAGATTCAGATCTCCAGCCTCCAGCTGAAATCAGGTCACATTTAACAGATTCTAATCCCCAGCCTCCAGTGAACAACCAATACAGTGGTGTTTTGTTTTGTTCTTCTTTGATATCTGACAGCTGTTTGTGAACAATATATATTATTTACTCATCAAAAGTCAAAGAACACTAAACAGGCTCAGGATTGGATGGAAAAATAGTTCAAGAAAGACAAGTATGTCAAAAAAGGAGATAAACATGGTGAATATACAATCGGAGAGAATTCTCAGTTTAAATAGAGAATCTCACCCGAGTGTCTTTTGATATCAAATATATCATCACGAGTTGTAAAAGTTACAAATATCCGAGGCTTGACGACCATATTTTTACTTTTATCAACGAGTGTTGATATATTTGATATCAGAAGACACGAGGGTGAGATTTCTATTTATCATAATCACTCTTGTTTAGTTTTCAATGAAAAATGTACATCTCTAAACACAGTACTGCATTAGACTTGCAGTGCAGCGATGTCATAGCATTGTGACATCATCAAGTTCATGAGGTCATAGCATTGTTAGGGCATTGTACAAAATCTACTGTCAAAACGATATCTCCTAGGAGATATCGTTGGATCTCACACAAGCAATATCTCCTGTGGAACACAGTTTTGGATGATAAATAGAGAATCTCACCCAAGTGCCTTCTGATATCAAATATATCAACACAAGTTGATTAAAGTTACAAATATGAGATGCTTGCCGAGGACATTTTTACTTTGATAAACAAGTGTGACATCAAAGCATTGTCAGCTGTGTTCTTAGTGATGCCAAAGCATTGTGAGGTCATTAACTGATGATGCAATAGCATAATAACAGTTCAATTGTTGTGATATCTCCAATGTAGACACAATCTATCAATGTTGATCTCACACAAGCAATATCTACTGTGGGAGCCAGTTTTGGATGATAAACAGAAATATCACATGCCTCAAATTCTTGCCCGACTAAGGTACAAACTGATTCTACGGTCAAATCTATGAATCTAAACTTGAACTGTCATTTCAAACAAATTTGTAAATGCAGTCTGCAACATTGCATTAGTATAGCCAAACATTAAAAAATCAACCTACCTTATTTTTAAAGGCAACATGGCAGGTGAGGCACTTGTGAGGGTGGACGACGGTGACATGCTCCCTCATGATGTGTGCGAGACGGGTACAGAAGGTGCCGCAGTAGACACACTTCCTTAGTCGGAGGCGTGGCTGGGTCAGCTGATCTCCCTGGATTATGTTGAACGTGATGCGATGCGTGTTCTCCTTCTCCACTGCCACCCGGCTGTCACGTCTACATTTCATCTTACCATGTGACTTGATGACCTGTGACCTGGGCTTCAGGGCATTACGATTGGAGGAAGACTTTGTTGTCCTGTTCTCGTATTTCCTCTTATGCCTATCCACAAGGTCCTTACTCTTTCTGCCTGGGAATCCCCAGTGATGCTTGCTGTCAGTATCCTCAGATGAATGTTCTTTCCTTTTAGAGACCTCACACTTGTTTGAATGTCTCCCTCTACAGTTTCTTCGACCTACCTTGCAGCTACATTTGTGTTTTGAGATGACATTCTCACTCTCAGAGCTGCTAATGGTCTTTCTTGAATGTCTGTGATTCACAGTAGCATCACACAAGTCAACAGAGCATTTTTTGTTATCATTCAGCTTCTTTTTGTTTCTAAGATCATAGTCCTTCTTGCTATCAATAAACCTCTTCTTGTAACTTCTATGATGTGTCTCTGAAGATCCTTCAGAAGCTTTCCTCAAAGAACAACTTCCCTTATCAATCACGGTATCACTTGAGACAGCAGATACTTCAGTAATGTTGAGATCACTAGAATCAAGATTGCCTACTTCCACAACCTGCCCCAAATCCTCTCTATCTCCTCTCAGCATCCCATCACAAGATGTATGTACATCAACATCAAGGTTCACACCTTGACTACTGATCTTCAGGTCCTGTGTTAAAGGATCTTCACTGCCAGTAAGACAGTCAACAGCTACAGAATCACTGTCTGACAGTTTTGCCTTCTTTAAGGAGCAGTGTGCATCCACATCAGATGAAGGTATGTCTACTGACAATCGCTTACGTAACATAACATTGTGACTAACATCAAGGGCACCTCCAGCCCTGAGCTGTTCCTCGGAAGATTTTTCATGGCCCTTCTGACAATCACCATTGTTACCCTGTGGAACACACTTTCTTGTAGCCATACTGTTCATATCCTCAAGACACGAAATTACTGTACCATTATCAAAGTCTCCATGACTTGATGAACAACATGGCTTCTGAAAGCCGTTTTTCTTGATGCTAGTAAATCTCAATTTATTGCCAGAATCTGTGTGCATCTCTGACAGAATGCTTGACACACTAAGAGCAAGTTCCAAGTCATTCTCAGAGTTGTCTCTGCTCCAGTCCTGAATATTTCCTTCATGATTTGAACTGTTCCCTGTCATATCCTCATCATTTGTGCAATGAGATCTTTCCTCATTGCCACACCTCTGGGCTGTTGTTTTGGTGTCTGAACTCAATGATGCCTTCCCTGGCTCATCAGTGCTGCCGGTATCAACCTCTAGTCTCAGGCCGTGAGTTTCCACACTGTAACCAGGTCTTGACTCTGTAAGCACATGTCGTTTGTAGACAGATCCTATCTGTTCTGGTACCAAGGGAGTCTCACCTGGTGCGGTATTAGCAGTAGCTGATGTTGGGGACAATCTTGAAGGTGTCAGTGACTCTGAGATCATTCTGGGAGTTACACTGTCACTATGAGTGAGAGAATGTGTGGACACCATCTCACTCCCCCTCTGTCCAGAAGTCAGGGTGGGGCTTACACTGGGGCTCACACTGGTACTACTTGTCGGGGAAAGAGTGGATCCCAGGGGTGTCAGTGTCTTCTTTCGCCATTCTTGTCCAAGGCTCATGGGAGGAGTCACACTGGTACTATTAGTTGGGGAAAGTGTGTGGAATATCGGTGACAATTGTGGAGAATCAGGTGTCACTACTTTGTGAGTAGGTGTAGGATCTACTTCATGATCTCCACATTTGGATGGCCCTTTCTTTGTCACAGATAACCTCAGCGGAGTCGGACATCTTTTTTGTGAACACAGTGTTGAATCTTTCTTGATAGGTTTCTTTTGATCATCTCTTAATCTTGACATTTTCAATGGTGTCACATCAACAGTTGGAATCACTGGGGTCTTGAGGTTTCTCTTTCTATCACAGATCTTGCGTTCAAGGGAACGTGTTGATGGAGTTACAAATGTCTTGCCTTTACTAATAGGAGACTTGATCAGACTGAGAGGTGACCTTGCCTCAACAGGTGACTTAGCTTGACTTGAATTAGGCTTAATTTGACTAGGGGTGACCTTGATGTGCTTCTTCTGATGAGACAATGGTGACAGAGTGTGGCACATCCTTGCTTTACTTGGAAGTGTTTTAACATGTTGAAGAGGAGTCTTCGATAATTTCAGTGGACATTTAGTGTGGCACAGAGGTGTTGTAAATTTACTAGGTGGTAGATTCGCCTGACAATGAGGAGAATTTATATGGTTCACTGAAGCTTTACTGTAGCACAGAGGAGTTGTTGTGTCACCTGGAAGTGATTCAGAGTGTCTTTGCAACGATCTTCTGTTGCATTCAGCTTGATCCCGAGACTTAGGAGTCACAAAAGACCCAGTATGACTTAAAGGAGACTTGAGTAGTAAACTGAATCTATCTCCCAGGCATCTCCTAGCCATCCGCCTCCGGCTCTGAACCAGGTCTTGCCCTTCCTTCTTGACATCCACTGGACTGCACTCAAGCGACCTCGACTTCCTTGCACGTTTCCTCTCCCCTGCCAACAAAGGTGAAACTACATGCTTCCTGGCAGAAACACATGTACGAGGGTTGGTTCTTCGGGATACTGGAATTGACTTTGGTTTACTACCATTGATATTTTCTGATGGACGTTTTGGGCTGTTGTTTTACACCTCTTATGAGAGTTATTTTCAGACCACTTCCCACTGCTTTATGACTCTCTTTGGGTTTGGGGACTTCTGCTTGAGAATCCAGACATGTTTTGTCTGTAAGGGTAGATGGAAGTGAGTCACTCACAACACCTGACTGTTCCAACTTTTTGGACAAGCTGGGACGAGCACAGAGACCTGTAGATGACACTTCTTTCAATGATTCATCTGTTTGTTTATTTAAGGTGACTTTATTCCTAGTGACTACAGTGAATGGATCAGGAGTAAACAATGGATCCTGCTTGACTTGTTGTCTGTTCTTGACATGGCTGGCTGCTTTTGTAACTTTCCTTTTTGCATCTTGTAGAGAGGAAGGCAACTTTTGAGCAACACGACCCAAACTAACAGACCGTGGAAGGAAACAACGTGAAGACTTCAACTTGGCTAAGCTGCTTTCACTGTCATTATCAGAGGAGTTTCTGAGAGTGTTTCTGGAAGACACATAGTTCAAATATTCAGAAGACCAGAATCTTGGAGGACTTTTAGAGGTGTGTTTTCCATTTTGCTTGGGCTTCAGAAATGAAAATCCTGGTCTATCATCGTTAGACTCATTGTTCAGAGCAAACCCTTTTATTTTGTTTATCTTTTTCAGATTATTCTTTTTCCATTCCATTGATACTTCTCTTGAACTCAATGTTTTAATTTGCTTTCCACATGTTTTCATGTCATTAGTTTGGTGATTTTTATCAGATGTTTGTGGACACTTTACAAGAACAACTGTTCTTTTGCTGTGAGAGGCATGTCCAATTTCTGTTCCGTGCAAAGGAGAAAAATCAACATGTTTATTTTTGTGCTGATCACATGGCAGTTTCGTGGATGTGACAATAGGATCTGAATGTCTTCTTTTATTCCTGTTAACCTTCCCTGACAGACCATGTTCAGTCTTATCCCTATGCAATCTCTTGTCCTTTTCGCCACAGCCTGGATGACTAATTTCTGTAACAATGGGATCAGAACATCTAGTCTTGTTAGTCACTGATAGGAATCCCTCATCTCCTTTTGGATCCTGAGAGGAGGATTGAATCCCTTGAACCTTTTCTCAGCATATAGCTGATCCACTTCTGGTTTGTTTTCAGCCCTGTGTCCCACAGTTTTGCCTTCTTCATGAGATGAATGACCTTTGCTTTTTCCTCTAAAAGAATAGGACCGGGCTGCTGATGCATTGATGGGATTTGCTTGTCTCAATGTACTGATGACTTCACCATGCCGAACACTTGGTCCTACATCTGAAGACTTGAAGCGTCTTTCTTTACTGGTCTTGACATCTGATGGGTGACTTTTCTCTAATCTGTCCCTGTGATGGCCTTTTTCTGATCTGCGATGACGTGAATGATTCTCTGGGGCACTGTCTGGAGAAGACCGTCTTTTACTTTGTTGGTTTGATTGATGTAAATGACTTCTTTCATTCAAGTGAACATGACTAGAAGGACTTGTACTGTTTCTTTTCGATCTTAACAGAGAGTATTTGTCACTGGGAGAAAAAATATGTTCATATTCTTTGATTATGTCTGGTGATTCCTTTCCTTTCACTCTCTTTAAATCTAACTGCATTTTTTTTTCATGACTCGTGTCTTCTCCATGACTTCTTTTTTCTCTGTGAACATGATGAAGCAAGAGACTTTTGTTTACAGGATGTGGGGGAATCCTTTCCAAATTGTCAGGACTAGACTGAATAACTTCTTCAACTGGCTCGTCTTTTACAGTAGCTTCTGTCCATCTATCTAATCTGGATCTTCGATGGCGATCTTCTAATCCTCGCACAAATGATTTGTCTTTACGTTTCTCTATCGAGTATTCACCTGGTATCAGGTCATCAGCTGAATCTGAAAGGTTACCTTCCGTTCTCAGATCATTTTCTGGCAACCTATCTACATCCAAGTCCGAGTTATCAGAGGTCTTTGATGGAGAGTCATTCTTACTATTACACCTTTTGTGATGATATTCTGTAACAAGTGTCTTTGCATCGGAAATACAATTACGATTCCTGACCATCTCATCCAAACTTCCATCCATTTGGTCATTCTCTGTGTGAGCACCATTTTGTGCAACTTGAGACTTTCTGTCTCCACTACTTTTACTATCCTGAGTTTCTCTGCAGAGAGAGACTGGTTTGACACCACTGGATGAGACAGAGCTGTTGTGGTTGTACTCAAACACTTCTTGCAAAGGGGTCTGCCTGAAGATGGTCTTTCTGGTCTGCACTGTGACAGTCTCTTCACCACAGGCCTCGTTATCCTTCTTCATGCGAGACCTTCGTAGAGTTCCGGTAACTGTCCGACGTGTCACCACTTTCTCCACCTGAACTTCCTCTCTACTACAATGGACAGCCCGAGACTGGCGTTGGTATCTCGATTTGTCTCCATAAGGCAACTGATGAATGTTCCGATTGAGAAAGGTGGGACAATCTGTATTTGATCGCGTACTGTCTACCATGTTGCTATTGTCATGACCCATTTGCCACTGATCAAATCTAGTGTTGTGTAGTGCCAATGGTTTATGATCTGACACGTCATTGTCTGAGGACATACCATTAGATCTGTTAAACCACTGCTGCTGACACATTGTCATCTTTGATATGTCCTGCACATTATTCCCACTGAAATTCTGTTGCTGAATCATCATCATTCTCTGTGAACTGTTCTGGTTTGCATATGGATTCAGGTTTGGGTTTCGCAACATTACTGGCTTGAGAGCATTCTGAGACATTGGAAACTGAGGTATATTGTTCATGTGATTCATCTGACTGCAGCTGAAGTTACCCTGACTCCAGTTCATTGTACTACACTGAGAGGCATTCACCATTCTGGCTACTCCCATGTTGTGTTGGGCTCTTCCAGTCCACTGATTCTGTCCTATGGAAACATTCTGGTGGATTGGTCCACCTGCCATATTTAAGGGACCAGGCTGTCTAGAACGCATCACCATGTTGTTCGGTGTTGATGGCCGAAAACTTTCACACCCAAAATTACCTCTTCCTCCATTAAATAACCTTGGACCACAAGAGCTGAAGTTTGGGTTTCCTGAAGCACAGAAGCCCATGTTTGTCTGGGAATAGGAAATATTTCCAAAGGCTAGAGTGGGGTCTCCAAGCAACCCTGAGCGAAACCTGAAATCCATTTTTGACTGCTAATCCATAAACTGCTTCAATATAGTTTCTATCTAAGAAAACCATCACATTCCTTGATAAACAGCTCCAACTTCGGCGTTCCTCTTCTGGTTGGTGTCTCAATCTTGCAGTGAGATTTTGTATAGTGTCCTGAAAGAAATGAATGAATAAATAAACTATCGAGCAATTTCAGTGAAACAGCCTGATTAGCAAGTTGCCAGTCTGGTTCCAAATCAGGCAAAAGAGACTGAACAATATAGTCTGTTTGCGGTGAAAACGTACCGATGAATTTCACTTTAAACGAAAAAGTATATCGAATAAAGTGAAATGAAGATTGCAAATCCTCATAATTTTACCTTGCAAATTAAACATTTAAATATCGGAAGTTTATTCAACTTAGGATAAAAGTTGTTTAACATACAATCATAGTTTCAAATCGCTATTATTGGTTTGTATTACAAGGGGGTATGCACATTAAATGAAACACTGAGAACAAGTTGGGTTGGTCTAAGTTAACGCTCATCACGTACCACACGTGCATTTGTTTAACTGTTCCAATTACTGCGCTTACACCCTTGTAATACAAACCAATAATTGCGATTTGAATCTTTGATCGTTTGTTAAACAACTTTTATCCTAAGTTGAATAAAATTCTGAGATTTAAATGTTCAGTTGGCAAGGTATGAGGATGAGGATTAGCCATCTTAACTTCACTGTATTTGATTTACTTTTTTGTTTAAAGTGAAATTCATCGGTACATTTTCACTGCAAACAGACTAGTACTATAAGACAAATACTACAGATGTGAGAATTATTTATGCTCCTTTTATAACTTCATATCCTTAATTAAATTTGGATATGTGCATTTTTGAAAAAGCTGAGAGACCATCTCAAACAGTCAGATTCTGAGGTTTCTTCAACACAACATTTACAACCATACGTGTCACAGAAGCAAACCATACATTTGTTTCCGTCTTCAAGATTAATTGTAACCAATGCATTTTGGACTTTAAACCTGAATTTTCTGGCATCATTTTCAGGAACTTTGGCAACTATGCTTGTCGTAAGAGGCGACTAACGGGATCGGGGGGTCAGGCTCGCTGACTTGGTTGACACATGTCATTGGTTCCCAACTGCGAAGATCGATGCTCATGCTGTTGATCACTGGATTGTCTGGTCCAGACTCGATTATTTACAGACCACCGCCATATAGCTGGAATATTGCTGAGTGCGGCGTAAAACTAAACTCACTCACTCAGGAACTTTGTTGTGTATATATAATGATATTGACCAGAATTTAAGTTGTATTGGAATTGCTGGTCCTCTGCTCACTGCTGTCTGGGACAAAAACATTTGAGTCTACTTGTCCAAACTTCGCTCTTAGCATCATTTTTTAACCATAAGTGTTATCATTGATAGTTTATTACCTTGTTTGTTTGTTGTTTAAAGCTGCCCTTAGTAACGTTCCAGCTATATGAAGGTTGTTTGTAGACAATTAAGTCTAAACGAGACAATCCAACCATTGACATCATGAGCATCCATGTTTTATTTACCAAGCTTGTTGATAATTATGTTTGCTCATACCTGAATTCGCTGAAGGAATATTGTTGTAGAATGTATGCAGGGCTCCAGATAACTTTTCATGATCAGGAGTACGTACTCATTTTTTCAATATAGGAGTACTGGAAAACAATAAGAGTACACTTAGAGTACTAAATGGAATTTAATGGCGTATCAGTAATCTTGTGTTTCGTTTCATATATGCACCACAACATTGCTACTCAGTCAGTAAACAATAAAACAATCTTTTTCAGATAAATACGTCTGTAAATGATTCTGAAACCGTACACAATTGCTGTGGTCCATATCTGCTACGTTTTTAAAATTGTTTCCTACCGTATCGTGCTTATTTTATATCCGTACATACGCTGATACGGCCCTTATCTGGAGCCCTGTGTATGGTTCGGTGGAAATACATCCACGTATATTCATGCCAAATGAAAGATATGGTTGATCAAGTGGTCTGTGTTTTGTGTGCCATCAGCGCAACATAAACATGGTATAACATAGATTACGTATTGTAATTTTAAATTAACGATTTCTTGTGAAACATACTTAACTCATATTACTGTATCCAAATATAGATCTTGTTTATCACGATTCAGGTTAAGTTCCCATAGTTCAGAAATTGAAAGAGGACGTTACTATAACATTCCCCGGGAACAAAGAACATGCAAAATGTGTAACTTAAACGTAATTGAAAATGAATATCACTTCTTACTTATCTGTCCAGCCTACATTGAATTAAGACGTAAATATCTTTTGTCGCAATTCTATGTTTTCCCCAATATATTAAAATTCAATTCGTTGTTATCATCCAAAAATGAAGACATTTCCTTGAATACTGCTAAATATCTGTTTTATGCATTCGAAAAAAGGAAATCAATTTTGTCATATTAAGATTGTATATATTATACATGCTTTCATTGTTATCATTTTATTTCAAGTCTGCACTGATGAGGTGTTTTTGTACTCATAGGCCCGTGGCCTCATAGTATCAGACATAAAGATTTGAACATAGATAAACATCATCTATTTTCATAAAGACTTGATATAGTTTAATATACACTGCATTAAAGTACTGTCGGAAATAGAAAAAAACCCAACTGTTTTAGGCTGTTATTCTGTATCCCTAAAATTTACACAATTGCAAATAGCATATGTCGAAATAACCCACATCTACCTTACTGGGTGTTCGGTGGGATGCGTAATAGGATATCCAGAAAAGCATGTTTATTTGTAAAATCCGGCAAAAGTAGGTCGCTCAACCAGTTATGACGATGCCCCCATGACTCACCTGGCATTGAATGCATGTGCTCCCCACAGGCACAAGGGGGTCATCTCAAACATATTTTATGCTTTTACATGTGAGTTGAATATGTCTCATCTATTGATTAATATCTTATGTGTCCTTCTTTCATAAAGTTTATGTTGAGATATGTAAAAGGGTATGATACCCATAGAAAAGCTTAAATCAGCCATCTTATTAAATGTCATAAAACATATAGGTGGCATGACGAAGATCAACAGGACTAGATATGATTTGTAAATTGTTATGACATGCCATTTACTTCCCCAGCTTAATTGCCCTAAAGGATTATTTTATCTTAGCTGATATCCCTATCCCCAACCCGACCCAAGCCACCATTTGCGAAACCCTCTCAACAGATGAGTTATGTTCTAACATGGCCGGTAGTGTTTCAGGTGTCATCAGCCTCTGAATCACTGGAGTCAGACTCTGACATGAAATCGGTCAGGGGTATGACGACGAGTCAGACATGACCGATGTCAACGCCATCACGCAGTCGATAGGCTGCCTCAATGCCCAGGACATGGCCCTCTGCCTTTGCCATACTACTGGTGTAAATCTGGAAAGATACATGGACAAGATCTTTGACATCGGGCATCTTAAAGGACGTGTTGTGACAGGCGTTATCTTTACCAGATGGATGGTTGGGGCCTTGTTGCATGTACCATCTGTCGGTAGCCACATGTAATCTGTGGAGTGATCCATGTTCACCCAGGTCTCATTGAGGTATACTATCTGAAAACCCAACTCCCGGTATTTGGCGACGCTTCTGAGATAGTTTGACCTGAGGGTGAGGATTGAAAACCTTTCACGAAACACTCCTCGATCATCTCCCCTTGCTTTACACCTAACTCCCGTTTCATGGAGAGCAGTGATAAGAGTTGTTCTGGATACATTAATGCTATCACTGATCTCTTCCCTGATGGTATGGAAGGTTGGTGGTATTTTCATGTCATACAACATACATACTGCTCTCCTTATGATACCTTATCAAAGCTATCCAATTTGTGTTTGCGTCCTGGTTTTGCTTTTGAGACCACCCCTCCTACCTGTTTGTATTTATTTACTACTAAATACACCTTTCCATATAGCAGGACCAGGGCTGCACTAGTTCTATGATATACCCTGTCATATCTAAAGGGTGGTTTTCCCTGTCCCTCTCCTGCACAGAATACTTGTAGACACTAGCAATCAGCATATCCACATCAAGAGCTATGCTTGTGATTGCACACCACACAGTGTGAAACATAGCGATAGTGAGACTCCATGGTAGCTACATCCTACATTATTATAGCTATAGCTATAGCTACATTATTATAGCTAAAATGGATAGAATTATCATTAAAACATCCTCATGTTATCAGAAATGAGTGGGCCACTGTAACTTGATAATGTCCCCAAATTGCTTGTTAGGTGACGTCAAAAGGAGCTCAGCTCTTGATGTTCAATCACCTACGGCTCGTTTGAACTTGGGTTTAATATTGACTATATTTCTGACTCACATTCGTCGCATGTACCTGTGCCATTGTGTACTTTCTTGCCATTGCCAACCTTAAAGATCACATATACTCTAGGGGGTTACAAATACATAAATCACTAATTGGCATCGTTATAAATGAAACCCGGTCATTAAAACTACTCATTTCGATCTTTAATTAACTTAAATCGACCTTTTTGACAACAGTGCACAATTCTCACCCGCGAATGAAATTTCAACCAATCATAGCGGCGCGTCTCTGTGACGTCATATGAGGGCAGATGCAGAATTCATGTACATTTCAGGGGGTAAATTATCTTGTTTACAGGTTTGTATAAACCAGAAATTGTGATGACAACTGTTGTGAAAAATGAAAGCTATATGTTCTCACAATCTACTGTCATTTAATTTTGTCTCCTGCTTTGCCTAGTTTCTGAGTTACAACTTGTTTTCATAGACGATTCTGTCAAAATCGCTTGGTGTCGCTAGGCCTTATTTGTTCGAACCAGACGCTAGTGATAGCGAAAACGATGATCAACCTCGCTCATCACGGTTACGGTTAATTTCTTCAACCTAAAACAGTGCGACATTAAGTAGGGTGGATGCCCATCAGATGCAGTTATTTGAAAATATCCCCGGTAGTTCTTGTCTGACTGTAATAAAGTATCAAAGCAGTGTGGGCTTTTTCCGGTTTTCTAATGCCTGGATGGTATAATGACTGATCCAAATTGATCCCATTTCTGTGTTTTTTTTACCTCGATATTTAATCATGTCATGTAAAAATATGACGTCTATTACGTATGATATTAAAAATTGACATTTGATTTATTTGAATCCGTAAACTAAGCAACCCTACTTTGCCATTGCTAGAAGAATGCTGTCAAAACAGGTGATTAGTGCTTAGTGATTCAAACAAATTACCGTATTTAACAATACAAGACATGTTTCCTCATAATTTTATTCAGATCACAACAGGTTTTATTTCTATAATTAGCACAATATAATATACTAATAGGTATATTACATATAATAATAATATCACAAAATAATAAATCTTAATCTGTAAAAAATAATAATAATGATAATGGTTTAGTTTGTTGTCATGTGTACAAACAGATAAAATGGTGTAAGATCACAAAACATGGCTGTGAAGTGTGATATCGTAAAATGTTCTGAATTTGAAAGAAAAAAATTGCAGGCGTATTTTGCAGATCAATGCCAAATCATCTACAGTTTCTGTGTATGGCGAACTTGGGAGGTACCCTTTATATATAAATAGGTATATCCGTGTGTTACGTTATTGGTTGAAGTTATTATACAATGTAAATTTGAAATTGGTTATGGGCATGTTTGGGAATTTCTAATTGTAAATGTTGATAATTTTTGTAAAGTTGTTAAGCAACGTCTCATTGATATCTATATTCAAAAATGGAGATCTGACTTGAGTTAAATGGTAAATTATTTCTTTACAAAAATGTAAAAGAATTTTTTTTGTTTTGTATTGTATTCTAGTTAGAAATCCTAGTGAAAGGAAAATAATCACGCAAATGCTAACATCTACTCATCGCCTTATGATAGAAATTGGTAGATACAGTAATATTCCAAGGGAAGATTGTATTTGTGATTATTGCAATAGCCAGGGTAAAATCTTTGTTGAAGATGAGTATCATTTTATTTTGATTTTTCCTAAATATTCAGTTTAGAAAGTTATATATTAAAACTTCAATTGGGTTAGACCAAGTTTATGTCACTGTTTAGATATTCCAATAAAACTTAGCTAAATACATTAAACTTTCTAATGAAGTAAGAATTCAAACACAATACATTTTCCAGCCTCCATAAACTGACTGTAAATATATCCTATGTCCTTTACAGGCCTGTACACCATGTGTTTTTGGGACGAGGAACACATTTGTTTAAGTCCAAAAATAAATTCTTTTCTTCTTCTTCTAAACACCATGTTTGTGAGTAGGAAAGATTATTCGTTTCTGGTTGTAACAATATAATACATGGGGACACTCTTTTACCGGTTATGGTAATCCATTAATTAATTAATCTATTGGAAATGTGGCTTTACCGGCTACAGCCATGTAATTGAAATGTGGCCTTCCCGGCAATAGTAATTTTTGAAGCGTGGCTTTCCCGGCCTGACACCGATTGATAGGCCAATCATCCATGATTATGTTTACATTAAGTTTTAATCAATTGCATGCGATGGTAGGAAAGTGATCAGCAAAACAGGTGGGTGGGATACATCAAAGTGTCCAGACTGTCATGATTTATTGTACTGTGAAGCATTTCAAGTTGGGGGGTCATCTCAATATATTTTAAAAAAAATCTTTAATCCCTGCAAAGACACGAGGGCCTGCGATCCCAATTGCATAGATCGATCCTCATGATGTCATGACCTGATGGATTGTCTGGTGCAGACAGCCGATACATTGCTGGAAAATTCCTAACTGCGGCAATAAACACCAAACAAACAACTAGCCCATAGTTGGAATTTGGTCAGAAATGGTATAGTAAGCTCAGCTATTAACATGCAGCCCATATAATGACACTATTAACATAAATATTTATTAAAAAAATGATGTTAAGTGCCAAGTTCAGGCTTGTTGACTTAAAACTTTGGCACAGGCTTTGTCTATAAAAGGAACTTTTACATTTTCATCAACATGTGTTGCATTCAACATTTGAAAGATCTTATTTATCTTATATATTTCATTTATGGCCTAAAAGTTGGAAAAATGCACGACTCACTAAATTGTACTCATGACTCTGAAATAATATATGCAGTTGTCATAATGACGATGGTTAGATCAAAGTGAATATTGCAATTTAGTAACATTTGTGTGTTGTGCCAAGATGAATAAAATTCATACCATGAAAAGAATCGATAACACACTTTTAATTTTTTCGAATTTTTATTAACAAATTATAAATACTGATAACATCTTAACTGAAAACAAAGCAAACAAAAATGTATTTGACAGATACTTAGTTGTACATTAGGATCATGTTATGTTCAGTATGTGCAAAATGACAACCAGACCCAATTCCCGTCACCATCCCATTCAACATGAAAAGGCGATCTCACGGACCTGTACTTTACTTGTTCAGCGTGTGAAAAGAGTCTCGACGGTATATGGTTCAGAGCACTGGGACAACCGTAATGGGGAACCGAAACAGACACCATCAGTCGATTCCGAAAAGTGACATGTCCTGAGATTCTATACCGAAAATATATTAACATGACAGAAGTTACTTACCTCATTATTTAGATTCTTCTGCCATTACATTGAATATCTATCTCGTGTTTCCAAGACTCGCCATTACTCACGTGCGTGCAGCAATCGGAATTTCTCTTCGTTATGCGTAACAACGGGCGTTCCCGAATGATATACCGGAATGGTCCGAATTAACATCGTAAGTGCTAATGTTTTCAGTAGGGACGCGGACTTCAGAAGATACGTTTTTCTTCATGATAAGAAGACGAAACGGGTCAACAAATACAACATTCGTCTTTTGGTATTGGACATGATTTGATTAAAAGTGTGTTTACTACTAACTCATAGGCGGATCCAGGAAGTTTCAATGGCAAAACATTAGTGAGTGAGTTTAGTTTTACGCAGCACTCAGCAATATTCCAGCTATATGGCGGCGGTCTGTAAATAATCGAGTCTGGACCAGACAATCCAGTGATCAACAGCAGGAGCATCGATCTGCGCAATTGGGAATCGATGACATGTGTCAACCAAGTCAGCGAGCCGGACCCCCCGATCCCGTTAGTCGCCTCTTAGGACAAGCATTGTCGCCCTTTGTGCCAAGCATGGGTTGCTGAAGACCTGTTCTACCCCAGATCTTCACGGGTCGGCAAAACATTAACTTCAATGTAGTCTTTAGTCATTTCCGAAGGGATCTAGAGTCAAATGGGCCGAAGGGTATGAAACTCCCCAAAACTTCAACCAGACCACAGGGCTGGTTAGATGTAAAACTTGCCAACTCTGACAAAAATTTAACTGCCCACAAAATATCTTCATATACCGGTACATGTCTAAATTTTAACCCGACCGTCGGCATAAAACCAAAGTCAGTCAGTCAGTCATAATTTAAAGTTCTTAAGCACTAAAGTATCAGAGCCATTAAAGTTTAGGTTCATTCCAGCATGTTTCAGTTTCTCACAAGTTCATTCAAACACACTTGATTTGATTTAATGTTATATTATATTCATGGTTTCAACCATTTGATTGTCTGGTCTTGATTCGATTATTTACAGACAGCTGTCATATAGTGGACATTTTACTGAGTGGGGCGTTAAACACCAAACAAACAAGCAATATTTATTATCAGCGCCAACTGCTAGAGTGAGTGAGTGAGTATACCCGTCTGCGGCAATATTCTAACATTACCATAATAATAATAAATATATATTTATATAGCGCTTATTTCCAGTTAGGTTAAACTGCTCAAAAGCGCATTTGGGCAATGAATAGTGGTGGGGAATATGTAGTGTACAACAGTGAGTATATAATATACAAACAAGTTCAGGCGTAACATGAGGTGAAGAGGTAGGTTTTCAGGTGTGATTTGAATGTTTCTATGTTCTGAGAAGATCGTAATTCAAAAGGGAGAGAATTCGAGAGCCATGGAGCTACGATTTGGAAGCTTCTATTTCCAAAAGATGTTCGGGTGGTGGGAACTGTCAGTAGGAGTTGGCTATCGGATCGCAAAGATCTTTCAGGTTGGTATTTGTGAATAAGTTCGTTGAGATAGGAAGGTGCCTCAGAGTGGTATCCACGGAAAGTTAGAGTCAGTGTTTTGAACTTGATCTGTCTACAATCTTAAGCCAATGTAGATTCTTCACTACAGGGGTGATGTGGTCTGATTTTCTAGTTCTCTTGATGAATCGTGCAGCGGAATTCTTTTTGGAGTTGTTTGATGAGACGATTTGGGAGATGAATTGCAGTAGTCAAGATGAGACAAAACACAGGCGTGCACAATCATGGATGAAGTTTGGAAGTTAATGAATTGACGGATGCGACTGATGTCCCTGATGTTCATGTAGGCTCGCTGACAGACTTTGCTGACGTGAGACTCGGCGCTGAGTGTAGAGTCGAATATGACACCGAGATTCCTGGCTTCCTGGCTAGGGTCGATGATACTGGTTGACACTTTGAACTCAGGAAGTGACAGTATAAGCCTGTTGAATTTTGATGTTATTACCAGCAATTCGGTTTTTTCCTCATTCAGTTTTAGAAAGTCTTTTGTCACCCAAGATTTGATTTCTTCGATACCGGCAATCATTCTTGAAAATGCACCATTGGTTGAGTCATTGTCGGTGGGCTTGAGGGACAAGTATAACTGTGTGGCGTCAACATGAAGATGGAAGGTGAGACGGTATGAACGGGCAACATCACCAAGTGGGGAGGTGTAAGTTGTAAAAAGTATTGGTCCTGGCACGGAACCCTGGGGTACGCCGTACCTAAGCTCTGTCATCTCAGATCTAATACCGTCTACATCGACACATTGGTATCGACCTATCAGAGAGGATTTCAGCCAGAAAAGTACATCGCCAGTAACGCCAAATCTCTGCTCAAGGGTATCAAGAAGTCTTCCCTGATCAGTGGTGTCAAAAGCAGCGCTTAAATCAAGGAGTACCCAACACTGCTGCACCATCCTCGTCGATTGCCTGTCGGAGATCGTTCTGAACGCGAACAAGGGCAGTCTAAGTACTATGGCCAGTTGCCGTAGGCTGATTGGTGAACTTCAGCGTTCCCTGACCTGATCAAATGCTGGTTCAGTTGTGAAGCAACTACACGCCCAAGGACTGTCGAAACAAACGACAGGTTAGACACAGGTCAGCATCAAGTAGTGTTTTTTTCAATAAAGGCGAGACAAGGGCCTTTTTGAATGCTTCAGGAACGGTTGATGCAAGAAAGGATTGATTAACCATGGATTCTATAAGAGATAGGCTCCACGCTCTGTACGCATTTAAGAAACCGAACTACTTGACAGCCTCCTAGAAGCGGTCACTGACATCAACGCATTGTCAACCTTTGATAAGCTTCCGTTACAGGTGGGATAAACATCGCGTTGAAAATACTGCAGAAGCGGTAGTAAAATATTCCGAAGATCGGTGCTACTGTTTGCTAGTCCAAGAACCCATGTGGCATTTTTGTACAGAGAGGTTGAAAGATTTGAGCATGTATTACATGCTCATTTCCTGTTCTACGCCGCACTAAGCAGACTTGCACACTTTCAGCAATATAACGGCGGTCTGTGAATAATCTAGTCTAGACCAGACAATCCACTGACTGACATAATGACCATCCAACCGCGAGACTGGGATACGTCACACTACTGTTGGAGACATGCCAATGCATTAACACCTAGCACAGATACTCCCCCCCCCCACCCTCATTTTCGTTTCCAGTACCCCGTGGATAACTGAGGTATCCTATGTCAAACAAACACATTACACATACAATATGTCAAACAAACACATTACACATACAATGTACATGGATGTGCACACGCATTATGGTAGCCTTTCCACATTCCATAACATCAAACTGGGCACAATGTGTGAAGCCCATTTCTGGTGTCCCCCGCCGTGATGTTGCTGGAATATTGCTAAAGGCGGCGTAAAACCTTGGAATATTGCTAAAGGCGGCGTAAAACCAAACTCAGTCAGTCAGTCATAACATCAAACAGGTATGCAATATAATAACTGTGTTTACAGTGCAAAGATTATACAAAAATAACTATCATTAAATGAAATGATAAGGATTTAGGTGCGTGACATTTCACCAATAAAGAGAACAATTTTCAAGATAACCATCTTTTTACTCACTAAAATTTTGAACCATTATATATGGGGGAACAACAGCCGCGACTGGCTACACGGCTTCTGATATTGCGTTAAATAATAATGACTCTGTCACTACTTAGAAATAGTTGAATTTACAGTCTAAGTAAACTTCGGCTCAGTATTATTCGTTACACTGCTCTACTGCTTACTTAGACTGTCGTAGAAGGTCGCGGTGTAACGAATAATACTGAGCCTAAATTTACTTAGACTGTTGAATTTATATCGTTCAAACATAAAATATGTTATAATTCCATGTAATGCCATTGGGTTGTATCTGTGGTACAACATATGATTTACACAATACGGTACGTAAGGCAGAGCGATATGATGTCTTCGATGACTATATGTAATCTCAGCTAATACCATTGGAACTTATACAACTCTGCATACATATGAATTGCATCTGAAATAGCAATGGTAACATGTGTTTGCAAAAAAACGCGAGTGAATTCTGCCCCACCACAGGTATCTGTGACAAACACAAAACCCCATGGCGGAACATATGGTACAAGTGAAAATAGGTCACTTCATTCACTTCATCTGTGGTAGTCACAAAATATTTGACTTATAATGCTTAAATGATTTGTTTCTTAAATAGCTCCCACCCAAACAAATGCAACAGCAAGAGACACACACACACACACACACACACGCACGCACGCACACACACACACACACACACGCTCTCTCTCTCTCCTGTCGCTGTCTCTCTCTCTGTGTGTCTCCATCTCTCTACTCTCTCTTTTATTTCATTAAGATAACATCGAAAAGTTACGTTTACTTGTGTTCTCTTCAATCAAACATCGGGGTATATGGTAATTTGTTCGGGACGGGGTCAAGTTTGATCCAATCAGAGATCATCACAATGCTACAACGAATTTATCTTACCGAATGTTTAAATGCTAAATGGTCTTATATCGTGATAAATAGTTCATATCGTCCCGTCTTATTGCATCATAACCCTGACAGGTACATTAACTTTATTTTCAGGGGATTTTGACACACCCTATAAATATGAATAAAGCGGTATTACAAGCAAAAGACAAACAAGCGATGAGCTTTGTTTATCCACGACTGACTGAATGTACATACCTATACTGACAGTACAACACAGAGGTGAGGTGACGTGAAATTGGGTTTAACGTCGTGCTTGAGAATATTTCGCTCATATGGCGACGTGCATGCGTGTGTATGTGTATGTGCGGCTGCTTGTACTAGCCCAGACTAAAGCTTGTTTTATAGTGCTAGCCCATTGAGATACCATGCCGCAGTGAAGCATGAATACCCCACTCAGACACATTATACTGACTCCGAGACGACCAGTCCTTGTTTTACCCATTAATGCCGAGCGCCAGGCAGGGTCCAACAAGTAACATATTTTAACGTGTTTTGGTATGACGCGGTCGGGGATCGAACCCGCGACCTTCCGCTCTCCGGGCGGACGCTCTAACCACTACACCACGGAGGCGGTTATAAGAGACATCACACTCATGCATGTATTAAATAAAACGATCATAACTTTAGTACATTAATCTGACAGAGAGACTGGTTAAGCTTGCATGAGCAGGGTGGAGGGTGCAGGCAGGGCAAGGGGGTAAGGGTTCAAGAGGAGTCGGGTGCAGTGGGGTGGGGGCGGGTTCTTCGGGTGGTTAGTGTGCATATAGTTACGGGTGAAAATAGGTCACATCATTCACTACATCTGTGGTGGTCAGAACATATTCGAGTTATACTGTTAAGCCTATATCGTAATAGCCACCGCCCATACAGATGCAACAACCAACAATCAAACACAAACCACACAGAATAGTGGGTCTAACAACAAATAGCTAACCGATAGGCATACCCGGGCAATGTTTCGTCCCATAATTACATGACCCTGGCACGTTATACTAGTGAGTGAGTATGGGTTTACGCCGCTTTTAGCAATATTCCAGCGATATCATGGCGGGGACACCAGAAATGGGCTTCACACTATGATGTACTACACGTAACTGTTCTGAATATATCAACCTGAACACGTTCAATACACAAAAATAACCCTGAATATTTTAGCCTATACTTCTTCGAATATACACAAATCTTATACCACCCCCTGAATAGTATGTATTGTCTCACCTAAAGTGAATTCAAATACAAATGTGACAAAACTTTCATCACAATTTAAACATAATATTTCTGTAAAACGAATGTTTTACACATTGTACAGTTGTGGGGAACCGAACCCAGGTGTTTGGTGTGACGAGCGAACGCTTTAACCACTAGGCTAAACCACCACCTCCGTACGTTTTACTACCGCTTATCAATTTTGATAGAAGCAGATAACTCCATATAAATTGAAAAGGATCCCTATTGAATTCAGGGATTCCAAGCCAGAGGAAACCCAGACAGAGTTGGGAGGAAGTGAAATAATAAGGTTCTGTGACCATGAGACACACTGCTGGCACGTCTAAGGCCCCAGTGATGCAGAGCAAATATTCCTAGTACAAGGAGGGACGCTCATTTTAATATCCTAATCTCCTAGTGAATTCGTATTTTAAAAAAAATAACAAACTAAAGCGGGAAAAAGATAAAACTCCTGCAAGGTGAATGCTATCATTTAAAGACAAAATTACGACTTCAAACATGCCCTTGGAAAAATGCATCTATCTTTCAATTCCATTATATTTCACAAAGGAAAGTTAACCCTATTTCTTTAAAACACAGTGTAAAGTCCGTAAATGGCTTCACTGTTGTTGATTCAATATTACTGACTGACTGACCGAGTTTGGTTTTACGCCACTTTTAGCAATATTCCAGCAACATCACGGCGGGGGACACCAGAATTGGGCTTCACACATTGTACCCATGTGGGGATTCGAACCCGGGTCTTTGGCGTGATGAGTCAACGCTTTAACCACTAGGCTACTCGGAAATCTAACAGAAGAGTACCCCAGCGCCCCCAATATTACTGACTGCTCAGTACCATTCATGTAATATTCCTGATACTTTGAGTGTACATATGTTCTGCAGTGTGTGTGTGTGTGTGTCTGTGTGCGTCTGTCTCTGTGTGTGTGTGTGTGTGTGTGTCTCTGTCTAAGTGTCTGTCTGTCTGTCTGTCTGTGTGTGTCTGTCTGTCTGTCTGTGTGTATGTCTGTCTGTCTGTGTGTGTGTCTGTCTGTCTGTCTGTCTGTCATGTGTGTCTCTGTCTGTCTGTCTGTGCGTGTCTGTGTGTGACATGGATACAGATACTGATATGATTAAAACAAAAGTATTCCGACCAGGCTTCATGTTAATCCCATCAGTAAGCGTGGTTCAGGACCTTCAACTCCTAACACCTCTGTTTTGTCGTGTATAACCCGTTAAGCATATAGTTTATGGAAGTGCAAAATTAAAGAAACATCACGATGAGGCAGCAACAATATTTGGTAAGCAGGCAAAACAATGGAGCGTAGCACCAGAACAGGGAGTTTCCTGGGAGACCATGTAGCTCCGGTGTTTTAAATATGATTAGTTATAGCACTGAGCATTGGTCAGTGTGTTAGTAGTAGACAAAGATCTGGGCTGGCAGAAGCTTTTATTCATCGAACACACGTTGTGTTGATCACAGCTGGTGACATTCTTATCTCTGTCGGAACAATAAAATTGCTTAGGCCAATTCTAAATCACAAGTCATTGTTTTTCTGAATCACGTACAATCCTCAATCGCCTTTTGGGATCAACAATGGAAGACCTCCTTTTCTGTATTTACTGGGGCTCAGTTTCAGTAATGTTCACCCATTCAATACGAATGAATCATGTATCGTTGTCATAGCTGTTAGGCATGTTTATCATAAAGCTACACACTTTCTAAGAAGTTTGTTTATATCTAAAAAAATATGAATAAATATAAGCGACAAAACCCTTTCTACATCCATAAGAAATCTCTCCTACAAGGCAGAGTCGATTGTACAATGTCGATTACATTATAAGCAAGTGTTTGTTTAACGCCGCTCTCATCAATATTGCAGCTGCAGGTTGGTGGTCTGTGAATAATCGAATCTGGACCAGGCAATCCAGTGATTGTCACCATGCGATAGGATGACAGAGCATATGTTTATGAATCACTATAAAATAGTGATGACACCGGGTGTTTGCGAAAGGGTGAGCGAATCCTGCCCCACCGGTGACACTCGTCATAAACATAAGCAGAGGCTAGTCAATTGTTCACCTGAAATAATTCGGGAACGTTTGGTAAGAGTCAAAATTGGTAATATATATTTTACTGACATCATTTATGCCACTGATCATGAAATTTTGAAACGTCTACCATAAAGTATTACTGAAAGGCTTTGTACTACCCGTCCATTTTAAAGACATTTTTGGTATGAAGTTTGTGTGCGACTTTCTCCGTCCTTCTGAATCCTCCTTGTAAATCATCCCCATGTTCAGCAAGTGTCGACCGAGGAAACAACGAAAACGTCAAGTGTACCCAAGAAATGCATTAAGGAAGTTGTGGCTAAGTAGACTTGTTGCGTTTCCGACACATTGACTTCTTAGCGGATATTCTATACCTACATAGCCAAAAGCATCCCATGTCGATTATGTGTAATATAACGAATCATACGTACTTTTCAAGCAGATCTACTGTTGTTACAATCGTTATATCAAATTTTATGTCGGGATTGGGATTATTTGTGCATTCATAGAAACATTCACATGTGGATCATTTCCTGAAAACAATAACATTAGCTGATATTGCCACTGTCTAGTCATTAGATTACGATTTAAGGTTTGTTTAAACCTGTGTCAAAATTGAACAACTTTTACCATTATTTGACTCGATATAAATTGATGGCTATATTTACCCACCTTTGTCATATCTATTAATAACTTCCCTAATGCTCTTAATTTCATGACCTCAGTAACAAATGAAGATTTGGCTGCAGAATGACACGTACATTTCAAAGTTAGTCCTGTGGGCATCGGATGATACGTTTGTTTCCTCTCATGGTTATATTTTGGAAATACTGAAATCACGTGTGGTGATGAAGGTCACATCACTGTAGCATTTGCTGCAATTTGTTTACTTTCACTGTTTTTACATCAATCTCTAGGTACCCGTGGAAATCCGGGTTAGAATTGATCTTCAGCAACTGCTTGTCGTAAAAGGCGACTAACGGAATCTGGTGGTCAGGCTCGATGACTTGGTTGACACATGTCATCGCATGTCAGTTTCGTAGATCGATGCTCATGCTGTTGAATACTGGATTGTCTGGTCCAGAGTCGATTATTTACAGACTGCTGCCATATAGCTGGAATATTGCTGAGTGCGGCGTGCTCACTCCATGAATCTTCAGAATATTGCGTGTTTGTAATAAGACTGCGTTATGGGCGTGAAATAGTTTAACCTGTCTACCCAATCTTCTGATCGTTTGTGCGCGTGTACACACACACACACACACACACACAGTGAAATAGTTTAACACTGCACGCTACCCACTAACACGCACACACACACACACACACACACATACATACCGACTGCCTGCCTACCCTCCACCCAGTCCTTGCAAGCTGGGACCAGTATCTCTGTCAGAGTAATATTATTATTAATATTTATATAGCGCACATGTCCACGTAACTGGTATGCAATAACTGCTAATATACTGAAGTTATGATCGTATTAGCCAATAACTGCATGAGTGTGATGTCTCTGTGTTGTACTGTCAGTGTAGGTATGTACATGCAGTCAGTCAACATAGATATTCAAGAACTCCTCGCTTGTTTGTCTGTTAATAAACCCACTTTATTCATATTTATAGGGTGTGTCAAAATCCCCTGAAACTACAGTTAATGTACCTGTCAGGGATATGATGCAATACGACTGGACGATATGAACTATTTACCTCGCTCTTCAATTGAGAACACAAGTGTAAATTCAATTTTATGATGTTATGTTACTGAAATAAGTGATACATCTGAATATCAATAACAACAGCTTTTAGGATAACGTGTTAGGACAACATGTTTCCTTGCCTTCGGGATAATATAAATCTGTTTCCTCAGAGAGATACTATGTGTTTCCCACCGCTTCGATATTACCGATAGCATGCTCCCCAACCGCTTGGATATTATAGATAGACTATTTCCCTACCGATAAAGTATTGGATAATGCTTTTTCTTTATTTTAAAGACCATGAGATCTTCTGGCTTATGTGTGTGTGTGTGTCTGCGTGCGTACGCGCGTGTTTGTGCGTGTGCATGTACGTACGTACGTACGTATATGTATATTCTGATTTTCGGAAATTATTATCCAAGTGATTCCCCTCTATAAAGAGAGTAAAAACACTCTATTTTGCTTTGGACTTGTAACCACATCGCCTTCGTCTAACGCTTAGTCTCTGAAAATATTTTAAACTTTGATAGAAAGAAAGAACTCCATTATATTCAGAAAGTTGCCCCATTGACATGTAAAATTCATGGCCTAAGAAATTTTTGGGCTTGCGTCATTTAGGGCATTTGCATTACAGATAGAGTTGGATGTCAGGGAAAATAATATGATTCAGGGACTGTGGGACAGACTAACACGTCCTTAATGAAAGTACCGACAGCAGAAGGAGACGTACCAAGCACACGTCCATGTAAAGGAGACTCGATAGACCCACGTGTCCGTGTTTAGGTGAGTTTATTGTTATACCGCCTGATACAGTCGAATACGTGGTATCTACAGCCAGAGGACTCATGCCAGGAGCCCTGGCTCCGTATTGACACAAAGAGGCAGATTGTCTGTTATAGTTGACACCCTACTTCAATATCTCCTCCCAGACCTATTAAACGTCCACTTGAGGGGTTTATTGATCATCACGTACAAGAGGCACTTAACAGTTATCTGACCAAGGACAATTTTGTCCAGATATTATAACTATTGTACAAGCCGGTCCTTTCGCGTATGTATATTTCAGTGTTGTTTGTAGATGGATCGCTGATGATGATTTACGGCATGCGACTGGTGTGCAGATAACGTTGTATAACTTAATGAAGCGGCATAAAATCCCCACAGTTACACGTTGAAGGTATGGCTGTCGCCATTTTGACATGGCTGTGTCCATTTTGGATCTTCTGCGGTATTAATCTCCGATACATTTATCAAAATTGAATAGACTTGTCCAAGTGAGCCAGAAGCTTAAATAACAATTATTTAAAAATGTTATTTGTTACACTTGTTAATTAAGTGTGACGTATTTCTATGTCACTTTGCGTTGTAATGCGTGAATAAAAATGTATATACACATAAATATACATGAAATCTACTTTTTGTTTTGTTTTCTTTCATAGTGATATGTGATGATATGCCCTGGTCGGATGTCTCGAAGTTCGGATAACTCGAATGTTTTTTCTTGGTCCCGTGAATATCGAGACAACGGTGCTCGACTGTATTTGTTGGGAGTTTCCACAATAGCAAATGAACTGCCGAGGTACCTTCCACACACCGGGAAGTAGTATGTAATGCGCTTTTGTTTAGGTTTCGTGATTCCTGCATATAACACTGCAGTCACGATTAGGTCAGTAGGGCTTACGTTGAGGTCGGCATAATGGGAGCTTGAAATTAAGGCTATTTGTTCACGATTAACCTCCAAGGTATGTCAGCAGTATTACACATCGTTACCAAGGAAGGACCTTGTTGGTGTAATTCAAAAGTATGTCTTTGATTAAGATGATTCGGGTTGGACACCCCCTAGATAGCATTCAGACGTTGGCCCAACGTTGGCAATGGTTTTGCCAACATTGCCAACGTTGGGCCAACGTCAGAATGCTATCTGGGTCGCAGATAGGTTCCATCCGCCTTATTCAGGTTTGAAAGATAATTCATTATTCATACAAGGACCTACATATTTTGCTTCAAGATAGACATGTTGGTCAGGGTAGGCAACGATCGTGAGCTTTTGTTTATTGCATACATGTCGCTCTACCTGGGCATTATACTAGGAATGTCCATGTCGTGTAGCTTGGTAGTATCCGCCATTATACAGGGACTGCACCCGGGGTTCTCCCCTGCAATGCTCCTGGATCTGCTCGATTAAAACAAATTTTAGGAACAAGAAAAGACTTAAATTTCCTGCCACACAATAGTCTTTCAGATTACATTGCAGCTTAAAGTAGCAGGAGCGCCCAAAGTGACACAGGTGAAGCCTACGACTTGGAATTAGTCTTGGAGAAGAAAATACAAAACCCAAGGATCGTTATAGCAGCACACCTTTAAGTTAGTTTCAGACCTGTTACTGTTACTGGAGCCAAAGCGTGCAAACCACATCGAGCAACTCCCGACAACTCCTGGAAATAAGTGTGATACATCGGGCCCATTCATATGGCAGACCCAGCTCATTCAGTGTGGGTTCACGCATGTGCACCGTGACACTTCCGGGAAGGGACATCCTGGTGATTTGCATTACACCAGTGTCACGCAGTTGAGATGCAAATACAACTTTAGGAGGACAAAGGGTTGAATAGAATGTTTATCTGATGATGGTGGTGAAGATTTGGAGATCTTGTGTGCTTTCCGACATAATGCTTATCTCTCCACGGTATCTATTCGTATAGCCCTGTCTACAAATATCCACCAACCATTCTTGAAGGCAGGGTCACGTGATTACAGGGTCAAGGTCAGATAACTTCATGTATATAATCGTCTTTGATAAAGAACTTGAACACATAGAAAGTACACTCTTTCTTTGTGTTGATGAATATCCGCTTCAAACGCACAGAGGTTAATTTTCAAGAGAATATGGTAAAACAATAGCAATAGCTCTCCCCAACTCACGTCTGTTACCGCGACTAAGCTCCCGACAGAACCGCTGCTGTGTTCGCTGTGAAGAGATTAGTGAGATTCAGACACAGAAGAAGGTGAACGTCACGTCTCACCGCCCGGAACAGGGAAGCAGACGACATAACCTGTGTTAACCACAGAGGGACATGCCAACAAACAGCTCGGATACTGATCACAAGATTTTGATTCTCCCACGTTTAAAGAAGTGAAGCGTGTTCCATTTGGTGGCTTCGCAATCAATCTACGTGTGGATACAAGAAACTACCCTGTTATGGCCGCACGGGTGGCCGGTAGTTTGACGTGGTTAGTGTGGCATCTGATACGTTCAGTGATGTATGGTGGGGATCTGTGGTTTGGGCTCATTGTTAGTGTGGTGTTTGGGGGAGGAGGTTTCACGACAGAATGAGTGTTTGTGAGGTTGAAGTTACTGATGATGCTTTTTGTGAGATAAAATATAGTGATGTCAGCTTTAGTGAGTGAGGCTTGGTGAGGTGACATTGGTGCCTTGTGATTTGGAGAGGAGAGGCGAGATTTAGTGAGTCGAGGTTTGATTAGATAAGCGAGGTGTGTTTGATGTCGAGTTGTCGAGTTGAGACGAGGATTGGGAAGGTGACGTTTGGTACGGCCTGAAGTTTGGTGATAAGTGAAATTTGATGGTCTTTGGCGAGGTGAGGTTAGGTTAGTTTTTGTTGAGGACAGAGGTTTGCAGATGTAAGATTTTGTGATATTTATATTTAAGACTTGGTGAGCTGTCACGAGGTGATGTGGAAAAAGTGAGGTCTGGTTAGGTTTGTTCAAGATCATTTTTCAGATGAGGTTAGAGGAAGTTAGGGGGTTAAGGTTGGGGCAGCTGTATGATGCTTAGTGTCGGTGAAGTGAGGTACAGTGAATCGAGTTCCTATATGTACTGTTTGGACAAAACAAAATGTCATGTCAGCCTATCGGTATTATAATTAAACTACCTCCCCACCCGACAATGCATGTGTTCAAATAATGTACGTTTCCGTTATCAGAACATCACATCCAGATGTCTTGAACTGACTAAAATATCTATTAGAACCTCCCATTCTCTGTCACACGGGATTTCAAGTGTTCCCGTCGTGATATTGCTGGAATATTCTTAAAAGCGGCGTAAACCTGAACTCACTCACTCACTGTCACACGGAACAAGCCACTTTTTTAGTAGTCTAAAGAGCAATAGTTGCCAATCTCCACCTAGAAAAAAAACAGCCACATCTTGTTAGAAACTATATATCCGTAAAGTGCCAAGATATCTCATAGTTGTATACACGTTAAGGTGTTTACTAAATTAAGGTTTAAATGACAGTGACTCAAGACAGACGCTACATATATGTTTATTGTTAAATATGCCATGCACTCGTATCGAAAAAAACTGAAACGTGTAGGCTAACTACGAACAATTGTACAGTGGTCAGTTAAACTTGCATGTTTCATTTGATTAGATTGATGCAAGAGTGATATTGAACATGGTAACAGACACATGTTGTGCAGACACAATGATAAACTGATTGTCAGCTCACAAGAAACATAGTCCATGGGGAGGGAGTCAAGTTCTTTGAGTGTGATCATCGTAATCACTGCTATTTGGCACATACGGAAATAGCCTACGGATTCTGTCCTTTGGACTTCTGCTCCATTCTTCCTGCACCGCTTTGGTCAGTCGCGCAAATGTCCGTGGCGTATGTTGACGTTGACGGCGACGTTGACGTTGACGTACACGTCTATCGAGTTCATCCCACAGATGCTGATGTATTAGATTCATGTATCAGAAGTATGTAAGCAAACAGTGACATGAGTTGTGTCTGGTGTAGCCTTGTCCTGTTGAAACAACTCCCTCTGTCGGTTGATAATCGGAAGACTGACTGACTGAGTTTGGTTTTACGCCGCGTTTAGCAATATTCCAGCAATATCACGGCGGGGGACACCAGAAATGGGCTTCACACATTGTACCCATGTGGGGATTCGAACCCAGGTCTTCGGCGTGACGAGCCAACGCTTTAACCACTAGACTACCCCACCGCCCGATAATCGGAAGAAGGTGACGTTGAAGTATTTGGTCCATGTACCGATTCGCCGTCAGATTCCGATGTTTATTTATGTATACAGCTAGAAGGGTTAATGGTTGCATTAATGAACTACAGTTCATGAACAAATAAGTAACATCGTTCAATCGAAAATGTTACATAATTTGTATTGAATGTTTTTTATTCAATAAACAAAATCAACATTCTCATCCCCTATTCGTTTCTGTTACTGAAGAGTGTGGGGCGGTGGGGTAGCCCAGTGGTTAAAGCGTTGGCTCGTCACGCCGAAGACCCGGGTTCGAATCCCCACATGGGTACAATTTGTGAAGCCCATTTCTGGTGTCCCCCGCCGTGATGTTGCTGGAATATTGCTAAAAGCGGCTATAAATTGCTATACTGATATAACCTTCGATGTAATAAAGACGCACATATTGACTTATATGTTATGTTTTGTGTGATGTAGATGTCTTTTGTTAAGGAACATTAATAACAATTGTTAATTTTTTTGGAGGTTCGAAATGTATTTTAACATTTTACATCTCTAAAATAATCTCCTCATTGGAAAATGTAATAGATATTGAATTCAGTAAAACGGAAGGCAATACTAGTTTCGTTTGAATTTGAAAAATATTCACAGCATTTCACCGTCCTTTGACAATATTGCACAACTGGTGAAGTAGTGATATTAGGTTTGCCGACCGAGCCGACCAGTCCTTGTTGTACCCATTAATGCCGAGCGCCAGGCAGGGACCAACTTTGCATTTAGAACTAAACATATCCCTTAGAAAGCTCTCTACACGTGTGTGCTCTACACACATGAGTCAATGAGTCAAAGAGCTCAATAAGTATGTGTATACAAAGCTTTATGAATCCGATCGCAGATCCTCGCACTTCAAGTGCTATACACGCGTGTAACACTGTCATTTGCTGGAAGCGCTCGGTAAAGTCCCACTAGTAGCAGTGGCGTCCACAACAGTGGGAGTGGTAGATAAGCCTGCAAGTGTCTACAGTACCTATGGTCGGCAGAAGTTCTGCCGGGATCTACAAACCACAAGCGACTGGGGAAACTGTTGTCATGCTTCAGAGTTTTCTTGAACAGTATTATTGCACTTGTATCTGAACTAATCTGAACTAATCTGAACTGAACAGAATTTTTTTATTCTCAGGTCGCTAGCAGCAACATTAGAGGTACAATTCAAGTATTGATGGGACAAAAGGTTATGTACATGAAAACAATATTACAGGGTTATTCTTCACACAAACGGATAAGGTGCGGAACACAACTGAAAATATATGTACAACTATTCATGAAATATTCCTTCCAGGCTGGAACTTTATCCTGATTATTTTAGATAAGTTAGATATTTCTTAAAGTTACTAATCTTCAGCTTTGAAAAAGTAATGACCTGTTATACAGCATGGGGTTGGTAACAATATCTATAAAGAGCTGTATCCTCTCTTCTTCAAATGACGGGCACCTTATTAGATGGCGAAATTCATCACCCATGTCATCAAATTGACAAAGTGGGCATATTCTTTCAGTAAATGGTATTTTCCTCTACACGGATGTTTCGTCCGTAATTATGAATGTATCTAAGTATAGTTCTCAAAACGTTACCATCTGTAGAATTAAAAAGTATTCAAAATCAGTTGTTATTTTTTTTCAATTCTTAGCATGGGACCTTTCGAGTATTTATCTCTTGCAGATATCAAAGCGTTTGAGCCTGATGTGGTAGCATGTGTGTGTGTGTGTGTGTGTGTGTGTGTGTGGTGCCAACGTGTGTGTGTGTGTGTGTGTGTGTGTCCGACCCCCACCCCCCTCCCACCCCTTGGCTCCGCCAACGCACACACACAAAATCTTCAATGTGGTCTTTTCCACACACACACACACACACACCCACACACTGGATCCGCCCATGGGGAGGAAGGTGATGCGGGTGTGAGACATATACCACCGCGATGAAACCCACGAGGACGGGGTGGTACAAACATCATCACACGTTCATTGCTCAAAATAATCCACCATCAGTGGTACATGAGAATAACAAAGGAGTACATACAAAATGAACAACATGGTGACTACATCAATTAAAGTGTTTACAAACAATCTGAATAAACATGGTTACATTTGTAAGGGTAGATATTTTACTTGAAAAAAGTTTATAGAACTTTGACAAATTTGTCCAGGAACTATACGGTTCTTTTAACAACGATTTACGTATGTCTGCAAAATAATTACATTTAAACAAATAGTGAAACTCATCTCCAATCAAAAGTGAATCGCATAAGTTACAAAATCTGTGTTCTTTTGGGGTAGTTTGCCATCTCCCAGTTTCTATGGGAAGTTTATGGTTGCATGTTCTAAATTTTAGGATCGGTTTAGAAATATCTGAGAGAAGAAGATATTGTTCACATTTTGGAGAGCGCTTCAAAACTTTATAATATATTCCTTTAGAGGAATTTTGCATATCGCTAGTGATATCGCTTTTATGATTGTAAAAATTGGTCTTTTAAAATAGATTCAACATTTGAAATGATCCAACAAACCTCGAGACGTAATCAGGGCTAAATTGGGATTCAAACCCACTCCCCACGCATGTTGAGAGTCGGCGTTCCTACCGAGTCTTTTGAACCGTCCAGAGCCCTTCAAGCCGCTGTGTGGCGATCTCAAGTTACGCGGTTGAGGATCAGGTGTAATTAAATCGGTTTAGGTGGCACAAAGGCAACAAATAAATAGTGTTTCTGGAGCAACAGGAACGTGTATTAACTTGAGGGGTAAGCGGGTACGTAGATCGGGGTTTTGGCGTGATGGGGACAAGGGATCTGCTGCCAGAGGGTAGGGTAAACTGACGGGTGTTGTGGGGGTCTGGGAGAGGTGGTAGCGACTGGGTAAATATTGATAGGTGGGATTTCATCCTTTTTCACAGTATAAAAGCTGTCACAGTGGTATTGAGCCGCAAAACGCAATTTAAAGAAAGTTATTTTTAACCCCACCCCTTCTTCTCACCCCGAATGGGCGGTGGGGTAGCTTAGTGGTTAAAGCGTTCGCTCGTCACACCGAAGACCCGGGTGCGATTCCCCACATGGGTACAATGTGTGAAGCCCATTTCTGGCCTTCCTCGCTCTGATATTGCTGGAATATTGCAAAAAGCTGCGTAAAACCAAACTCACTCACTTTCATCCCGAATATTACCTTGTCGTTTCCTCACCATACACCATGCGGATTACATAGGACTTGTTCTCGAAGACGATATAGCAAATATATATACACGCCAATCAATGAACGGCAATACCGTTACCTTACAAGCTTCATACTAGTACCGTTACATGACAGTATCACGTCATCACTGACTGACTGACTGAGTTTGGTCTTACGCCGATTTAGCAATATTCCAGCAACATCACGGCGGGGACACCAGAAATGGGCTTCACACAATGAGGATTCGAACCCAGGTCTTCGGCGTGACGAGCGAACGCAGGCTACCCCACCGGTATCACGTCATCAGAATCTACACACGTTAAATAGTTGTAAAGACAATGGTGCACCGACACTATGTCACAGTGTTCTAGTAGCCAGCTGTTTGCTGTAGTCAGCTAGTATTAATATCTGAGACAGTTGTATTAACGTCCCGGGATAGATACTAATCAGTCACACTTTGTGAGACTTTAAAGCGGGCAGCGACTCGAGTAATGCGGGCCTTGCCGGGTGATCGCCTACTGGTAGAATTACTGCCTATAGTCTTCACCCACAACGTGGCAGGGAGGGCTCATCTAGAACAATGGTTATCTATATTGTTGAGACATACTTAACGGGTGGGGGTGTGCAAGACGGGAATGCCTGGTTCCGCTCTACCACCTGTGCTCGATATAACGCGGGCGAACCAATTATTCTTTAATTAATGGCATTAGCAGACATGTATATGTATACTGTAACACCGGGAAGAACGGTCGCCTCATTGATCACACACACATAGGACATGTCATGCACGCCTCAATACAGGGGAGACAACTAAGAAGTACAGGTAGAGCACTTCTATGTTGACTGACTGACTGACTGAGTTTAGTTTTACGCCGCTTTTAGCAATATTCCAGCAATATCAAGGCGGGGGACACCAGAAATGGGCTTAACACATTGTGCCCATGTTTCTATGTTGACAGTAGGCACTGAACTATAGTCTTAAAAGAGTAGGGGAACTGCATTTTTAATTTGCGATTGAAAAAATTGGGAAATGTATCGGCGTCAATCAATGTTGATATGATAACAATGAATGTTTTGAGAGTGCATCACCACTTGCACGTCCTTATGACCAAAGTTGTTTGTATAGTAATCGCTCTTGAAAGATGATTGGTGTATGACGTGAAATTTGCACGTGTACGATTTTCATTTTCAAACAAAAAAACCCGACTAGAAACAAACACTAACAACTGTGTAAGATGATTGTCACATATGTTATATTTGGGATTACACTTCCTAAGTAAAGTACAAATGCTAGTACTTTTTGGGGTTGAGTCCCATCCGGGATTCGAACCCACACCCTCTTTGTGTGCTGGCGATTTGGTGCCTGACTCTGAGGGTGTGGGTTCGAATCCCGGATGGACTCAACCCAAAAAAGTACTAGAATCTGTAATTTTTACTAAGGAATTAAATCCCAAATATAACATAATTTGTACTTTCTACTAAGGAAGTGTAAGCCCAAATATAACTATCAGAGGGGTACACCAAATGCAGTCAAGACTACCAGTTGTGACTTCCATTCTTGTGGAAGCCGCGGTGGCTGAGCGGGTTAGGCGGCTGACTTTGTGTGCTGGCATTGTGTGGGTTCGAATCCCGGATAAAAAGATGAATTAATCATAAATTAAAGGTCTAATCAAGTGATTTGAAAATGTCTCCAGTGATTTATTGACCTTCTTGAAATCCGTCAAAATCAAGAATGATACCATATACATGTGTATGGGTCTACTGCGTTGGCACGTGCATCCCATGCGTTGTGTTTAGAGGTGTCATTCTTGATTTTGACGGTTTTCAAGAATGCTTCTACCTGGCAAAAGATACTTTAGCGACGGGTATGATATACATCCACGGAGGCATGGTAGTGTATAGGCGTCTTGGCGAAGAAGCAACACAACACAAACAAATGAGTGAGTTTGGTTTTACGCCACTTTCAGCAATATTCAAGCAATATCATGGCGGGGGACACCAGAAATGGGCTTCACACATTTTGCCCATGTTGGGAATCGAACCCAGGTCTTAGGCATGACGAGCGAACGCTTTAACCACTAGGCTACCCTACCGCCCCAGCACAAACAAGACTGAACATAGCTTGGCAGCATACATATACTACTTAGGTTGAGCGAGGGAGGGTATTAGTTAATTGCATGCGTGAGTGAGTGAGTGGGTTGGTTGGCGAGCGAATATGCTGTTATCCAGCATCACCAACTTTGCATCTTTATTGTACTACAGTTTCATGTTCTCTCTTGTCATTATCTGTAAACAAATAACTATGCACAATTCTGACGGAGTATGAATTACACGTAATATGAATATACAACAAGATATAAAATGCTGACGTATTGGCGCAGATGTTGCAGTCGTGTTGCCAGTGGCACCAGCCGTTGTCGTCCTCCATCCGAGGACAAGGCAGTGCAGAGGACATCCATTTGTCCTACACAGGGACATCATTAATCGTTTAGCTACAATGTGACAGGCCGAGATTATATCTCGGGTGACTGTGTATCCGTCTCATCAGCTGTACCAGATCTCTGCCTACAAAGCGTTTGCGGGTACAATGGATTGACCAGGACACGTGCGACCATTCCAATTCTAACTGGAAGTCATTACAGAATGTAGTTCCAATACAGAAGAATATTTCATTAATATTCTTTTCACTTGGTCCGGTTAAAGCTCTGGTGCATCAAAGCGAGTCTTCTTGTAAGGCACGGGCAGTTATTATGCACTACACAGGTGTGCGTTGGGGGAACGTGGTGGGGGAGAATGGGTTATTGCGCTGTGAGGGAATCAATGCGGGGGAGTCAGGTAATAAACGGGGTAGGGGGTCCAGGATAGCGGGGTAGGGGGTCCAGGATAGCGGGGTGGGGAATCGGGATGTGAAGATGAGATTTGGTGGGGGTAGTGGGGAGGGGGGTAGATGGGAGGTTATAGACAGACAGACAGACAGACGGACATAGTGTATTTAAGTGTCACATGTATGCAAAAAAAATATAAAGTACATAGACAATAAACACATACTTTTTTCATACATCCAGCCTTAACAGGCTTATGAGACACTGTTATCTATACATAACTAAAAGGGGGGACAAAATACATCATGGAAATATTTTCATAAAAGCATATACATATATAACCTTAGGTAAAAATATCTCTTCTTTTAAACATTTCATAAACAGAATTTGCTAAAATAGATAAAATGTACGGTTATACCCCTTGTAGCAAGGAGCCGGGTGGATCTGAAGAAAACACACGGTGTATAATAAGCCGTGCTTGCTTTAACGCAGTCATTCTCCCAGGTTTGAATATAACCATAACATTTGTATAACATAAAGTTTGTTCTGATACACGGAAACACGACAACATTCCCATTGCGTCGCACAGTATTTTTCATGCTAGGTGTCAATTTGATTTTTATGCCGTCGTCGTTCAGTCATAAACAAATATCAGTTATAATAGGTTTTCTTGATCAATGCGCACTATATTCCGAGTAGCTTCCAACAACAAGCCCGAATCCGACAGTAGCGGTTATGGTTCATGACAATACCAACAAAACCAGTATAGTGGACCGAGCTCAGTCTCTTAACCTCACCCCCATCCCACCCCCACCCCCACTAATTATCCGAGTTAACATTTGTGTATACACATGTGTTCTAATTTCAATACACTTCCCTTAACCCACCTCTCTTATATTAGACTGTCAAGTTGTTCTCGTGTAGGATTAAAAAATATACATCATAAACATGGCGCCGATATATATGTAAGGTTGTCCTTCACACTAAACTAGACATATTGGATTTGGCTTTTTTAACTCAAGTCAGAAACAGTGAGAACACGGTGGTCGATACGTGCTCTGTACACTGTAGTAGATGTCGATCTGATGGAGGTGCAGCTGTCACAGTCCCAGCCTCATTCTATATTACCAGGCGGCAGCTGATCAGACTATGAAGCTGTCTGTGAATATAATCAACAATAATGTATGTATGTATTTTCTTTTATAATTAAAGTCAATATTTATAGAAGTTTTAAAGTTATTGCTATAAAAAAAATATTAAGAACTATAGCTAGCCATGCATGTGTTACTATCTTTCATTTAATGTACGAAGTCATTATCAAATGTTGAATACAATGTTTATTTGCTGAAGGTTTCTCCCCAACATCTGAAGGCCGTTGATTGTACCACTGAAGTGTGGCTAGTTGAATTGTTTGTAAGGGTCCGGCTATTTGATGTTTGTGAGTGGGGGATCGAGTATGGAGGCTACCCATATATACTATCCATCAAAAGTTTAGACTCACTAGTGTAAATGTAGCCACTTACTTCAGTCAACTGTTCTAAACTAGAATTTGCAAAATATTCCATACTGTTTAAAGGTACTGTTTACACATGAACTGATGTATTGTAAAACAAATTCGTAACGTTGAAAAGATTATTGTCATGAGTTCAATAAATGGTGAAACTCAGTGAAAATTGGCGAATTCTTCACAAAACTGTACACCAAAACGCAGCTGTTCACATGCACGGTATTTTCACATGCTTTTCAGCAATTTGAGGCATGATCCTCACACAATTCATCTGCATAAGGTTTGCAGTTGGTTCCCCCCAAGTTAGTGGAGAAATTCATCTTCGATGTAACCAACTACATATACATAACATATAGTGAATGCTTTTAGTGAGTCTAAACTTTTGATGTATATAAAGGTCGAAGTTCAGCAGTGTACAGCAGTACAAGATAATTTTGAAACACGTAGGAGGGAAATTGGTGTTGTCACACACACACACACACACGCACGCACGCACGCTCACAAAATGAACCCTAATATTTGGTTAAAAACACATATATGTATTTGTGGCAGATAGGTATATTGTTAGTTTAAAGTTTGAGCCAAATGATTCTTTTCAGTTCAACTTTTGGAAAATATATGTTTTTTACGATAACTTCGAATATATTTCGATTAATAAGGAACACCCTCTGTGTATGATGGCCTTGATGGTGAAATATAATATCATTGATGCTAGGAAAAAGCACATCGCGAAATACAAGCTCAGCATCCACAACTGAATTAACAGAATGTACTCACACAGTACAGTTGAGAAACTGAATTTAAACTGCAGTTGCATTTTAAGGAAATAAGTAAGGGATTATTGTAAAATGTTCTTTGTGGAGGAGTCATGTGTGTGTGGTAACGGCATAAAAGAACGCCAGTGTTTCGCGAAATTAGTCTCTTGTAATTTCACAATATACTGTGATATAAATGTGTGAACAGTGTAAATGAGGAATTTAAGAAAAAAGCTCGTTGATCCAGAATTCCGTGATAATAATATATTCATAATAACCCCAATACAGAGCGTTAAGTTACTACCCTGGTCACCTGACCAGTGTACTCGAGATCTTCGTTCTCAACTCCATATGGAGTATGGAGTCTGAGAGACACATCTTCAGTGTAACGACTCAATGATTCGGAGGAATATCATGATGTAATGTAATTATTTACAATAGGAAAAACAGAATATATTTCAGCATCTATGGCTTTGACATTTTAACAAAGAAATATCCCAACACACAGAGGGGCAGTTTTGGAATACATCTCTACACTAAGATGTTTGGTATTCTGCAAATATTTATCAAGAAATATATCCCCAAGTGCTTTACGGTTAAGAATAACTGCGGTAGTGTACTATGGTGAGTGAGTGAGTGGTGGGTGGGGAGTGGGTGGAGTGAGTGAGTGGGTGGAGTGAGTGAGTGAGTGAGTGAGTGCAACGAGACCTAGTTTACACAAATACACGAGTCCATTATAGATACAAAGTCATATATAAAGGGGATTTCTTCAAATACGCATTTGAACGCCTGTTGTGGTATACTCGTTGTGGTCATGCATATAATATCGCCTGATACCCATATTAAATACGTCATAATCAAATACCCACTTGTGGTTTGGTTCAAAGCCACCATAAAACACGAGTGTATACTCAGTTGCTTGGCCGTTTATGAATTAGACTATGGAGTTTCGGTACGCCAGGTGTTCTCGTCTCCAACCCAAAAATGTAACATTTCCAAAAATATTTTGTGTGAAGTGGTTCCACTTAACAAACGATTCGATGTTTAATTTCAAATTACAAATTTGATGAGTGAGTGAGTGAGGTGTCTGGGTGCGTGAGTGAGTGAGTGATTGTGTGAGGTAGGGGTAGAGGCTATTCAATGACCCCCCACCCCCCCAGCCCCGCCCATCCCTCTGAATCACGACCAACTGTGTACGTAGATTGATCTGGACCAACTGTGACACAGCTCCAGCCCCTGGTGCCACCCAGCAACAGCTGTCATGGCCGCGAGTTCAGGCCACAATGGCGGGCCTAGGGTACAGATGGACGTGGAGATAGACTTAATGAGGTTCACCGTCGGCGGGTCAGCAACGGTGTGTTGCACTTAGTAGTGAGATGAATAAACCCAGACTCTCCGACTTGCTCGACCTTTGTCCAGGCTCCCGGGGTAAACATGGCGTACCACCTCGATATCTGCTTCCCCGGATGTTACAGATGTTGCGTCACTTACTGAACGTTAGGGCATTTCTGAGAGAGAGAGAGAGAGAGAGAGAGAGAGAGAGAGAGAGAGAGAGAGAGAGAGAGAGAGAGAGAGAGAGAGAGAGAGAGAGAGAGAGAGAGAGAGAGAGAGAGAGAGAGAGAGAGAGAGAGAGAGAGTGTGGGGGTGGTATTCCATTTGTTACAGACATATATCTCCCAGAAGTATGTTCAATATCCACCAATACCCCACACCATTCCATTTGTTACCGACATATATCTCCCAGAAGTATGTTCAATATCCACCAATACCCCACACCATTCCATTTGTTACCGACATATATCTCCCAGAAGTATGTTCAATATCCACCAATACCCCACACCATTCCATTTGTTACCGACATATATCTCCCAGAAGTATGTTCAATATCCACCAACACCCCACACCATTCCATTTGTTCCCGACATATATATCTCCCAGAAGTATGTTCAATATTCACCAACATCGCACACCATTCCATTTGTTACCGACATATATCTCCCAGAAGTATGTTCAATATCCACCAACACCCCACACCATTCCATTTGTTACCGACATATATCTCCCAGAAGTATGTTCAATATCCACCAACACCCCACACCATTCCATTTGTTACAGACATATATCTCCCAGAAGTATGTTCAATATCCACCAACACCCCACACCATTTCCATTTGTTACAGACATATATCTCCCAGAAGTATGTTCAATATCCACCAACACCCCACACCATTTCATTTGTTCCCGACATATATATCTCCCAGAAGTATGTTCAATATTCACCAACACCCCACACCATTCCATTTGTTACCGACATATATCTCCCAGAAGTATGTTCAATATTCACCAACACCCCACACCATTCCATTTGTTACAGACATATATCTCCCAGAAGTATGTTCAGTATTCACCAACATCCCACACCATTCCATTTGTTACAGACATATATCTCCCAGAAGTATGTTCAATATTCACCAACACACCACACCATTCCATTTGTTACAGACATATATCTCCCAGAAGTATGTTCAATATTCACCAACACCCCACACCATTCCATTTGTTACAGACATATATCTCCCAGAAGTATGTTCAGTATTCACCAACACCCCACACCATTCCATTTGTTACAGACATATATCTCCCAGAAGTATGTTCAATATTCACCAACATCCCACACCATTCCATTTGTTACCGACATATATCTCCCAGAAGTATGTTCAATATTCACCAACATCCCACACCATTCCATTTGTTACAGACATATATCTCCCAGAAGTATGTTCAATATTCACCAACATCGCACACCCACCCTTGTATAAACAGACTTTCACTGCAAGGAATATCGATATGAACTAACACCTGTTAGTTAAGAAGATTTCGTCAGGTAGTTTTAACTTGTATGTCGAGTAGACGTGACGAAACAATACTGCTGTGGATAGAAATGCGTGTGCACTAACAGGTGCCACTTTACACGTGAGCCAGGAAGCCGTCAGCTCTCCCCCACAAAATTTCGGCAGTTGACATAGGCAGGAGATAGGCGACCCAGCTGTATTGGAGCACACTTATCTCGGCAATTCGACTTCAACAGCTGTTCGTCTCACATATATATAACGCTCCATACATCGATAGTTTGGGGATTCTCACCACATGTATCCGAATACCCTTAGCCACCGTCAACACAGCCGCCGCGTCACGTGACACGTGCATCGACGTAAACATTGATTTTTCTTTAGGTATTATTTTGTTTAAACCAGCAATGTCTCCGCCTATGGTGGGGGTTAGTATCCTCCCATCGACTCCTACGCTGCAACAAAATTCTATAGTTGCTATGGAAACTCAGTTTTGTCACCAGCTGGTTCTGTAATAAAGGCGATATTTCAGAAATATCTGAAAACTCTGCACAAAATCCGCACGGAAGTATGGATTACTTTGCCCAATTGATGTTGCCATTCCAGTAAAATGCAATGTTCAACGAAGCATAAACGTTAGCAAAATGGCCAATGTGTAAATTAATGTTTTTGTTTAAACACAATTTACCCATTCGACTGTGTTCAGGGTCGTTTTTATCTGGTTCCGTGGTTGTGGCAGATTGGTCATGGAAACAGTGTATTTTTATCATTTTGTCCTGAAAATTCAGCATGGGCAGTAAACATGTTTTTGAACTCTGAGGTACAATTGTGTTTTTTCTAATACTAGTATTTAATTGAGATGGGTTTTCGTGTGTAGGGATTGGTGATGGAAATAGTTTATTTTTCCTAATTTTTTCACGAATTTCAGCATGGGCAGTGAACATTTAAACTCCGAGGCACAATTTTTTTTTCTAATATCTTTTTTTAGATGGGTTTCTCGTGAATAGGAACAGTTTGTAACCATTTATATGATAATAACTGCCGTTCTGCTATGCTGGTGAAGGTGTGTGTGTCAATATTGCCATCACTTTATATTCAGTGTCTCACTCGCATACAGTATTATAAACTGCCGGAAAAGAAATTATACCCTCAGGTTTGATGGTAGGTAAAAATGAAACCAGAGGATAATTGTTATCAAGTGGGGATGTATTTGATACGAGTAGTATAGGGAATATTATATGCATCATATCAATTAGTATCTCATAACAGGGGACGTCTCAAGAAACATGTAGGTCGCATTTTCCACAGTGAATAGTGATGACAATAGACAAGATAAAATGTGCATTTTCACGTGTAAATCTTTTAGTTAAGTGAGTGAGTTAAGTTTTACGCCGCTTTTAGCAATATTCCAGCAATATCACGGCGAAGGAAACCAGAAATGGGCTTCACACATTGTACCCATGTGGGGAATCGAACCCTGATCTTCGGCGTGACGAGCGAACGCTTTAACCATTTGGCTACCACCCGCTGCTTTATTGCTGATGCGGCTTAAAGCAACATTTTCTCTCTTACTCTTTTAGTTAATACACCTGCTGTGCCTTATATAGTCATTGGCAAAGGTTATTTCAACTATAAACACAACGTGAAGCATCTACTACTAGCTTTGAAGGTATTGGAACAATTTTGTTACACACAGGGTTTTCTGTTTTCAGATTTTGCCACAGTTTTGCTAATTCTCATTAGCTTCGTGTTGGTACGTGTTCAATTAAATCTCTCTTATTCTTAAAAAGGAGAAGGGGCTTATTCAGATTGTCAATAACCCATTTGTTGACGCCTGCAATGTCTTTTACGATAGGCGGCTGTGGGGTAGCTTAGTGGTTAAAGCGTTCGCTCGTCACGCCGAAGACACGGGTTCGATTCCCCACATGGGCACAATTTGTGAAGCGAAGCCCATTTCTGGTGTCCCCCGCCGTGATATTGCTGGAATATTGCTAAAAGAGGCGTAAAACCCAACTCACTCACTCACTCTTTTAATGATATAATCATACATGAACCTGGGACAATGTTAAAGGAGAATACTGACCCAAAAGTTGTGTTTTCATAGGGGTAAAAGTATTCTCAAAGTCACCTTCCATGATTATAATTTAACAAAAAGTTTGTAAAATCGCAATAAACACGTAAAAAACGCACTCGTATTTCGGCGTATTACGGAAACACCCGAACTGCTATGTAGTTGGAAATGTCCGTGCATAACATAAGGCTCATTATTATACATGTCCAAGTTTTATATGGGGAAATATACAAAGTGGTGCTTCATATTTTTTCAGGCGTATACATTGAACATATGAACTCACAAATATACTATTCAGACTTTGCTAAGGATCAGATCATGGATTCAACAGAAGACGTTTATGTGGGGTCAAATTTGGTTTAAATATCTAAGCTTATTGTAAGCATGGATCCTAGGTTTCAGTATGTCATTGCATCTTGTGGATCCCATACCTGCTATTGACATGTGTTGTTGATTTGCAAAATGGCTGATTGGTGCCATGGAAACCATTTTAATGGTTACTCATGTATCAAGTGCATAAGGTTAGATTAAAGTGACTGTTTGCCTAAAGATGTGTTACCATATTATTTTTTATCCAGTTTTAAATGGATACTGTTTCAAATTATAAATCTACGTTTAAGTAAAGTTGTGAATTTTTGTGATCCTTAGCAAAGTGTGAGTAGTATACGTCATATTCTGATACCTGCTTTATATTGGCGCTATATATACTTTCAACATGACCTACAGACATTCTGGAACACAGTTTATTAAAGGCTATCACAACAAGAGATTACATATATAAGAGGTCGATGCATCTAACCAGAGACCATATAATCTATTATATGGTCTCTGATCTAACAGACAATAACTGGTTATATGTTCCCGTTAATATTCTTTAGATAAACGTATTGAACTTTGGTTAATGATGACAATAAACTCGGCTCGGGTTTCATGTTACGCTGGATTATAACCCCATATTAACCCCACCCCACCCCTCCCGCTGTCCGCTCCAGCCCTGATAGCCCACCCACCAGCACCCCTGCGAGGTCCCAGTTAAACCAACATCAACTGGTTACTTTTATCATCTCCATTATTATATAAATACCCTCGGGGCGCTGTGCCTCTATTTCTGAATCACCGAATAATCCTTTCTTTGTGGACAACAAACATACGGCAGAACGCGCCGTTACTGACGACGTCTTGGGATGGGGACGTCTTGCAGAGTTAGCCCTCCGGCAGGTCTCCTTAATGAGTGTCCCGAGGGGTGGGGGAGGGGTTGGAGGGTGTCCTCAACCACACAAGACCCAATATGTCGCCACCGTCAGATTATGGCAAGGGGAAGTCACTCGTGTGTGAAGCAGGTAGTCATATCTTAAATCAGCTCCTCTTCCTTCAAACTGACAAGCGCGCCCCGGGGCAGGATACAGAATACCACCCCCGGGCAGACGGGAGAGGTAGGGTAGCGCTGGGGTGTCACGACTTAACGGCATCTCCTCGGCGACGTGATTGACATTGCGCCAGCAAGACGACTTCCGCGTTGGTACCTCAAAGTCGTTGTAACCTATCAACTGGCTTGCTAAATTTCTGTTATAATGGCTATCACGATATGTTTCCAATATAAGATCAGCGAGTCGAGTGGGGTCAGAGGTGAGAGTTGAATCAAGATGGCTTCAGGCTCTGAGATGGTTGACCTGGGTACACAATCGTATGCAGTATGACTCACCCAAAACCCTTCTTAATCAACATTCTTGCGGGGACAGAGTGTTTCGCAAAGTACAAAGTTTACCTCATTAGGCAAAGTCTTACGTAGTGTCTCTTGCCGCATCAGCGATAGCCTGTAATCTGTGAGCTTCTGTGACACAGCAAACCGTGTTCTTAAGTGGGTAGTCGGGTAGCCAAGTGGTTATAGGGTCGGCTCGTTGCGCGAAAGATCTGGGTTTGATTCTTCACCTGGGTGTATTTATGAAGTCATTGTTGGTGTTTCAAGCATAGTTATTGATAATTTATTCCCCAGAATTAGTTAACCGAAATTAAGCCAGGAGTTGGTTCACATTTGGTGCGGGGCGGTGGGGTAGTCTCTAGTGGTTAAAGCGTTCGCTCGTCACGCCGAAGGCCCGGGTTCGATTCCCAACAGGGGTACAATGTGTGAGGCCCATTTCTGGTGTCCTTCGCCGTGATATTGCTGGAATATTGCGTAAAACCCAGCTCACTCACTCACTCACATTTGGTGAGCCAAGTCAAAGACGCTGAATTTAAACGAATGTGTAAATAACAACTTCGGCTACTCACTCACTATAGGCAAAACCCTCTTCTGGGGGTACATGCTATTTTCGTAACAACCGATTCCAAACCAGCCATGATTCGTCGTGCCGGAAGTTAAGCATATATATAACTTGTGAAAATGTTGTTTTTGTGGAAATTATCTGCAGGATGTGAACACAGAGTGAATAGTTTTACGCCGCGTTTAGCATTACTCTAACAGTATCACGGCGGAGGACCCCAGAAATGGGCTCCACATAATGTACCAATGTGGGGAATCGAACCTGGACCTTCCGCTTGACGAGCGAACGCTTTAACCACTTGGCTCCGCCAAGTTAATACACATATACATTGGATTATATTACTCAAAATATGTAAGGAAAATTCCCTATGACCCACGTTACACTAAAGTGATATCTTATGTTCCTACCAAAAGTTGAGTTGAATACATAATTTCATAATGTATATCAAAATTATTAAGAGCTGTAAAATCTTCCCGGATTTTCCTGGGACCATGTGCTAGAGTTTTTTTCCTCTGGTAAATGCGTTGACATAATGCAGCAATGTCATGGTGTCATGTAATGCTCACGTTCACTTAATCAAGGCCGTCCACTAGCAGTAGGCAGCGTTAGACATATGCAACATGATGGGTGCACCACATGATGTAGCTATACTGACGTCTCTTATGTGTGAGTGTATGGTATAGCCGTGTATATCCACAAGTGAGACTGATTCAGTTAACCGTGTATATATACGAGGGAGTGTATGGTATAACCGTGTATATCCACAAGTGAGACTGATTCAGTTAACCGTGTATATATACGAGGGAGTGTATGGTATAACCGTGTATATCCACAAGTGAGACTGATTCAGTTAACCTTGTATATATACGAGGGAGTGTATTGTATAACCGTGTATATCCACAAGTGAGACTGATTCAGTTAACCGTGTATATATACGAGGGAGTGTATTGTATAACCGTGTATATCCACAAGTGAGACTGATTCAGCTAACATTGTATATATACGAGGGAGTGTATTGTATAACCGTGTATATCCACAAGTGAGACTGATTCAGTTAACTTTGTATATATACGAGGGAGTGTATAGTATAACCGTGTATATCTACAAGTAAGACTGATTCAGTTAACTTTGAATATATACGAGGGAGTGTATAGTATAACCGTGTATATCTACAAGTAAGACTGATTCAGTTAACTTTGTCTATATACGAGGCAGTGTATGGTATAACCGTGTATATCTACAAGTAAGACTGATTCAGTTAACTTTGTATATATACGAGGGAGTGTATAGTATAACCGTGTATATCTACAAGTAAGACTGATTCAGTTAACTTTGTATATATACGAGGGAGTGTATAGTATAACCGTGTATATCTACAAGTAAGACTGATTCAGTTAACTTTGTATATATACGAGGGATTGTATAGTATAACCGTGTATATCCACAAGTGAGACTGATCCAGCTAACTTTGTATATATACGAGGGAGTGTATGGTATAACCGTGTATATCTACAAGTAAGACTGATTCAGTTAACCTTGTATATATACGTGGGAGTGTATGGTATAACCGTGTATATCCACAAGTGAGACTGATCCAGCTAACCTTGTATATATACGAGGGAGTGTATGGTATAACCGTGTATATCCACAAGTGAGACTGATTCAGTTAACCTTGTATATATACGAGGGAGTGTATGGTATCACCGTGTATATCCACAAGTGAGACTGATTCAGCTAACCTTGTATATATACGAGGGAGCGTATGGTATAACCGTCTATATCCACAAGTGAGATTGCTTCAGCTAACTGTGTATATCTACATCATGGCGTGAGAGGGTCGAGCGACGTGTGGAGGCCGGGAGATAGGGAGATATAGATATACACATGTCGTGGAATAAGAGAGCATCACACTCCAGTGAGCCAGGGGCGTGAGGAACATAGCGAGACCTGTATCTATTACCTTATGTCTATCAATGTTTGTTTATGACAGGGAAATCCACTTACACTGATAGGCTTACTTTCAATCCGACAGGTTTTGACAATGTCTGCTTGAGCTCTACAATCCCGCTCTCTGTTTCTACGTACTGAGGCCGTGTGAGTCTTCTTCACAGCGTTGTCAGTTTTTGTTGGTTTGTTTGCTGTTTAACGCCGCAGCTGTATGTAAATATTCGACTCTCGATCAGACAATCCAGTGATCAATGTCATGAGCATCGATCTACGTAATTGGAATACGATGACATGTGTCAACTAAGTCAGCGAGCCTGACCACCCGATTCCGTTAGTCGGCAGACAGTATGTTATATATCGATGATATCAACACAAAGTGCTGTTTATATTGTATTGTTTATATCAGTACAAAATGAATATAGGCGATGCGAGTACTCATCTAATATGGATACATTGTGAATATCATATATTTGTACACAGTTTATACAGGGAATATGGGTACACAGTGTTTATAGGTAATATGGGTACACAGTGTTTATAGGTAATATGGGTGCATTGTGTACAGCTGATATTAGTACACAGTGTATACAGGGAATATGGGTACACAGTGTTTATAGGTAATATGGGTACACGGTGTTTATAGGTAATATGGGTGCATTGTGTACAGCTGATATTAGTATACAGTGTATACAGGGAATATGGGTACACAGTGTTTATAGGTAACATGGGTACACGGTGTATATATATAGATAATGTGGGTACATTGTGTATAGCTGATAATAGTACACAGTGTACCCGTGTATACAGGGAATATGGGTACACAGTGTTTATAGGTAATATGGGTACAGTGTGTACAGCTGATATTAGTAAACAGTGTATACAGGGAATATGGGTACACAGTGTTTATAGGTAATATGGGTACATTGTGTATAGCTGATATTAGTAAACAGTGTATACAGGGAATATGGGTACACAGTGTTTATAGGTAATATGGGTACATTGTGTATAGCTGATAGTAGTAAACAGTGTATACAGGGAATATAGGTACACAGTGTTTATAGGTAATATGGGTACATTGTGTATAGCTGATAGTAGTATACAGTGTACACAGGGAATATGGGTACACAGTATTTATAGATAATATGGGTACACAGTGTTTATAGGTAATATGGGTACACGGTGTTTATAGGTTTGGCTTTGTTTGGATTTCATAGGATATTCGAGATATTGATGGTTTCATTTCTGTTTTTAAGCAAAGATTGTCTGACAATCTTTCACAAGATTGGTACTCATCCCTACATAATACAACCAAGTGTTCTAATTATATACTTTTCAAGTCCCTCCTGAATGTTGAAACTTATCTCAGGTTAGACGTTGCCCTTTATATTTAAGAAATTGTTTAACAAAATTTAGATGCGTTAAATTTAAACTTAGTTCTGAGACCGGTAGATATAACAATATCCCTTGTGATTCAAGATTCTGTCCTTTTTGCTACAAAATTAATATTTATTTAATTGAAGATGAAATACATGTTTTACTTTATTGTAAAGCCTACCTAGATATAAGGAATAAGCTTCTACGTAAATATTTTAAACATCCTATTTCACAACACAGCTCTATAAACATAATGACTTCAACAAACATAAATGTTATAAATAAGTTATGCCTATTTTTATATAATGTTGGGAAAATAAGAGATTCTGATGTTTTTATGTAAAATGCATGTCACTTCTTATCATATTTATGAATGTATTTTGGGCCAGTGGCCTATTACTGAATAAAATGTCTGTCTGTCTGTCTGGGTACACGGTGTTTATAGGTAATATGGGTACACGGTGTTTATAGGTAGAATGGGTACACAGTGTTTATAGGTAATATGGGTACACGGTGTTTATAGGTAGTATGGGTACACGGTGTTTATAGGTAATATGGGTACACGGTGTTTATAGGTAGAATGGGTACACAGTGTTTATAGGTAATATGGGTACACGGTGTTTATAGGTAGTATGGGTACACGGTGTTTATAGGTAATTTGGGTACACAGTGTTTATAGGTAATATGGGTACACAGTGTTTATAGGTAATATGGGTACACGGTGTTTATAGGTAATATGGGTACATTGTGTATAGCTGATATTAGTACACAGTGTACACAGGGAATATGGGTACACAGTGTTTATAGGTAATATGGGTACACAGTGTTTATAGGTAATATGGGTACACGGTGTTTATAGGTAATATGGGTACACGGTGTTTATAGGTAATATGGGTACACGGTGTTTATAGGTAATATGGGTACATTGTGTATAGCTGATATTAGTACACAGTGTACACAGGGAATATGGGTACACAGTGTTTATAGGTAATATGGGTACACAGTGTTTATAGGTAATATGGATACACGGTGTTTATAGGTAATATGGGTACACGGTGTTTATAGGTAATATGGTTACACAGTGTTTATAGGTAATATGGGTACACGGTGTTTATAGGTAGTATGGGTACACGGTGTTTATAGGTAATATGGGTACATTGTGTATAGCTGATATTAGTACACAGTGTACACAGGGAATATGGGTACACAGTGTTTATAGGTAATATGGGTACACAGTGTTTATAGGTAATATGGGTACACGGTGTTTATAGGTAATATGGGTACACGGTGTTTATAGGTAATATGGGTACACAGTGTTTATAGGTAATATGGGTACACAGTGTTTATAGGTAATATGGGTACATTGTGTATAGCTGATAGAAGTACACAGTGCATACAGGGAATATGGGTACACAGGGTATATAGGTAATATGGGTACACGGTGTTTATAGGCAATATGGGTACACGGTGTTTAAAGGTAATATGGGTACATTGTGTACAGCTGATATTAGTACAATGATATTCTGAACAATCTGCTTGTTGACGTGTCGTTGTGTAAACGTAAAAGGTATGAGAAGTATGAAGATAACTTTGAGAGTATCTGTTCGACACATGCTTATTGTAATGATACACGCCACATTTTCCTCTTGATCCCTGTCTTAATTCAGTATCAATCTGGGAAAAGTGAACGACGAGTCACATGACAGAACGTCAGTTATTAATAGCACTTAATGATATATTAATGCATGTTCAATATATTATGTAACCAGCTTGTGACATATGGCTGTCACTTCCACACATGCACTTGTGAGGCTTGGCGTCACCAGAGTGCAGGCATATCTGTTTTAAGATTCATTATTTTAGATTGAAAGCAAGTTCATCTGTTGCCTAGCTTTTTTTCTTGGTGTAAACACTTCAGCACACGCAATTTATGTTTTTACACCATTACGTTCGGGGTTTCTGATCATATGTATATCATCACCGAAATATACTATTTGTATTCACACCTGTCTCCTTCCAGAAACCAGTGATCGGGGGTTCGAATCCCGGTTCCACAAGCTTATGTGTCTAGGTTTTTCAGCACCATACCCGTATTACCTAGGTGGTGAATACCCAGGACCTGAATCACTTCTGGCTGTCTCTCCACATGAAGACATGTGGTGATTTAACTCACTCATTCCAGGAAACAAACCTTATCTATATTTTGACAATACAAGCATTGAAGATCCGGGCTAGAAAGGTCTTAGCAATCCATGCTTGTCGTAAGGCGACTAACTGGATAGGGTGGTCAGGCTCGCTGTCTTGGTTGATACATGCCATCGTATCCTATAGGTGTTCATGACGTTGATCACTGGATTGTCTGGTCCAGATACCATTGCCGCCTTATAGCTGGGATATTGCGGCGCTGAATAACAAACCAACCAACCAGCCTATATATTTACCACACAACTTCAAATCACTCCGACCACGTAACGGTAACTGACGAGATGTGAAACCATGAGTCAACTCCAAGTCGGACGTAACGGTAACTGACGAGATGTGAAACCATGAGTCAACTCCAAGTCGGACGTATCCGAAAACTGGACATAGTGACCTTCATGTGACCTTGAGGTCAGATTAGCGTGTTATGATGGAGATAGACCATCTATATTCTATCTGCTGTGGTCTAAATCGGTGGGCATTCATCACGACCGATTGAGACCTTTAGTTTAATCTGTTCCACTTGGGTGATAAGGGTCAAATGGATCTCGGTGAATATACGACTGAATGACAACGGATAAACATTCTATTTGTTTCATGAGTTATTTATGGGACGCAGTGATGTGAGTTGAGAAGCTAGGTTTCTCTCCACAGTGTGAACATGTGTTGAAGCCTTTTGCATTGCGATAGATACCGAAAATGCAGGAAAACGTATCAATGTTTGGATCCGAAGTCGAGACTTCAGCTTGAACGTCTTACCACCTGGCGAGTTAATGGGAGGATGAGTTAGTGAGAGGATGAGCGAATGTGTGAGTGAGTGAGTCAGTGAGTGGGCGAATATCTGGGTTATAATTGGTCTTCAGCAACCGATGCTTAGTGTAAGGGGCGACCAACCTAATCGGATTTCATCGCGCCGAATGTCATCGTATCCCGATTGTGTAGATCGATCGATGTTCATGGTGGCATTCATTGTATTGTCCAGTCCAGGCTCCAGATTATTTACAGAAAGCCTTTCTGTAATTGTAAATTTGCTGAGTGCGGCGTTAAACAACATACAAACAACAAACAAATCATGACACATCAAGACAGAAACTCGAGACAAACGGCGTGTGGATGCCCCAAACTTTCTTTAGATTATCTCCCCTGATACAAGGTCATGGATACTGTCACGCGGTCCGATAGCTACTCTGATCACCCGAGCGTTAAAAGTTAGACGAAGATTGCACGGAATTGCGTTGACAGACACCGGATTTATGTCTGCTGCTAGAACATGTCTGATACCGAAGAAACCTGACTGTACTGGACAATTCTCCACAGTGGTGCCAAGTGTCTAAGTAGTCATGACATTAAATAAACGGATCAGGGTCCATGTGTACAAAGCGGTCTTAGCGCTAAGACTTGTCTATGATAAAGTAAGGCCTGATTTGTGCATGAATCCAGGTATGCTGCAACATTAAGAGTTACCAAGATAGAAATTGCACCGACGTATAGTTGATTGTTACCCCAACTTTGACCCTGCTGGGTACTTTAAGTCAGAACATGTTCGCATGATCCCTACTTTGAGTGAGTCTAGTTTTACGCCGCCTTAAGCAATATCCCAGCAATATCACGGCGGGGGGCTTCAAACATTGTGTTGCCTTAACAACAGGTCTAATTGAAACTCTCTCTCTCTCTCTCTCTCTCTCTCTCTCTCTCTCTCTCTCTCTCTCTCTCTCTCTCTCTCTCTCTCTCTCTCTCTCTCTCTCTCTCTCTCTCTCTCTCTCTCTCTCTCCCATATTTACTAAGTCTGAACTACATATCTAATTCACATGAATAACATTTAAAGTGTCTGAAATACAAATCTCATTCACAGAACTAATATTTAAAGTGTATTAACAACAGATCTAATTTTTTAAAAAAATACCCTTATATTTACTATGACTGAACTACATACCTAATTCACATGAATAACATTTAATGTGTCTGAACGACAAATCTAATTCACAGAAATACTATTTAACTTGTATTAGCACCAGGTCTAAGTAGGAAAGAATTTTTATTTACTTTGTCTGTACCACAGATCTAATTCACATGGTTAACATGTAATGTGTCTCAACTGCATACAGACCTGTGTATTCTCAGCTGCTTACAGACCCAATGTTACATAGTCAATGCTACGAGAAAAGGCTTCCACAGGGCCCTTAAGCGACATTAGATAGTCGTAAAGCGCCACATTAACATTAACTTACGACTATCTGTCTAGCCCAGGGTTCCACAAAGCGACATTACACTATGTCTGTCTTAAGCCTGTTTCAAGTATCGGAGGTACGACCGCCTTTAGACGCTAGCACACACACACCATCACACAAATCATGTTCATGATCTCAGTGTCAGGATTAACTGGTCTAGATACGACCATTTATGTGCCGCCTGGATTAAGCTGGAACACAGGAGATTGTCGCTTTAAGTAGCAGCTACTCACTCACATGTATGCTTCATAGACAGAGAAATATTGTGTAGAACAACGTCCCTTACACGAAAACCTTCGTGGTTAAAACGTCAGCTTGCGTGACATCTAAGGCCTGGGTTCGATACCCCACACGGACACACTGTGCCCCGCCTTGGTATGGTTGGTATATTGCTCAAAGTAAGGACAAATCTCACTCACTCACTCACTCACTCACAACCCACATGCGATCCTGGCTGTCTCTGTTGACAGCACGACGCAGCACTCCATGTGGCCAGTAAAACTATAGTGATACAAGACACATCTTATGGATAACAACTTCTTGATTTATTTTTCACGACGTTTCGGGGCTAGTTCTTGCCCCTTCGTCAGGTGGATGATAACCTGACGAATGATCATCCACCTGACGAAGGGGCAAGAACTCGCCCAGAAACGTTGTGAAAAATAAATCAAGAAGTTGTTATCCATAAGATGTGTCTTGTATTACTACACCAACTTCTAAATGCCTTTAAAGAATTTCAAAAATACAGTGGTTAAACCTCTCAGTAGCACCTACTTTAGTGAATGTTGTTTACGCGATTTTTAGCAATATACCACCCATACCACAGCGGGCGTACCAAGAATTGACAGCACGCATTGAACCTTTCATTTGAATCAAACCCGGAATTTAGGCGTGACGAACGAACGCTTTAAACCACAAGGCTAACACTCAGCCTCAATACTCACACTGGTATGAGTGCGGTGCGGTGCGGTGCGGTGCGGTGTGGTGGAACGGGTGTACTGTGTAATCTGGGTGTTCTGTGCATTCTGTGTGCACTGTGCCATCTGGCTGTACCTTGTCATTGTTAATTCCAGCATCTTTATTTTTGGCGTGCTCATGTTTAAAGTACGCTCTCTGTTTTAAATTTTGTCATAGGTTTAAAAACATGTGAACTGACTGTTGATTTACATGAAAGTAGCACGCGGCAATAAATTATCATACTATAACAAATTATTTTTCTATTGAAATAGACATAGGAGGCCAGTGATACACTTCAAGACATTTCATCATCCATCTTTAATTCTACATGTGGTTGATGTATAAACACGTTTTCCAAAGTGTGCAAAAATCTACAACTCGTCACGTCAGCATAACGCACGTAATATCTTCCAGTCATTAGAACTTATCAGACGTCTGAAAGATCAACGATTAAACTTCTTTATATGAGTGAAATTTTATTAAAAGTATTGAAAAATACATCTGATCTTGGTCCAGATTCGAGCGTCACGTAGCTACTGCGCATGTCTGAATCTTTGTGATTTGCTACCGCATAGAAGAAAACTACTTATGCTGAGTAAGATGCTCGATTTCAGGCGGAGCATCATTAAACGTCTATGCGTGTATTTGTTGAAGAGTCGCGGCTGTGTAGTTATAAGTAGTATGGACATTAACGTTTAATGACTTGGTGAAATTACTTATTTTACTGGCGGTGTAATCTGGGTGCAAGGTTTCGCGGAGTAATACGGCAGTATTTCCATAACAGGTTTCCGCCCGTTTTATATAGTGCTGTTAAGTCTTTGCTGTCCGACATGAAGCATAATGATACACGGACCACTGGCCGAGGAGATTCCACGTCTAGACGCTCACCGAACACACAGACGAACATGAAAACTGTTCGGCGAAATAAGTCGCCCGCGGCATACATACCCATAGCTGTCGTTCATACTAATGCAGTTTAATTTATATTTTGTTCAGCAAAGTGAAACGGGTAAAGTATACATCATAATCACGCTAACGTATCTCTCCTAAACAAAAACTATAAAAGGACTCATTTCAACTTAACAACACTTTGGCTTCACTTCACTCGGAATATATATGACCGCCTCCGTGGTGTAGTGGTTAGAGCCCCCGACCGCGTCATACCAAAAGACGTTAAAATATGGTACTTGTTGGTCCCTGCCTGGCGCTCGGCATTAATGGGTACAACAAGGACTGGTCGGCTCGGAGTTAGTATAATGTGTCTGAGTGGGGTATTCATGCTTCACTGCGGCATGGTATCTCAGTGAGCTTATACTATAAAACCAGCTTAAGTCTGGGCTAGAACAAGCAGCCGCACATACACATACACACGCATGCACGTCGTCATATGAGCGAAATATTCTCAAGCACGACGAAAAAACCCAATTTCACCTCACCTCAGAATATATATATTGTGGGTGGGTGAGTGGGTGAGCGAGTGAGTGAGTGAGGCAGGGAGGGAGGGAGCGTCGCATAGGCATTATTTCAGCCATATTGCAAAAAGATCCAGTTTACACGGTCCATTAAAAATAATAAAGGCAATATGTTCAAATCCGCATTTGAACGCCTGTAGTGGTATACTCGTTGTGGTCATACATATAAAATCGCCTGATACCCGTATTAAATATATCATCATCAAATACCCACTTCTAGTTTGGTTCAAAGCCACCATCAAACACGAGTGTATACTCAGTTGCTTGGCCGTTTGTGAAGTAGACTATGGAGCTATGAAAGGAGCCAGTTTGAAGTATTTCCCCAACGTGTTCTGTTTTTTCACATGAGTTGTAAAATGGTACACCTGGCGTTGCCTTCGTAGACCCAACATGTAACATGTCCAAATATATATTTTTGTGAAATGGTTTCACATAAAAATGATTCGATGTTTAATTTCAAATTAAAAATTTGATGTTAATATACCCTATACTTATATTTCCTATGTATTAACTAAACAATTTTTATTTTGTGCGGCAAAGTGTATGAATAAATATTTTAAATCAACATGAAATACTAAGCCTCTGTATTGTGTCATTACAGAAGCGCATATTCACTTTACCCTCGAGGCGCAAGATTCCGTCTGCCTATTGTCTATGATAATTATTGTCTAACGATTAAGTCTATCAATGTGGCCCAATTATGACATTTCAAGCAAGCAGGTTTTTATATAAATTTTTATTTACTTATCCAATAAAATAGATTACTGCTATTTGTCTGAATTATTACCGCTCAATAAACCTGTCAGTGGCCTCAAGTAAAACCTGCCATTTGACTTTATGGCCACGCCCCTTGGGCTGTCACGTGATCAACCGTGAATAGCAATTAATGTGATTCTAAAAACATTTTATTGGCCGTGGCATTATCGGAGCTTAGCGGTACTGAATTATAGCAGTATTAGCTCTTTCCTCGGGCAAAACGGATTAGAAAGAAAAAAACTAACACATATGTTGACAAAGTTTGTCTTATGTGACCTCTGTAGATTGGGACTGGTGAGCTGTCTTAACCAGATTAGTGCGAATATGGGACTAGTCACGGTCTGTTCAGTTGGAAACTCTGGCAGTAGAGACAGTCTATACCATTTTTGGAATTGACGAGGAAGTAGTATTTACTAGGTCATTAAAATGACAAACGTCCACATCAAAGACGTCGTCATGTTGGCTGCTTCTTGCATCTTCAAGTCAATACGTGTCAAGTGATTTATCTCGTCGACATGCAGTAAAAACACAGACTCCTAGTGGGCGTTATGAGCCTATATCGTTGGATAAAGTACATGTACTATACAGATACATTTCGCTTGTGACATGGAGATGTTACAGTATGCATGCATTATAAACAACTGTGTATTGGATGTACCTTAACACAACCAAACTCGTTTAAAATAGAGAGCTAATAGATTAAACAAAATGTTCAACTCTTATATTCCAATGTGTACGTAGATTTCTACATTCCGTCCACATATTGTCTATGATAATTTATGAGTTTCGCGACCTCTACGGTCGCATAAACACGTTTCAAACAAATCGGTTTCACTTGAATTTGTACAGACTTGTATTATGATGATAACATTTGGTAAAACATACACATATGGTTGTAAAAGAAAGTGTTAAAACTAATGAAATTAGGAACATTAAGATATTTTAATCAAACACAGAAACATGTCCTGCCCTTGCCCACATGGGTAACATTTAATCATAACAGGACATTTGTTGAAATGACGTGCAGAATATGCTCATATATATACTCGGACACGTAACACTCGTTAATGTGTTTCAACATGCATTTATTTTGTGAAGGGATATCTCAGGCTGGGTGAAAGTTGGATTTAGGTTTGTGAGATTAAATAGCCAACGCATGTGAACATTTCAAGGAGCAAACAGTTTAAATGTCCTCCATGTTGAACAAGCCAAAGCGGGACGTCATGCAGGCTGCAATACGACGACTGATCTTAAGTCAATGACTTTGTTACCTCTATAGTACTTCAATTTGCAGTTGAGGTTAGAATCAACCTGTCTCACCACTGCACTGTACATGTAGGTGATCTGCGAAAAAAAACCATCGGCAAACTCTTTCCATTGTATTAGTTAAGTGAGATTTATGACTCGCGTCCCGCTGTGTGTATATTTAAGGCTCGTTGCGTCCAGACTGAGTAAAATTAATAAAGGACATGCCAAAATTGTTTCTAACTGTAGTGTGTGTAATTTTTTTCCACTTATATCTGAGAGTGTGGTAGAGTTTAAGACATTACTACTTGGCAAGGAGACGTCACTTCGAGCCTTGTTTTGTGTCGTGTCAGACGAGGTGTGACATGAACGCTCTGCGCCATAGAGCACTGCTAACTTAATAACAAGATACGTCAAACACTAAATAAACTCCACACCCGATACAACTAATCTCCCTCACTACTTAAGAGGTGTGAAAGTTTTCTGCCTGGGGATAGGCTACCTGTTGGATCTGAACCCAGACTTTGTAGGATGTCGTCTGCCGGGAAGGGTTTATTGTGTAGCAGACGACACTTTTGAGGTCACGAACTAACCCAACCGGTCCAGGAAATGACGGGCGCTCGTTATAAGGCGCTGAGCGGCGCAACAGGTAGATCAGTTACCTGAGGGCTGCGGTAGGAGAAGCATCTCACATACGACATTCGGGACAGACGAAACACGTCGCCATATTGAATTGTGGAAAGTTTACGGTTAGAGAAAGTGAAATCCCCGAGTTTATCTACGGTAACAGCTGGGACCTGTCCACATACCTGTCAGGTACAAGTTGACAGAGGTGCGCGCGCATTGGGTATTCAGCGCCACGTTCAATGCGTTGAACCAATCAGAGAGAGGGTGGCCAGTAAAGTTGAGTCTCGGCACATGGTCTAGAAGTATAACAAAACATTTGGTGGTGGTCTTGCCTCGAGTTCTAGTCAGTTAGCAAGACGCAAGGGACATGGCCCCATACCTTGTAGCGTTGTTTTGCGCCTCAGCCGGGAAGAATGGAGAGGAACTCGGTTCGGATGAGGAACAGATTGTGTTATTCGTCTACCTGTTATTTGATGTCACCAATAACAAGGTGAGTCAGTGGGAACTCTGTCAGTGTCACCACCTCCATCTGGGACCATCTCCCTAACCCCTTCACTCTCGCCCACCCCCTCGTGGTCTCCCCGTTACTAACTATACCCCTTATTTCAGGTGATTGCAGTTCAACATCACTACGTGAAACCTCAGCCGAACGAACTGTCGGAAACTTTGCTGACTGAGGACTGTAAGACAGAAACTGGAATAGATGAAAACGCTGTTAAAAACGGACAGTCACTGGACCATGTATTGGAGGAGGTACGTTCACAACTCTAGCCTTACCTGTTGATTACAGGTATTCTTTTTGATCTCGCCGCCGTTCAGGCGAGAGATGCATGGATGGAAGGGAAAACAATTAGCATGCTCAGCACTGTTTTAGGCACATTCTGTGCTGCGATTAATTATAAAACTCTCGAGTATCTCGCCATGCAACCTGTTGCACGGATATCGATCGCGCTGGGCTTCAGCATATGACGTTGCAGCGTGTCGTGGTAGTCGTTGAAGGGGTAGGCAACACAGGGAAGGGGACTCCGGGAAGGGGGACACAGGAACGGGGGAGGGGGTCGTTATCTGAACTCCAGACGCAGGGTTCTCATGCCCCCACAAACATCAACACCTTCCTCTGATAACATTATCTATCTACCTACATTCATGTTCACCTTGTCACATATTGTACACAGGTAAGTCCGGAAACCTTACCTGTATTAGGGATGTTTTCACTGTAGCCTAGGATCTGATTTCTTGTCGATATCAAGCCCAAACCTACATACAAAACGTACTCCATTATTTACAGCCTTGATTAATGTTTGATTGCCTATCAACAAATTATGGTCATTTGCTCCGTCTCGTTTGTGTTAAGGTAATGATACTATTTAACCAATCAGTAAACAATCCCCTTGATGTATATAGGTGCTCCTACTTCAGTCAAATCATATACGAAGCAAATCTATATTCGTGTACACAGAAACTTAAATATGCTACCATATGGCAGATTTCTAACTTATAATTGAACTTCTCAGTTAAGAGATTTACCTATTACTTACATAAAATTGCAATTCTACGTTACAATTTCCAGTAGATTATCATAATTATTAATCTTTCACTATTCATGATAAAACTTGTGGAGTGTATATACTGCTGTGAATATTGAACACACGGCCATGTGTGGGTGTCACGTGACTCCCTGACTCAACTTCATTCATTGTACAAGTGAGAATATTGAAACATTAGCACTTAAACAGTCACACACAGAGCACTAGAATCTCCGTGGAGCTCTTGTCATGTGTAAACAAATATATGTAGCGTTAGTACCCGACCATAAATTACAGCCTTATCTATGTTATGACTTTAATCCATATTGTTCTCCGAACCTTTATCTTCTAATTAAGGTGCACGTGGAGCTGATGTGTAGGTATGATGTATACGAACCTGATATTTGGTAGTATATGGGTTTATTCCACATATACCAGACATGCATACCGTTTACTAAACATGCCTCGCTATACCGCGCCGCTCTCTACAGCTTATCCCAATTCTCAGGGTAAACATGGACAGTAATGTACACGATACGATTCACATACGGGATGTTGTTTGTTTATATGTTGTGACACTGTTTGGTATATATAAGCAAACATATAGACATCCATATGTAGTAATTATATCACGATATATATGTTGTACCTTAAACTAATCTAATGTGGTCGTACATGTCATACAGTCGATGTAGACGTTGTCCACGCGGACCACAGCACACACTCAGATACTGTTTTCAGCAATATGGCTTTAAATATAGACCTTTATGTTTCTATACGAAGCGCTTAGTATTCGATGGACAGTGTAGGACTAGATTAATGTTTAGATGGACATTTTATTCTGTAAAAGGCTACTTTCCCAAATACATTCATAAATATATATACAGTATTTTGCATGAGTTTTACAGAAATAATATGTTTAAATTGTGATGAAATACTTGTCACATTTTTATTTGAATTCACTTTAGGCGAGACAATAAATAATAGTCAGGAATTGGTATAAGTTTTGTGTATATTCGAGGAAGGATAGGCTAAATTATTCAGGGTTATTTTTGTGTATAGAACGTGTTCAAGTTGATATATTCAGAACAGTTACGTGTGGTATATCATATTGTGAAGCCCATTTCTGGTGTCCCCTGCCGTGCAATTGCTGGAATATTGCTAAAAGCGGCGTAAAACCAAACTCACTCAGTCTAGTAAATCTTTGAACTTGTTATGTGGAGTTTGAATGCTGGAGGAATTTGCACCACAACCTTGCTTACCCTCCACCAGTTGACACTTTAGGGAGTTACTCGTTTGGAACATGCACACCTATAATTACCTATCTTAATCACACTATCTGTTTGAATATAGGAATATGTTTACTTCGCACTGGCCAGCTGTGTACCTTATCAGCAGGTTTGTCACGTGACGATATATCCATATTAACAATAATGGTTAAGTCTGGAATGGCAGAAATCCTGCAAACCAGTCATACAGGATGGCTTCGAGTTCAGTCATGGTGTTTGAAGGCTGTGGGGTAGCCTAGTGGTTAAAGTGTTCGCTCGTCACGCCGAAGGCCCGGGTTCGATTTCGATTTCATGGGTACAAAGTGTGGTGTTCATTTCTGGTGTCCCTCGCCGTGATATTGCTGGAACATTGCTGGAACATTGCTAACAGGGGCGTAAAACTAAACTCAGTCATGGTTTTCCTGTTCCAGTTTGACCGGTTCCTGTGTGCTAAAGGTGCCCACCCTGACCACGGGTCAAGAACATTTTGCTTTGTGACAGATGGTCAGAACCATCTACGTCAGTTGCTGCACCCAGAGGCATGCACCAAGAACCTCTCCCTCCAATCATACTATGGCTCATTCTACGATCTCAGGAGGGAGTTCAAGAGATTCTACAAAACGGACACTATTAAGAATATCAAAGAAATGTTGGAATGTATCCTTTAAAACTGAGTGTGACAATGTGTGATTCTGTTGGAAATCATGGGTGAGTTATTTTCTTTTGTATTTAAGCGGTGTGACTATAGCATTATCGCAACATATGCTGGACGCTAAGCTGTTGCTGTTATCCAACATACATGCCCTGGTTGTATTAGCTCTTCATCCTATTTCATCCTTCACAGCACATATTCCACACTTGTTTCTGGTCTCCCGGTGATCAGTGTTAGAGACATCAGTTGTCTGAAATAATGTCCCACACATGCCACGTGGGGGTCAAGGTCAATCACTGGTTTGCCTGGTCCAGAATCGACCTGTTAAAGGCTACCGAGACATAGCTATATTGCTACTCGCCGAGTAGGAAGTACATGTATTCGTCTTGCATCTATCTATCTATCTCCTCCAGAAGTGGGAAGTGTATTAAGGAGTGGCCGAGACAATATGAAATATTTTCCCTGTCAGTACGGTATATATCACATGGCAATATCGAAGAGATAACCTATTATTATCTAATATTTCACTCGGCAGTGATGGTTGTGTTTCGTGGAAAATGTATTTTCACAGGGAATATGGAATATGTTACAGCACAGAGTCAATTTTGTTTCGCAGCGTGGAACAGTATATTAGAAAATATGTAAACTTTTGCTTGGCCCTAGTTTATAGCCAGTATAGAGTTTCTCTGGCAATATCAAACAGACCGCGGGGCAGGATGAAGCATTATATGTGGCTGGGTATTAAAGTCTCTGAAACCTGTGTGGAGTGTTCCGACAGTCTCTGGGCTACTGGACGTCTCGGAATGTGTAGTGTTGACATGAGGACCAGCTCGTGGAGGCCCTGGGCTGAAGCTGCTTGGCAGTCTGAGGCTAGCAGGGATTCATGTAGATCCTGGTTTGACTTGACGTACTCTTGTGGCCTCATCGTACGTGTATGTTGACGTAGCCTGTGAGAGTGGATGGCGGTTGAAGGTTCATGTGATGTAGTCGTAAGAGATGCAGCTGTAGATGATGGTTATAGCGGTAGGTGTTGTGGCTGTAGGTGATGCAGTTGTTGGTGATTCAGTCGTTATGGTTAAAGTGGTACATGTTGTTGCTGTAGGTGTTGTGGCTGTAGGTGATGCAGTTGTAGGTGATGCAGTCGCTGGTGATGCAGTCGTTATGGTTAAAGTGGTACATGTTGTTGCTGTAGCTGACGTAGCTGTAATGGATGCAGCCGTGATTGCTGTTCATGTAGATGCTGTTGCTGTAGCTGTAGATGTTTCTGTTGAGATGTATCTAACCTGGACAATACCCAGAAACCTGACGCATGATCTACCCGACGTCCTACTTCTCCCATAGCCAGGGTATCTGCTCTAATTGATCAGTGACTAAATCACAACTATGTCTGACAATACAGTGTCCTGGGTGAACTGCCACCAGCATTGCCGGGCGATGTGTCAGCTGTGAGATGGTATAGCAGAGATAATGCATTCTCCATGCCTGGTAGGTTTGTGTTGTGAGTTACGGAGTGTCACAGGGTCGGGGTTTCGGCTCTCGGGTGTAACGCCACACACATCAGCAGGCATTCACATGCAGCAGACCAGAACACCCCTCCATAGGCGTGGCACTAAACATTCTTACAACCAGCGTTGTGTGCAACACCGTAGGGGCAGGCCCGGGGGAGCTCTCCTCTTCATTTACAGCAATCTCATCCTTGATCTTCTGTGATTTAAGTTATAGAAATGTCGAAGCAATGTGTCGAATTCACAAGCATATAACGGGGTACTTGGTGTGCGTCAGTGTGTGGTAAAACGAGGACACGGTAGTAGCACTCCCTGAAATGATGAAGCGAAGGAAATTCATTAGGTGACGGGAACTTATCACCGTTCTTAAAACAGAATAGGGTGTTTAAGGATCTGGTTCGCGTTATATCGGGGCCCTGGAGCAGAGTTGTTGTATATGACATATGAAACTGCTTGAGTGACGGGGATATATCGTGACCATATCGCCAGTAGCTGAAACACCGGTAGAGCAGGTCATGTGATCCAACTTTATTTACATCACGTATTTACTGTAGAATTTAGCTTCTAAGGTGCTTAAGACTGTGTGAGACTGAGTGTGTGTGTGTGTGTGAGAGAGAGAGAGAGGGGGGGGGGGGAGGGAAGGAGAGAGAGAATGAAGGAGAAAGAATGAAGGAGAAAGAGAATGAAGGAGAGAGAAAGGGGGGAGAGAGAGAGAGTAAGAGTAAAGAAGTGGGTGAGAAATGAAATGACACTTTCTGGTTATCAGGATATGAGATTATGGAAACTGATATGTGAATATTGGATATTGGTCATGTATTTCTCCGCATGCACGTGTGCACGCCATACGCAAGATTCGACTGATACAGCTCTACATTAGGCCATCACAATATGTATATCACATCTATTGTCCAGATGAGAGGCACATTAAGACCGATGCTGCCCTGACCCCTGCAGCCACTCGGTAAACAGCAGACTTGACCCTAAATATAGCACACTGAAATATCGCTGTGTTTTCAGGGACGAGTTGTCCTTACACCGTCCCCATTATGCTGCCATTGTCTTACATGCCCGATTGTGTGATATATCCAATATCCTCAGCTGTGTGATATATATTATATGCCCAGCTGTGCAATGTATCCTATATGCCCAGCTGTGCGATATATCCTATATGCCCAGCTGTGCGATATATCCTATATGCCCAGCTGTGCGATATATCCTATATCCCCAGCTGAATGATGCCCGAATGTGGTAGGCCCTGTGTGTCCTGTTCACGACCCGACTCAATAATAGGAGTGAATGACCGATTCAGTTGCTCTGATGCCAGCCTCAGTGGTATGCAATAGACAATCTTCTGAATAATTTACGGTATATACCCGTAGCAAATCAAGGAAAATATATGCCCAGATTGTCCCTGACAAGCATAACAACGGGAATGTCTGGTCCAAATTGACTTAATTTCCCATATGCATGTCATGTTCGGTACGCTACACACTCTGGTTTGACAGCTACAGGAGACCTATGCTTAATGAACGTACGTGTATAGCGCCTGTTGTCCACTACAGGTATACAATGCGTTCAACTGTATGTGGGGCGGTGGGGTAGCCCAGTGGTTAAAGCGTTGGCTCGTCACGCCGAAGGACCGGGTTCGAATCCCCACATGGGTACAGCGTGTGAAGCCCATTTCTGGTGTCCCCGCCGTGATGTTGCTGGAATATTGTTAAAAGCGGCGTAAAACCAAACTCAGTCAGTCAACTGTATGTTGTGATAACAGGAGCTCGAAGTAGACAGCGAATGCATCGTCTTGTACTGAACCGTGGTCAGCTTCTCGACCGTCTGTGTGTACCCACAGTCTACTATGTGTCAGCCTAAATTGTCCATTTGTAGGGCCTGTATCTCTATCAACATCATCTACCCCGATTCCCGGTTATAACAGGTGTCCAGCAAAACTTGTTGGTCATTGGAGGCGACTGGGTGGATCGGGTGGTCAGAGTCAGTGGTTTGGTAGATAGCGTGTGATCGTACCCTACGTCGTGGATAGTGCTCATGCTATCAATCACTGAGTGTCTGGTCCAGATACGACCATAGACAAGAGGCTGTCATATCGGGAATAATACTGAGTGCGGATGGGTACAATGTGTGAAGCCCGTTTCTGGTGTCCTTCGCGTGATATTACTGGAACATTGCTGGAATATTGCTAAAAGCGGCGTAAAACCATACTCACTCACTCACTTAGTGCGGTGTTAACTGTTAAGAAAAAAACAACAAAAACAAACGAAACCTAAGTATTCTACGTATTCTGTTCTGTCTGCCAATGTGATCTGACTGTCTGATGAACTCACGGAGACAGGTAGTCAGGGCCGTTTGATGTCAAGGGGTTAAGGGTTAATTACCTGAGGTCAGGGTTCACCACCGGATTCTCTTGTGATCTAACGTATTATTCGACATGACGTCACGTCCAAGATAAGCGTAAATTCAAGTTTCTCGTGGCTATACAGGGGGATCAACTTCGCGTCTTTCTTCAACTTGTACGCCATTGTTTACTGTATAGGACAATTGGGATTGAGGCTGGGGGACAATACACGTGATTTAGTCGGTGTGGCCAGGTACGCGGGTAGTCATAATGCCCCTGTTGCCCGTGGCGGGTGTTACAGCCAGGTCATTAAGGCAATCAGGGGTCCGTGTACAGCTGGGTCAGCGTTGTCGGGTACAGCTTAACCCTGGTGTCAGCTGCCCTGGGTAGCTGGGACCCAAGTGTCAGGTGGTCTAGGTTGTTGGGACCCTTGTGTCATCTGGCCTCAGTCGCTGGGACCCTTGTGTCGTTGGGCCTACGGGGCGGTGGGGTAGCCAGTGGTTAAAGCGTTGGCTCGTCACGCCGAAGACCCGGGTTCGAATCCCCACATGGGTACAATGTGTGAAGCCCATTTCTGGTGTCCCCCGCCGTGATGTTGCTGGAATATTGCTAAAAGCGGCGTCAAACCAAACTCAGTCAGTCAGTCGTCGGGCCTACATTGTTGGGACCCTTGTGTCGGCTGGCCTCAGTCACTGGGACCCTTGTGTCGGCTGGCCTAAGTTGCTGGTTTTGGTAAGGTGAAGGTTTTGGTATGTGTGAGATCGGTGACTGGATCAATATCCAGGTAGACTCTTTGAGATATGTGTCTGACTCTACTCGGGTGGACTTGTTGGGTATACACGCTCAGACTGCCGATCTACCCGAGATTAGCGAATCCACTTTCCTTGAAGGTCCGATCAGGTTCCCCTGCCTGACTTTCTATCGCTATTCCCATCTTGAGTTTGCTCTGCACCCGACTGATCAAATCGGAACCTTTCTACCCTGGCCTATCAACCGTAATGCCAACTCTACACGATATACCCACAATGTAGGCTGCCTATACAATGCCAATACATTGACTATAGATTTCTCTTACGTATTCAATCATAGCCCGTATCACGCACACAATTTTCATGTTTCGCTCTATCTGTAGTCTCAAATTTCACAGATGCTTTCCAAATCAAGTTTAAACAAGGCAGCAAACAGCTTCACACCTCTATAATGTGACACCCAGACGGCGATATGTTTGGAAGAGGTCTTAAAACAAAACTCTCAACGATAAGACAGAAACCAGATTTCTCCGGTTACGTATCTGCATGATCAACTGAGTTTGTCAAACTGGTGCTCTTAAATGCCAACATTGGAATGGAATTGACTTTCTCACGCCGGGCCTTCCTCAGGGCCTTCCTCAGGGCGTGTCTTTGTCTCAGAAGCAGACGATCTGTATAATACATGGGCCAGAGCTCTGAGAAGCAGGCGATCTATCTTACATATTAATAAGCGAACTAGTTTATTAAGATGTGTGTAAATACATACGAATAACGTTGATAATGCGATATGTATTACACCCTTACTGTGATAGACATGTACCCGAGCTCTGTCAGATACAGACAGCTATCTCGCACATGTTGCTCGGTTTGCTCCGTTAGAAGCAGACGATTAATCTCACGTTTGTGAGCTCATTCAGAAGCAGACGATTATTCTCACGTTTCTGAACTCGTCAGAAGCAGAACATCCACCGATCACACATGCTGCTGAGTTCTGTAAGCAGCAAGCAAACTGTCTCACAATATTGACCCATGCTTCCCTCCCCTATTTTATCTATGTTGGTGTTCGCAAGCAGACCATCCACAGTTCACACATGTGGCTGAGCGCTGTTAGAAACTATCTTTACTAACACAGTATGTACACATGCCCCGCCTCAGGTCTCCAATTGGTGTTCCCTCCCCTTATAGTATCTATCTTGGTGTTCTCCGATTCACTAAGTGACCCTCCAACTTTCCTAAAGATGGCCACCGTGTTTGTTGATAGGGCTGTTTTTGTCGCGGCGTTGATATTACTGATCACTCCGTACAAGTGTGGATTTAACCCTCTGTCTCGGGATGGGGGATGCAGTATGACCTTCCCCGCTATAACGCTTAGCGAGTCGTAGGGTATGCGTGGGTGCATATCCACCCGTATTACCGGACTGATACACGTGGCCCCTTATACTCTCTCTGGGATCGGCTGTAAGAAAATAGCGTGTTTGTATGTTCAGCCAACACGTTTGTCTCGTTTGACAGCGATGGTGCACAAATCGCGTATATAAGATTAATTTACATATTTGTATCCCCTTTGCCGACTCGGGGTGAATTTTGTGTACATATATATATTTTCTCCCCGACATAACGCCACAAAATGTATCGTAAGTTGTCCATATATCCAGAGAACCGAACGGAGGTCGGAGTTGACACTGAGGTGTCAGAGAACCGTTTTGTGTAGTCGGTCATCGATATGTCGGAGCCAATAATTGATCACTTCTTGTGAAACAAAAATAATAGTGCCACACCGGCCGGGGGTGTCCTACCTATGCCTATAATGTTATGTTGGATATGATTCGTGTTTGGGTATATACAGTTGTACAATGCGATAATACACGACATAGCCACGTTGTGTGTATTAAGAGACACACGGTATCCAGTGCCTGAGCTAGAACATTATCATGTAACCCGAATGTTATCTCCCTCGTTAAAGTTGACAACAGATCTCATCACTTTACGGGATTCATGTTTTATCTTGTCAAGTCGTTTTTCATACTACTCTCTCGTTGTCGCCCTCCTTCCTACCCCCACCATCACCCCCTTCCCCATTCCCTATACTCCTCCCTCCCTCCCAATAGCTCTGCTTTTTTCGAGCCCAGTCTGTTAGAGCGATATTCACTAATATATGTTTGCTGATAACTTGCTAGCATTTATTATGCTTCACGGAGTCTGTCAGCTTAACGATCTGAGTGTGCTGCTTATCAATAAACGGGTCCTACCGTGGGTTCAATAACGACATAATTTAGTAAATTTATCATATTCCTATAGAAATCCATATGTGCGATGCCCAGCATGGAAAGGTCATTGTTGGGTAGATATTACATTAACATGTCGCTACTAGGACCGACACACTAGTAACACAGAGGACGCGGTGTCGGGGGAGTGAAGGGGGATTCCTCTGTGTGGGAATGACGAAATATTATTAGATAGCGTTCGGAATTAGGGATGACGGTAATGTAACTGTTTAAAATGAGTCTATAATCCCTGTATATAATTAATATGCTCCCCACGTCAGTCTGTACAGCTGCGACTGGGTAGGGGGGGGTTTGGGTTACTGTAGATATATAGGTCGCTGTACCGAGAACCACGAATGTCAAACCCACACCCATCAGTTCAATCACATAGAAATAACCCACAGCTATTATTGAGTAGTAGAGTTTTGTCCAACTTCTGATTCCGACCTGAAGTCGAGCCAGTTTGTACCCCCTCTCCCCCTAATTACAATTACCCGATCTACGGTGGGGACAAAGCCTGTGTGATTGAGAGGACACGGTTGAGTGGCCAGATGACGGCCGTGCCAGATTCAGTTACGTGGTCCGTTGTTAGGATAACAGTACATTGGGAAAATACAAGACTTTTGTGACAAAAGAGCTCTATGGGCGCCGCCATTAGGCCTCGAGTTCCCATGGTTTGCGTATAACGTCCTACTAACGATGTGCACGTACGTCTACGGTATCACAGGGCCACAGCATCGTATTCTCCAGTGAAGCCGTGACGATATGTGGGAGAATGTTACCCGTGTCAACACTCAACGTTTCACTCTTTGATGCCGACAGTCAGCTAGACTAATATGACAGCACCCGCAGTGTGCGAAACGGGTGCGGATATAAAGTCGCATATTAACCGTGTTAACGTCTATAGGTGTATTAACTGTTACGGAGGTGCGTGACCCGGATGATGGTATATTTTATGCAAGGACGTGGCAGGCGCTGAGAGGGGTATGGCGGGACCCAGGTCATTGGGTTATATGGTTTATAGTTTACAGTTTATTATTAGCGGTAATGTAGTTATATTCTCCAGAGCCCGAGAATGGTGCATAAATGCCGTTTCTTTATATGGGCTAATGTTTTCCGACGTGACATAGGCGATGTTGTTGAAGATTGTGGCGGCGCTCGGCACATTTTCTTCACTCACTCAAATCTGCTATTCAACATGTTGCACATGGCAGCAATAACACATCGACAGCTCACTTGTTAAGACTTGTGTAAGATACACCATGCATCCCGACTTGACCTTACTTCAAGTAGCGGTAGTTGTTGCAGAGAGCAGAGAGGAAGTAGTTGTAGACGTCCCCTAAATGACAGGTTTATGGTGACTGATGTGATTGATCCGGGCGAGTTATCTCGCCAGTAGGAGATTATGACAGATCAACGTCTTCCTCAGTTAAAGGTAACGGTTGTCACATTGGACTGATTTGCGATGTGTTTGACTCAGGGGTACGGCGACTCCTCATGCTGTGGGTGATGGATGATGATGCCCGTCTCCCTCGCCCCAGGCAACGCACATCTAGGTCACGTGACACTGTGCCCCCTCGGGGTGTTGGTGAGATATCCATGCGTAACGTCTTGGTTGTTTTTGCTGGTGTGGTGTACGACGTCCACGGTATTCGGGGTTAATGGCTGTCTTGGATTTGAAGGATGGGCGAGCAACCTCTTTCTAGTCAATGTTTATGGTTTGCAACAGCAACGAATGAACGATATAGTGCCTCAGTGATTAACAGAAACTTCTGACACTTGCACCGCATCGAAAACATCAAACTATGTGTCGATAAAGATGCTTTGTTGCTAGGAATGTCGGAATTGCACTTATTTTAGCAGGGGTTGCGTCATAATGGCACAAGCAGTCTGTACCGGTATCTGGACAATCTTGTTTATCTCGATGTCGGCTATAGATAGAAAATTGAAGGGCACAGCAGGTGCGCGATTCCACTGACGTGTGATGGTTATATATAGCCCTATTGTCAACGCATTGCCATACCTTCAGGCTCGTCTCACACAATAACCGTATTCTAACCGCCGGCCAAACTTAATCGCCAATCTTTAGACAAACGCTTTAATGAACGATTTTATGCATGATTGGATATCAGATGTATATCTCGTTTTGTTGCACTGTAACGTTTGACTTCGGATTGTGTTCAAGTTTGTTGGAAAGTCTGAAATGAATGCGGGTTGGCACCTTTACGACACAGTCTAAAGACCACATTGCGGCACCACCCGTCCCGCCGATTTACGGCATGCTGCGATATCTGCATGTTTTATTTGCTTACCAAGGCAGGGTGCTGCAGTCTAAAATTCCTAAATATGACACGATGTCATGCAAATGTCGCCTCACAATCCAGAGGGCACACAAGTATTTTACGACAGTATATACGTCCTACGTCACTGTCGTCGAGCGTACTTTCACATTGCATAATATTTGCATTTCATTAACATGTCATTAGTAAGGACACGTTTCATGCTTGAATTGTACAACTGTATTTAGCCTATATGTATCGGGGGCCGAGGGTTTGTTGTCATGGCAACAGAATCACGGTAGAAGGCCTATTTTAATAGTTGCATGCAGGGAGATGATATCAATGTCATGAAACGGTTACGTTGAGCATGAAACCAGTGAGGTATAACGTCCACATTGTTCGGGCGTCCCGTGGCAACACGTGGTGTTTGATCTACGCATGCATTCACGATCTAAGCATGGAGTGCTCTTGTGGGCTGCTTTAGGGGTTCATAGTCATACTCCACCACAGCGAATCATTTGTTTTACCTTAAATATTGAAAAATAATTTGACCTGTATGTTTGTGTGTTACATCAATGTACATCACATGTACTGTTTAATTATGTGACAATTGTGTCGTCACGGGAGAGGCAAGTCACCATGAGCCTGAAGCAGCCAAACAACTGGCACATCCCATGGGGATTCCGGGTTAAAATAGGACCCCTGTTTCGTAAGAGGTCGTTAGAGGCAATCGCTGTTCGAGCTAATAGGTTGAGGCCAGTAAATAGTCCAAATCTTAAAGCAGACAATCCAGTGATTGATATTCTGAGCAACTATACACCTCGTGGGAGTACGATGTGACGCTGTGAACCAAGTCCCTGAGCCTCTTGACAGATCCATTATATCGCCTCTGAGGATCATCAACCTTTACGTTGCCGGGAACCCTTTCGGAATCCAACGCCGAGTATGGTACAAACACTTCACTACACCAATGAGGATTGTCCATAGACACAATACCGGTCACCACTGTACAGAATCACATAACCACCCCCACCAGCTACCCTCCCCGGTATCCACCCGTACACAACGATCTACCCGGACCAGTGATCACAACACAACGGTTCAGCGAGGCATGACCCGCTCAGCTGAGGGTCGGTCGCTGTCTATTTCCCCTGTGTTGAGAACGCCGCTGAATGGCCGACAATACGCTCCCCCGTGTACAACAGTGTATCAATTAGCAGTAGCCCCGGCTTGGAGGTGTCGGCAACTCGTACAGCAGTATATTTGTGTGTACAGTATACAGTGTGCTGTATAGCACTTACCATTCGCCATTCAACTACATACATGTGAACACTATTGACGTGGATAATAGTAGGTCGTGTAACAGGGATTAACTGACTATATGCAACAGCGTTGGGCGTTTAGTGGATCTGTCCCATACACTCTTCTAAGGAAGCGGTTCCTTGTCTCTTATCTGTAATGATGAGAGACAGAGAAGTGCTGAGCAATCAGGTAGTTGGCTAATAATTCTGACATGAATGTACACAACTCAACAATCGCCTACCCCCGTCAATGCGTACCCCTCCTACGTCAATACGTCCCCCGTTTATTGCCCGCAACGCCTAGTCTCCTCCATAACCTGTTGATCCGATTAGAAATATCATACTGGCTCTAGTGTAATCCCCACAGTTTGTGGGCAAATAGGAATATCTGCTTAAGTGAGATATTTACTAAGTGTATTTACTTTCGGTATTGCCAAATAATAGGGCAGCATGCGATAATCTTGAAATGAGAAATTGATGTAAGATATCCACAACAGCGTATTATCCCCCCGACCCCCACCTGCTGGTAATGGTGACACGTGTCCCGGGGGAGGCGCTCAGTCGGCTGTCGTCGGAATCACTCTGCATAGTTGCATCTAGGAGACTGATTGAAACATATTTTATTCAATTAAGAAACGGATTGGGCACAAGTTATCCAACTTAAATAAGCCCTCTCCACATAGTTACAAGTGTATATTACAAAAAAGTTCAACAAGAGGCAGACAAAGGGTATAGATATGTACAGACAGAGTTATTTAAATCGTTTAGTGTTATGGATGTAGATATGTACACTTTTAAAAACATTCTGATTTTCGCTAAGCGAGAGACCTGCATTGCCATTTAAGATGAGATTAATATCAATCTAGGAGACATGCTGGGATAGTTCCCAAGTAATGTATGGTTGTCTTTAGATGCGTTTATAAGTTATTGGGATGGTTCAGATGTTCAGGGGGCGGTGGGGTAGCCTAGTGGTTAAAGCGTTCCCCGGATTCGATTCCCCACATGGGTACAATGTGTGATGTCCATTTCTGGTGTCCCCCGCCGTGATATTACTGGACTATTGTTAAAAGCGGCGTAAAACCTCACTCACTCACTCACTTGAAAAGCATGACCCTCGTTCAAAGTAAACTAATCATGCTATTCTGTGTTCTACCGTGTTGGATGTAGCACATTTCTCCGATATTAAGCTGACACTCCTTAATTCATCTAAACACATGAACTCCCTTTTGATAATTTCATTTGGTTCTTTTAGGACGTTGCATAATAAATCGGCTCTTGTTTCCATCGTTTGTCTCACCCAGCTGTGTGTTTAACACTTATTATTACATCATGTTAAGGGATGGTATTATCGTCTATTGCTAATCGCCTGAAATTGAAATGTTTAAAAATCTCAGTATTTAACGGTATTCATAACCTGAATTTGAGGGGATTTCTTGCATTTGTTTCAAAAAGTCCGTGATGGCAGCCGGCTGTGAAGAGGAGGCGAGGTGACCTTGGAGGCCAAGTCTAGCTCTTAATGTCTCGGGGTAGTATTTGACGGGCTTTGCGATTGTTTGAGTTGAGCATGGCCAAGTTTGATCAAACATGCAATTCTTGATCTGGCTAAGTCTGAATTCGGAGGCTGGTCAATCTACAACTGGTCCTCACAACTGTTCCTTGTGCTCTCCCATTGTTTGTGTACAGGAAGTTGACGCTTTAGAGCAAACTCGAGATATGGATCTTTCACAAACACCCAACAGACTCAGATTAGAGTCAGGACCCAGGCCGCGTTAAAACGTTTCGTGGTCTTCATTTTTGTTGGTCATTGCCATCACTTTCACTGTCTCTACATGGCTAGGTGGCTGTTTACATGCTGTAGGCTGATAGTATCGCCCAACGTTCATTTTCGTCTACCCAGAGTAAAATGTCTTGAATGAAGGTGTTATATTTATGCTAGTAGACTAACGCTTAGTCTCTGAAAATATGTAACCCTTATGAGAAACAGAACTCGATTATATTTGAAAAGGAGCCCCGGGTAGATGGGAGGTTTGAACCTAAGGAAATCTAGACTGGCTTCGTTTAGAGCGTTTGCATAACACAGTGCTGGATTAAAGGGAAAATACTATGGTTCAGGGTCCGTGAGATAGCCTATATAACGCAAAAGAACACATAGTTGTAACATGGCTGTAACCTTGTGATACAGGTCACCTCGACCCGTTATTCTGTGCGATGATGGAATACAACTGAAATGTTCTTGATGATTTAGAACTGATTATAACGATAGTGACATTCAGAATCAGGACGTCATATTTGTGAATTAATTTTTTTTTTACACAACAGCTTTATTTTAGTTGACATGTGAACAGCAAAATATGACGATTCGTCATGTAATTTTATGGAAGCTTTGACGAGCGGCGAATTTATTATCCGTTGTAGCCTACTTGTGGAACATTCCATTCCCACATACTATTTCCTTAACGACATGTTCAGACCTCGGTCTCCAAGAGGACCAGTCCGTGGAGTATGGTGTCAGACAGTGCCAGGAAATGGCCAGCATCCTACACAGACTCATTAACGATGGTAAGTATAATAATTAGTTGTGTTGTTAGTACATGAGTGTCGTAACAACACGACACGTTTTTTGTTTTTATTGCACCAAATAAAATTAATTCAAAGAACGTGGAAAAATAGGTGTTCTGGGGGATGTTCCAACTTGGAAAAGAATCCCGCTATAACTCCTGTGACATCTTTGCGCATGCGCAAGACCTTGTGACCTTGAACGTAAGTCACGTTGGGGCAACTGGTGTTGAAGGTGTACATTTGTTCGGGCTGCGCGTGTGTTTGCCGATGGAGTAGTCACAGGGGGGGGGAATTCAGGGAGTCTTAGTCAAATATTTATTTCTGCCGCAATCCCTTGCTCCCATCTTCTTAGCTTGTCGTCTGCTTTAACCTCCCGACCCCATTCGGTTGACCCCTGCAGCTCGACATCAGTTGTCATGGTAACGCGGCAGAGCTGTTACCACGGAAAAGCAATAACTTTTGAATTTGAATACCTATAAATTCACTCTGCAGCTTTAAAATCTCTCTACTCGACGACTTTGGAATTACTGTTCATGTGCCCAATCCTACTGGACGCGCATAACGGGGGCCAGTGGGTACCATTAAAAGATTATCATTTATGAACAAGCTTAAACGCTATATAATATATGGATTTGAAAAGACCGATTGATTTCAGATTGACAATTTCAATCTATGCAATATATTAAATAATAAATACTACAGCAATATCTTTGTTGACTTTTCAATGCGACGTGGAAAGACAGCGTGGGTTGTAAACTTGATATCTTTGGGACAAAAACATATGTTGTCAGGGAAATATTGTCTAGGTGACAGTGACTACATCTATCATGTTGCCATATAAAACTTGCTTATCTATTAATATTCAAAAACAAGATGGCGCTGCGCGTATTGATCTCATTGCGAGCTGATAGTTGAGCACCAGATGTCGCTGCGCTGTCCGAGCTGGCGAGGTTCCAGTCGGTTGGCACAGATGTGGAACCGACTGAGTTTGTCCCGACCTTATTCACTGCTCCCTCTCTGACAATTCTCCATAATATACTCATGATTTGGAATCGATCACGTGACTACTAACCCGCCAGCTGTTGTAGAGTTGATAATCGACTCCTTCCTGAATACGAGAATGCGCATAATTTGTTTATCATATATGTGGCCACGTGTTTCGACCTTTTGGAGAAGTGCATAATGTCAGGATACATTTTCATGAAGTTACCATAGTAACGGAATAATAACCGTATTTATTCTGTTATGATGTGTGTGTATTTAATGCAATATGTTTTTTTCATTTCGAGGGTTGTTACGGAGGTCAGTGCAGTTCATTGTCGTTTACGATCTACGAGAATTCGCGAGTGTTGACGAGAGTATGGTATCGCGTTACTTTACTAGACGACTATCACGTCATTGAACTGTAGAATTGTTGGTGTAATTACCTGATACAATCACAGCCTTCGACGGCTTAAAACTCCACATCAACAGAAGACTGACATACGTAGTGACACGTAGGCGTCTGTGTATACGTCCATGTTTAGAAGATGAACTGTGATATGACGCTTCACCTTGACGCCATAGAAGTAGTCTTCGGTAACCCATGATTGTCGTAAGAGGCGACTAACGGGATCGGGTGGTCAGGCTCTGACTCGGTTGACACATGTCATCGTATACCAATTGCGTACTCATACTGTTGATCACTGGATTGTCTGGTCCAGACTCGATTATTTACAGACAGCTGCCATATAGCTGGAATGTTGCTGAGTGCGGCGTAAAAGTAAACTCACTCACTGTTAGGGTTCTGTCGCACTAACTATATGAAGATATTCAGGTCATTCTGAGAAGCAACATATCATGACTCACCACCGACATGCTTCACTGAGGGGGTTTAATCCTGTGCTTCCTCAAGCGTCTGCCGTCGCACGATCTTGCTTGGTTTGCGCATGCCTGTGTGTGTAAGACTTCCGGTTGTGTCACTGGGGTTTCAGGTCACGGTTTCGGCGTTAAAGTGCCACATGCCATGTTGTCCCTCTAGATTTGTGTCGACGCCCGGTAGCGTAATCGCCGTCAACACTCGCCATATCTCGTAACCTTTCAGGGTGTACATTTAATTGGTAGCAAATGACAAGCGCTAATTCGTGCGGCTCCATGCAGGTGTGGGTAAATATGAGTGTTATCTCCCACTTAAAGTCAACAAGCATTTACCCCGTCCCTTCCCAGCCGAGACCTACATCGTCCCTGCCGCTAACCCAACATCACACCTTCCGAGCGAGGTGGTCGCACACCCTTCCGCGTCTCGTCGTTCACCTGGGAGTCAAGAGCGTTTAGGCACACCTGGGAAGTGCAGTAGCGGTGCAGTAGCGGTGCAGTCGGTGCGGCAACCGCGTACTCGCTCACACAGGGAATGCTCCTGCAGAGCATCGTGTTTCCCGACATTGCATTTCAACCGCCATTTTACCCACCTGACAAAAACCGTTAGTTCTGCTTGATGATTCCGTCATCCGGGTATTCGCAGATAATGACCGCCTGGGTGTGCCAGTAGCCTCCCTAGGATTGACAGGATTTGTGGAGAAAGGGCAGAGTAATGGATGAATGACATATTTGGGCTATTATCCTAATTCAGTGTTCAAAACATTCCGAAAAGCACATTAACCCACATTATCCGAAAGCTAAACGAAGGAATATGTACAACTGAAACCACGTTAAAGGATGCCAGGTTGGAAGGCTGATGATCAACCATCCATGATTAACTACAATCATATTAAAAAACATTAGTTCAGTATGTTGTTTAACATATTATCACTTACACATACTCCCTAAATCTTGTTTGTCGAGCCCTGTATATTGTATACTGACCCGAAAAGGTTAGAGAATCATATATATTTCAGGGAATGTATTTTTTAAATTGTTGCGAGGTCTTCACTGTTAACTCGAAATATTTCCCCAAATATATAGGAAATTTCCCCAAATATTTACGTTTCCTAACTTTTTGGATTAGTATATATGAATCAAATTTTGTTTGAAGTTAATTCCTACGATTTGAAGCTACTACTGTGGTCCCAAACCGGAACTAACAAGCTATGAATTCAACGGGCTACTGGTATCGATAGCAAATAGATCTAACGACAACCGTCTTTGCACAACGACTGTTTATAAAGATACTCCTGCCTGCAAGGTGGAAAAGGGGTTGCATTCAGTGAGTTTACTTCTAACACACGTATCCTATTGCTAACTCGAGCAGGACATTCTCATCTGAAACAGGATATTGTTAATTTTGTGAGAAGAACGGCTAATGGAGTCACTGAGGGGGGATCTATTGAACTGACAAGTGGTGACAGGTCGCTCGATGTATTGGTCGATTACTTTGTTACAGTATATATTACCTGCGTTGATGTTGAATAACAGTGCGACTAGTGATATGTGTTCCATGAGTTCTAATGACGTCATTCCCTTGTAGGTCACGTGCTAGTGGAGCCAGAAATTATCAGTGAGCGTCTGGAACCGGGGATATGGTAAGCGTAACTTTCATACGTGTTCATTAATTTCTTTAAGTCAGTATTAAATACTAATTGACGCATACTTGTCTTGACGTATAACGTTCAATATCCGGGCTCTCAAGAAGCGGTGGTTTTCCATAGATCAGCTTCCGGTATTTGCCGCGAGACACTTGTGGCTATTTAATTGTCTCTGTCAGAGCGCGCGCTCCCGTTTCCAGGAGACAAGGCATCGGAAATTCTACCAGAATTAATAAAAGATGGAATTAGCGATAAGGCGCAATAGAATTACCATTGTTTGCTAAAGTAACGACATTCTTCTTTTTCCTGAATGACAATATTAAAACCAGTCCACTCATGGCGTTGTTCGACGTCTTATCAAGTTGGATTCTCGCATCACTTGTCTTTCTGTCCACAGCAGCAAGACCGACATCGTCGACGACAATACGGTTGTCAGGGCACGTGGGTTGCCATGGCAGTCGTCAGACCAGGATATCGCACGTTTCTTCAAGGGCTTGAATATAGCAAAGTAAGTTTTCGAACACGAAGCGATATTTCTATTAAACAGGACTTCCGTTATCAGTATGGCAAGGATGATTTTCGGCGCCTTTTGAATGGAAAATATTTTTAATCTGACAAATGAAGTTGCTGATACGCTAGCTGTATCTGGTCCCTTCGACATTTAAAAAGTGCGGATGATACAGAGAGAGATAAATAACACCTGGTGAGTGTTTCAGGAACATGAGGGGTGGTGGAGTGGCCTAGCGTTTGAAGCGTTCGTTTGCCGCGCTGTATACCCGGGTTCAGCTCCCCATATGGGTACTGTGTTGGGTCGTGATATTGCGCCGCCATATGGCTGGAATAGTGCTGAGTGCGGCGTAAAACTGAACTAAAACTCGTGATATTGCTGGAGTAATGCTAAATTACAGCGCCGTAAAAATTCAACACAACGAGGGTTTCAATTTCCCACATGGGTACAGTATATGAAGGTCGTTTCTAGTCTCAGACTGTGATACTCCTGGAATATTTCTAGAATATTGCTAAAAGCAGCATGAAAACGAAACCAAACTCCCAGTCACAAACATAAAGGTAAAAGGGGAAAGTATCTAACAGCTCGTACAGTGTTCGTATAAGCACGTAGGAGTAAATGTCTTCATTGTCGCTGTGGTAGTGGTGGGCAATGTTAAACAGTGAGCGACAATAGCAACAGTGTGAGGAGATTTAGTCAGCCTCTACACAGATACTGTGTATTTACAGGGGAGGTGTGGCGCTGTGCTTGAGCCCTCAGGGACGACGGAATGGTGAAGCCCTCGTGAGGTTTGATGGGGAAGTTCACCGTGATTTAGCGCTCAAGCGTCACAAACATCACATAGGGCAGCGTTACATCGAGGTGTACAAGGCTACTGGCAAAGACTTCGTCAACGTGGCAGGAGGTAAGATCCTTTGTGTTTCACGAGTTACCTCCCCTGTCGAGTTTTAAAGATGATTGATTCGCTGGGTTATTTTGGATTATTCGTATAACATTCTCACTTATAAGGTTTACATAACAGCTGTATGTGGCAATTACTGGTTACAATAATGAAACAGAAATTGTTTTAATATCATCCAATATAAGTGAATATCCGGATTAGAACTGATCTTCAGCCATTCATGCTTCTTAGGACACCATTACAGGGATCCAGTGGTCTGGCTCGCTGACTTGGTTTACCCATGTCGTTTCCGATTCACGTAGATGGATGCTCATTTTGTCAATCACTGGGTTGTCTAGTCCAGACTCGATTATTTACCTCAGACATTTGGCAGGGATATTGCTGATTGCGACGTTCAGGAAACAAAGAAACAATAGGCTCTATGGAATCCATCCAAATGTCTGTGGTGAAACCTTTGACAGTATAATACAGGAAAAATTGTAAAAGATCTGATTACCAAACCAATACTCCAATGGAGGTTTTAAAAAATACTTTGTCAGTTGAGTTATTTCTTCTACAGGGAGTAATTCAGAGGCACAAGCTTTTCTTTCACGGGGAGGACAAGTCATCATACGCATGCGCGGACTTCCGTTCACGGCGACTTCTCAACAAGTGGTGAGTACCAACACTTTGGATTTGTTTGCGGTGTAGACAGATGGAATAGTTATTTGTGAAACAGACTTTCAGATGCACACATGAAGACACATTACAGTGTTCACGTATAAACTGTAGTCATGGTGACTGGGATGGTGTCAACAGAGTACAGGCTGCACGCCACATCATTCTGTCTGTGTTATTTTCAGCAGTGCTGTGTATGATCACGTGACCTATGGGCTCCCCCTGGAGGTAAGTTTTGGGAAGGGCTAGTAACAGACCTGGCGTGTGGTGATTCTTGTTTGGTGGGTCGCATCCACGGTGTTAATGGTCCAGTCGAATTGCAGGTGTTTTGGATTTGGACGGTGCGGGGTGGTTGCTGGCTATTTTCAATTACCTCTTTCACTTCCGACGTCCATTTCTCACTGGTGGTGCCTTTCGGGCGTGGATGTGGGCGTGTCTACACTAGTAGTGGGCGGGGTCGGGTGGGGGTGCTGCATGTCGGTGTACTGTCCATGTCATCTACTAGCCATGCTATTTCCTGTGTTTGCGCTTGCAGCTGGAGTTCTTCGCGAGAGAGCCGAATCCATGTCAAGTTTTGGACGGAGAGGACGGCATCCTGTTCGTCCACTACCCTGACGGGCGCTCTACCGGAGATGCCTTTGTTCTGTTTACGTCCGAGGACGAGTCTAACAAAGCCCTGAAGAAGCACCGAGAGATCATGGGCACTCGATACATCGAGCTGTTTAAGAGCACAACAGCGGAAGTCCAGCAGGTAGCTCTCCTGCTTAAGAGACCCAAAGTTGCTTCACTTCCGGATAGTTCGCGCCGCCGATACAAATAACACGTGGAGTAACTGTCATAGTAGTGTAGACACGCGAGAGAAGACCCGTGGAGGATATGTTAATTTGAGGAGGAAGAACCGACAACAACCCTAGGGTCAGCCCCCAACACCGAACATCTGCTTCCTACTTACCCTTTATATGTCAGTTAACCCTCAGCAGCATTTTGTATATTTTGTGGTTTGAGGTATTTTAGAATATTTGGTTCAAAGGTGGTGACAGGGCGTTTGCTCGCAATGTGGTTTTGGGACTGTTTGTTTACAATTTGGTTTGAAGTGTTACCATAATGAGATGAAATAATGTCTAACTACGCATATTTTTTCATTGTTCAGACATCATTCATGAATCGTCATCCATTTTTGAAGAAATTCTCAAAAAAGTAAAATAAAATGGGAAAAAATCGAATTGTATGCTGATGCCATTTGAGATACAGTTAATGATCTGTCATCCTTTTTTGAAGAAAATCTCAAAAATGTGAAATATACTGGAAAGAAAAATCAAATGGTATGCTGATGCCATTTGAAATACAGTTAAGTTGGGTACACACTTGAACCAGATGTCTAGCAGTATTGTTATATAACGTATATATAGACACACGAGGGTGTAGCATAACATACCGCACTTAGTGACACTACATGACAAGGTGCTCGTCACGTGACGATCTACGCCACATACGCGCTCAGCTTTTGGTCTCTTGGCAAATATCTCTTCCTTTCCACTCTTTTCATGAAGAATATCTCCATTTAATTGTAAAGATTAATATTTTCATATTCTATCATTTTGTTTATGGTAAAAGAGAAATCATTTTCTTTATTTTCTATCGTGAAACATTTTTACCATTCTAATTCATTTTACACAAATCAACTAATCTGGTTTTGTTGTTAACATTTGTTTGTGTTTTTGTAACGAATTTGTCTGTTTATTTGGTTGGAGGAGTCGTTCGTCACTAACACTGTAACTGTAGCTGTGCAATGTCCTCAACAGGTTCTCAATAGGAGCATGGATCCTCGCAACCCCGAACAGCAAGACGGACAACTTCCGCCACTCATTGCGCAACTTCCGGCGCAAGCAACGACAGTGCCTACCATCATTCCTCAAAACCTAATTACTGCCGGGACAAGGAAAGACTGCGTACGCCTGCGCAACTTGCCTACCATAGCACAAGTGACAGATATTCTAACATTCCTAGGCGAATATTCTCAGTTTATTGTGTATCAAGGGGTACACATGGTCTATACAGCTCAGGTTGGTGCTATTCCTTCCTGTGTAGGGGAGATAATTCATCATTCGTTGTTTACTCATATCGTTTGCATTAATTGTGCATGTCGCACATTGTAGTTTTTTCACATTTAATGCTTTCACTTTGAACGCATTTGATTTTAATCGTCTTTGGTTTTGCACTTCATAAATAACTGCATGGTCACTGATGTGTAACAGGTTAAAGCTCCCTGCCCTTTAATTATAATTATATAAACTCCCGTGTTATTATACACGCTTAATCTAGGCCCCCGTGTAGAGGAAATATTAAAGTGTGCGGGACAGTCGACATTCAGAATTACCATTGAGTGATGGGGTAGCCTAGTGGTTAAGACGTTCGCTCGTTACGATGGCACGGGTTCGATTCCCATATGTGTAGATTGTATAATGCCCATTTCTGGTGTCTCCTGCCATGATATTGTTGGAATATTGCAAAAAGCGGCGTAAAACCCAACTCACTCACTCAGAATTACTGTCGTTTCTCTAATTATAAGGTGCAGTTGTACATTTTAGTTTGTTAAAACCGTATTTCATTTTACGATGTTATTCGCGTCATTTATATTTCACTTCATGGTGAGTCTCGAATACTAAATAAACAGACCTCCTAATCCCTTGTATCAATGGGTTTGACGACCTCAATACTGTCATTAGTGTCTCGTTGTGTAACATTGATCTGATTCCTGTGTACTATGTTTAGGGCGAGCCATCGGGAGAGGCATTCATTCAGATGGACTCAGAAGAAGCATCGAGCATGACCGCCATCAACCGACACCGACGACCTATGACATTTGCCAACAAGAAGCGCTTGATTGACGTCATACAGTGCTCTGGCGATGACATGAGCCTTGTTCTGACCAATGGCATGCCAATGGCCACCATTCCTCAAGCACCTGCCCAGATGATACAGAGGCAGATTATAACACCAGGTGAGTGTTCCAGAACCCTGACCCAACATTGTTTTTATCCAAAAACATTACATTATGTAAACTACTTAAGAAATCTAACGGACAGGTTTCAAACCCTTATTTCTGCTTCAGACTGTGCTTGTACATTTACGATTTCTAAATAGTTTCGAGCCTGGGATTTTAAAAACTCTGCGGCCATGAGGTAGCCTAATGGTTAAATCATCCACTCGTCATGTTGAAGACCCGGGTTTGATTCCCCACATGGGTACAATGTGTGAAGCCCATTTCTGGTGTCCCCGCCGTGATATTGCTTAAAGCGGCATAAAACTAAACTCACTCACTCCTTTAAGTAATATCCCAACTATAAAACATTGTTACCATTCATCTAATGCATCCAACACACAATACTTCCTTATCACAATGTATCACCTATATTTTTCCCTTTTCCTAGTAACAGCACCGACCATCATGCCTTCACTGGGGACGTTGCCGTATGCCCAGTTGCCACAGCCACTGCCAGCCGCCTTTCCCCCAACGATGACTCACATCCCCCAGCGTCCGGCGACGTCCTTCTACCCTCCCATCCTCTACTGGTACCCCAGCCCCCCTGTCTCCCCTCAGACTTATCTCACCCATACTGGCCCCTCGGTCATCGTAATGAGAGGCCTGCCTTATAATGTAACCGTCCAGGACATTATCAATTACTTCCAAGGATTCCCAGAGGTATTTAAACTCTCTTACACTGCCTCTTGCCGAACACGGACAAACTGTCCCTACACGAGCAACCTGATGCATGCAGCAATGTCTCACACATATCTCTCCGTGCCATTACATACTAAAGATATATTTTGGTTAAATGTACACTTGATAGGTATATGCAGTATTTTAGTTACTGCTTGGATGATGGTGGTCGCAAGGGTATTGGACACCCGCCCTCTCCTTGTTACTCAAAATACGGGGCCCTTGATTCCGGGTAGACCCAGATTGTCTGTGTTCGGCACATCGGGATGTCGGCCGCAAGTGCTCCGAGTTCCTGCAGCTTTGGATCATGTGTCGTAGTGATATCCCAGTCCGCCTATCTTTCGCTTGCCTCCATTTTTGTTGGTAATGGTTCTGTCTATACTGGGTATTCCTGTCCCAAACGCCTGCGCCTCTCATTACCCGAGGTGGTCTGAACACATCACATAGCAACTCTGCGTGTCACACGTGATAATCATGTGATCTCGCGTAACCCACAGGTCTCGCGAGATTCATTTTTGAAAGATGGATATCGCAGACTTGAATTGGCAAGCTTTGTTGCGTGTGTTGGGTATGGTGTTAAATTAATAGCCTGTGTGTCTTTATGTGAACACATTGCTTCGGTTTTGTTTATATTTCAATTTTTCGTTCCGTTGCTCCCTTGTTCCTTGCCTTATTTTTGGTTTGGTTTTATTACTGTAAAAAAATCTGTTTGCATGTTGCACCCCCCCGTAGTAGTATAAACACAAAATAATAATGATAATAATAATAATAACAGTAATTTGTAATATGTTAAGGCTTGTCCTGGCGTTAATTTATAGACATACCAAATGTAAACATACTTAAGCAGATTTAAACATTTCGTTGATCTCCAGAATCTTATTTTATGGGTTTTGTTTTCAGGTGAGTCCAGAGACGGTCCAACTCCAACACAGCGCTGACGGGAAGCCAAATGGCGATGCTTTGATCACCTTCTCGTCACGTGCTGAAGGCGAAAGAGCAATCATCGAGAAAAACAGGCGCCATTTGGGCAACCGCTTTATAGAGCTTTTCATGGCATGACGACCACGTGATGGGAGTCCATGACAACAGACCTGCGCATTATGACTGAAAATGGTGACATGAATTCTGCCCGGCCCGGCAATCGTGCTGCTTGACGTTGTTTTAGTAATATTTTACGTCCCCTCCACATGCCAATATGGCCGTTCTGGAAGGAAAAAACGCCAGCTTTTAGTTTACTAGACTAAAAAGGGTACTTTTATTGTGTAATTTGAGAGATTTATTGTGCTTCTGTACAGTGTCGACTGTCGCAATGTTGGAGAATAAGCTGAACCAGATCTTATTTATTTTGTGTTGAAATTTTAACACATATTTTTCTAGTTGTAAAATATTAAAACCACTTTTCATATTTATATACACTATCAACCATGCATTCCTCATCATGTCGACTTGTAGACAATGAAAATTGTAACTATTTATTCGATGTCGATATTACTGTTGTATTTGTAAAATAACGTGTTTTATCTTGTTACTGAATAGATGAATTATATATACATATACATTAATTTAGAATATTTTAACGAGCGGTCTTCTACAGACCACTCCAGTGTTGTACATAGAGACTTGTATAGGATTTGTTGTGTACATATTTTGATGACGTCATTGTTATTTGTTATGTCTGTTGATGACGTCGCGTTTTGACGACGGCCTTATTTTGTATAAGCCCTCTGCGCAACTGGTTATCTAGTCACTTACACGTTACCACACCCTGGCTGCAGTAGCCGCTCTCTGGCCCCTACCGTGGATTCATGATAAGCTTGTTTCCGTGATGAAACAATTTAGTCATTTTGTCCTGCAGTTGACTGAATATTCTACATGTCCGATCGTATTTACCATCTTTAATACGTTTACCATATTAAATTCCCTTCCAAAAATATTGCCCTATTTTGGAAATGTGCCTTACTTACGAAACGCCAAAATATCTGTGATTTGAACCAAATTATTTTTCAAGGATGGAGTTGATGGTACAACTTCGCAATAAAACTCTATGCATTTGATGAATAGAAACCACATTGGCTGAGTCTCCCTCTATCTGGACTGTCCCTAGGACCAAAGATTAGGTAATATGTTCGCCATTGCGTCATAGATGTGTATAGACCAAGAGGGTTCCACTCGAAATCAAACTTAACAGCTGCAATTATTTTCTAGTTATTTGTGATGTATTTCATCACAACAGTGAATGTGCCTTTACGTCATATTTATTATTTTTTGCCATATTGCAAACATATAGATTGAATGTTATATCTCTGGCTGATTATTGTAGTTGTAATGTCTGTGTAGCTGACGTGAGGTGGGGTCGAGATGTCGGTGCTCACCTCAGTTATTGAAGGTCGAAAAAGAACGGGAACACATGTGGGATATATCCATATCTTTACCATACATGTGGAGGCTGCATGTTATATGTATCGTATTAATATTTATTAATATACACACGAAGGCAACGTTTGAGGGATACATCATTCTGAAACTGGGGCGGTGGGAAGCCTAGTTGTCTAAGTGTCCGCTTGTCACACCAAAGACACGGGTTCAATTCCCCACATAGGTACATTGTGTGAAGCCTATTTCTGGTGTGTCCCCGCCGTGATATTGCTGGAATATTTCTAAAAGCGGCGTTAAATTAAACTCACTCACTCATTCTGAAACTTGGGTTCTTGATGTCAGTATTATAACGCCCACATTGACAGTGCAACGAAACTTTCCATTCTGGATCTATCCCAGCAACATTCCATGAGCCTTCAGTGACTGTGGTGAGCCAATCTGGAGGTTATGTTATCAGTTATTGCTTCCTCGGTTAGTGTGCACAACTCAAATATTTGTTACCAGCTTGCTCAATGTTTGACTATTTGAAATAAGTACACGTATCGTACTCGGAAACAATAGAAAGTAAGTAATGGCGAATTGTCAAGTGCCATTGTCTAGCCTGTCTCACCGGAAGTGCGATCTTGCCATGCGTCTGCCGAGGAAGCAGTTCCGGGTCACGGTTCGTAGGGTATGGGCACTGTGATGCATTTTTGAAGCAATCTCATTTTACTGTCTGACGTCGTTGCGGGTGTTAAAACACCAACTAAATGGCGATATTATTGAGTAAGAAGTATAATGTTATAGCACGGTCGTGCAGGTAGATGTTAGATATGTTGGCACTCATAGGGTGCAGTTCTTGTCTATTGGATCTACATTATTTTAATGTGCAATATCATCATTTGTCAACAGTGCATGCGAAATGCGCAGGTTGCTGCGCATTGTATATTTACTTGGGTTTTGTAGATCTGTGCTTTATTACTGACAGCAATCACGAATCCTGACGTCATGGAGTCGTCACCTAGATTTTCGTATATGATTGTATTTTTGCGGGCACCTGCCCATCTGATTGTACTAAGTGTAGTTAGTAAGCTGATACTCCTGAATAAACTCCCTTCATACACTTGGTGGTGGTGCCGATGCTTTTATCATGGTGATGGTTCGAAACTGTCTTTACTGCTGACTCTACTCGTCAACGAATATGGCGTTGTCAACACTTCCTCTTCCGGGATGAAGCAAATAAACCCGTTTATCCAGCCCCTCCTCCTACTAACTGTCTCCCTAAACCCCTTTGCTCATGCGTGGGACTGGAAAGCGACTATGATACTCTTTCGTGACAACGTGACGTTGCTTTAACTATATGTAACAAAATGATCCGTTTTGATCAAGCTAAATACAAATATATTCCATCAGTCAACGAGGGAAACGTAAGTTATGGGTGTCGCAATATCATGTATTAATATTAACGGTTGCTATAGTGATGATTGCTATAGCAGCATCTCTCTCCCAGTTTTCACCTAACCCAATGGTGGTGGGATGTGCACGCAGCTTTCTGCGGTGAACGGGACTTATTTCAGTGTCAACATTGCCGAGGTGTGAGTTACGCAAAACCCTCACGTAAACTTCTAACAGATCACTGGTTTGCTTATATTTGTGCTATGTCCGTCCCATTAACAGGTCTCCATATTTTTTAATCACTCACCCCTAGCAGCCTCGTCCAGATCACGTGATGATCATGTGACGGTTTGACATGGCTGGTCAGTGCTGCTGTTTTCAGATGAGAGGAGAGATACGTGCCAGAGAAACTAGTCATATTTATCTGATCTTAATATTTTTAAGCGATGCCTCCATGCCCTGTTTGGAGCTCAGGCCACTTGTCCTGGTGACATGGCCGCCATTATACGCCATCACTCATGTCAAGATTTTATCTTGTCTCCTATTTTCATAGATTTATTTAGAAGTCGCCACATTTGGCAGTTATAATGTATTCTATTCGTGTAAGTATTGCCCTTTTAATTTATTTCGTGAAATAAACGTATCGATCGTTAGTTAAAATATTGAATATAACAGTGTATTGGTTTTGCTTATTTTCCGATCCTGTCTACATGCATAAATCCGGTGGCTTCCTGTACAAATCAGCGCTTGTATAGATCTATTTCAAAGGTGATATAGTCCAAGTGAAAAGGAGGAAGAAATTCGAATTCCGTATCTGTTGCAGTATTAAAGGGTTGTTTAATAACAGTTTATTATGGGACACTTTGCTTCTAAGACATGTTCAGGAGGTTATGGCGTCGTTAACGGAAGCCTGGATAAACAGGAATACCCTTTTCTGCATTTCCTTTTCGAGTTGATAATGTGTTCTTGTTTTAACGTTTAACGCTGCACTCTGCAAAACTCTAACTGTATGTTATTGCCTGTAAATCATCGCGCAGGACCAGTGATTAATATTGTGAACAACAATCCAAGACCTCTGGTTAAGATGACACGATATCGACCAGTCACTGAGACTGTCAATCCAATCCATAACCTCGCCTCTTACGACCAGTATAGTTTAATTGGGACGTATTTTAATCCGTGATCCCAAATGTACTTACTTGGGGATAGTGATTGTTAAAGGATCGCATGAGAGTACAAGACTGCTAACATCTCCGATGAATTTCATTGAGAAATGAATTGAAATAAATTGGTATTGGAAATATTTGGGGGCCCATCTTATAATATGCAATGTTACGGCACTATTGAAACGTAACAGTATGGGGGAATAAGCCTGTGAGAAAGTAAAACTCGGTAACAGCCAAATATTAAGGATTCTATACGAAAGATAATTATTCGTTCCTCCACCTTGTATATAAAGTCCCCAAGTCAATATGGCAAAGTTGACCGATAGCTCGATGGTTATGGTATACAATCGTCACGTTGTAGCTGCTGGTTCGATCCCCAGTGCGATTACATAGCTGTTTTAATTCTACTGAAGAAATGCCGTGAGATAATCAAAACTGAATATGTAACAAAAGATTGTATTTCGTTGCGTTGTCAGAGAAAAACATAAATAAACTCTGGTTGAAGCTATTCTATTAGCCTTCTCCCCCCACTCCTTAACCCAACGTGAGCTAAGATGGCGTCACCGTGTTGAGTCATGTCGCCATTCATTCCACAACTTGACGCAAACCGCCCACTTGAAATTCAAGTTGGGTGCGTGGTGGTAGTTAAAGCATTCCCCATTGTCGCTTAAGGCGCGGGTTCGATTCCCCAAAGAGTTTCATTCCGGATGACCCAATGATCAACGGAGGTACATCGCTTCTATTCTGAACACAAGCTTTACTTATTTTGTTTGAATATAATCGCCGCGGAAGTGATGATGGATAAAAGATAAACCATAAAACTAATTGTTCACACACATTAGGGGGCGGTGGGGTAGCCTGATGGTTAAAGCGTTCGCTCGTCACGCCGAAGACCCGGGTTCGATTCCCCACATGGGTACAATGTGTGAAGCTCATTTCTGGTGTCCCCGCCGTGATATTGCTGGAATATTGCTAAAAGCGGCTTAAAAGCAAACTCACTCACTCACACACATTAGGGCAACACTTTGTTCACTCGGTCAGCGCTTTGGTCACACTCGAATGCACGCTGGCAAACTTCGTCCAAACACACATGCTTGTTTTCAACACATTGTTTTAACCCCATATCCAGAATAAGTTGTTCAGGGGCAGTTTATTTATTTACGTGTATTCTAGAATATCTTCGTGTTTGAAAAGGTACGGTGGGATAGCCTAATGGTTAAAGCGTCCGTTCGTTACGCTGAAGACTCGGGTTCGATTCCCCACATGGGTACAATGTGTGAAGTCCATTTCTTGTATACTCCGCCGTTATATTGCGGGGATATTGCTAAGAGCGGCGTAAAACTATACTCCCTCACTCACGCAATGAGTTCTCGGACATGCATGCACGACATGAGGTATTGTTCAGGTATACGTGGGTGTCATGACAATATTTCGTTGAAACACGTGAACGCCAGAATAACACGTTCAAATACATGGACGTGAGGATAACATGTTCAAGCAAATGCACGTGAGGTTAACATGTTCAAACATGGACGTCATGATAACATGTTCAAACACATGGACGTGAGGATAACATTGCTCAAACGCACATGCACTGTTTTGTTCAAACACAATGGATAACATATTGTTGATATACACGAGGACATCAGGACAACACATTGCTTAAGCAGGCACGGACGTCATGATGACATATTGTTGAAACACGTATGCGCAACAGGAAACATTGTTCAAACACACACGGACGTCATGACACAATGTTAAAATACACATTGGCGTCACCACAACTTATCGTTCAAACACATAGGCGTGTCAAGATAACACATCCTTTAAACACACTTTTACGTCATGAAAATATATTGTTTGAAAAGAAAAGGACATTATGAGAACATTGTTCAAACACACATGCGGGTCACGAATACATATTCTATATTCAAACATTCATGGCATGTCATGTGACAAATCCGTGGCACGTCCTGTTTAGATAAAGATCAAACGTGTCAGAAATGTAACAACAGACGCTACACCTATTAACTCTGCCCAGTAGAAACGGTGGGGTAGCCTAGTGGTTGAAGTGTTCGCTCGTCACGCCGAAGACTCAGGTTCGATTCCCCACATGGGCACAATATGTGAAGCCCATTTCTGGTGTCCCCCGCCGTGATATTGCTGGAATATTGCTAAAAGCGGCTTAAAACTATACTCACTCACCCACTGCACAGTAGACGCCTTCACGGGGGACTTTTCCTCTTTTAAAGATGGCTATGGCATATATGTAGTTAAAATAATAACAGTAGCCATTTGATATGTCAAAGAAATGCATTTTCCTCTTGATAACATGATTCAAAACAGAACATAACATGACACACATAATATATGCTCATTACCACAATGCTACACAATATTATGTTCATTTACATGTGAAAATACGATATACAAAAATATTATTACTTCTTATGTAAGTATTACCATGCAAACATTATTGTTGGTCACAGATGGTTGGTTCTTTACTTAAAAAAGCGCCAAGGTATGAAAGCTCCAATCATTAGCACGCCGCTATTTCCGCAGAGGCGGTGGGGTAGCCCAGTGGTTAAAGCGTTCGCTCGTCAAGCCGAAGACCCGGGTTCGATTCCTCACATGGGTAAAACATGCGAAGCCTATTTCCGCTGTCCCCCGCCGTAATATGGCTGGAATATTCGATTCCTCACATGGGTAAAAAAGCTGTCCCCGCGTAATATGGCTGGAATATTGCTAAAAGCTGCGTAAAACTAAACTCTCTCACTCACTCCGTGTAGACACCTTGCGATCCTCTTGGCGCTATATCTGCTCTTCACATTGTTACCGACATCCAAATGGCGAGAGGAAGGATGACAATGCATCCCGCCAGCCCTTCGCCGTTGATGAGCCACTGGTGACCGACTACGACACCCGGTGCTTGGGTGTAGATGCTGCCCAAGATGACGGGGTTCACCTGGTTCCATAGTGTATGCATCAGACCACTCGCCCAAATCGAGTATCTGAAACACAAGCTCTGGAGAGTGATATGCCGAGTGACAGACCCATATCGAGTATGAGAAACGCAAGTGTGGGATTGAAGCATGCACAGACACACCCACAGGGACTGATGTATACACAGACACACCCACAGGGACTGATGTATACACAGGCACACCTACAGAGGATTGATGTATACACAGGCACGTCTACAGGGATTGAAGTATACACAGGCACGTCTACAGGGATTGAAGTATACAAAGACACACCCACAGGGATTGAAATATACGCAGACACGCCCACAGGGATTGAAGTACACGCAGACACACGTACAGGATTGGAGTATGCACAGACACGCCCACAGGGACTGATGTATACACAGGCACACCTACAGGGATTGATGTATACATAGGCACACCTTCAGGATTGAAGTATGCACAGACACACCCACAGGGACTAATGTATCCACAGACACGCCTACGATTGAAGCATGCACAGACACGCCTACAGGGATTGATGTATACACAGACACGCCTACGATTGAAGCATGCACAGACACACCCACAGGGATTGATGTATCCACAGACACGCCTACGATTGAAGCATGCACAGACACACCCACAGGGACTGATGTATCCACAGACACGCCTACGATTTGAAGCATGCACAGACACGCCGACAGGGACTGATGTATACACAGGCACGCCCACAGGGATTGATGTATACACAGGCACACCTACAGGGATTGAAGTATGCACAGACACGCCCACAGGGACTGATGTATACAAAGGCACACCTACAGGGATTGAAGCATGCACAGACACGCCCACAGGGATTGATGTATACACAGACACACCTACAGGGATTGAAGCATGCACAGACACGCCCACAGGGACTGATGTATCCACAGACACGCCTACGATTGAAGCATGCACAGACACGCCTACAGGGATTGATGTATACACAGGCACGTCTACAGGGATTGATGTATACAAAGGCACACCTACAGGGACTGAAGCTACACAGACAGGCCCACATGGATTGAAGTATACACATACACGCCCACAGTGATTCAAGTATTCAAACACACACTCACATGGATTGAAGCATACGCAGACGCCCACAGGGATTCAAGTATACAAAGACACACCCACAGGGACTGAAGCTACACAGACAGGCCCACATGGATTGAAGTATACACATACACGCCCACAGTGATTCAAGTATTCAAACACACACTCACATGGATTGAAGCATACGCAGACGCCCACAGGATTCAAGTATACAAAGACACACCCACAGGGACTGAAGTATACACAGACACACCCACAGTGACTGAAGTATACACAGACACACCCACGGGTTGAAGCATACACAGACACGCCCACAAGGATTGAAATATGTACATACACCTCAACAGCGATTGAAGCATACACATATACGCCAACAGGGATTGAAGTATACACAGATACGCCAACAGGGATTGAAGTATACACAGACACACCCACAGGGATTGAAGTATACACAGACACACCCACAGGAATTGTAGTATCCACTGACACACCAACGGGTTGAAGCAAACACAGACACGCCCACAAGGATTGAAGTATACAAAGACACCTAAACAGGAATTGAAGTATACACAGATACACCCACAGGGATTGAAATATACACAGACACACCCACAATGATTGAAGTATACACAGACACACCCACAGGGATTGAAGTATACACAGACACACGAACAGGGACTGATGTATACACAGAAACGCCAACAGGGACTGATGTATACACAGAAACGCCCACAGGTATTGAAGTATACAGACACGCCCATTTGGATTGATGTATATACATACACCTCAGCAGAGAATGAAGTATACGCATATACACCAACAGGGATTGAAGTATACACAGACACCCACTGGTTGAAGCATACACAGACACACCCACAAGGATTGAAGTGTGTACATACATCTCAACAGGGATTGAATTATACACAGATACGCCAACAGGGATTGAAGTATACACAGACACACGCACAGGGATTGAAGTATACACAGACATACCCACCGGTTGAAGCATACACAGACACGTCCACAAGGACTGAAGTATGTACATACACCTCAACAGGGATTGAAGTATACACAGATACGTCAACAGGGATTGAAGTACACACACACACACACACACACACACACGCGCACACACGCACACACACACACACACACACACACACACACACACACACAGGAATTGAAGTATACACAGACACACCCACAGGGATTGAAGTATACACAGACACACGCACGGGGATTGAAATATACGCAGACACGCCAACAGGGATTGAAGTATACACAGACACGCCAACAGGGATTGAAGTATACACAGACACACGCACGTGGATTGAAGTATACACAGACACACCCACAGGGATTGAAATATACGCAGACACGCCTACAGGGATTGAAGTACACGCAGACACGCCAACAGGGATTGAAGTATACACAGACACACCCACAGGGTTTGAAATATACGCAGACACGCCCACTTGGGTTGAAGTATTCATTGACACACCCACAAGGATTGAAGTATACACAGACACACGAACAGTTATTGTAGTATCCACAGACACACCCACGGGTTGAAGCATACACATCCACGCCCACAAGGATTGAAGCATACACATACATTTCAACAGGGATTGAAGTATACACAGATACACCCACAGGAAGTGAAGTATTCACAGACACACCCACAAGGATTGAAGTATACACATACACCTAAACAGGGATTGGAGTATACACAGACACACCCACGGGTTGAAGCATACACAGAGACGCCCACAGGCATTGAAGTATTCACAGATACCTCCAGACGGATTGAAGCATACAGAGACACGCCAATTGGGATTGAAGCATACACGGACACACCCACGTCGAGATCTGAAACACGGGGTGTAGAGAGTGAAATATTCACAAATACCGTATCTCAAATCGAGTATCCCAACCACACATGAAGAGATACGTGCACTGTGAGGGGTTGATTGACATATTCTGAACCTCGTATAGAAATTGGGGTAATAGTGAAATCTTTGGTTGTTGACACTTCATGTTGGCATAGAGGCACATGCACAAACACTTCAACTGCCATCTGAACAAATCGTTTCGTTCTGAAAAGTCAGCCAAATAAACATTGCCCAGGGTCCTGTGACCTTTGGCAAACTGACAAACTAAAAGCACGTTCTGTGGTCAAGTACCTGGAGAAAAGACAGGAGTTCAACACTATAGTTTGGCATGAAATGCATGTGGACCCGTTTTTATGTAAATATCTCTTCATCCAATGACCCAATCGATCTCAAACTGTGCAAGTGGATGTTTTGTCAGACAACCTAATCACATTGTAAAATCACCGATTTTATGCATTTTGTATTAGAGAATCTGTCTATGTAACTGTCAATAAAATACACAGCAGAACGCAAACTGCTTGCAGAGGAGAGGAGCCAATGGCCTGTAACAGCGGCAGTGTTGGGTCATAAAGGTCAACGTTCGTCAATGTAGGTCAGCTATGCACGTGACAGGTATGAAGAGGTGTTCATTTCTAGCAAATAGCCGGCGAATGACATCTCTGATGACCCTGATGTCAAAGAATCTAACTTTCGATGCCTACCTTTTTTGTACAAGGTTTTGTTTATTGGTTGTTGGTTTATTTTTCACAATTTTTAGCACGATGTTCTTTTCATGCCAAGAGCAAAAGTTGTACGTTTCATGTAATCCGACACCTTATAAATCGGTTTGCTACGTTTGCTCTCTTTTAAAAAAATTCAACACATTTCTACTTAAACGTTTAGCATCATCTGAATAAGCTTTCATGATGACAGCTAGAAGTAGTCAATGGGAATGATCAAACGGTCTATCACTGTGCAGTGCACAGGTAACTATCATGAACTGCACGTGCATTTACCTTTATGACCCAACACTGCCGCTGTTACAGGTCATTGGCTCCCTCCCTCTGCAAGCAGTCTGCGGTCTGCTGTTGATTTTGTTGACAGTTACATAGACAGATTCTTTAATACAAATGCATAAAATCGGTGATTTACAATGTGATTAGGTTGTCTGACAAAACATCCACATGCACAGTTTGAGATCGATTGGGTCATTGGATGAAGAGATATTTACATAAAAACGGGTCCACATGCATTTCATGCCGAACTATAGGGACAAATGACCTTTCATGTGCCAACGTGAAGAGATGGCCAACAGAGTTCAAACGTGGAAGGGAAGCCTTAAGACGGACCCCCATCGTGGAAGGTTTGTGACTGCAGCAGACATCAGATAATATCCATAGAATGCATTATACTACCATTATATGACTGAACGTCATCTTGGTATTTCAGTAGGTGTTTCCCAGAAGATTGTACATTCCATTATCAAAACAACTTCGGTAATGAAATATTAACAGCTCTTTTAGTTCCAAGGCTTTTGATGTCTGAAAAAGCAACAGGCATAAAGACTCTGATCTAGTTCTGTATAAAGCGGAATCAGAGTTTCTTGCAACGATTTGAATCAATGGATGAAACCGTAATTCGCCAATTTCAAAACAATAATGAAATCAGCTAAGCATTTGACATCAGCACCACAAACGAAGGCAAATATTGTCCTATCGATTGATAACGTTGACATCAGCACCGCAAACGAAGGCAAATATTGTTGTCCTATCGGGTGATAACGTTGACATCAGCACCACAAACGAAGGCAAATATTGTCCTATCGGGTGATAACGTTGACATCAGCACCACAAACGAAGGCAAATATTGTCCTATCGGGTGATAACGTTGACATCAGCACCACAAACGAAGGCAAATATTGTCCTATCGGGTGATAACGTTGACATCAGCACCACAAACGAAGGCAAATATTGTCCCATCGGGTGATAACGTTGTGGTCTCTGTGTTCTGGTTTCATCATGGTAGACACTCTTCCAAAAGACCAGACATTAAACGGTCACAGAGGCACTCTTGTGAGGTCATTCCGGAACGAACTAATGACGTGAGGAGTTTAGAAATTGTGAGATCTTTCATTGCACCAGAAAGCAAATCAGTCTGTGCCATGGCTACAATCCACAAGTGTAGCTTTGAACTGCTTCTGGAAACGCTGCACGTTCCAGATGTGACCCCGACAGATATCCCTGTTCCCAAACATGAAGACAGTTCTGTCCGAAACCATCAATTCAGGCGATGTCGTACACCTGCCGTGAGGAACGTTTTTGACAACCAAGATGTGAACTTCCAAACAATCTAAGACAAAATCTTTAAACATCGCTTACACAAATTGAAATATAATCGTTTAAATGTTTAATGTTATTAGGTCAAGTCTTTCTACTTGAGGCTCAGATCATGCAAATGATCCCTCATACCAGTCAAACCTGTGACCATCTGGGTTGGAATCGGTCTTCACCGCCCAATGCGTATCGTAAGAGGGGACTAACAGGATCGGGTGGTCAGGCTCGCTGACTTGGTGGATGCTGAAGGTGTCAGTCACTAGATTGTCTGGCTCGCCTATTCACAGACAGCCATCATATAGCTGGTATATTGCTGGGTGCAGCGTTAAACAGACAACTAAACAGTAATACCAGTCACATACCATCCAACCGACCCCCCACACCCACACCCCACACACACCTCCCACACACTTCTCCACACGTCATGAATCTCTAGTGTCCCCATCTACACCCACATTCGTTGTACAGAGACAGACCTACCCCGACTTGATTGCCACCCAGCCATGGGGGAAAGCTGATAAAGTCACAGATAAACACTGCACGAGCACGGTGATGCGGGGCCTTGGGGGTGACAGTCGTGACGTCATCAGTATCAACACGGGCACGTGAAACAGTCCCCATGCTACACCGCTGAAAAATTGAGACCAAATTGTTAACACACATAAACATATGCATAGTAGTATATGCATCTCTATTCCCCTCCAATTGCGTTGATCGATGCTCATGATGTCAATCACTGGATTGTCTGGACTGCTCGATTATTTTACAGACCGCCGTCCTATAACAAACTATACCCCAAAGTAGCAGGGCACGGTGAGGAACCAAGTAGCTGGAAACAGTGACGTAAGAAAGAGCGGGAAACACAGTGACGTATCAAGCAGCGGGAAAGACAGTGACGTATCAATTAGCAAGAGAACATAGTCACGTACCAAGTAGCGAGAAAATGTTGACGTACCTTAGACGCTGGGGAGCACAGTGATTAATGTAATAGCTGGGGACGAATTAATGTACCAAGAGCAGGGGAACACAGTGACGTACGTTCGGGTAAATACAGTAAATAACCTCAGTGACAGCGTCAGACCTTGTGCGGAGTACCATTTTTCAACGTTTCGAACCTGGAGCGTTACGTACCTAAGTAACAGAGCGACACCTGGCGTGAAGTGGGACATCAATGACGGCAGCAAGAAGCATCTCCACCCCACTTCCTCCCCCGCCGCCCTGAGGAAGCTGCCGAAGAAGGTGCCGTTGAAGAATGTGCCGTTCAAGACGTCAGCTTGGTAGTCAGGCTGGTGATCTGGCACACAGAAGTGGAGGAGTCAATCTAACTTTCCTTGATGAGAACTAATGCTTCATCTAATAAATGCAAATTGAAATAACAATGATTTCATACAAAGGCGGATCCAGAGGGTCCGCACATCTCCCTTTTTGTCTTGAAAGTATATTAAATGACCATTGACACTCTTGAAAACGCATGAAAATGAACCGTGCACCCCACCCCCTTTCTCAGAAAGCTGTATCGATAACCCCTACAGGACCTCAGTTTCATGACGATCATGCAGAAGTAGCCAATCATGAGCATTATGTTCAAGAGGTTCCTGAAAGAGAGAATCATCATCAGGTAGCACAACATCGAGGATTGCCAGAACTGAACGCAGTTGAACCCTCTCAACGTCAAAGACAACCGCAGAATTAAGCAAACACAGTTGCATTCTAGAAACTGGGCCAACACAGCGTCAGGATGAAAACGTCCTTGGTGTCGGTGTGATCAGCAGGGCGTGGAACTGATACCAGACATTCAGGCATTCGACAACGTACTTTCCACCACACAGCAGGAAAACAGGCTCTATTTATCGCAGAAAGACGTCAACACTGGTCCCACACCCCAAATGACTTGCGGAAACTTGCGTTAACGTTTCAACTCCGATGGTACGAATTCTTCTCCACGAGGCTGTCTTGGAAAGCATGCGTTCGCATCCCACTGACCCGACAGACGTCATGGGCAGACGAGTCTGGATTTGGCTGAAGATCACGCCATTTGACAGGTTTGCGCTATAAGGATATGTGTACCTGAGACCTATGCTGGTGCACTGGGACTGGACTTCGTCCTCTTGGACGCACGACTTCATCGCGAGTGGGAAGTCAGTACCTACTTAGGGCAATAGACCGTTGTCCGCATGGAGTGGACAACAAGGTCACACCAAACCCACGTGGAACGAATTGCAGATTTCGTTCCGGCAACTCTAACAACTCTCCGGCAATGGTCTCGCTAAACAGTGGAACAATTTTCCTTGCCTACCATCGCATTGGCAGCATTTGGACGGGTGATTTGACTCATAATCAGTCACGTGTTGTTTGCTGTCAGAGTGTGGCACATGGCAACGACCTTTTGTTCATTAAACACGTCTTCGCGAAATATTGTCCGTGGCTATTTCCACATAAACATACTTATGACGTATTACCTTTACAAGTGGTGATTCTGAACAGATCTTGAAAAATATAAACAAATTGGACCTTATGTATTGAACGAAACGATGTCATGGTAAGAGAGTTGTTTTTCTCCTACCATAGCTACTTGTAGTTATTACTTTATTCAAGCGATATAGTGACGTTATTTCTATACAAGCTCCTCACAGCGAGATCACTTGTCCTACTGGGAGCGTGACGTATTTGTCACACACCGCCATAGCGCGCTTCCTACACAGTGCTGCGTGACATGCGTGACAGCCATTTGTCAACACTCGTCCCTTTTCGTAACCTCCATTTGACTTGTCCCGGAATAACACGAGTTGGTCACGAATGGCGTGACAGCGTGTAGAGACAGATTCCGATCACGAAATGTACTGATGACTTGTATGAATTCTACTTGCTTATGCATGAGGTCGTTTCGACTAAACTGTATGATGAGACTGGCTAGACCCGCTGTTATCGCGCACTGATGATGGGGTTACCTGCTCAGCGTTCCATTCACGGGGTTGTCTGGTCCAGACTCAATTATTAACAGATCTCTTTGCGGCGTTAATCAACATTCATTCACTCACTAATACATATGTTTTACGCCAACATATGGGACTTGGATTGTTGAAGACATATACTCACTGAGCTGTGCCCATCCCATGAGGAGGTCAATGACGACGCAAGCTCCCACCAGGGCCGCGACACTGTACACCGCTACCGCCGAATAGGCCACAGCTTCCAAGGGCTAGATAGAAGAAGAGTCACTCGAAGTACAAAGTAGTACTCCATATTGCAGTATTAGAGTATTTGAGAGAGAGAGAGAGAGAGAGAGAGAGTGAGAGAGACAGAGAGAGAGACGAGAGAGAGAACACAGAGACACACCGAGTGAGAGAGACACACACACAGACAGAGGAAGACAGAGAAAGAGAGAACGACAGAGACAGAGAGGGAAAGAGATTAAGAAAGAGAGAGAGAGAGTGAGAGAAAGAATCCACAAAATAATAACACCACGAGAGAAAGAGGCTTATTTATATATGACTTCACCTGATTAAGTTAGTATTATGTACAGTGCACCCTGGTTATAATGCCAAACTGGATATAATGCCATTTGCCAATGGTTTTTGGAACAATAGTATTTTTCCTGGTTATGTGCCAGTTACAGGAGGCATCAGTTCAATCACCTTGTTAATTGCACAGGTCCTCTAACTGTCCTACCTGGTTATAATGCCACCCTGGATATAATGCCATATTTCCTCCTGCACAAACGGTGTCATTATAACCAGGGTATACTGTATATACCAGTAATTATTTCCTTATCGAAGTCAACCCCAACCATTCCACTTGTAATTTCATATATCTCCGTAATAAAGCGTAAGTACAGAAAATACCATATAAACTATTGCGAATCATAAACAGTTCTTTTATGAATAGTTTTTGCGCACACTTTAAGCAAGTCTTTCTACAATAATCTAAGATGACATATCACGTGATCCGCTCTGATCTGGTACACTGCCTGGCACGTGGTTAGAGAGTCAAGGCGTTGACATACATAGATAACATGGTGGGGCACGTGACCTACCTGGCGCACGCCGAGTACTCGGACAACCAGGGACCATACGTCGTCGGTGAAATACAGCGCCATGGCTGTCGGCAGGAACATCGCCTTTGCCAGTGTCTGGAAGCTCAGCCATTTCACATGACCCACATACACCCATGCTATCGTTACGACGTTGACTGCGACGACGTAAGACAGACTCTGGTACACAGTCATTGACGCCATGACTAGGTCTCTACGCTGATGGTATCAAGTTACGTGACTGACCGGGAGATGTTGCTATGTGTGGCGGTGTGTTGCTGTGGACTGCTCGAGCGCGTTCTTTTTCAAGGCGGGAACAGATCGATAACACAAATGTTACAGTGACATGGATTTGGATTTAGCGTTATTCTTATCATATCACGGCGGTTTGTTTGTTTGTTGTTTAACGCCGCACTAAGCAATATTCCAGCTATATGACGGCGGTGTGTAAATAATCGAGTCTGGACCAGACAATCCAGTGATCAACAGCATGAGCATCGATCTACGCAATTGGATGACATGTGTCAACCAAGTCAGCTAGATGCGGGCAACACACATTAGACATTATTGTGTGTGGGGTTCGATCCCGGACCTTCTACTTGATGAGCTAAACTGTTAACATAGAGGCCCATTAACCCACTGAGCCGAAGCTGAGCCGCGCTTAGATTGTTGTGGTGAAAAATGTAGTTTGTTTGTTGTTTTACGCCGCACTCAGCAATATTCCAGCTACAGTCGAGCACCGTTGTCTCAATATTCACGTGTGGAAACAACCTCAGTTCAGAGGGGTATTTGAAAGGTATGTGAATATCGAGTTTCTTTGCAAATATCGAGTTCAAAGGGTAATTTTGCTTGTTGGAACCATGAAATTATATCGAGACATCCGAAATATCGAGACATCTGTATCGAGTTAAAAGAGCTTGAATAATAAGAAATTATGAATGATTTTGCCGGACCGAGATGTTAATAATATATGAGACAACCGAGATATCGAGTTATCAGAGTTCGACACAACGGTGCTCGACTGTCGATGGCGGCGGTCTGTAAATAATCGAGTCTGGACCAGACAATCCAGTGATCGACAACATGAGCATCGATCTTTGCACTTGGGATACGATGTGCCGGCCAAGTCCTCGAGCTTGACCATCTGATCCCGTTAGTCTCCCTTGACGACAAACATGGGTTACTGAAGACCAAATGTAACCCGGACCTTCACGGGTAGTAATGAGAGAAAACCGAGTTAAGTTAAGCCATTCCCAGAGCTGTCTAAACGAGAAGGTGTTATAATTATGACAAAAACTAAGACACGACAGGATCTGTTTGAATTAAGATCTTACGATGGGTAAGATGGCGAACGTGAGATGTACAGTTGGGTAGTATGAGTCTTCTGTATCAATGACGACAAACCGAATGCTTTCCCTTTGCTCTTTCAAACATGAGTGAGTGAGGTTAGTTTTACACCGCGTTTAGCATCATTCCAGCAATATCACGGCGGGGACACCAGAATTGGGCTTCACACATTGTACCCATGTAGGGAATCGAACCCGAGTCTTCGGCGTGACGAACGAACGCTTTTACCCACAAGGCTATCCCACCGTACCTTTTCACGAACATATTCTAGAATACACGTAAATAAATAGTACATATATTTAACAATTATCGCTTACGCCTGACAGAGTCGATAACCGATGATATGGCAATCATCTCATACCCAATATTATCAAAAATAATTATAACATGCTTTATTTCTACTAGTTTGTAAAATTCCCGAGATGTAGTGAGTTGGTCTGTTTTAGTTTCATTTGCTGTAGGTGTAAAACAGGTAAATAATTGAAACCAGTATTCTTCAAATTGTATTAAACAAGCTTCTATTGTTGAATAAAACAGTTTGGGAAAATGTTTTGAAAGTTTCGTTTCACTCCCTATAGAGTTCCGCGCACAGGATATCGCACCAAAGAGCTTGGATGGTACACTCTTTGAAAAAACAATTGGCTCGTCACGCCGAAGACCCGGGTTTGATTCCCCACATGGGCACAATATGTTAAGCCCATTTCTGGTGTCCCCCGCCGTGATATTGCTGGAATATTGCTAAAAGCGGCGTAAAACTAAACTCAGTCAGTCAGTCAGTTGAAAAAAAAATCGTCTAATGAAATGAGCAACTCGTCCATAATGTAAATCTGGATGGCATGACGTCTTAAAAAACATTCCTGAGGAATGAATATTCCTTTATGCTTGATAACAATTCATCAGGATTGTGTATGTTTTGTGGAAAAAACAAAATAGTTGGTATTTATAACTGCGCCTGTATCCGTGCATTCAATGATAGGTCAAGGCGCTACAAAAAGGGTACATATATGTACAATGTATACATGACATTACAAACAGTTGGTGTTAAGAAAGGAAGAAAGGTTCTAAGGGAAGGGACTTGAAACAGTTCAGTGATTCGACACATTTGACGTCAGCTGGCAGTGAATTCCAAAGCAATGCTGCAGTGTAGGCAAAAGGTCCTCTGGCCATAGGAGACAAGTCTGACTTTAGGGACTGTAAGTAAGTGCTGATTCTGGGATCTTAGACATCTCGCAGGGGTGTACAGTGTAAGGAGTTCAGACAGATACTCTGGAGCTTGACTGTGGAAACATTTATATACAAGGCACAGGATTTTGAAGTTCACACGGTACTTAACAGTGAGCCAATGTAGGAAAATGAGAGGTGGAGTGATGTGATCTCGCTTAGATTTCAGACATACAATACGGGCAGCAGTGTTTTGAATTGTTTGGAGGTTCTGTATTTGCATAGAGTTCAATCCAGCGTGGAGGCTATTGCAATAGTCAAGTCTAGTAAGCACAAGAGATCTTACTAATGTATGGGCACAGTCTGTGGTGATGTATCGGCGGATTGAGCTAATGATTCTGAGATGGTGATGGCAGACTTTACGTAGATAGTTAATGTGGGCATCAAGTGAAAGATTAGATTCGATGTACACACCAAGGTCTTTGGCAACAGAGGAGGGTTGAATGCCAAAGGATGCCACCTTGACACCAGAGACTGATACTCCCTGCAGCTGCCTATGGCTGCCGGCTATCAACAGATCAGTCTCACTGTCACTGAGCTGCAGCTTTCTAGATGTCATCCATCTCTTTATGTCGGACACACAGTCATCAACAATCTGAAGGTCTTCCAGAAGTGTGCTCCGTCTCAAGATGGTAGTGAGCTGAGTGTTATCGGCATATCCACAGTGGCTGCAACCGTGCTTGTTGATAACTGCTGGTAGCGAGTTCACATAAAGCAGGAACAGAATCGGTCCAAGGACCGACCCTTGAGGAACCCTATAAGCTAACTCAAGTCTAGATGAAGTAACACCCTTATCTGACACTTCTTGGCTCAGACCACTCAGAAAAGACTGAAACCACCTCAAAGCAGTTCCTCTCACTCAAACTTGCAAATCCAGGATTTCTAATAGCTGTTCGTGTTCTACAGTGTCAATCGCTGCACTCAAATCAATGAACACAAGGGCAGCCAAATTCACGGAATCCAGAATATTTCTCAAGTCACTGATCAGAGATGTTCCATCAGCCTCTTTGCTACAGCCTTTTCAATGAGTTTCGATAGAAATGACAAATTCGACACAGGTCGATAGCTTTTCAGCTGTGAACTGTCCAATTTGTTGTTTTTAATCAGAGGTTTGACGATTGCATTTTTCAAAGATTGAGGAAATGTGCCAGTTGAAATACTTCTGTTTATGATATCTGTGATGACCGGAAGTAGGCAATCTCAATGATCCACAACAAGCTGTGTTGGCATAGGGTCCGAGGCACAAGTGGTCTTATTCGATTCCATGATAAGTGATTTCACATCAGATAAAGAAAAGGGTTGAAAATCAAGGAGAGGCGATCCTTGGGGTACGGATTGCTGGTGATACAGCTGATCCACGACAAGACAGACTTGTCTGATATCCAGGATGTTGTCTTTAAAGAACTCATTAAACGACTCAGCGAGAGCAATAGGATCTGAAATATCTGGAAGTATATCTTCACCTTTTTAGCCCTGATTAGAATTCAAAACTTTTTGAAGCTCACGTGGTTTTCCTTGGAGACTGGAGATTTTCTGCCTGTAGAATTCTCTCTTACTGTGCTCTATTGTCTTTGAGACCTTATTGCAAAGTGACTGATATATCTGGCGGTGTACAACTAAAATTGTTTTTCTCCACTTCCGTTAAGCACGCCGTCTGAGACGTTTGGCTTCTCGTACAGCCTCACAATACCAAGCACAGCCTCTGTTTGATTGGAGCATGTTTATTCAGGACTGTACGGAGAGCAGTGTTGTAGTGTTGAGTCAAGTCAGATGCATCACCTTTGTTGGACTCAGACGTGAGGGTCTGCGAGAGATCGGAGGAAAATGTATCTCTATCAATAGTTTTAAGATTTCTGCATGATCGGATTGATTTCTCCAAATCAGGACTCTCCATGTTCAACACAGAAAACACAGCATGGTGGTCAGATATAAGTTTGTCCTCAACTCTAACACAGTCTATGAGATTGTCACTGGACGTTATATCCAATCTAATGTATGACCTGATCTGTGGGTTGGTTGTTTAGTTTTACGCCGCTTTCAGCAATATTCCAGCAATATCACGGCGGGGGACACCATAAATGGGCTTCATACATTGTATCCATGTGGGGAATCGAACCCGGGATCTTCGGCATGACGAACGAACGCCTTAACCACTAGGCTACCCCACCGCCCCTAAGTAAACTATGAAAAATAGTTCAGATTTTATGTTTAAGGATATGTGTTGTATGTGTGCCATGCAATATGTCTGCATTTGACGCATAGCCAAACCAACATCCATGTTTTATAGGTAGGTCCGGTTTACTTGTCATATCCCACACAACCATAGTGACAGTGTGTAGGCGATGGTATTCACCGTATCATTAGGACATCCTGGACATACAACAGAGACAGATTACTCACATACAAACATGTATGCACGTTGTATTCTGTGGCGGGGTGGAAGCTGTGGAGTAGTGACTTTTGTTTGTTTGTTTATTCCAACTGCACGGCGATGTGACTTTAGAGTGATCTTAGGGGCATGCATAATTTATATAGATAAACACAGGTGAAGTTGAGCAGTGTACAATAGTACATATAAGTGTGAGTGAGAGAGTAATTTTTGCGCCGCTTTTAGCAATATTCCAGCAATATCACGGCGGGGACACCAGAAATGGGCCTCACACATTGTACCCATGTGGGGTTTCGAACCCGGGTCTTCATCGTGACGAGCGAACGCTTTAACCACTAAGCCACCTCACTGCCCCTGAAGACGTTTAAAAAACTAGTCAGCTCATATAGGCCAGCTCATATCCTGCTATCTTATGGTTGACACTGTCCTATCCAGAAAAAAACCCGGTTGACATCAGCTCACAATCGCACGTGTTTTGGTAATAGAAACTCAGTTCTTTGCTGCCAATGACAATCAGTTCCATATATTGACAACAGTTTCTACTGCCACTGAATTGTCTTACACACAACACTCCCCTTCAATAGAACTGTGTGCACGTGAATGTGCATTGTTTAATGCCGCGCTCAGCAATATTCAAGTTACATGACGGCGGCATTCACGTAATTGGTTGATATTTTGATCAATCTCAAGCTACGATGACACGCCATAAGCTGAGTGGTGAGCCTAGTGATTTCCTGCAAATGCAGTAATCTAGACAAGCCACACATTCTAGACTTGCATGGGCCGTATTTGGTATATTTGTTTCAGGGTTAGTATGACAGACAAGAGGGTGTTCGTTAGAGACGAATTCTCACCAGGAATCCCAATGAGGCCAACATGTAAGAACACTCACTAATAAAAACGTATTTTATTACAATGTAAGTAATTACATTAAAATTACATGATAAAGTCACAGATGAAAAAAAAAGAAAAGAAAAAAAAAGGATCAACACTGCCCAGAACAGACACGCACAGGAACCCAAACAGAATGGACCTACAACAGTCTTCGTAATCTCCAATCTGTTATGATAAATAACCTGGTCCCATTTGTTATCATCTTTTCATTTTCAACCAGATTAAAAAAATGGCCCTCCAATAAACTTATTTTCCAGAGACAAATTGTGTCTTGCTAGTGAATATGAAGAACATACAGGCAGAGACGGTGACGTCACTTCCGAAATGAAGCTAAGATGGCGAAAGGGCCCATGTCTTTTATCAAAACAGAATGGAGACAGAGTATACAACTCAAAAGATGTTAAAGAACACAGGTCCTTTCATATTACTATGCCATCTGTCATGCCATGAAAGAGTAACTGTACAGTATGAAAGAATAGGATGTGGCATGACAGATTAATTACCAGAATGAACCAGGCGTCATGGCAGGACAGATTAACTATAGACATATGAAAGGAGCATGTGTTCATAAGTTCTTTTGAATAATATACAAGGGTTTACCCACAAATTACTAGAGGTGGTCTTGCTATGTTAGGACAGTGATGAGGCTGGATAGCATGGTGTAGGAGGACGGTCAGCGGGGAGAGTGGTTGGTCCATCTATTCAATGACTTTCAAGAGTCCTGTAGTACCCAACCATGGTATGTATGGACACAGTAAGCAGATTCAGGGTATCCCCCAAACACATGCCCTTGATGCGGCATAGGCGATCCAGAGGGGGTGAATCTGCAAGGATGCAGAGGGCCCCCACCCTCATATCGATTAAACTAACCACGCAGTTGTACTAAAATATATAATTAAATCATATATTACAAAATTTATATTAACTGACTATTTTTGCCAAAAACCCTGAGCCATGTGCTAAAGTACTTTAGCATTTTTTGTACTTCTAGTGCCCTATCTCTGAAAAAAGATTTTTAAGCTTCTGGAATGGTTTTGGTATAATGAGGGTTTTAAACATTTTTTTCAGTTCTCAGAGGTTCACCATTTTGGTCAAAACAGCACGGATATGGTGATGACAAACTTATAGACATAAACAGGCGATTCCAGCCCAAGATCTTAAGTTTCTGAAGGAACACAACTTCCCCCACTGAGGCGGCAAGGACACCTTAGCATCACCTCAGGTGTAAACCACACTGGTTGTCAAGGTGATATCACCACATCACTGGTTTTAACTTATTTTATTTTTAAAAACCACCAGATCCACACAACATTTGTATTTACAATTTCATATTTTGTACTTACATTTAATCCTTGCATACTTAATATTCTGAGTGAAATCGTCTATATACAAATTTGCAGATCAACTAATTAAGGGTAGGAGGAACTGTCAATTTAATCGGTACATACTTCTCCAACTAAAAGGTTGCTAGGCTATGGGAAAAGTTCATATTTAGGCCACAATAAATAAACTACAGAAAAGTTGATATTTAGACATGAATAAATACATGATTATATTTTAATGAAGCGATTTCTTATGACAAAGATGGAAGTATTTTTCTTTTCATATTTCCCTCAATGATAATATTCTTGATTTCCCACCAGCGATGGGCACGAGAGTTGTTGTCACACCGTACATGTCAGTACATAGTGAAGACAAAATACCATCAAACATGATTATCTTGCTGACTAAACATGGAGGGTAATTGATTTGTGACTGAACTGTCCACAATAGACTAACATCTAGTCTCTGAAATGAATATATACTGAGGGAAAAAAATAAGGATCACATGAAAGCACAAATGTTCCTTTATATGTTTCGAGGTTTCTTCACAAGCTATGCGATACAACACTTGTGAAAAAAGTGGAAAAAAATATAAAGGAACACTTGTGCTTTCATGTGATACCTTTTTTTTCCCTCAGTATATTTTACAGGAGAAAAAAAGGTTTCTAAATTATGTTAATAAAATACAATAAAAAGGAGCAGGGTGATTTTCTTCATTTACACCCTGAAACTGCTGTGATCTAGACTTGCCACACACTCATGACTTGCATGGGCTGCATTGGGTGTATTTGTTTCAGGGTCTGTATGACAGACTTGGACTACAACACAGATGTCAGTTACCTTTTATACTTTTGTTATCTGTGTTTCACAAAAACTGCAACAGAGGCTAAATAAAGTCTGAATTTTGAAGTTGATCTGGAGAGAGTTGACTTCTAGTAATTAATTCATCATTCAACAGCACTTTCAGAATGTAATGTTGGTTGGTTGGTTTTTAACGCCGTACTCAGCAATATTCCAGCTCTGTATGGTGGTCTGTCAATAATTGAGGCTGGATCAGACAATTCAGTGATCAACATCATAGGCATCATTCTACACAATTGGGATGCGAAAACATGTGTCAACCAATCAGCGAGCCTGACCATCGATCCCGTTAGTTGCCTCTTACGACAAGCATGGGTTGCTGAAGATCAATTCTAACCCAGATCTTCATGGGTCAGAAAGTATTGAAAACAAAAAGCACACATACCAGTACCGAACTAAGATCTTAAAGGCCTCCATTAGCTACAAAATGAGTGAGTGAGTTCAGTTTTACACCACTTCAGCAATATCACTGCAGGGGACACCAGAAATAGGCTTCACACATTGTACCCATGTGGGGCAGCTACACAATGACTGAAGGTCGCTAACCTGGTTCTGCAATATTCCAGAATGTGTGCATGAATAAGTAAACTGGACTTCCTTATCTTGTCACAGAGATTAGATAGATATCTAGCAATTTTATGTGCATCAGAACTGTGTAGTGTTAGCAAGAACTCAGATCTGATTTTAATGAGATCTGAATGTTATCATGTCCAGATCAAAGGTACCTCCCAGTTAGTAGGCTAACATAAAAATGACAAAAAACCCCAACAACCCAAAGGTCCAGTGAACAAATACCATTTAGTATTAGCCTGGCCTTTGTATGGAGGTTGTATTTTTGGATTTTATATGTCTGGCAGCCATGTTAGATTTTTCAATTAAAAATTCATTATTTTATACTAAGGCCAGACCAAGTTTATTTCTTGTTTTACGGATCTGCCAGTCGTATTTTTTTCAAGAATAAGAAAAAAGAAGTAGTTAATTTTCCTGCTCAAAAAATAAAATCCTAATGTTTTATTGGTCAAAAATGTAAATTAACAAGAAAAATGTTATTTTTTTAGATTGTATTTTGCCCCATATACACTTCATAAATTGCCAAAAGTAAAATACATTTAGTATTTATTTATTTTTATTTTTATTTTTTTTCCCTCCTGCCTTTAGGTTTTCTGAGTACAAAACCGTAAAACAAGAAATAAAGTTGGTCTGGCCTAATAGATAAAACTATAGTAGAATTTTGGACAGGCCCACATCAACAGCGATGATGAGGTAACACATGGAATGGATATTACAACAAAGAAGGAGCTCAAATGAGGTAGGAAATAACAACCAAACAATGTTCTTACAATGGGAGATAATGTGCACAGTATTTTATCTATGATGCACCAAATTCATGTCTAAAGTGAGTGAGTGTAAGTATGGTTTTACCTTGCTTTTAGCAATATTCCAGCTATATCATTGCGGGGAACACCCAAAATGGGCTTCACACATTGAACCCATGTGGGGAATAAAACCCAGGTCTTTGGCACGACAAGCGAATGCTTTAACCACTAGGCTACCCCACCGCCCTGTCTTGCCTAAAGCAAGCTCAGAGCAATACATTGGCACCGCAGTAACTGAAACAGTGTGTATTGGATGTTTAGTCTCAGCTTCCTGGGGAGTATACAACTCAAGCTGCCTGTGATGAGAACTGTCAAAACTGCAGTCTCATCATAACTGTCTAAACTGCAGTCTCATCATAACTGTTACACATTTACTGTTGGGTGAACAGAGCAATATCTCAAATACATACTTTCATAAAAAGAGAAAAATATGCTCATACTGGTGTATTGTAAAACAAATTCGTAACGTTGAAAAGATTATTATCATGAGTTCAATAAATGATGAAACTCAGTAAAAATTGGCGAATTTTAAACAGAACTTTACACCAAACCGCAGCTGTTCACATGCACTACATTTGCACATGCTTTTCATCAATTTGATGCATGATTCATCTGCATAAGGTTTGCAGTTGGTTCCCCCAAGATAGCGGAGAAATTTATCTTCGATGTAACCTTATGTATACATAACATATAGTGAGTGATTTAAGTGAGTCTAAACTTTTGATGGGAAGTATAGTAATATATATCATGTAGAAGTATTGTAAGGATATCTGCACTGTTCACAGGGTGGAAATAGTAACGGCCATTACATAGTCAAGTTAACCAATATGAAGGCTTTCTGTAGTGAGTCTCTGTCATCTGGTCAGTGAGTGAGTTTAGTTTTACACTGTTTTTAGCAATATTCCAGCAATATCACCAGAAATGGGCTTCACACTTTGTACCCATGTGGGGAATCCAACCCGAGTCTTCGGCATGATGAGTGAACGCTTTAACCACTAGGCTACCCCAACGCCTGAGTTGAGACATAACTGTCTGTGAAAGATGGCAAATAACATCCTGGACTGTAAACAGAAATAAAACAATTAACTGGTCGATAATAATGGTTTATGTCGCAGAAACACAAATATCTGGACAGTCTGGAGAATATCTGGAGAAATCACAATTAGCTAATCAATCCTAACGGCCAGATAAGTAGTGAGTTCGTAAAAACTGGCTGGTCAACAGTACATACACCATAACAACAGGCTTGTACATTTTATTACACAAACTATTACATTATTGTAAAATGAACTCTCACCAAAATGTGTGAAACAAAACAGAGTTTAATTTTCAGTTGACATTCAAAGAGGAACATCCCAAATTTACATAGGAAATATCCGAAAAATAAATAGTTTGTTATAAGTGAGGAAAAATTGACTAGTTTGTTTGGAAGAAAATACCCCAAAGTCAACAATTTTTGTTTTAATAGTGAAAATGAATAAATTGTTTGACTTCTCAGTCAGTAAAGACTTTGTTCGACTCAGCTAGGTTAAAAAGTGTCGGGCTCATAATCAGGAGAGAGTGAAGCGTGGGAGAACAGTGGCGCCACTGTTCGCCAAAACGGAAACAGGGATAACTCTGGTGAGTAATGATTTTATGTATGTTTTATTGAAGGGAGCTTCAATAAGGAGATACAAGTGTTCCACTAGGTTCGCAAGAGGAAGAAGACAAGCAATAAGCATGAGTCAGGATAAGGAAAAATATATATCCTCCCTGCTTCCCTTCCTTAATCTGTAAATCAGATGGATGCCTCCCTAAGGAGAAGTGGAAGGAAAATGATGTACCTTTAGAATTCAAACACTTTGTGGAACACTTCCTGTCTTACAGTAGAAAACATCCTATACAGCAGGAACAATATTTACACCTGCAGGCATTCACAACGGTTTATGTTCAGCGTATGTAAACAACATAGTAACTCTATGCGTACAATCATGAGTGATAGTCATAATGGGTTTGTATTCTACAGTTGTAGACAGTAGAGATGTCATGATACACCTACTTCAGTACCGATACATACTGCAATGCTTGATACAAAGTCCCAGTACATCCCAGTACAACTTTACCGTCAAGCAGTTTGTGTTTACCATGCATGACTGTTTTGGGGCTCATTCTGAGTGACTGCATTTAGAATTTAGAGAGGCAGTATGGCAATGATAGCATGAAAAGTTATCCAACTCAGTTTTGAAAACATTACTCTTTAAATATCGACACAGAATTGAGACATCAGTAGGTCTATCTTTGTGACAGGCAGTAAGGCAATGCTAGCCTAAATAGTTGATAGTTATCTGACTCAGTTATTATAAATAATACCATTTGAAATCGACACAGAATTGAAACACGTGTAGGTCTATCTTTGTGATAGGCAGAAAGGCAATGCTAGCCTAAATAGTTGATAGTTATCTGACTCAGTTATTATAAATAATACCATTTGAAATCGACACAGAATTGAAACACGTGTAGGTCTATCTTTGTGACAGGCAGTAAGGCAATGCTAGCCTAAATAGTTGATAGTTATCTGACTCAGTTATTGAAAATAATACTCTTTCAAAATTGACACAGAATTGCTGGTATTCTTGGATGGTATTGTCATGTGTATATTTGATGCAGTCATGGCATATCTAGTAGACATGAAGTGGTATGAATGCTCCCTGTCTATATCACAGTTTAAAGTCTTCCACAGGCTTGGACAGACAGCCATCGATGTAAAAAATGAGAGCTTTGGTACGACAACACCTGGACAATGCAAGTCACTGCAGGGAGTTGCCATGGCGACTGATTAGATGAACATGATCGTGATGTCCAGGTGGCTGTCTTGCAGGAAGTCTGTCCTGGTCATGTGACCCTTTCATTTGTTCCAGCCATACCTGCTGACCATTCTGTTGAAAGCATCGCGGGCTTCACGTTCTGTGTAGGCATCATTAGGTCTGGAGCTGTCCAGGCTGGCATTTGGATCAGACATGATCTCCGCTCTCACTTGAACCAAGATGCTCTGTAACCATGGTCACAAGAAACATTATCAGTTGTGTATATTTCTGACCAAGTAGTTATTATGTTAGGTTATTGTGATGCTGGGGTGGTGGGAGACCCGGGTGGAGGGAGACCCGGGTGGTGGGAGACCCGGGTGGTGGGAGACCTGGGTGGTGGGAGACCTGGGTGGTGGGAGATCTGGGTGGTGGGAGATCCGGGTGGTGGGAGACCTGGGTGGTGGGAGACCGGGTGGTGGGAGACCTGGGTGGTGGGAGATCCGGGTGGTGGGAGACCTGGGTGGTGGGAGACCTGGGTGGTGGGAGACCCGGATGGTGGGAGATCTGGGTGGTGGTGTCTCCCGGGTGGTGGGAGACCCGGGTGGTGGGAGACCTGGGTGGTGGGAGACCCGGTGGTGGGACATCCGGGTGGTGGGACATCCGGGTGGTGGGAGACCTGGGTGGTGGGAGACCCGGGTGGTGGGAGACCTGGGTGGTGGGAGACCGGGTGGTGGGGAGACCTGGGTGGTGGGAGATCCGGGTGGTGGAGACCCGGGTGGTGGGAGATCTGGGTGGTGGGAGACCCGGGTGGTGGGAGACCTGGGTGGTGGGAGACCCGGGTGGTGGGAGACCTGGGTGGTGGGAGACCTGGGTGGTGGGAGACCTGGGTGGTGGGAGACCCGGGTGGTCCCAGGGGTGGTGGGGAGATGGTGGGGACCCGGGGTGGTGGGAGACCCGGGTGGTGGGAGACCTGGTGGTGGGAGATCCGGGTGGTGGTGACCCGGTGGTGGGAGACCTGGGTGGTGGGAGACCCGGGTGGTGGGAGACCCGGGTGGTGGTGTCTCCCGGGTGGTGGGAGACCTGGGTGGTGGGAGATCCGGGTGGTGGGAGACCCGGGTGGTGGGAGATCCGGGTGGTGGGAGACCTGGGTGGTGGGAGACCTGGGTGGTGGGAGACCCGGGTGGTGGGAGATCCGGTGGTGGGAGACCGGGTGGTGGGAGACCCAGGTGGTGGGAGACCCTAGTGGTTAAAGCATCTACTCGTCACACTGAAGACCCGGGTTCGATTCCATACATGGGTATAATGTGTGATGCCCATTTCTGGTGTCCCCCACTGTGATATTGCTGGAATATTGCTAAAAGCAGTGTAAAACCATACTCACTCACACACCCTGTCTATCACTATTATTACTTGGCACCAAATATGAGGAGATTGAAACAAATACATTTCTCGACTTGAAGTTACAGACAAGAGCATGAAATATTGATTAAATGTGACTATATTCTCCATGCGAAAGTAATCATCTATACCACATTACTAAAGTGAGCCATATTCTCCCGCAGTAGGACAGTAGAAAAGCACCAAGAATGATTTTGAGCAACAACACCATGCTTTCTTTAGAGGTGACTAATGGAATTAGGTAGTTTGACTAGGTCATTCATGTAATCATATTGGGTGAATTGATGCTCATTACTAGTCTATCTGGTTCAGACCCAATTATATATTTGCCTTAAGCAATATTAGAGCAATATCATGGCTGGGAACACCAGTAATGGGATTCAAACACTGTGCCCATGTGGGGAATTGAACCTGAGCCTTCGGTGTGATGAGTGAACACTTTAACCACTAGGCTACTCAACTCTCCTCCTCTCCTCCCCAACGATATCAGAAAAACACTATAGGCATAGTAATGTCTCACCTCAATGTCATTAGACGGAACCCAACCCGACTTGGTCAACATCTCCATGCAAATACTGCCTCCAATTGTCACATGACCTGGAATAGACAGAGATATGCCAAAAGGGGCTAGAGGTCAAAGGTCAAAGAACAGAGAAACATAATGAGGCATGTATGGGTGGGATTAAAACAATTACCCACAAAACTGCTGACAACTTGGTCTGATGACTCTGACGAATGGCGGGTACCTACCTGTCAGGAACTGGAAGCGTGGTCTGATGACTCTGATGTGGTGGTACCTACCTGTCAGGAACTTGAAGCTGGTCTGATGAAGATGAATGGTACCTACCTGTCAGGAACTTGGAGCGTGGTCTGATGACTCTGATGAATGGTGGGTACCTACCTGTCAGGTGTCTGTGGTCTGATGACCTGATGAATGGTGGGGACCTACCTGTCAGGAAGAAGCATGGTCTGATGACTCTGATGAATGGTGGGTACCTACCTGTCAGGGGAACGTGGTCTGACTCTGATGAATGGTGGGTACCTACCTGTCAGGAACTTGAAGTGTGGTCTGATGACTCTGATGAATGGATGGGTACCTACCCTGTCAGGAACTTGAAGTACTACCTACCTGTGGAACTCTGCATGGTACCTGACTCTGATGAATGGTGGGTACCTACCTGTCAGGAACTTGAAGCGTGGTCTGATGACTCTGATGAATGGCGGGTACCTACCTGTCAGGAACTTGAAGCGTGGTCTGATGACTCTGATGAATGGCTGGGTACCTACCTGTCAGGAACTTGAAGCGTGGTCTGATGACTCTGATGAATGGTGGGTACCTACCTGTCAGGAACTTGAAGTCAGGAACTTGAAGCGTGGTCTGATGACTCTGATGAATGGTGGGTACCTACCTGTCAGGAACTTGAAGCGTGGTCTGATGACTCTGATGAATGGTGGGTACCTACCTGTCAGGAACTTGTAGCGTGGTCTGATGACTCTGATGAATGGTGGGTACCTACCTGTCAGGAACTTGAAGCGTGGTCTGATGACTCTGATGAATGGTGGTGCGAAGGGATACTTGAAGCGTGGTCTGAAACTGCATCTCGAAGGGATAGTCCTGAGAAAACTGCATGTCCAGCGTCACAACCGGCTGTTACACAAAGGCCATTAGTTCATACACTGTGGTTACTATGACAACCATGACCAGTGATGATTGCATTTACAGCACTAATCACAAAATGTCTGAAATGCTTTCAGGTTTATGATGAATTTTCCTAAATAAAAATATGAATGTTAAACTTTGCATTTTAACATCAGTTCAACCCAATAGTGACAAGTTTGTAACAAAATATGCATAAATAATATATAATAAAAATATATAGAAAAAGCACTTATAGTGCTAATTTGTTCAATTTGAAGGCACCGTCCGAATGAGGCTTCACTACAGCTACAAAAGGGCTGTTGTCACAGCAACACCTACCTCCTGCTTGTATTTGGTTGAGTACTGCTGGAGATCTTTGCCGAGGCGACTGTCGGTCGGGACATCAGTCAGCTTTACATCCTGGAACAGGGAAACAAGAGATGAGGTGAGGTGAAATTGGGTTTAACGTCGTGCTTGAGAATATTTCGCTCATATGACGACGTGCATGCGTGTGTATGTGTATGTGCGGCTGCTTGTACTAGCCCAGACCGAAGCTGGTTTTATAGCGCTAGCCCACTGAGATACCATGCCGCAGTGAAGCACGAATACCCCACTCAGACACATTATACTGACTCCGAGTCGACCAGTCCTTGTTGTACCCATTAATGCCGAGAGCCAGGCAGGGACCAACAAGTACCATATTTTAACGTCTTTTTGGTTTGACGCGGTCGGGGATCGAACCCGTGACCTTCCGCTCTCCGGGCGGATCTCTAACCACTACACCACGGAGGCGGTCAACAAGAGATGAACCAATGCTCCTTGATTGAAGCGGTCCATATAAATTCCTAGAAAGTATCCATGTCTTCCACTTCACCAAAGCCAAGTGGACACCTTCAACTATATCCACATGTCATCATCCAACTTTAAAGCCTACCTTACCGATCATTTCATCCACAACTGTTACAATCACCAGTCATTTCATCCACAACTGTTACAATCACCAGTCATTACATCCACAACTGTTACAATCACCAATCATTACATCCACAACTGTTACAATTACAATATTACATCATTTCACCATCCACAACTGTTACAATCACCAGTCATTACATCCACAACTGTTACAATCACCAGTCATTACATCCACAACTGTTACAATCACCAATCATTACATCCACAACTGTTACAATCACCAATCATTTCATCCACAACTGTTACAATCACCAATCATTACATCCACAACTGTTACAACAATCACCAGTCATTACATCCACAACTGTTACAATCACCAATCATTTCATCCACAACTGTTACAATCACCAGTCATTACATCCACAACTGTTACAATCACCAATCATTACATCCACAACTGTTCCACAACAATCACCAATCATTACATCCACACTGTTACATCCAATCATTTCATCCACAACTGTTACAATCACCAATCATTCATTACATCCACAACTGTTACAATCACCAATCATTACATCCACAACTGTTACAATCACCAGTCATTACACTGTTACAATCACCAATCATTTCATCCACAACTGTTACAATCACATCATTACATCCCACAACTGTTACAATCCCAATCATTACATCCATTACATCCACCTGTTACAATCACCAATCATTACATCCACAACTGTTACAATCACCAATCATTACATCCACAACTGTTACAATCACCAATCATTACATCCACAACTGTTACAATCACTGTTACAATCACCATCATTACATCCACAACTGTTACAATCACCAATCATTACATCCACAACTGTTACAATCACCAATCACATCCACAACCATTACATCACCAGTCATTAATCCAGCCTACCTTACCGATCATTACATCCACAACTGTTACAATCACCAATCATTACATCCACAACTGTTACAATCACCAATCATTACATCCACAACTGTTACAATCACCAATCATTACATCCACAACTGTTACAATCACCAATCATTACATCCACCACATTACCACAACTGTTACAATCATCATTTCATCCACAACTGTTACAATCACAAATCATTACATCCACAACTGTTACAATCACCATCCACAACTGTTACTGTTAGAATCACCGATCATTACATCCCACAACTGTTGCAACAAGTGTTTGCCACTGATATGGCAATGTCCCCACTGCTAAAGAATGGAATATCTATATTTACTACTTTTTATTTTTTGGTCACATACATGATGCCTGAAATGGCGTGTCTGCATAATCACCCAATGTAGGCTGTCAACAATTGAAAACATTGGGTGCAATGTTTTATGAGATATTAAATAAGTTTAAATCAAGTTTGGCGGTCAAAGTGTAGCGTGGTGACCTTGAAGATAAGGTCAACATTCCAGGTCACCCAAATCGTCTGGTGTGTCTGGGTAATCCCCAATGTAGGCTGTCACCAAATTTGAAGACTTTGGGTACAACAGTTCATGAGATATCAACTGTTGCGTTAACAAGAATCGTACAACAGTCCATGCGATATCGCAAGAATCGGACGCATTTGGCGGACGGATGCTGTGAATACATAGTCCCCACTTCCACGTTGCGGCGGGGGACAATTACCAATCTTTACATCCACCCCTATTATCATCACTGTTCATTCAACCTGTGAAGATCCGGGTTAGAATTGGTCTTCAACAACCCATGTTTGTCGTAAGACTGACTGACTGACAGAGTTTGGTTTTACGCCACTTTTAGCAATATTCCAGCAACATCACGGCGGGGGACACCAGAAATGAGCTTCACACATTGTACCCATGTGGGGATTCGAACCCGGGTCTTTGGCGTGACGAGCCAGCGCTTTAACCATTAGGCTACCCCACCGCCCCTTGTCGTAAGAGGTGACTAAAGGGTTCGGGTGTCATCGAATCCCAATTGCGTAGATTGATGCTCATGCTGGTGATCATGGAATTGTGTTTCCAGACTTAATTATTTACAGACCGCAGCCATATACTTGGAATACTGCCGAGTGCTGGCGTTAAACAACAAACCAACCAAACCAACCACTGTTCATTCCATCCACCCCGAAAAAACATCTCAGTCCTCAACAACCATCCACCCTATCTATATCCCCAATCATTACCAACCATCCATCTGCTCCCATTTCAAATCATTTCATCAATCCATCCCTATTACCATGTCCACATTTCCAACTAAATACCATCATCCATATTCCTCTATCTCCAAGCACTGTTAACATTGCCAACCGTTCAAATTCAATGACACTGAACAAAGCAGGAGAACTCTATGTGTATCATATGTCTCCCAAAATCAATTATGCTTTAAGTTACACAGGCAAGTCAAGCATCACATACTTAAATTACTGTTTGACTCACCCACATAAACAAGTTGTCTCCCCTTGGGTTTGCCACAATGCCATACTCTGGGCCAACTTTGAGAATATTCTTTAAATCTGAAAACAATAAGTGAAATCACATAAAGAATTTTCTTTTTCAGATCTACATTTAATGTCCTGGCCACACTCTTACATTTAAATTGCTTAATATAACTTTTATTTATTTATTATTATATTAATCGTATTCGGTAAACATTATATTTGGGATTACACTTTTTCGGTAAAGTACAGATTCTACAGGTTAGGTTGAGTCCCATCCAGGATTCGAACCCACACTCAAGAATCAGGCACCTAATTGCCAGCAACCCAACAAAAGTACTAGAATCTGTACTTTACTGAAAGAGTGTAATCTCAAATATAACATGTGTTACATATAATCAGTTGTCAAGTGATATTCTAAAATGATTTTCAACAATCCAAACTATTTTGCACAAACATCTGCCTCATGTATAACAAAGGTGTATTTAGCCATATTTTAATGAAATATCTACCTGGATGATCACATGTCGACATACTCTTTTCGCGGTGGAAACAGCGAGATCGCGAGAAACCACATCAGTGATGCATGCATAAAACTGTCCGGCAATACACCAAAGTGCTGCCGCGTAACCTACCGTATATGACCGTCTATAAGCCGAATTTTGAGGACCAAAAAAAGCAGTCTGTAGAAGGGGGTCGTCTTATCCATGAGTTACACTTTCGTCAAACTTTTTTCCAGGGGTAAGAAAACAACATCGTATCACTTCGCGTGAACAAACAACAGAAGACGACTTTGTCAGTAGAGACGTCAAATTTGCAATTAAACATCACTAGACAAGATTAATTACCATTTAAGTTATAAGTTGTTTTTGCTGGGCATTGTTTTATTTGCAGGGATTAAGATTACTGTGCGTATTTGTCTCGTACACAAAGCCGGAAATAGCAATCAGCTGTGCACACGTTTCCCGGCGAACAAGTTCAAACATGCACAATAATATAACGGGACAAATTCTGACGCAGTCATCAGTAAAATATAATACAGAATACCGTTATTTAACCCAAAGAAATATATCCTAGCATTGTGTAATTTTAGTTACAGTTTTTGCTCTATAAATTAATTAAGATTACCGTGCGTATTTGTCTCGTACACAAAGCCGGAAATAGCAATCAGCTGTGCACACCGGTAATAGTTATGATTATAAATATTTTACATTTATAGAGCAAAACCTGCAATTAAAATGACACAATGCTAGAATTTATTTCTCTTGGTAAGTAATAGTTTTAGATACTATATTTTTCCGATCACTGCATCAGAATTGGTCTAGTTATATTATTGGGTATATTTTAACTAAATCACTGGTAGATCGCCGGGAAACATGTGCACACCTGCTATTTCTGGCTCCATATATGAGACAAATACACACGGTAATCTTAATCCCTGCATATAATACAATTCCAAGCAAAAACAAATTAGAACTGAAAAGGTAAATAATCTTGTCTAGTGATGTTTAATTGCAAATTTGACGTCTTCATTGACAAAGACGTTTTGTCTTGTTCGTTCATGCGAAGAGATACGATGTCGTTTACTTGCCAAAAGGTTTGATGAAAGTGTTACCTGTAGATAAGCTGATCCCCTTCTACAGGCTGCTTTTTTTGGTCTTCAGAATTCGGCTTATCTATGGTAATATACAGTACGAAACAGTTTCAGTGTTTCAGCTTCACTCTTACAGATGTTTGAGAGCATGTATGACTCACCTCTCCTCAATCTCTGTATGGCAGTGCTTGTTGCTGTGTTCATTGGGCCAAAGAATCCTGGTTCATCGTCCATATCCACATCACTGAAAGAAATCCATTCCTTGACTATTTGCTGAGGTGAGGATCAATGACGTTTAATGTCTCAAGATTACAAAACAAGCGGGAGTTGATTATGGAAAATATTCCAACAAGATGTTCTTAAACGTTTTGATTTATTTGAAGAATAAATCAAAACGTTTAAAGATATCTCGTTGGAATATTCGCTCGTGAATAAATCCAAATGTTCAAAAATATCTTGTTGGAATATTCGCTCAAAAATAAATTGAAACGTTTAAAAATATGTCAGAATATTTTCCAAAATTCAACTTTCATGAGTTTTGTGATCTATTTATTACATACAGGGTGGGAATATAGTGTGAGCCATGATGACAAATCAAGCAGATGCTGCTGGATGTAAACAAATGAAAGGGAGATAACTCTGTCTCGACTACTTTATAGATGAAAATAAATAATAAAAATATTCATTTGAAAAATGATACTAATCCCCAAGACACTAAGATTGAATTTTCATTTTCGACAAACCTTGTTTGGTTAATAATTTTTGTGAAAAACTGCTTAAATGGAGTTATCGAGGTGGCAAGAGACAGTTCGGCATTATGACGTCACTATCGTTGAATAACCTAGTTTGGTTACACAACACTCCTTGGATAACTTTCAACTTGTTACACAACAGCAATAACCAAAATGATCTCACATGTGTAATACCAATGTGTACAACGCTAGACAACAACAACCATTGTCTTTATAAGTCTTGAGCATTATGTATGACATGGCTTGGGATCAAACAACAGACCTTCGACTTGCTGGGCAGGTGCTCTATCCACTGGACCAAAGTGAGTAAGATTTCCGCCACTCTTAGCAATATATCATGGCAGGGGACATCAGAAATAGGTTTCACACATTGTACCCATGTGGGAAATCTAACCTGGGTCTCGGCGTGACAAGCGAACACTTTAACCACTAGGCTACCCCCATCACTCCTGTACCACAGAAACTAGCATAGATGGAACATGTTGGAGTCTGGACTGTAGGGGATCACCAGAAATCACCTTCATTAATTGTCTGACTGACTGACTGAGTTTAGTTTCACGCCGCTTTTAGCAATATTCCAGCAATATCACGGCGGGGGACACCAGAAATGGGCTTAACACATTGTGCCCATGTGAGGAATCGAACCCGGGTGTTCGGCGTAACAAGCCAACGCTTTAACCACTAGGCTACCCCACCGGCCCCTTTCATTAATTGTATTGATGTTGGGAGTCAAACTCTGGTTGTTGGTAAAACTTTAACAAGTAGGCTTCTTAGCAGAGTAGGCTTGGGTGTGTGTGTGTGGGGGGGTATATGCGTGGGTGCATGCATGCATGCGTGCGTGCCTGAGTGAGTGAGTTGAGTTTTACACCGCTTTTAGCAATATTCCAGCAATATCACGGTGGGAGGGACACCAGAAATGAGACCTCAATTGTGATTCAGCACTATTACATCAATATCATCAGGGTAGTAAATAATTAAGTCTCCCAAAACCTCCCCGGACCAACCCCACACTTTCGGGGCCTTCATCCAAACAAGGATCAGGATGTGGTCCACCTACCTGCCTTCCTCTTTACCAGTGTTGATCGTGGCCTGAATGTCATCCATGAACTCCTCAGACTCAATATAGTAATCATCATTTTCATCATCATCGTCTTCATCGTCTTCCTCCTCCTCTACTTCAGCATCTTGGTCCTTCTTATCCTGGTGTTAATAGGGACACACACAACTAGTAAGACAATGAAGAGGTGAACATAGCTGAGTACAAGATATCTTGTGGGGAGATGTTTGTTTGTTTGTTTGTTGTTTAACGCCAGCACTCAGCAAGTTTCTAGCTGTATGAGAGTGGTTTGTAAATAATCAAGTCTGGACAAGAAAATCCAGTGATTGACATCATAAGCATCCATCTATGCTTTGGGGATACGATGACGTGTCAACCAAGTCAGCAAGCCTGACCACCCGATCCTGTTAGTCGTCTCTTATGACATGCTAGGGTTGCTGAAGATTTCTTCTCGTTTTGTTTGTTTAATGCTGCACACAGCAATGTTCCAGCTGTATGGCAACATGGAAATAATCCAGTAAATGAATCATGAGAACTGATCTATGCATTTACAGTGATACTTATCAATCAAGTCAGTGAGCCTTACCATCCAATCCCGTTAATCACCTCATACAACAAACAAGGGTTGTTCAAGACTAATTCTAACCTGGACATGTATATGTGACTGTTTGATATCAGGGCTGGCTATCGATATAAGATAATAGACATTGATATTCAATGATAATCGTTAAATAAATAACCATAACATATCGAAAAATATCGGAGATGTAACATTGAGCAAAAATGCCAAACAGTTTTGAAAGAAATGACTATACAGTCGAATCCATATGTCTCGAACACGGTTGAGATGAATTCTTGGTTGTGTCAAACTCATCTCTTGGTCCCTGTCGATGTCCTTATATTTATCATTATGTTTACCCTGATGTCTCAATCTAGATGTGTCGAATTCCTGGTTGTGTCGAACTCATTTAAAGGTCTCCCAAAACCATAATAAGTACAAATTTACTCTTTTGTCTCGAACTGTCAGAGATGGTTCTTGCAACTGAAAACTTCATTCGCACAATCAAAAGTCATGCTCATAAACGTGTTACTAAAAGATCAAAGGTGAGGATTAATGGATTCAACAGTAAAAGTGGCATCTTTAACTACATATCTATACACACATTGTCATCACACTTACCAACTGATTTATTACTCTCACAATTAACCTTAATTACCTTGTTACCAGTGACACTTTGATCACAGACCAACAAGAAATCTCTAAACAAACAATGGTGCAGGCTGTTGTCACATGACCATCTGTGTTAGTGGTCATGTGATTACCCAATTTATATTGACTGATAAATGGGCAGAGGCCCAGATAAGCTGCGTATCCGGGTAAAATATGCATAGAAAATTTCCATTTACACATTGAAAAATAACTGTTGCGTACCAATTACGCATTAAAAATGTTAGATATGCAAAAGGTTTAAAACAAATGTGTATGGAATATATTTATAAAAATCGCTTGCGCAATGAAAAAGACATCAATTGCTATCAAGTTGTACTGTTTGTATAGGACTAGTGTTGTACTGTCAGTATAGGATGAGGGATTTTTTATGAAATCATTTCCATTATATTTAAGTTGGTCTTGATTAGGTATGACATAAGGCAGAACATACCTGCTTAGTAAACTGACTGAATGACACCATACTTAGGTGAGTAAAATGACTGAAATCGCACATATTTGAAAATTGTGGGTAACGGAAAATGAAATACCCACTCAACATTCATAATACCCACTCTAAAAAAATACAGTGGGTACAGTACCCACATGAGCTAAATCTTATCTGGAGCTCTGAATGGGTATCTTTCCATGACAAGCCTCCCAAAAGACAGACCGCTTATAGCAACAAATTTTATGATTGGTTGCATAAGCTGTACCCTTGATAATAATGGTATGTGCCCAGATAAAAAAGACAACACACTACAGTTTTATCAATTCATGTAATGAATGATTTTTAAATTAAGACATATTGCATCAACATATACATGTACATCAACATATATTTAACAGATCACATTTACTTGTAAATATTATCAAAACAATAATATATATACATGTACCTATCAAACATATGAGACCAAGTACCATGTTATTTTACATTCTAAGATGCCTAGCGGTTAGAACAATCGAAAAAAAAATTACATTATCAGACAATAAAGGTATAGTTTTTTTGATGACGTAACAATTGAATGACGTTATCCCGTCACTGCGCCATTCTAGTGTGCCCCCTCGTAATCGAACCATTTTACATTACGTCACAATGTAAGCGACGTCACGATGCATGTCAGTTGTCATCGCCTCGTACGGCCTCCTACAGTAAACTACTCCGTTGCATCCCGTTTCTTGGTTTGCAGTTGCTTCACGCAGCTAACATCACTGGTGGAAACATTACGTTTATGTTTTACGACGGTTAAAATGTGTCAATTCGACTCACAAGTTTTCAGCGACACGGTAACGTTCGCAATGTTTACATTCCCACAATGCAATCGTGGAATGTCGCTTGACTACTCAGCTTCATCTGGATGTACTGATCTAAACTTACGTTGGTAGTAGAAATGCGACGTTCATATTGCCCCATATGGTTAACGTTAATGACAGATGTAATTAAAATAATTCAGAGAAGATATTTAATCCGAACTTAAACCGTCATCAAACTGTTATCATTTGTTTTTTCTGGTAACATTCGTTTTAACGTAGGGGGACAGACACATCAATAGAACAGCGCGCCAGTTAGCCCTGTGCGAGGATTCTTAATTTAGGTCACCGACACCATCGTTTGTTTTCTGCCTTAAATTAATCGTAATTATCCTTAGAAAGTATTAAATTTGGCATCTTAGAAAAGAAATACAATTAGCTCTACCACCATGTATAGTGTAATAAAACACACTTTAAGCCCTGAACTATTATAACGTTAAAGCACTCGGACGCAAGCGTCCTCGTACTTTAACTATAATAGTTCAGGGCAAAAGAGTGTTTTATTACACTATACATGGTGGTAGAGCGAACTGTATTTCTTAATCACATGTTTGTCAGTACACAGATAACACTTGAACATCATCATTTTCTCCTTCCCCCTTGTTCTTGGCATACAGTTAGCCAAAATTCATGTGAAAAAAACTCATGGGAAAAATATCTATTATAAAACATCCTGTTCCCCAGTTATATACTTTGTTCATACTGAATTTTATAAATACTATTTCACTTTCATCTTCAGTAATAAAAACATCCTGTTCTCCAGTTATTTGCAAAAACTAATTCAACAACAACAAAAAACGTCATGGGAAAAATAACTATTATAAAATATATAATAATAGTGCTGTCAACTAAACTGGGCCACTGATGAGTTAAATTATATGTACATTGTATTCTTATCTTTTTGTATGCATATTTATTTGTCATGACAAATAAAGTGATTGAAATAATTCACATTTTTATATATTTCAATTTAATGATCAGTACTGCAATAAAAGTTTATTACAAAGATGTATTGTTTGTATGTTTATTGTTTAGCCAACTGTGGTATGTACTTTGGTTGTGTTGGTACGTGGTCATTTCTATGCTGACGGATGTGTCGAACACTCAGATAAGTCGAAAATTTCTCTTGATCACGATGGGTTCGACACAACAGGGTTTGACTGTAATTCACATCACTTGTGAGTGGCGACATGTTTTGCATTGACTATTAACAAAACAGCGTCCTGACCATGAATTAAGCTGACCATGAATTAAAACCTAATTTTGTGTTGTGTGAGAAAATTAACACTTGTTTCACAAAAGTTAATGTACGATATTATCAATAACACTTTTCATATCGATAATCATTAATATTTTTTCATATCAATAATGTTTCCTATTATCAATCATTTTAGCCAGCCCTAGTTGATATACAGTACTGACTGGCAAGTAATGCTGAGTGATCATGACCAGGCAGACGGCTCACCTCAGCCATTGGGTAGGGGACATATCAGCATGAGAGTGTAGGAATGTCCTGTATGTTCCTGGGCCCCATTCCACAAAGAGACTGTAGCGCTAAGATGATCGTAACTCCCATACTTTAACATACACTTACGACTGTCGTAGTGCTATGATCGCTTTGAGAGAGGGCCCTGTTGCCATGTTTTATGACAACTGTTAGAACTGAATGTGCACCACATGATACACCACGACCAGATACTGAAGCAAGGGTCTGCCTACCTGCTCTATGTCTTTAGAACAACAGGTGAGGATATCAGACAGGGACATCACTTTGCCACTTGTCACTGACTCTATACTTGGGTGCAGCTTCAACAGCACCGACTCGCTTTCACTCCACACATGCTGAAACATAGTCAGAATGCTGCGGGTACATGAAAGATAAAAACGTATGTGTAACAGTGTTCCACTGCCTTGTGGAGTGGAGTGGAACGGAAGGGAGTGAAGTGGAGAGGAGTGGAGAGGAGGGGAACGGAGCGGAGAGGAGTGAAGAGGAGAGGAGCGGAGTGGAGTAGAGCGGATGAGTGAGTGAGTGAGTGGGACACCAGAAATGGGTTTCACACATTGTACCCATGTGGTGAATCGAACACAGGTCTTTGAGCGAATGCTTTAACCACTAGGCTACCCCACCGCCCCTGATCCATGAACAGATCATAGCACTAAGGCTATCCTAACTCCAATATTTTAACACAAACTTGTGACTATAGTAGCACTACGACTGCCTTGTTGTACAGTGAGTGAGTGAGTGAGTTTGGTTTTACGCCGCTTTTAGCAATATTCCAGCAATATCACGGCGGGGGACACCAGAAATGGGCTTAACACATTGTACCCATGTGTGTTGTACAGTGGCCATGGTTACTTCATGATGTTTGTCACACAATCTATATAATAGCAAGTTCAAATTCACAAAAGTCATTAATTGTTTCATTTCGTATCAATCTTCTGTAAAGAAAACACACAACTAGTCACACAATCAATTATTTGAGGTTACTTTATACTTCATGAATAACATGAGAAATTCTGATTGAGTGAATGAGTTGAGTTTTACGCCGCACTCAGCAATATTCCAGCTATGTGGCAGCATTCTGTAAATAATCGAGTCTGGACCAGACAATCCAGTGATCAACAGCATGAGCATCAATCTGCGCAAATGGGAACTGATGACATGTGTCAACCAAGTCAGCGAGCCCGACCACCTGATCCCGTTAGTCACCTCTTATGACAAGCATGGGTTACTGAAGATCAATGTTTTAACCCGGACCTTCATGGGTCCGAGAAATTCTGAAATGGTGATAACTGTTACAGTTAGTTGTGAGAAAACACCTATTTGTACTGCCATGATTCCCTTCCGCCATGTTATATAAAAACACAATCTGTGGCAGTGAACAAACTGAACACATCGGCGAATAGCTAATTAAGTATCATAATGAATTCTGTTTCATTAATTTAATGAATGACAGAGTAATTTTGTAAATACCGCTAAAATATGGCGATAACTGTTCGGCAGCCACTAGACATTCAACCTTTTGGATTAGTCTTATTCCTTATCAGGCTATTGCTGATATATATGAGTTAACATATTAACCCCCTGGCTGCCGAGTTTTTTTTCAGGCGCACATTTTCATACGGTTTGAAAAGTGATCGTTGTGCGAGAATTGCGCTCGCGTGGTCCTGGATCTACGTACGGCTATAAAATTACACAGAAATGTAGAATATTAAATTTCCTATCCGTTGGTATAAATATAAGTGCAACTACCTCGGCGGTTTGAGAAATAGACACTGCTAAATGCTGTCCAATTTTTTTTTATGCGTTAAAAAACAGTAATTTTATCCGCTTTTTATCGGCGCACCGATAAAAGCACTGTGCTACGAATTTTTAATGTGGCATCTTTGCAGAAAGTGTTAGCGAAGAAAATACAGCTTGATATCTGAACGACATAAGTGTATATGAATTGGGTTTATGTGCTTGTGCATAGCGTTATACGCTCAACATTAAAAATGACCTCGCACTAAATGTCAAAAATGGATTTTCTTCTATGGCGTCAAAAGCGGCGACAGAGAGTTCATACACATATAATGATAAGGGGCATAACTCCGTTATGCGTAACACTAGGTCCATGTAACTCAGATCACTTGAGAGAATTTGTTGTGGATCTGGACGCTAATATTTTCGTTATTTTATGTTCATGGTGAACCAAACTATCCCAATTCACAGTTCCCAATGTGAGCGGATGCAGTTTGGTAGTTTCACAATTTACAAGAAAAATGACAACGTATTACATGTGAAAGCAGGTAATAGCGATTTGGATGGCCCTATCCGATATATAAGTTAGCTCTTAGATTCCCATATTGTCCTGTTTGTGTAGATGTATTTTGACTAATTTTGCATCGTTATTACCAGAGTACTAGCCATATCTTCAAATGTAATGAAATTGCTCAAAATAATACACCATTTTAGTTGACGTCATTGCTTGTTTTATGCATTTTGCGGACGTCGGAAAAAAACGACACTGGTATGCTGTTTAGTACATATCTCACCTAATTTCCTTTAATTGTGTGAAAGGTCCTCGCTTCTATGTCAGAATTTAAGACTCTTTAGACAAAACATAAAATGATTGATTTTTCCATTTAAATAGTGTCCTGAATATATCAACAATTAGACAGTTTGACTGTGTATCTTTTTGTGAGAAACACGGCACCTGTTTGGCATCAATTTAACGTAAATGAAAAATAACATTTCACAACACCGAATATTTTGTTTAAGATAAGAATTTTCTTTGTTTATGATTATGTAGCTATTTCTCTTCATAAGTATGCAATGGAAGATGCAAAAGATAGTTTTTTATATATGGAACTAGTATCGTACTATATATTAGAATATGGATGTAAGATTTGTCCAAATTAAGACATGACATGGTTTATATATTTTTAAACAATTTTCGTATAAATATAGTTAGAGTTTGATATCCTGTCATCACAATATTTTAAATCGAATATGAATTGATTATATTATCGAAAACAATGATAGTGAATCATAAAAGCGTTTCCGACAAGCGCACCTGGCCAATCAATTTACATCATTGTTTTCTCTATAAACCGACACACAAATGTATAAAAAAACAAGACAATTCCTTTAAATATGTGTGCATATACATTTCATACCATATATAAATCATTTTCATTAATATTATCAGTTTTACTTATAAGGTTGAATTAAATCGCCGTTCATTAACCTGTTCATGTGAAACTGCAATATTGGTCCAAATGCATTGAATATTGTACATCATCGGAACTAACGCAATTGCAGTTATGGCTACGTTTGATCTTCTAACACTTGTGTAAAGGTTTAGAATATGGTGTATTGCACTAAATATGTCAATTTCCTGTGTAAATATGATTCAAACAATCAAAAACTTTCAAAGAATAAAACACCGTAAACCCTATCACACATTATGATATGATATTGAACAAGGCTAAATGTGGATACTGAAGTCAGTTTCATGAAAAGTATCTGAACTATAACGCAAAATATACACCATAATACTGACAGTGTAATCGGAAGGATTGGGCGATTGTGTTTACTCTTGTTCAACCGACCTTCACCTCAAAGAAATTGCCTAATATGTACAACAATGTTGACGTATGACATCACTCTACCGCTGACCGATTTCTTACAAAATGGCGGCTTTGCTGACAAAGGGTACACAGGATTTTCGCGAGGACCCTTCCATTGATTCAGGGATCGCTTTGTCCATAAATATGAGATGTAAGTAATCAGAATGATTCTGACTATCTGTGTATTGTTATATGTTTTATCGTTTTCACTAAAAGTAAGAGAAAAAGACAGAAATCCAGATAATTACCGTTGTGGATTCTCTGCGATTTTCCGCCAGTCATGGCGATCACGCTGCCACGGAAACTTTGACAATTTCTTATGAATTATCAAATCATTGCATTGTATCTATTTATAATTTCCCATTTCTTGCTACGATACTCTTTCCATGCATATTCCAAAGGTATTGAGCCATTGCAAGCAATGAATAGACGGATGAATGTTGGAAAATTTCAGAAAATGCTACACAGTGTAAAAATAGGTTTTTGTCTTTGTTTACATTTCGAACCAACCAGCGAGTCTTCGAAAGCACAGCGTTCGCTTTTCACACCAAATATGTTTTCGTCTCATTTTATCTAGACAGTTGGCATTGGTGACAAAGACCACTTGCAGTTTGAGTCTAAAATGTATGGGGAGTTTATTGATGCATTTTTTGAAGCTGAATATGAAATATAACATTGATGTAATATCGTCTCAATACCGGCCTTCAATGAAAGCGTGATTTTGTAAACACTATCCAATATGGCAGAAAGCGCTCTCACGGCGTTAGGTGTAAGTGCATTTTCGAAAACATCCCAACCGATTCTAGATTCATCGACTAGCGTTTCAGAATTTTACTTAGCGATTTCATGTAAAACTGATATGAGTGATCATGAATATGTTATTTTGAAATTCAATACTCCCAGTAATTATCCGGTTTTCACATTTCAAAACATACAGCAAATAACGCTGTGAATCGCGATTTCGTACTCTGTCAAAAATGGCGACATTTTCGATGAAGCCTATTTTGAAAGGTCATTTTCAGCACTTGAACTTTGTCTAAAATAATAGTGGATGGTATCAAGAAACAGGAAATTTCCCGAAGAATTCGAAACTGTGAAGTGTATTTGTGTGCGTGGGATATTTTGATTTTTATTGGACTTGAAATTGAGGGTTGAAGGGGAAGGACATATATGTCCCTGTGGCACCCAGGGGGTTAAAGCATATTAGCATTGTCCAGTCCTCCCGAAATATATCCTGGCCTGGCATTGAAGTGAGTCTATTTTAGCAGCACACCACACTCATGTTTATATATACAGAAATATACCCAAGATACACTTCAGCAGAACCCCAACCAGACAAACAGCTATGTAATGATGATTGTGATTATGATTTTGATTCTGAGATCGGAATGTATAAGGTAGAGTGATCCTCTCAAACTAGTCTGACATTTAAATCATTGAAAAAACACTCATACATTAATACCACATTTATGCCATAAATCTTGTGACTATTCTTGGCATATTAAACATGTTCAAGAATAATAAACTGATTAGAGATTAAGCAATTTAAAAAAACCCTCATGACTAACAGAATATCAGCCTTTCTGATATATATGTAATTACCCATTTCGCCGGACTGTCATCTGGTGCGACTTCAACATAAAATGTTGTATCCGTATTCTGTCCTTGAAAATTTAGCCTCCTCAGTGAAGCGTCAAAACCGACCAATTCCAGGTGGGAGTTGTTTGAGGTTTTCCACTCCTTAACCTCTTTGCTTAAAGAATCAACATCCATTGTAACGGTGTCCAACAAGAAACTCTCAGTGTATGGACGATTACAACCACCGGACGACAATGGATCCGATGAGGAAGTTTCTCTTTATATCAAATAGTACGTGTTACTAACTATAACTCTGGGTATTCTATTCTTACAACATTACTTGGAAAGAATTACCCCCGAACCGGCCCCAAGCCGAACCGGCCCCTGATATTTGACCCAAACCGGCCCCGAGAAGTAAATATTTCTACATTGACATATGAATTAAAGTTCCTTTAACATCAATGACGAAAACATATTACGCATGTGTCTTTACATGTAATATCGATTTTTGAAAATATATTAGCGAATATTAGTGTCGATGAGAGGCAAGTGAACATGCAAGTGCTGCTGATCACGAGATCCCGTGGTAGAGGACATTTTATGTAATTCTTTTAAGAATCTAAAAGATCAATTGCAAAACAATACTAAAGTAAAATCTTCATGTCTGTATATATATAATAAATTAATTGAAATCTTCATGTCTGTATATATATATAATAATTTAACCGAAATCTTCATGTCTATATATATATATATAATAAATTAATTGAAATCTTCATGTCTGTATATATATAATAAATTAACTGAAATCTTCATATCTGTCTGATTAATTGTCTGTCTGATTATCGTTAATTAACCCAGGGGCCGGTTCGGGTGCGGGGACGGTTTGGGTTAAATATCCAGGGGCCGGTTTGGGTTAAATATCCAGGGGCCGGTTCGGCTTGGGGCCGGTTCGGGTATATCCCCTTGGGAATTACTCAAGATCGCTTACTGTATACAATATAATATGTCAGTTGTTTTAAAGTGTATGTGAGTTACACTATGCGACATTTAATATTTCTCATTATTGCAGAAATGTTTCATATATTGCATTATGATTTACACTATACAGTGTGATAATTTCGGGGTTATCAGCATTTGTGATTGATGTAAGGGAAAATATGTCAAAATGGCCGCTGCTCCCTCCGAAGCAGACAAATTGCGTCAACAAATTGCATTTTTAACAAGTTAGTACATTATATTTATTTACTATTACTGGTTGTAGAGACACTATTGCAAGACAAGCAGGTGCCGTAATACTGCAACGAGTGAATCATGGTCACATTGTGGTGCAGGTGTTCATAATTGATCACAGCCCTCAATGTCATTGTTTAGCGTGATGTCTTGATTAGCTGCGCATTCCGTAGTCAAGAACGCTCATTATTACTGACGCCCTCACATCGGTCGATGTTCAGAGTTACGGAAATATGAGTTGATTTTGTCTTGTGAAACGCAGATCCAATTTAAGTTTGGAATAACTATAAAGACAGCTTGTCTTAGGTCGACTCTTTATTATTGCATGTACACATGATGGAGATACGCCCCGCCCGCCCTTCTCCAACATGTTACAGAAAGACAAGGAACTTATAATGAATTGTTACAGGATAGTTGAAAATGTTGTGAAAAAGCCATAACATGTCTCCATTTTTATCACTGATAATCTGTTCAAAGTGAAAGTGTCAAACCGTTTTACAGTGCGAGTACTGGGACACATTCGATTTTGAACAGGTAGTGGAAAGCAGCAGGGGTGGTTTTAAAACTACAATGCTGTGCAGGTCTTAGCTCAAATGTATGCAAACTGGGACCAGTTTTACAGTTAAAATGTCTTTGGCTTCTTGGTATAATATTACCAAATTAATAAAAGAACTAGGATTACGATTATTCTGTTAGTGAACATTCTGAGTGAAAACATTTGTAACTGTGTTGACGTCAGCATGATCAGTATGTTTTGTTACTGGTAAGGTGTACATAGTTTTCATCTGAAATTGAATTTGAGCTTAAGCATACAAGATCAGGGGCTTTTTTTTGGAGAATTTAAGTAATCTGAAGTGTTCCTATAAAACATGATTAACTTACATCAGAACATATGGGAAATATCACTGTAAGAAATATTAACTGGTAATAATTATTTTTGCTTCTAACAGATCTGATAAATTCTGCTCGGGCTCCAGGACAACCAGCCGTTCATAGCATGAGACATCCATCTCAAACCTCACCGAGCTATGGGCAGGTCAGAGGCCAGATGAGGCCACAATGGAACAACTCTTTCAATATTGGAAGGCCCACATATAATCAGCCAAGATTTCCTACAAGTTTTCCATATGGTGTTTCCAACCGCACACCTGCTGTTGCAGCACCATCTCGTGTGATGATGGGAGCAGGTAATCGTCAGTTCCCACTTGCCAACTCAGCTCCTGTTGTCTCTCACCAGGCCCACAGAGCTGCTGGAACTTCTGTCTTTAACAGACCAACACAAATGAACATTTCCAGGACAGTTTATCAGCCAAACTTAAACCAACCAAGCAATCAAAATATAGCTGTGAGTTCCAATAATATCAGGAGTGTTATAGGATCGCCTATTGTTCGGCAGCAGCAACAACAACAACAACAACAACAACAACAGCAACAACTACTATCACATGCTCGGATGCTTCAGCAGGACGTGTTACAAAGACGAGGAGTTCCACAAGATGCAAAGATTGGTGCTAATTATATGCAGATGTCTCGCCACAATGCAGATATATGTGTTGAGGCATCACAAGCAGCACACACTGGAATGCTACCTGGACATCATGTATCTGCTGCCTCACGAATGCAGTCTTTACAGACGAACACCACCTCGCAGGATGTGCTCACGCCAGATTACCTTAGATCTGCCCTGGTTCCGTCAAGGCCTGGGAATTCTACATCAGCCTCCAGTTCTAATGAAGAACCTAAAATGCAGCAGATGGCAGTATTAATGGAGGAATTACAAAAGACACAAACGAAAATCCAAGCACTGCAAAATCAGCTTCTGAATACCCCTCAGAACACTCAGCCTCCACAGCAGCAGCAGCAGCAGCCTGCTGCTTTCCAGTCTCAGGTTGCCATTCAGTCCATTGCTACTCCTGGGGGGAGTTGCAATGAGGATGCAGTCAGCAATGATGAATCCAGCTTCTGGAATTTCAGCAGTGCATGCCTCCTCTGCGATAGGTCACCCACTGGCCCAGACAAACAAAGTGTGGTCAAGATATGGAGCTGGTCAGCCTGTCCAGTTTGTGAGGAACATGTCAAGCCCACAGGTGGTTGGGAGGCCCATTACTGCAGCACCCGTTTGGAACAAATTCCATGCTGCTCGTCAGGTTTCTCAGCACACAGCAGCTCTGACAGGTTCTGGTATAGTGAAACCTTTACATAGACATATGTCCCCATCAGTCATCAACACCAGGTTTCAGTCGCAGGTGATGGCTAATAACATCCAGCAATCAGTTCAAGCTGCCCAGACTCACAGTGTACAGCAGTCAGGTACGTCTCAAGTGATGATGAGTAAGTACAAGCTGCAGAAAACAGTGCCAGGTATCGGTACTGCACACACTATCGTCAGCAAGTACAAGATAGAAAAGTCAGACATGTATGGTAACAGAAGCATACAGATGAACTACTTCAACAGTAAGTACATGATACAGCCTACTCGATACAGACCCAGCTATGTACCCCGGTACATGTCTCGATATGCCCTCCCACCCACCATGCACAGGTACCCCAGACGCTACATGTGGAGAGGAGTCCCGAGAGTATGGCAGGCCTATCAACAGAGGGCAGCACCGTGGAGTGCACAGGCAGCTTCATCGTACCAGCATGTCGGAGGTAGGTACTTTCAGTGGCATATCTAAACTTCTCACTCTCAGAATAAGAACAGTATCCACATTAGTGAAGTCTGAATGCCCTTTGAATCAGTAAAATAATTCTGTGTCAGTTGATATCAAAAAGTTACTTCAGGGTTGACTTCAGTATGTTTTGCATTTATCAGCTTTAATGGAGGATTAACATAAACAAACAGTGAGCACACTGTGTAGTGGATAAATTTTCTGACTGGTTTTTATGTTGAGATCTCCGTAAGTGCAAAAACATATTGAAGTCAGTTCCTGTTAGTAAATTAATCAGAAATAGTAACTTCACGGATTGCTTATTGCTCACACCCCTGAAGATCCGGTGTAACAGGCCAAACTTTCGACTTTCCCCGGGGAAACTTTAGCCTAGGCCAAATGTTCTCCCCCTAGGCTTAATCTTCCTAGGCCAAACTTTCCCCACCCTCGAATCAACTTTAAAGGCTACTTGTTTCCCATCCTTGTTCTTATATCAAAAGGGGGAGATTCTGGCCTAGCTAGGCTATTTCTTCCACAACCTTGTTTTCTTGTTTCGTCTTGAAAAAGTCAGAAACGAAAAAAAGACATAGCTATTCACGTGAACACATTGATAAGATATTCATGTTGATGTCAAGTTCCATTAACATTATTTACAAGTCATTTCATGTTCATATATAACATGTACATGGTTCCCATTTTGTTTCAATACCCTTCTATAAGGTGAGAGTAAAAACAAAAGCAAGCATAAAAGCAAAGATATTATATCATTACTATTGTTTTATATTATCATTTACATATGTTTATATTTCGATAATTTACTTATCCCCACTTACTCAAAATTGGCTCATGTCAAAATCATTACTATATTCAAAACTTTAACTAAATACCCAGTTTTTACTTGGATGTCCATATCCATTCAAAATTTTGTTCCCTCACTCATGGCTTTAAATATGGCATGCATGTCGGTGACATCAACTTAACAGTTTGGAGCAGATGTGAACATCAACACAACAATAACAACCCAACACAATATCTGTATCAAATGCTGTATCATCTATCAAAGTATCATTCCACTATATTGCCATATTCAAAAGACAAGGTTTGATAAGGGGTATACTTGGCCCATGGATATCTGAATCATATTTCATTCACCCAAAGTGATTATGGATTAGTAAACAAGCCTATGTGAATAATGTTCCATTACATTTATACTTAAATACAACAAATATTAGATAAGAAACAGCATGATAAGAGAGCAAGCAACCTGTGTATATTACATCTTATTTACCCATCAAATGTGCGATTGAATGTTTACATCTTATGGTGGACAGATGAAGAACTAATGCAATGTGTCTTCATAGGAATGGCGGCAGGAGCAGGATGGATTTAGAGATATATGCTGTTCAAACATGTATGCATTCAAATCACTACACCCAAGTCCAAGGCAAAAATGGACTATTTAGCAAAAATGTGTACCAAAATATAAGTCAAACCTACTGTCGGTTTATAAGAGCAAGGGTGGGTTAAGAAGTAGCCTGGCTACGCCAGAATCACCCCCTTTTGAAATAAGAGCAAGGGTGGGGAAGAAGTAGACTAGCTAGGCCAGAATCACCCCTGTTGATATAAGAGCAAGGGTAGGGGAAGAAGTAGCCTAGCTAGGCCAGAATCACCCCTTTTGATATAAGAGCAATAGGGTGGGGAAGAAGTGGCCTAGCTAGGCCAGAATTACCCCTTTTTGATATAAGAACAAGGGTAGGGAAGAAGTAGCCTAGCTAGGCCAGAATCACCCCTTTTGATATAAGAACAAGGGTGGGGAAGAAGTGGCCTAGCTAGGCCAGAATCACCCCCTTTTGATATAAGAGCAAGGGTGGGGAAGAAGTAGCCTAGCTAGGCCAGAATCACCCCTTTTGATATAAGAATTAGGGTGGGGAAGAAGTGGCCTAGTTAGGCCAGAATTACCCCCTTTTGATATAAGAACAAGGGTAGGGAAGAAGTAGCCTAGCTAGGCCAGAATCACCCCTTTTGATATAAGAACAAGGGTGGGGAAGAAGTGGCCTGGTTAGGCCAGAATCACCCCCTTTTGATATAAGAGCATGGGTAGGGAAGAAGTAGCCTAGCTAGGCCAGAATCACCCCTTTGATATAAAAGAACAAGGGTGGGGAAGAAGTAGCCTAGTTAGGCCAGAATCACCCCTTTGATACAACAACAGGGGTGGGAAGAAGTAGCCTAGCTAGATCAGAATCACCTTTTGATGATAGAGCAATGGGTAGGGAAGAAGTAGCCTAGCTAGGCCAGAATCACCCCTTTGATATAAGAACAAGGGTGGGAAAAAGTAGCCTAGCTAGGCCAGAATCACCCCTTTGATATAAACAACAAGGGTGGGGAAGAAGTAGCCTAGCTAGATCAGAATCACCCCCTTTTTGATATAAGAGCATGGGTAGGGAAGAAGTAGCCTAGCTAGGCCAGAATCACCCCTTTTGATATAAGAATTAGGGTGGGGAAGAAGTGGCCTAGTTAGGCCAGAATCACCCCCTTTTGATACAACAACAAGGGTGGGGAAGAAGTAGCCTAGCTAGATCAGAATCACCCCCTTTTGATATAAGAATTAGGGTGGGGAAGAAGTAGCCTAGCTAGATCAGAATCACCTTGATATAAGAACAAGGGTGGGGAAGAAGTAGCCTAGCTAGGCCAGAATCACCCCTTTGACGATAAGAACAAGGGTGGGGAAGAAGTAGCCTAGCTAGGCCAGAATCACCCCCTTTGATATAAGAACAAGGGTGGGAAGAAGTAGCCTAGTTAGATCAGAATCACCCTTTTGATATAAGAGCAAGGGTAGGGAAGAAGTAGCCTAGCTAGGCCAGAATCACCCCTTTTGATATAAGAATTAGGGTGGGGAAGAAGTGGCCTAGCTAGATCAGAATCACCCCCTTTTGATATAAGAACAAGGGTGGGGAAGAAGTAGCCTAGCTAGGCCAGAATCACCCTTTTGATATAAGAACAAGGGTGGGGAAGAAGTAGCCTAGCTAGATCAGAATCACCCTTTTGATATAAGAACAAGGGTGGGGAAGAAGTAGCCTAGCTAGATCAGAATCACCCCCTTTTTGATATAAGAGCAAGGGTAGGGAAGAAGTAGCCTAGCTAGATCAGAATCACCCCCTTTTGATACAACAACAAGCGTGGGGAAGAAGTAGACTAGCTAGATCAGAATCACCCCCTTTTTGATATAAGAACAAGGGTGGGGAAGAAGTAGCCTAGCTAGATCAGAATCACCCCCCTTTTGATATAAGAGCAAGGGTAGGGAAGAAGTAGCCTAGCTAGATCAGAATCACCCCCTTTTTGATATAAGAGCAAGGGTAGGGAAGAAGTAGCCTAGCTAGGCCAGAATCACCCCCTTTTGATACAAGAACAAGGGTGGGGAAGAAGTAGACTAGCTAGGCCAGAATCACCCCCTTTTGATATAAGAGCAAGGGTAGGGAAGAAGTAGCCTAGCTAGGCCAGAATCACCCCTTTTGATATAAGAATTAGGGTGGGGAAGAAGTGGCCTAGTTAGGCCAGAATCACCCCCTTTTGATATAAGAACAAGGGTAGGGAAGAAGTAGCCTAGCTAGGCCAGAATCACCCCCTTTTGATATAAGAACAAGGGTGGGGAAGAAGTGGCCTAGCTAGGCCAGAATCTCACTTTTCATAGAAAACAGAACAAAATATCCTAGTTTAAACAGGGGGAAAACTTTAGTCTAGCCCAAACTTTCCCTGGGGTAAGAATAACCTAGGACAAAACCTCCCCGGGGAAAGTTTGGCCTAGGCCAGATTCTCCCTGGGGAAAGTTTAGACCGGGGAAGAAATGGCCTTCTGCACCGGGTTAGAATTGATCTTCAGCAACCTATGCTTGTTGTAAGAGGCTACCCTCGGGATCAGGTGGTCAGGCTCGCTGACTTGGTCAACACATGTTATTGTATCCCAATTGCGTAGATCAATGCTCATGATGTTGATCACTTGATTGCTGGTCCAGACTCAATTATTTAGAGACCACCACCATATGACTGGAATATTGCTGAGTGCAGCGTTACACAACAAACAAAATACAAAAGTTTATTGCTCATTCCCACTATCTTCGGAGAGCAGAACAAAACAGTCTACGTATGTTTATATGTATAGTAAAATATTATGTAATGAAAATGCTTATAATGAACTTACAGATATGAGGAATTCGGTTTGTTTTGTTCTGGCCATTTGCTGTACTTCTTCAGTCAAAATCCATAATAATGCACTATGGTTGCAACTAACTAAAATTAGTGGTCCCTATGAATTTCTTATACCCAATGTTTACTGTATTCATTTCTGTTTACTTAATTGTAGATATAAACATGATAATCAAGGTTTCACTGTTACATCAAATCATGTTAAACATAGTATCAAACACCCAGTGATTAACAACAATTAAGAGAAAATCTTTGCATGACTATGAAAGTTATACACACTCTTTGAAAATGCTTTGAGTAATAATATACCAAGACACATTGAGCATTTTCATTCGAGTTTATGGTACTTTACTTATCGTGCATATGGTTTGTCTTCAACACGCTGACCTTTGTCACTGCAGGTTACACAGGCAGGTATCCACAATCAACATCTCGGGTCTGGAAAAAGCACCAGTGGTTGTCATGGAAACAGAAATCTCGTTTGACCATGAAAAACCTTTTGCAGAAGAGGTTACATCTTCTGAGGAGATCCAACAAGCATCGTGTGTCTCGGTAAGCTAATCACCATTGTAGACTGGTGATCATGGTGATAGTGAGATTTATCATATGGAGCATGTCAAGGAATGGCATGTTCCTCTCTGCCTGACTTAGTTCACCCCATCTGATGTTAAGTATACTGTAGTATACTTTAGTAGTATTGCAGGTTTTCAGGTGATAGCTCATGATATATGTTATCACTGTTTGGGCTGAACCCATGCTTGTCGTAAAAGGCGACTAACAGGATTGGGTGGTCAGGCTCGCTGACTTGGTTGTCACGTGTCATCGTATCTCAATTGAGAAGATTGATGCTCATGGTGTTGATCACAGGATTGTCTCATCCAGACTTGATTATTTACTGACCACCGCCATATAGCTGGAATATTGCTGAGTTAAACAACAAACAAACAAACTATTTGGGCTGGTTAGTCTTTGCTGTTTTATGATAAGGGTTTGTGTTTTGGACAGCAAAGAAAATGAAGTAGTACTAAATTCTACAATTCCAACTCCTGACATCCTTCCTTTTCAAGACGTTAATATGTCAGTCACTCTAGATAGAAAAGAGTTCACAAGTATCAGAGTTTCTGTTATTGTCCTGAAACTTCTCAGATCCTATAGTGCGTTTGGATCAAAAGCAGACCGATGAATTGCAATTTTACTCGAAAACTAATAAACATATAATACTCAATGAAACGCTGATCATAATCAAAACATCAGACCATCTCTGTGATTTGTGTGCAGAATTTATGTCCTAAAATTAAAAAAGTTGTTTAACAAACTATCATTAAAATATTGGCACAGTTCACTATTTTGCACAAGGGAGGAGTGCAGAGACAGGGACAGCCAGATGTGCGAGAAAGGATGGAGATGGCACAGCACAGGTTAATGAATCATTAACTTTGTCGGCACTTGTGCACATGCTTCTCTAACACCTGGCTGTCCCTTTCTCTGCACTCCTCCCTTGTGCAAAATAGTGAACTGTGTCAATATTTTAATGATAGTTTGTTAAACAACTTTTTAAATTTTTTGACATAAATTCTGCACACAAATCACAGAGTTGGTCTGATGTTTTGATTATGATCAGCGTTTCATTGAGTATTTTATGTTTATTAGTTTTCGAGTTAGATTGCAATTCATCGGTCCGCTTTTGAGCCAAACGGACTATAGTCATATCAACACCTTCTTTCTGATCATGCTATAACTACATTAGCAACCTTATAACATGTGAGTGGGTATGGTGTAACCTAGAAGTTAAAGTGTTTGCTCATCAACATGAAGACCCATGTTAGATTCCCCCCATGCGTGAAGCCAATTTCTGGTATCCCTTGTCACAATTTTGCTGCAAAATTGTTAAAAATGGCGTAAAACCCAACCCACTTTCTCAATAACATGATAATGTCAATTGTCAACTTGTCAAGTGGTGCTTGTTATATGTTTGGTAAATATTAAAAGATCTCTCTTCTCCAGACTGAAATTTGATCGGCGTCAAAAAGCCACTGTGGGAAGACTTGCCATTAAAGATAGCCCAAGGCTGGCCATTGAAGACAGCCCAAGGCTGGCCATTGAAGACAGCCCCAGGCCGAGGTCCTCCAGACATGTCCTCATCAATGGCATACTATACAAGTCCTCCAGTACCACTCTGACCAAAGCAGTACCCCCACAGAAGGCACCAGCAGCAGGGGTGGGAACAAGAGCCCAACCCCTCACTGGCAAGACGAGATCAGTTGTTGTCAAACGTGAGTATGTGTTTTGAGATTGACAGTAGTGGCATGGTAGTAGAGGGTCACCATGGGACTCATGTATTATGAAGAGAAGATTCGTGCACCTGGATTGCATAGGTAAAGAGTCTCTGTGCATGCCAGGAACCTGTTCTGGGTTCGAATCCCGGTTTACCCATCATAGGTTCATGTTTCTTGGTCTGTCTGCACCATACCCATGGCAATGTGTTTCACCAAAGTGATAAACATATGAGTTCTTCATCATATCTGACTTTCCTCCAATTTCAAGCTGAAACACCATGATATGACTGGAATATTGCTCAAAGGAGCATTAAACACAACTCACTCATTTAAGAGACATGTAAGGTGGGGAGGTATTTCCAAACATGTCTACCATGTCTACAGTAACATTTTCAAAGTAGTGTGGTAAATACAAATACCTTATCTCTATGGACTTGATTTATATGCCACTGAGAATGTACACACTGAAGGTCAGTTGTTTTTACTGAGTGAGTGAGTTTAGTTTTACGCCACTTCTAGCAATATTCCAGCAATATCACGGCGGGGCCCCCATAAATGGGTTCACACATTGTACCCATGTGGGGAATCGAACCTTGGTCTTCGGCTTGACGAGTTAACGCTTTATCCACTAGACTACCCTACCACCCCCCTGTCATTATTGTGTGACGAGCAGGTCCTGTATATTCTGGTACACTCTGCTACAGAGCTGAATGCAGCTGCCATGAAGACCATCTCGGTGAGAGGAGTCAAGTTCCGTATGGATTCCTCAGGACGCAGTCTCCAGCGTATTGACCAGAGTGAGTACCTTTGCCTTCACTCAACACCCTTGATTATTCGTCTGAATGGGCTGTTAATGTATTTTTGTATATATGGTTTCTTGTTTTATCTTAAACTCTTTGAATCTGATGAAACTGTTGTGTTGCTCATGTTGACATAAACATGAAAGGTTCATTGGCCTCAGTGGGTAGTAATCAGATGAACAGGATCTAATGCTAATGGTTATTAGCTAGTCATAATGAACATGATCCTTGTTCTGAATGGACATGTTCAAGTCCAGGCCCCGATTTCTCGAAACAAACTTAAGTTTTTACTCAAATTTCAAACTGAGTTTGACAATTTGAAACAGCTGAAGTTTTAACTCAACTGCATTTTTAAATAAAAAAAGCCTAAACAACTTAAGTAATCTATCCACCAAACTCAAATTGTCTACTATGTTTGAGTTTAATATCAATTTCAGTTTATTCTAGGAAATGCATTTTCTCACATTTGAGTAAAAACTCTAACTTAAGTCAAAACTCAGACTTAAGTTTGTTTCGAGAAATCGGGGCCTGGTCTGGTAAACTGAATGAGCATGGACTAGCCCATTTGAATATGATATAGCCAAGACGAATACCATTGTTCCTCGCGAAGATGAATTAAACAAGATGAACTGGAACTAACCCTGATGAACAGATAGCCCAGATGACAGAAACTAGCCCAGCTCTGAACAACAGAAAAGCCCTTAACAGAAACTTACTCTGATGAAAAAAGCTAGCTCTGAACAACAGAAACTAGCTGATGACAGAAACTTACTCTGATAAAAAAAGCTAGCTCTGAACAACAGAAACTAGCCCAGATGACAGAAACTTACTCTGATAAAAAAAGCTAGCTCTGAACAACAGAAACTTGCCCAGATGACAGAAACTTACTCTGATAAAAAAAGTTAGCTCTGAACAACAGAAACTAGCGCTGATGAACAAGAACTACTTCTGATGACAAGAGAGAGCTCTGATGAACAGGAACCAGCCCTGATGAACATAAATTGCTGTTCATGAGAGATGACTAAATTGGATCAGATGGTAAGGTTTGGTAACAGCATGGGATCTTGTTAAATATTTGAGAGTCATTATGTCACCCATGATTTGAAATCAAGGCAGGAAATACTGCTATCTGAGAAAACCAACCAAACTCTCAAGCCCATGTATCCCTTACAGCCCAGTCTCCGACCAAGTCTGTAGGTAGGAAGCAGCACAGAGCAGAGATCAAGCGTGTGGACATCGGCGGTGTTACATTCATACAGACGAAACCGGGGACACTCGTACGATCTACGACTGTCCGAACCAGAGCTGTTGCTAGGTAATGTGGTCTTGGGAAATGCTTGAATGCTTCAGTACTGAACATATGTTACTATGGATACATGTGGTGTGTATCATTATTCCTGAAAATGATAATTTGATTATTACCAGTATGTGGGGAGCAAGGGAAGTGCCATGAACATTCAGGTCATTTCAGACTGGTAGTTCACATAACATAAACTGTCATACTGCTATAGTTAAACTGACAGGCAAACTTTAGTCATAAGGAAAAATCTGGTGTTGTTTAACTTCTTTTCTGTAGTATATGTCATATTAGTTGGTTTCAGGATGTTTGAGAGAAACAGCTTTTTGTAATTTTTTAAATTAGCTCACTTGTCATGTCTACCCTTGGGGAGATTTGTTTGTCATAATGCCCAGGTACAGGTTTGAGCTTTCAGTGCTTATCTGTGTGTTACTGTTTGTACTTTAGTCGTGTGAAGAGTCGAGTCATCATAGCTGCGACAAACAGCCTGCATAAGGACAACACCAAGTCTGTGAATGGCTACTGCGTCTTCTACAACAAGTTTGGTCGGTGCAGGCTGGGTACAAGATGTCCTTACAAGCATGATCCAAACAAAGTTGCTGTCTGTACACGGTAAGAGTGACACAACATGTCAACTAATATGATTATGAAAGATCCATGACGATATCTTGAACCAAATTTCGCTGATACAATTAAGTGAAATATTTGTATAAATTTGTCCTGAAACAATTATTTGTAGTAGATATTGCCTTTGCTGCAGCCATTGACATGCATATGACCAATTAAAAATCAATTAATTATAATTTGTTTTAGTTTGGGATAGACTGTTTACAGATTTTGAGTTGTGGTTATGATAAACAGAAATGATATTATCTTGCCTCACACATAAATGTCGTTTTCTGATTGGCTAAGCGTTCTTCTATTATTTTCAGTGTACCCCGCTTACAAGCGAGTCACATTTTCTATTTATTACCCACGTGATCAACGTATGGGTAGTTGCATACTAATCTTGTACGTCACACGAGTGTCGTAACGACTTGACCTGAGATTCTAACGATTTGATTGGATAACCGATGACCTCTCCATTAGGTCACGTTGTGACGGAACTACTTTTTCATTCATATCAAACATGTGAATTCATTCATTCTACAACTTATAAGCATTGTGGGAATGTAAACATTGCAAACGTTGCCGTATTGCTGTTTAATTGTGAGTCCTGAGACATTATATGCGTCGAAAAACATAAACGCAAAGTTTCAAACAGTTGCCACCGCCGTGTGAAGCAACTGCAAACTAAGAAACGGGGTGCTACGGAGTAGTTTAATGTTACAGTGTGACGTCATGCAAAAAGTGTACTACAGAACAACATTCTACCGCAACCTCTTTATGAAACTGGTTTCAGTTTGAAACCATAAAAATAACAAAAATGTGCTATTTTGTCAATTTAAAGCATGTAAGTCGTGGGTAATAAATAAAATACCACACTCGGTCTCATAACATACGAAATATACTAAACAAGTGTCGTCTTGTCATCTGGTACTCCATACTATGATCCTATACCCGTGCTTCAAACAGTTCAAAATTACCATTGAGGTGTTCGGTAAGATAAATACGTTGTTCACTGGTCCCTCGGGACCCATGGGTTGATGTACCCTCGATGTCTGTTTATGTTCCCTGAGCCCGACGACCAGTGAACAACATATAATATATAATCCTCAAAACCATGCAGTCGCACAGGGAAATGCTTATTTCAAAGTTTGTATATTAAATTACCAGTTGTAGATGCCACTTATCCCAGATATTCCTAGTTGCCTCTTGGCAAACACTCTCCCTCTTCCACCATGAAGAAAATATCACCGGCACCTCCATTTAACATAATAAATTACTCGTCTCAGTGGCCTTGTAATCTGATGTTTCTTTAAATTAAGAAGAACATTGTGTTGTACCCATGTTTGTTGTAAGAGGTAACTAATGGGATCTAGTGGCCAGGCTCGGTGACTTGGTTGACACATCATCGTATCCCAATTGTGTAGATCGATGCTCATGCTGTTGATCACTGGATTCACTTAATTGTGTGACTAGTTGTGTGTTTTGTTTACAAAAGATTGATTACAGGGAATGAAACAATTAATGACTTTTGTGAATTTGAACTTGCTATTATATAGATCGTGAGAGAGAGAGAGAGAGAGAGAGAGAGAGACACACACACACACACACACACACACACACACCAGTAAGTTAAAAGAAATTTATAGGGTTCATAACTTTATCTTTAGTTTTTCTCTAATGTTACCTACCATGAGGAATTTCCTTATGCTGTCCATACTATACTGGATTATCTGGTCCAGACTCAAGTACTTACAGACCACTGCCACGTGGCTGGAATATTGCTGAGAGTGACGTTAAAACAAAAACAAAAAACAAAATATCTTTACACAGGGACCAAGTGTAGTGGTGTTTAGGTAATGGAGGCTGCCTGTGTTATATCATGTAATGATAAAGTAAGCTACAGCATGAGTGACTGTTGCAGGTTTTTGAGGGGAACATGCAAGGTGGACTCCTGTCCCTTCTCACACAAAGTGGCGCGGGATAAGATGCCAGTGTGCTCCTACTTCTTACGTGGCTTGTGTAACCGTGACGACTGCCCTTACCTGCATGTCAAGGTCAGCAAGGATGCAGAGGTGTGCCAGGACTTTGTTCGAGGGTTCTGTCCACGTGGAGAGCAGGTGAGATTTGCCAGGATTGGATTCTTAGTAATGTGTCAGAGTATCTATCTCCAAATGTATTTACACATATTTAATTAAACAAGCATCCCATTGCATGCTTATTACCATCACAGCCCTGCAGAAGTCTATACTCATCCTATATTCAACGTTAGGTCTTGAAGTATGAGACACATGTGAAGATCCAGGTTAGAATTGGTATTCTGTAACCCATGCTTGTTGTAAGAGGCTACTGGGGCGGTGGGGTAGTCTAGTGGTTAAAGCGTTGGCGTCACGCCGAAGACCCGGTTCAAATCCCCACATGGGTACAATGAGTGAAGCCCATTTCTGGTGTCCCCCGCCGTGATATTGCTGGAATATTGCTAAAAGCGGCGTAAAACCAAACTCAGTCAGTCAGCTGTAAGAGGCAACTAACGGGATCAGGTGGTCAGGCTCGCTGACTTGGTTGACACATGTTATCGTATCCCAATTGCGTAGATCGATGCTCGTGATGTTGGTCACTGGATTGTCTGGTCCAGATTTGATTATTTACAGACTGACACCATATAACTAGAGTATTGCTGAGTGCAGTGTTAAACAACAAACAAACAAGTCATTGATTCAAAATGGTCAAGTGGTTTGTACTTTTGTAGGGTGGTGGGGTAGCCTAGTGGTACAAGTGTTTGCTCATCACACTAAAGGTGCGGGATCGATTCCCCACATGGGTACAATGTGCGAAGCCTATTTTCTGGTGTCCCTCGCCGTGAATATTGCTGGAATATTGCTAATAACGGCATAAAACCATACTCACTCACTCACTCACTGACTGGTTGGTGGGTGGGTGAATGTTAGTTACTTTGTTGCATGGTCGATTGTGTTGGTAGCTCGTCCCTTACGAAAAGAGAAAAACATCTATCCAATCGTTTAGAATACAATGACTAATATGACAGATATAATGGTTTCCAATTCAGTGTTTGGGAATTATATACATATAACCATAAGCCATACTTTTGACAGTGATACAAAACTGTGTGTAAACATCAGGTATAAGTAATAAGATTGCATGATTTGACAACTTTGTGCCTGTTCTAGTGTTCAAAGAAGCACACCCTGAGATGTCCAACATTTGCTGAATCAGGGTCGTGTCCACGAGGCAAGAAGTGCCCCATGCTGCATAAGAGAAGCGCCAAGAGACTACAGACGAACAGGTAACATAGCCCCACATGGTTAAGGAAGCCGTTGACAGTCTGAGGATGCGAGTGTATTTTTCCCTGTGGTTATGATATGTAAGGCTTGTGTTCCCTGAATTTGTTCAGCCTACCAGGGAAGGCAGTATCTGACTCATTGAGCGACATTGCTGTAATATTGACATGTCACCTAGTGGCTTACTGATTGATCATCAATTATTTATAGGCCATGGTTGGTAGAGCTGAAATATTGGTGTTTGAATCGTTCTTCAGCAGCCCATGCTGGTCGTTAGAGATGACCAACGGGGATTTGGTCACCAGATCTGCTCCTTGTTCAGTTACGTAGGTCAATGTGATGTCAAGCTCTGGATTGTCTGATCAAGACTTGATTGTTTACAGACCTCTGTCACATAGCTGGAATAATGCTAAATGGAGTGTTTATCAACAGTCAAGGTGGGGACAGATTTTCTCAGAAACCGTTACAGATCGGGGAAACGAAATTTTTATATGTGTTTGCAGGACATGAATGCCTTGATAGAGTTCAGAAACAGAAACCGTGTTACAATTTGTTACAGAGCTATGTCCGTTGTCAGGACATGAATGTCGTGGTGGAGTTAAAAAAACAGGAACCAAATAGGAACAGAACACTGTAGCAGGGGATATTGATGACCATGTCTTCTTGTTTTTTTCTATTTTTTTATGTGACAATGTTTAAAATATTTTGTCACATGAAGATTTTGCAGGACAGTGTTTCTTGGTCTGTGATCAGGTTATCCGCTGTTGGCTGGTACAGAATTGTTGTATGGATGTTAGTGATGGTTATCGCTCATAATACGCAGATTGATAATTGGAGCTCAGTAAACAATCAATAATCGATTGTAATCGTGAACCCCACCACAAAACGCATGTTCACAATAACGGTACACAATCGTAACATTGTGCGATTAATACCATGATCAATGTTGTTTACATTGCAGTTTTACGAGTCAGGAAACTGCTTCAATTGTTAAAGTCCTGATTTAACAAACATAACAATGGATAAACATACCTTATAAAGTTTATATTAATGTTTCATGTTTTATGAATATCGATTAGTCTCGCAAGCTCATCAATAATCGCTGCTACAAGTGCGATTGATCATTTGACTGATTATTCAATCAGTTGCTCCAGAACTAATGGATAACATGCTATTTTCAGACCAAATGGTTCAGCAAAGAGTGATGAACAGAGACAATCTGAGGATGTGACAGCTGCCTCGGACCAAACAGCAGCTTCAACGGCTGCTGATACAGCTGCCAGAGAGACAGTAAAGACAGATGGAAGCACAAACAGTGATGAAGGCTCTAGTCAAAAGACATCTGTTGATGCCTCAACCATGGCATGTGATGATTTGCTGGAATTAACCTCAACTGCTAGTACGTTGACGGATTCCCAATCTGGACCCAGTGCTGCACCTGTGGTGGAAGATAGGTCAGATTCTGCAGACAGGTCTGAAATTGATTCTGTGAATGTTTCCAAACACAGCAATCTTGATGGTGAGTGTACACCTTCCTCTGCATCAGTCAGTACTGATGGAAAGGCAAATGTTGCTGGATCAGAAGAGAAGACTGTGACAACACCGACAGAGGTTGCGAGCAGCGACGCGAGCGTCGGGTGACTGTGGTGCAAATGCAAGTGTTCAAGCAAATGACAGTAAGACCACTGCAGAAGCTTGTGTTCAGACCACATCAGACATGTGTGTTCAGACAAATGATCCAGACTCCCCTTCTCCAGAGAAGTTACCCTCGTTCATATCCCTGGCAGATATCAGTGTGAATGAGGAGAACCCTGGGAGCAAGTCGGATGGAGGCCAGGCCGGTACAGGTGAGTTATCACGTGACTGTGGATCGTGTTACATCTCCACATACAGCCTTAACACTTTGAATCTTGCAGATACTGGAAAGGGGCAGATATTCTTGTGAGTGTGTGAGTGAGTGAGTTTGGTTTGACGCTGCTCTCAGCAATATTCCAGCAATATCATGGGGGTTCCCACACATTGTACCATGTGGGGAATCGAACCCGGGTCTTTGGCGTGATGAGCGAACACTTTAACCACTAAGCTACCCCACCGCGCCAGCAGGTATTCTAAATAGCAAAAGCTCATGACCTAGCTGAAGATCAAATGAGATCCGCTGTGCAGATGCCAAATATTCCTGTTGACACACTTATATTTCAAGCGGTTCACCTGGACTTAAGGCCTATCCAGAGCTGCCTCCTCTACCATACATGCAGGGGTAGCCAGGGGTAGCCAGGGGTACTCCAAACCCAAACCATCATTCTTTCTGCGGTTACTCTGTTTTTATTCATGTTTTTGGATACACAAACCCATCATCAACATGTTTTCAACTATGGATCTAATGATAAGATGTTATTAGTTATGTTACTTCAATAATCAAATTACCAAGGAACCTTTTCCTCAAAATTCTTTTCCATGTGTTTCAGATTAGATCTCTGCACATCCGCCTCGCTTGTGATGATTATTGACTGTACTTAACCAAGGACTGTCATTCTAGCACTTTATGGAGGCAGTAGCAAGAAAGTGCATGATAGACAACTTCTTTATATACATTTGAGTCAAATATCTGTGCAGATTCTAGATCTGTGATGAAGCATGAGCCCTTGAGCCACATTTTGCTGCCGACGCTTATGAAGCATGCATGGACCAAGTATGTGTATTAGAATGTTGGTGAAGTTGTCATCCATGCTGTTTCTTGTTACATGCAGGATTTGTAATGAGAAACTCCTGTTACAAGACAGTGTGAGTGTGTATTATATTATGTAAATTACTGATTATTTGTACCACTTTGTATTGACATTGCTGAACATGGTCCAAGTTTGTTAAATGATTGGATGGGTTAACTACCTTGTATATTCAGTGTTAAAGGACAATGTAGACATATTTCCTATTGTAATGTAAAAAAAGATGTATTGGGATGATGTGTTGTACATATGTGGCTTGTTGTTTGTGATGCTTACTGATGTAACCAATCTGGGGGAAACACCTGGATGAAAATTTAACCTTTGCTTTTCCTCTGTCTGAAATCTTTCACTTAGGGCAGACCAATTTTATTTCTTGTTTTACGGATCCGCCTGTCGTATTTTTTCAAGAATAAGAAAAAAAATATAAATTAATTTTCCCTGCTCAAAAAATAAAATCCTAATGTTTTTATGTGCCTAAAATGTAAACTTACAAGATATTTCTTTTTAGATTGTTCCCCCCAACCCCCATATACACTTCATAAACTGCCGAAAGTAAAATACTTTGAGTATTTAGAAGGAATATTACTTTGACTGGTGATTTTATTTTTATTTTTTTCCCCTCCTGCCTTTAGGTTTTCTGACAACAAAAATTCCGTAAAACAAGAAATAAAATTGGTCTGGCCTTACTTGTGAGCTTTGTTTCCCTCAGCTGAACATATATTTGTGTTGATGTGTTGTGGCTTAAGTTGAATCAGTTGTGTCTCATGCCGTCGATGTTCAGTTTACATCTGAATGACTAAGATAATAATCTGCCTTTACTCTGATAGATGTTTTCAGTCTAAAAACTGTCCCTGTCTTCTTATTAGCCAAGTTGAAATAGAAATAAAATAATTGTTAGGTAACACTTGTACAGAGTGGTTAAAAAAGCTATAGAATGTCTTTTGAGATATTGGGTTGAAGGTCACATAACTTGCTTGGCAGAGTAATGTCCCTTAGCTGTGTGAGGATCTGCTGTGTGTTATTTTCATACTGGATGCTCTTTGATTTGTATTCTTGGCCTCTCAGCACGATACTTTGCCTTGTGAGTTGAACTAAAGTTGTCAATGTCTACACTTTGTGTCACTCTAGGTTTTCCTATCATGTTATACCCATGAAGATCCAGGTTAGAATTGGTCTTCAGCATCCCATGCTTGTTGTAAAAGGCAACTAACGGGATTGGGTGGTCAGGCTTGCTGATTTGGTTGACACATGTCATCATATCCTAATCACATAGATCGCGGCTCATGCTGTTGATCACTGGAATGTCTGGTCCAGAATTGATTATCTACAGACTGTCGCCAGTTAGATGGAAAATATTGCTGAGTGTGGCGTTAAACAACAGATAAACAAGCAAACAAATCTATCATGTTATACAGATAGAACAGAAATACTGTTCAGGGGAAAGTTAATCCCAGCTCCTTTACCATAGCCACATGTGCACTGTGTGAAGCCCATTTCTGGTGTCCCCCCGCCGTGATATTGCTGGAATATTGCAAAACGTGGCGTAAAACTGAACTCTCTCACTCCTTTACCATACAATCTTAATTTGTCTTGAATAACTTTAAAATTGTTTATGTTGTGTTTATCACTTCCTTATTTATATTTGTTTTGTTTATATTTATTTTACATGTTTAAACATCAATGTTCAAGGGGTTTGTGTCGTGAAGCAATCGTAACTCTACGACTATTGTAACTGGCACATCTCAACTCGGACTTACGACAGTCACATCTGTACGATTGCTTTGTGCAACAGTCCTTGCCTGTTAATAATACTGACTGTATTTTCATGAGATGAGGGGCGGTGGGGTAGCCTAGTGGTTAAAGCGTTCGTTCATCACACCGTAAGCCCGGGTTTGATTCCCCACATGGGTACAATGTGTGAAGCCCATTTCTGGTGTCCTCTGCCATGATATTGCTGGAATATTGCTAAAATCGGCGTAAAACCCAACTCACTCACTCATGAGATGATTTTCGGAAGCAGATTGAAGAGTCAGAATGTATATCTGAATTAACGTTGTGAAGAATTTAGGTTTGATGTTTTCAGTTTCAAATGTGGAGAGCTGAATCTAATTATTAGTCCTGTGTTCAGACAGCCTCTGCACAAATGATCAAGGTCTGGATGTTTTCTTGTGTGTCAGTGACGTGACTGTCAAATCTTTTCTGGCTCCAGCTCTTTTGATTACTAGAAATTCCGAAGCAGGTTTTTTGTTGTGGTCCCTTTATTAGCATGTGTGTAAAATATTGCTGACAACAGAATAGATGTTTATCATCCAAAACTGTGTTTCACAGGAGATATTGCTTGTGTGAGGTCAAACGATATCTCCTAGGATTTTGTACAATGCCCTGACAATGCTAGGGCATCATGAACTTGATGACATTACAATACTATGACATCGCTGCACTGCAAGTCTAATGGTAGTACCGTGTTCAGAAATGTACATTTTGCATTGAAAACTAATGAAGAGTGATTTTTGATGATAAATAGAATCTCACCCTTGTGTCTTCTGATATCAAATATATCAACACTCGTTGATAAAAGTGAAAACATACTCGGCAAGACTCAGATACTTGTAACTTTATCAACTCGTGTTGATATAATGGATATCAGTAGACACTTGTGTGAGATTCTCTATATATCGCTGTCGCTGATGTTACTATTTGGTACCTGGAGTGTTATGTGGCTTGCATGTACTATACATTGGGTATAAAATCTCCCCCTTTTCTTCGAGCTGTTTTGGTTTCACTGGCAATGTGAAGAGTCCGTCACTGACATCACATGTATCTTTTGTTGTCGAAACTTTGTATGTTCTACTGATGTTCTTGAGTTTGGATCACAGATGGTGGATATAAATTGGCCTTGATTTTGAAAGTTTCTACAGATGTCAAATTGTAGGTGGTGTCTTATTATAGATGGTGATGTTTGTTAGTTTTGCTGTTATTAATCTATACATGTTTGTTGAGTTAGTGTCAGAATTTCTGGTGTCATTTCTAATTGATTTCAAAATCTCTAAGATTGATCGTTTTGTATTATAGAAATGTCAGGTCATCCACAGGCTCAGCTTTTTGTTTGCTGACAAATGTGCTTTTCCAGCCATGCTGACATCTGTATCTTGGCAATGTTGCCAGTATCATTCACACTGTCAATACTGGCAGTATCATACATGTCAATACTGGCAGTATCCTGGGATGGTGGAGTAGCCTAGTGGTTAAAGTGGTTGCTCGTCACGCAGAAGACCCGGGTTTGATTCCCACATGGGTACAATGTGTGACATCTGTATCTTGGCAATGTTGCCAGTATCATTCACACTGTCAATACTGGCAGTATCATACACGTCAATACTGGCAGTATCCTGGGATGGTGGAGTAGCCTAGTGGTTAAAGTGGTTGCTCGTCACGCAGAAGACCCGGGTTTGATTCCCACATGGGTACAATGTGTGGAGCCCATTTCTAGTGTCTCCCCGCCTTGATATTGCTCGAATATTGCTGGAATATTGCTAAGACGGCTTAAAACCCAACTCATTTACCCCCACTCACAGGCAGTATCATACACTTTATCAATACTGGCAGTATCATACGCATGTTGACAATTGCAGTATCACATGTATTGTCAATACTTGCAGTGTTAAACTTATTGTCAATATTTGCAGTATCAAACTTATTGTCAATACTTGCAGTATTCTACACGTCAATACAGGCAGTATCATACGACTTATCAACACTTGCAGTATCATACGAATAATCACATTTGCAGTATCACATGTATTGTCAATACTTGCAGTATCAAACTTATTGTCAATACTTGCAGCGTCATATTTGCAATACTTCATGGGTTTTTATGCACTGTGTTCTTCCATCACTTGTAGTAAATAGTGCCAAGTGTTCATGGATGTCGAAGGACCATATTGTATACAAACCCATGGAGAATTGACAGTATCATTCATCATTATAGCATGTTCAAGAAAATCCAAATTACATTCTTACTTCTCAACATTTTGTAATGTATAAATGTAAAAATAAAATTTTGGGATTGATTTGAGGTTCAGTTTCAAAGAGAAACCTCAAAATGAAAGTTAAAGCAAAAGTGAAAATTGAATGTATAACAAAAAAACTTCCTTCAAAGACAGCATGAGAATCATCTGTAACCCACGAATCAATACTGGTCGGGGTTGTGTAACTCCCAGAGTATACAACACACCTATTCATAATAAACCTGTCAATGACTGTACGATCCTACTGTTTGTTATTATCATGACTATCATGCTCTGTGCTGGGGACTGGATTAGAAAGGTTCCCGAGGAGTCTGTTGCTCTTCACCTGTGGGGAGCTGGATTGGCATGTACCCAGTAGTATATTGGTTGTCACCTTTGGTAAATGGGGTTGGTACGTATCCATTACTCCATTGCTCATCACCAGTGGGGACCTAGCTAGGTCCCCAACACTAATTTCCTAGCCACCTTTTATAGACTTCGGGAAGGACATATCCCCAACACTCAATTGCTAGCCACTTTGGTGGGATTTGGGTAATCACTCAATTGCTAGCCACCTTTTGGGGATTTGGGTAAGGACAGATCCCTAAAACTCTGTTGCTTATCACTCCGTGGGAACCTGGGTAGGGACAGGTCCCTGACGCTCTGCTGCTTGCCACCCCGTAGGGTCTTGGGTAAGGATAGATTCCTGACGCTCTGCTGCTTGGCACGCTGTGGGAACCTGGGTAGGGACAGGTCCCTGACGCTCTGTTGTTTGCCACCCCGAAGGGTCTTGGGTAAGGATAAATTCCTGACACTCTGCTGCTTGGCACTCCGTGGGAACCTGGGTAGGGACAGGTCCCTGACGCTCTGCTGCTTGCCACCCCGTAGGGTCTTGGGTAAGGATAGATTCCTGACGCTCTGCTGCTTGGCACGCTGTGGGAACCTGGGTAGGGACAGGTCCCTGACGCTCTGTTGTTTGCCACCCCGAAGGGTCTTGGGTAAGGATAAATTCCTGACACTCTGCTGCTTGGCACTCCGTGGGAACCTGGGTAGGGACAGGTCCCTGACGCTCTGTTGCTTGCCACCCCGAAGGGTCTTGGGTAAGGATAGATGCCCCACACCCTACCACGACCAAGTGTGGGACGTTCTGTCACCTGTTTGTCTGGCCCTGATGTATTATTTACAGGTCACTGTAATATACCTGGAATATCGCTGAGCGTGTGGTAGAACAACAAGCATCTGGGCAAACATAAACATGTGTACAGAGACCAGCCAGTGACACATGTGACCTGTCCCAAGGGGCGTGGTAGGGGGACAGTCATTTAAGGTCCAGACAGTCTGCTGTTCAGAGTTGCATCCTTTCGGAATGCGAGAAACCTTTGATCGTGAGTCATGGATTGCCCAGATTATGTATCTTGGTATGTCAGCATCATACCTCAGCTTAAGGATTTCACCTAAGCAGAAAACGACAGATAACCCTCACTTCCTGCTTTTCTCCCATAGTCAGCTGAAATGCTGTGATATAACTGTAATACTGTTTGAAGCAGTGTTAAACCCGACTGTCTTTATGATACAGATTTGGGCGGTGGGGTAGTCTAGTGGTTAAAGCGTTCGGCTCGTCACGCCGAAGACCCGGGTTCGAATCCCCACATGGGTACAATGAGTGAAGCCCATTTCTGGTGTCCCCCGCCGTGATATTGCTGGAATAATGCTAAAAGCGGCGTACAACCAAACTCAGTCAGTCAGTATGAAACAGATTTGTTTAAGATGTGCCATGTGTACAAAGTAAAGACAAGGTAATAGTAATAACAACGATGATAATAATGTACATGTTTATGATACACCAATACACACCCAAATGCATGTTCAAGCACAACCTTATCATTGTTATATGATTGTTTTACACTATATTTTCGCTCTCAGCTCGCTCCAGCTTTAAGGGGCTAGCAGGTTAATGGTCACCCCTCATCCTACTAGCCGTGAAGATTCGGGAGAATTGATCTTCAGTAACCCATGCTTGTCGAAAGAGGCGACTAACGGGATTGGGTGGTCATCGTATCCAAATAGATTGATGTTCATGCTGTTGATCACTAAATTGTCTGGTCCAGACTCGATTATTTACAGACCGCTGCCATATAGCTGGAATATCGCTGAGTGCGGCGTAAAACTAAACTCACTCACTCACTAATCCCACTGGGTACCCATTTACAACTAGCACATGAAAGATGTCATATGATATTCATAGTATACTCCATGCGAACAACCATGTTGTAAAGAGGCAGTTGATGTCATACAAGTAGCCAAATATGATATGTTGGTTAAATGCACTTGACCTGCAGTCATAAATCTGAGTCACATGCTTTTCTTCACAGGTTATAAATGACGTTATTCCCCTTCAGAGAAATAAATGAGGTTATTGAATTAAGTTATTTCCCTCCATTGCCCTTCAGACCGGCTTCCTCCTAAACTAATGTTAAAAGGGAACCAAGTTTGGATTATTGATAAAGAGTTCTGGCAATTTTGATCAAGTTGTTCACTTGTTTTGCTTCTGTGTGAAATTATATGATATCAGCCTGGTAGTAACGGTTACCTTACTACACACGAACAATGTCTGTATCCTGCATGGAAGACGGGTAGCCAAGTGGTTAAAGTGTTCGCTTGTCACGCGGAAGACCCGGGTTCAGTTCCCCACATGGGTACAATGTGTGAAGCCCATTGCTAAAGTGGCGTAAAACCATACTCTCTTACTCATTCTTACTGGAACTGCACAGATGCATTGGTTTACTTTCATGTATAGTTCAATTACGATACTTTGCAGGAAGTGGACTCTGTCTGGACTGAGGCGTCATGGTGCTAGACCATGCAGTATATTTCATATATTGGCTTTGCACTGACGGCTGGCTTTGTAAACCAGGGGGCGGTGGGGTAGCCAAGTGGTTAAAGCGTCTGCTCATCACACTGAAGACCCGGGTTCAATTCCCCACATGGGTACAATGAGCTAGGCAAATTTCAGTAGATTTACACTGACTTTCTGTACAAAACCACACCATTATCCCTATTTCAGGGTTTTAATCAATGAACATAATGATATATCAAGGGAGGTAATTCTTGATGGTCTGTTGAGTTGAAGCAAGTGTGACAGGAATTTTCCTCAAATGATGCATGAAGTAATGTGTTCTAAACAAAACTGAAATCAAAATGGACACCATGACAGCACTTAAAATGTGAAATGAAATAAATATTGACACAAGTTTTCAAAATTTGTCAGACAATCTCTAGTTGAAGTATGACATGTGACTACAGCTGAAGCTACAATTTGAGAACCATGTGCTTCTTCTAGGTGTACCATTAAAGGTTCCTCTGAAATCTGTGGGAGCAGTCACTACCTCCCCATGTATAGCAGGCCATACAGCTCTTACAGAGACCAGTCGTACAGTAGTTGTTCACAAACCAGGGCACAGTACCTCGGTCATACAAAACTAGGTCAAGGCATCACCGAGGTTGTTGAGTGATATCACTCAAGGCTACAGCTTGGCAGTTTTGAATTCACAACCACATACTTAGAGTCAATTTAAGCTTAAATAATTGATTACAGTCACCTATATCTCCCAATATGTTGTAAGTATGTAGTCAGTTTAATGTTGTATTCACTTAATATGTTTCATCATGGTTATTTTTAACTCATTTCAAGTATGTACGCTTGTATGAATGGAGAGTATTACAGTTTTGTTCGATTTCATTCTAAACGTGACACTGATTTTAATTGAAAAAGAAATTAGTTGCTGTGCATGTGTTTTTCTCTGAACACTTTTTGATCAGTTTGTCTCAAAATCTTTACTGTGTTGACATGAGAGCATGTTCACCATTTTGACATTTTGTATAAACATTGTGAAAGTATTTCACATTATTACAAGTTTAAGGACTGATGACAATATTTTTGTGTTTAGAAACAGATTTACTCTGCATACCAGTTTTTATGTTTATTACACAATAAAAACAAGATCACAACTAAAGCATCACAGACGGCCTATATAATTATTCACACATGTATGCACATGCACGCGCATGCGCACACACACTGCAGGTGTGTGTGTTAGCCTAGTGGTTAAAGTGACTGCACATCATGCCAAAGACTCGGGTTCGATTCCCCACATGGGTACAATGTGTGAAGTCCATTTCTGGTGTCCTCAGCTGTGATATTGCTTGGTTATTGCAAAAATTGGCGTGAAACTAAACTCACTCACTCACGCTGCAGACAAGAGTATCAAATCTGTAATGTTTTCATCACTATATTCCAACACAAACCCCAGCCATTCTATTATCAGCTAATCAAAAACAGTGGTTGTCCATTAATGTTGCACATTGCTTGGTTTGTTCATATAGTTTTCTGCAAGGAGTTTTAGGGTAAATATTCCCAGCCACTTACTGTTATAAAGCTGGGTTTTGTAACTGCCTTTTGTGACAGAATAGCCAATAGAAAGTGGGTACACTTAAGGAAAAGGATGCAAGCCTTCCAGTCACCACAACTATAATGTCTCTATCCACATCTCACCTGAAAGCTGCACATCACACTCAGATATGGGAAAGGGCTAGATTTCAAATTTTCTATATTTTGAAAAAACATTTGTTCATCGTCAGTTTCTATTGCGTTCCTGCCCATGATGTGTTGCCACATTTACTGTGAATATTGTACAAACTGCAACTCTGATCATGTACATGTTGTTATTTTATAATGCCTACTGTCTGTAACTAAGAAAGAAATGATTTTCTAAAGATATTACCTTCAGCTGTCAGTGTCCAGCAGATCAACTGTTTCAGTCTGAGGTGAGTGAGTGAGTTTAGTTTTACACCGCTTTTAGCAATATTTCAGCATATCACGACAGGGAACCCGAAATGGGCTTCATGCATTGTACCAATGTCGGGAATCGAACCAAGGCCTTCGGCGTGTCAAGCAAATGCTTTAACCACTAGGCTCCCCCACTGCCCCTAGTGTTAGGTGATTATTGTGATTTGATACCTCTAACTGACCACACATTAAATCCACTGTATATCAGTGACTCCTTATAACTTGAACTGATCATCTTGCCAATCATGACATGTAGGAAACTTTTCTGATTCCTGCGGTTACTTTTCATATCAAAACAGGTGGTGGGGTAGCCCAGGGGTTAAAGCGTTCACTCATGCCACCAAGGACCTGGTTCGATTCCCCACATCTGTACTATGTGTGAAGCCCCTTTCTAGTGTCTCCCAAAATGATATTACTGGAATATTGCTAAAAGCAGCATAAAACCAAACTCACACAGCCAAACAGATCATGTAGCAAGTTACATTAATCATTTGTGACAGGTGCAGCTACAAGTGTCTAGTTTCACCATTTCCGACACTGTATGCTAATAGCTGTATACAATAAACATAAACCGAGGCCTTATTTCCTTTGGAAGTAGGTTTATTATTATTGTATAATTGATGTACATCATACAATTTTATACTGCAGACAGGAGCTGAATCAAATTTGCTGGGCTGCCAAATAATGCAAGCCTTGTCTCCATATAACTAGAGTGGACTTTTTACTGTGCGAACTTATTGATCTTTTTAGGGCAGAACAACACTCAAGATGTTGTTTGAATTATTGATAATTTTGTCAACATCTGTCAACGCATTAAAACTTTGTCACCAAAATAAATATAAAAACATCAATGCTATGAATTCTTGCTTGGTCATGTTTGTATAACATTTGTGTGTGTTGTATTTTTAGATGTACATTTCTATACATCAGGTGATGCATATGATGTTTTCAATATCTTTTGTGGATTTAAATGTTCAGTGGCCCAGCTGTATGGCTTCATTCAGAGGCCCAACTGTATGGCATCATTCAGTGACCAGCTGTATGGCATCATTCAGTGACCAGCTGTATGGCATCATTCAGTGACCAGCTGTATGGCATCATTCAGTGACCAGCTGTATGGCATCATTCAGTGACCAGCTGTATGGCATCATTCAGTGACCAGCTGTATGGCATCATTCAGTGACCAGCTGTATGGCATCGTTCAGTGGCCTGACTGTATGGCATTGTTCAGAGGCCCGACTGTATGGCATTGTTCAGTGGCCAGCTGTATGGCATTGTTCAGTGGCCATCTGTATGGCATTGTTTAGTGGCCCAGCTGTATGGCTCCATTTAGAGGCCCAACTGTATGGCATCATTCAGTGACCAGCTGTATGGCATCGTTCAGTGGCCTGACTGTATGGCATTGTTCAGAGGCCCGACTGTATGGCATTGTTCAGTGGCCAGCTGTATGGCATTGTTCAGTGGCCATCTGTATGGCATTGTTTAGTGGCCATCTGTATGCCATTGTTTAGTGGCCCAGCTGTATTGCATTGTTTAGTGGCCCAGCTGTATGGCATTGTTCAGTGGCCCAGCTGTATTGTATTGTTTAGTGACCCAGCTGTATGGCATTGTTCAGTGGCCCAGCTGCTTAGTGTCCCAATTCTATGGCATTGTTCAGTTCCCAGTTGTATGGCATTGTTCAGTTGCCCAGCTGCTTCGTGTCCCAGCTGTATGGCATTGTTCAGTTGCCCAGTTGTATGGCATTGTTCAGTTCCCATTTGTATGATAATGTTCAGTGGCCCAGCTGTATGGCATTGTTCAGTGGCCCAGCTGCTTCATGTCCCAGCTGTATGGCATTGTGCAGTGGCCCAGTTGTATGGCATTGTTCAGTGGCTCAGCTGTATGGCATTGTTCAGTGGCTCAGCTGTATGGCATTGTTCAGTGGCTCAGCTGTATGGCATTGTTCAGTGGCCCAGCTGTATGGCATTGTTCAGTGGCCCAGCTGTATGGCATTGTTCAGTGGCTCAGTTGTATGGCATAATTCAGTGGCTCAGTTGTATGGCATTGTTCAGTGGCTCAGCTGTATGGCATTGTTCAGTGGCCCAGCTGTATGGCATTGTTCAGTGGCTCAGCTGTATGGCATTGTTTAGTGACCCGACTGTATGGCATTGTTCAGTGGCCAGCTGTATGGCATTGTTCAGTGGCCAGCTGTATGGCATTGTTCAGTGGCCAGCTGTATGGCATTGTTCAGTGGCAAGCTGTATGGCATTGTTCAGAGGCCCGACTGTATGGCTTCATTCAGTGGACAGCTGTATGGCATTGTTCAGTGGCCTGACTGTATGGCATTGTTCAGTGGCAAGCTGTATGGCATTGTTCAGAGGCCCGACTGTATGGCTTCATTCAGTGGACAGCTGTATGGCATTGTTCAGTGGCAAACTGTATGGCATTGTTCAGTGGCTAGCTGTATGGCATTGTTCAGTGGCCTGACTGTATGGCATTGTTCAGTGGCCCGACTGTATGGCATCATTCAGTGGCCAGCTGTATGCCATTGTTCAGTGGACAGGTGTATCGCATTGTTCAGTGGCCCAGTGGTATGGCATTGTTCAGTGGCCCAGCTGTATGGCATTATTCAGTGGCTCAGATGTATGACATTATTCAGTGGCCAGGTGTATCGCATTGTTCAGTGTTCACATATCGAAAATGGGTTGGTACTGCCAGGTCGACAGTCGGGTAAATTTCTTGGTTTCAGCCCCTTCTGGCAAGTCAGCCTGGCGTAACATTTTACCCTTGCCAATTAAAACAGAGCAGTCAGCCTGGGGCACCTCTCCACATGTCTATTTGGTACAAATGTGCCTCGCAGCACGCCCCCATTGAATATGTATGTGATGTCAAACTGCTGTGACTTATAGTTCTCTATACCTCTGGCACAGGTGGCAAAGTTGAATTCTATGCACCAACTCACTCACTCTAAATATTTATAACAACATCATGTCCAGTAATATCATCCTGATCAGTTACATTTACTTCTGATGACAAATGTAAACGAACACGCAAACAACAGAGGCAATACCTCAGATCCATTTGTTCAGTATGAGTAGGTACCTGACATATATACTGAACAACATTAGAAACGCACCACCAATATCATACGAAATATCCCCATCAGACTGAAATGTACCCATGATATCTGAGCATCGTCGGTGCATTTTAGTGTGGTGCGTTTCTAATGCTGTTCAGTATATTACAAGTTAGTTGGTTTTGTGGTCAGACACTTGGTGAACGTTTCACTGTGCTTACTTTGAAATATTTCCAGCATCATTGAAGTAGCTTGGTACATAACTGAAGCTTGGCCAGACAAAACAGTGGTTGACAGTATGAGTGACAGTCCATGCTGTAGGGTATGATGACGGACAATCAGCCTTGTCATATACTCTCCATACCTTGCTGAAGACCTGGGTTCGATTCCCAACATGGGTACGATGTATGTGTGAAGCCCATTTCTGGTGTCCCCGGTCGTGCTATTGCTGGAATATTGCTAAAAGCGGCATAAAACTAAACTCACTCACCCTCCATACTTTAGACTGTGTTCACCTTACCCTGATGTAGGTCAGCATCACAGATTTTGAGATCAAACTGGCATAGATATCCATTGCTTTTGTGCCAGGATTTGATGGTTGTTGGGATTTGAATTCCAGATTTTATGTTTTATGTTTTACCATAGATTTGTATGTGATCTGTATGTTGTGCATTGTGAATCTGATATACCCAGTTCTTTGGATGACATTTAGACCTGGGTGCCATTGTACAAAACAACCTTAGCACTAAGACTATCGTAAATCTGTGTTAAGGTGTGGGTGTTTAGGTCATCTCAGTACCAAGATCCCTTGTACAATGGCAGCCTGGTCATCACAGTCTCTTTGGTGAAACCAACAATCAGCAAATCCTGGCAGCAGCAAAGGGATGCAACTATGGGGTGTCTTGTTGACAATGATTTTACTATGCACACAGGAATCATCATATAAGGAATATGCTAAGGATGTTTTGGGATTGTGGATTGTGAATCTGATATACCTAGTTCTGTGCATGACCTCTTGACCCAGTTATCAAAGATCTCAGTGCTTGTCTTCACAATACATATGTTTACTGAGCCTTTCCGTAGAACACATTGTCTGCAGTGCTTGTCATCAGTTTTTCTACAAATGGACAACTAGTCCTGTCTACACAAAACATGGTCCACCAGTCCTCTCTACAGAACACATGGTCCACCAGTCCTCTCTACAGAACACATGGTCCTTTCTACGGAAAACATTGTACCCCAGTCCTCTCTACAGAACACATAGTCCATCGCTCCTCTCTACAGAACACATGGTCCTTCCTACAGAACACATGGTCCACCAGTCCTGTCTACAGAACACATGGTCCGCCTGTCCTCTCTACAGAACACATGGTCCACCTGTCCTCTCTACAGAACACATAGTCCACCAGTCCTGTCTACAGAACACATGGTCCACCTGTCCTCTCTACAGAACACATGGTCCACCTGTCCTTTCTTCAGAACACATGGTCCACCTGTCCTCTCTTCAGGACACATGGTCCACCAGTCCTCTCTACAGGACACATGGTCCACCAGTCCTTTCTACAGAACACATGGTCCGCCTGTCCTCTCTACAGAACATATGGTCCACCTGTCCTCTCTACAGAACACATAGTCCACCAGTCCTGTCTACAGAACACATGGTCCACCTGTCCTCTCTACAGAACACATGGTCCACCTGTCCTCTCTGCAGAACACATGGTCCACCTGTCCTCTCTTCAGGACACATGGTCCACCAGTCCTCTCTACAGGACACATGGTCCACCAGTCCTTTCTATCGAACACATGGCCCTCCAGTCCTGTCTACAGAAAATATGGCCCACCAGTCTTCTCTGCAGAACACATGGTCCACCTGTCCTTTCTACAGAACACATAGTCCACCAGTCCTCTCTGCAGAACACATGGTCCACCAGTCTTCTCTGCAGAACACATGGTCCATCAGTCCTCTCTACAGACACATGGTCCACCAGTCCTCTCTACAGGACACATGTTCCACCAGTCCTCTCTACAGAACACATGGCCCACCAGTCCTCTCTACAGAACACATGGCCCACCAGTCCTCTCTACAGAACACATGGCCCACCAGTCCTCTCTACAGAACACATGGTCCATCAGTCCTCTCTACAGGACACATGGTCCACCAGTCCTCTCTACCTCTCTACAGAACACATAGCCTCTCTATGAAACACATGACCCACCAGTCCTCTCTACAGAACACATTACATACTCAACTACGTCATGAAGCTAGTAGATTAAGTTACGATCTCTACAGAACATATGGCCCACCAGTCCTCTCTACAGGACACATGGTCCACCAGTCCTCTCTACAGAACACATGGTCCACCAGTCCTGTCCATAGAACATATGATCCTTTCTACAGAACACACGGTCCATCGCTCCTCTCTTCAGAACACATGGTCCACCAGTCCTCTCTACAGAACAAATGGTCTACCAGTCCTGTCCACAGAACACATGGTCCACCAGTCCCGTCGACAGAACACATGGTCCACCGCACACACTCACGCACGCATGCACGCACACACCCACATGTGACTCAGTGACAGGGGAGTCCATCATAGGGAATTGTCTACAGCGTTTCTACTCATGGACCACTAATCCTGTCTACAAGTACACGCAGGTTCGCGCTCGCACGCACACACGCACGCACACGCCCACGTGCCGATCAGTGGTTGGGGATTCCATCATAGGGAATTGCCTAAGTGTGGATATTTTCGCACACCACTGCAATAGGGTGAGTTGGTTTGTTTTCTTAACCTGGCGGCCTGGCTCGGTGCTCACAATATCCGCAACTGCTGTGTCTAGCCTGTAAAGGTTAACGATTTGCAGGCCTCTCTATATTTGTTAACACGACCTAGGAATTCGTTCACTGCAGGTTTGGCTAACAGGAAATACACTCGTGCCGTTTATTGTATTCTATCGCTCTGAACGTTCGAGTCCGCGAAAAACGTCACCAGACTGTTCGACCAGTTGTGGATATGGATGTTCGCCATGTGTCGCCGGATTGCCTGGAACATACCTCACAACCGACACCAGTCGAGCGTGACTGCAGATGTTGCTCACTATGCTGGCAACGCTGATCGTGCCTCCATGCAGTTTGTGATACATTTCCCGCAGTGTACGATACACAGACATATCATGACGAAATTATTGCTTTTACCATTCGGAACATCTGCTCCCTGTTGTGATAGGTTGATGTTTTTCTGATAGATATATAAGTAGTCAACAATTGACCAGCACGCCAGGAGGTCTTTACATAACATGCTGGTTGTTTGTATATAGATGTATTGACAGTGGTTGTGGATGATATTTTTGCAGATTGGTTTCAACCGGAACAGATAATGGAAATTGTAATGCATGTTTTTTAAAGAACATGGAATCATAAAATATGAATGTTAATAATTATTACGATTTAGAGCAAAGAATTGTTTGTTATCATCCCGTGCATTTATTCGACATTTATGTCCGTGAACCTTGCTATATGTGTCCTGTATGTAACACATGCATCAGTGTGGTATAACACATAGTTGGTATATGTCGCAACACAGGGGCGTAATGTGTCATTCCTGATTTTGACACTTTTAAGAAAGGTCGGGACGGTAGGTTAGCCTAATGGTTAAAGCGTTCGCTCGTCACGCTGAAGACATGGGTTCGATTGTACATGGGTACAATGTGTGAAGCCATTTATGGTGTCCCCTGCCGTGATATTGCTGGAATATTGCTAAAAGCGGCGTAAAACCATACTTACTCACTCACTCAGGTCGATTGTTAAGATTATTTCAGTTTTATTGATTTTGCTTATCATTTAGTTGTAGTGTACTTAATTTTATGAAATGTCTCTGAACTAGCAGAAGAGCGTCCTTGGTGTCGTGTACGGGCTTTAGGCCTGCGTGAAACTGGTAGAAGGCGAGTAGTGGCGGGCTATAGGCATGCGGGGTATTAGACTAATGCTTGGTCTCTGAATATATATAATTTTGATAGTAACAAACAATTCCTCATAAAACTGAAAAGGATCGCCAGTGGGATGGGAAATTCAGATTGGCACCAGTGAGATGGGAGATTCAGATTGGCAGAGAATCGTGGTCACTGGTCAAGATGCTGATCCAGCCAGCCATGACTGTTTAATATGTTTAAACACCCCTGAAGTGAGTTAGTTTTCTTGCAGATGATAGCAGACTCGGAAGCTGAGGAATTCTAGACCTGCTTCATTTAGGGATTTAGCATTGCAGAAAGAACTGGGTGGCAGGGGAAATAATGTGGTTCAGGGACTGTGAGACAGACTAGCGGAATATTGGCATGGTTGAGACTGGGGTGTAGTTAGTCAGTCTCACAGTCCCTGAACCACATTATTTTCCCTACTGCCTAGCCCTCCCTGCAATCTAAATGAAGCAAGTCTAGATTTCCTCAGGTTCTGAATCTCTGGTCTCCCTGGGGCTCCTTTTCATTTTATATGGGTTTGTTTGTTACTATCAAAATTATATATATTCAGTGAGGTTAGTCTAGGACGTAGTGGCCAACACGTTTCATTGTCCGCTGTCATTATCAGATTGTGGAACGGGTACCAGACCCCCAAATATTGCCGATCGACCCCTGGTTTCTCCATGACACGTGTACCGCATCGATTGATCCGTTACCACACTCCACGACAAACTAAATCACACTGCTGCATACTTTCATGGCGCTGGGTAGCGCGAGTTACAGATCAGGGCCCACTAACACAAGCTATCTTAGCGCTAAGACCAAAGTCTGCGTTAAAATATGGGTCATCGTAACACTAAAATCGCTTTGCGCAAGTGGGCCCGACGTTCAGAAATCGTCTACAGCTCATCTCCTAGTCTGTCTCACAGTCCCTGAACCACATTAATTTCCCTACTGCCAAGCCCTCTCTGCAGTGCTAAAGCCCTAAATAAAGCAAGTCTAGATTTCCTCAGGTTCAGAATCTCTGGGCTCCTTAGGGCTCCTTTTCAATATAAATGGGCTTGTTTGTTACTATCAAAATTATATATAATCAGAGACTAAGCCTTAGTCTACTCATCTCCGGGCAGAACCGTATATTGCGGCTCATGTTGCCAACATATGTCAATGGTGTACATAACGTCGAAGATGTTGCTGGTCAGGTGTCTGTTTTTCGATGAGTTTTGATTCATTTCGAAATTCGTAAGGAGGCGTGGTCGTGTCTGGTGGCGTCGAAATAACGCCAAGCCAATGCGAACTTGAGAACTCGGTGGTTCGGTTATGTTCTGGGGTGGCACCACTGTGATTGATTGGGCGAACCCCACTCCGTAATGTGAAGGGAAACTGAACAGAACTTACGGACAAAAGACAGCCTTGTCCGGCATGTTGGTCGACGCTTTGTCTTTCAGGTCGACGACACCTGTGCTCACCTGGCACGGATCATGAATGCTCCCAAACCACCAACAGCACAACAACCTAAGAATTGTAGTAAACAACAGGAGGGCGACGACAAAGGCCCGGAGTGTTACCACGTGATTGATTGATCTTCCCAGTTAGAGCACACATGGACTTTCTGATGGACACGTCTAATACTAAGTTTGCTAAGTACTGTCCTGTATATAACACATACATCAGTGAGGTATAATACACACACAGTACTGTCCTGTATATAACACATACACCAGTGAGGTATAATACACCATCAGTACTGTTCTGTATATAACACATACATCAGTGAGGTATAATACACCAACAGTACTGTCCTGTATATAACATATGCATCAGTGTGGTATAATACACCGTCAGTACTGTCCTGTATATAACACATACATCAGTGAGGTATAATACACCGTCAGTACTGTCCTGTATATAACACATACATCAGTGAGGTATAATACACCGTCATTATACTGTTCTGTATATAACACATACATCAGGAGGTATAATACACCAACAGTACTGTCCTGTATATAACACATACATCAGTGAGGTATAATACACCGTCAGTACTGTCCTGTATATAACACATACATCAGTGAGGTTTAATACACCACCAGTACTGTCCTGTACATAACATACATCAGAGAGGTATAATACACAACCAGTACTGTCCTGTATATAACACAAACATCAGTGAGGTATAATACACTGTCAGTAATGTTCTGTACATAACATACATCAATGAGGTATAATACACCATCAGTACTGTCCTGTATATAACACATACATCAGTGACGCATAATGCACCAACAGAACTGTCCTGTATATAACACATACATCAGTGAGGTATAACACACCATCAGTACTGTTCTGTATATAACACATACAGCAGTGAGGTATAATACACCATCAGTACTGTCCTGTATATAACACATACATCAGTGAGGTATAATACACAGTCAGTACTGTCCTGTATATAACTCATGCATCAGTGAGGTATAATACACCATCAGTACTGTCCTGTATATAACATATACATCAGTGAGGTATAATACACAGTCAGTACTGTTCTGTATATAACACATGCATCAGTGAGGTATAATACACCATCAGTACTGTTCTGTATAAAACACATACATCAGTGTGGTATAATACACCGTCAGTACTGTACTGTATACAACATATACACCAGTGAGGTATAATACACCACCAGTAATGTCCTCTATATAACACATACATCAGTGAGGTATAATACACAGTCAGTACTGTTCTGTATATAACACATGCATCAGTGAGGTATAACACACCGTCAGTACTGTTCTGTACATAACACATACATCAGTGAGGTATAATACACCATCAGTACTGTCCTGTATATAACACATACATCAGTGAGGTATAATACACAGTTAGTACTGTTCTGTATATAACACATGCATCAGTGAGGTATAATACACCATCAGTACTGTTCTGTATATAACACATACATCAGTGTGGTATAATACACCGTCAGTACTGTCCTGTATATAACATATACATCAGTGTGGTATAATACACCACCAGTACTGTCCTGTACATAACATATACATCAGTGAGGTATAATACACCATCAGTACTGTCCTGTATATAACACATACATCAGTGAGGTATAATACACCATCAGTACTGTTCTGTATATAACACATACATCAGTGAGGTATAATACACCACCAGTACTGTTCTGTATATAACACATACATCAGTGAGGTATAATACACCATCAGTACTGTTTCTGTATATAACACATGCATCAGTGAGGTATAATACACCATCAGTACTGTTCTGTATGTAACACATACATCAGTGTGGTATAATACACTGTCAGTACTCTCCTGTATACAACATATACATCAGTGAGGTATAATACACCACCAGTACTGTCCTGTATATAACATATACATCAGTGAGGTATAATACACCATCAGTACTGTCCTGTATATAACACATACATTAGTGAGGTATAATACACCATCAGTACTGTTCTGTATATAACACATACATCAGTGAGATATAATACACCGTCAGTACTGTTCTGTATATAACACATACATCAGTGAGGTATAATACACCGTCAGTACTGTCCTGTATATAACACATACATCAGTGAGGTATAATACACCAACAGGACTGTCCTGTATATAACACATAAATCAGTGAGGTATAATTCACCATCAGTACGGTCCTGTATATAACACATACATCAGTGAGGTATAATAAACCATCAGTACTGTCCGGTATATAACACATACATCAGTGAGGTATAATACACCACGAGGACTGTCCTGTACATAACATATACATCAGTGAGGTATAATACACCATCAGTACTGTCCTGTATATAACATATACATCAGTGAGGTATAATACACCATCAGTACTGTCCTGTATATAAGACATACATCAGTGAGGTATAATACACCATCAGTACTGTCCTGTATATAACACATACATCAGTGAGGTATAATACACAGTCAGTACTGTTCTGTATATAACACTTGCATCAGTGAGGGGTAATTGCATACTAATCTCGTACGTCACACGAGTGTCGTATCGCGTTGACCTGTGTCGTAACGACTTGACCTGAGAATCTAACGATTTGATTGGATAACCGATGACCTCTCAATTAGGTCACGTTGTGACGGAAGTTCTTTTTCATTCATGACAAACACGTGAATTCATTCATTCTACAACTTAAATGCATTGTGGGAATGTAAACATTGCGAACGTTGCCGTATCGCTGTTTAATTGTGAGTCGAACTGAGACATTATATCTGTCGAAAAACATAAAGTCAAAGTTTCCACCAGTGATGTTAGCCGAGCGAAGCAACTGCAAACTAAGAAACGGGGTGCTACGGAGTAGTTTAATGTTGGAGGCTGTACGAGGCGATGCCAACTGACATGCATCGTGACGTCTTTACAGTGTGACGTCATGAAAAAAGTGTACTACAGAACAACATCCTTCCTCAACCTCTTTATGAAACCGGTTTCGGTTTGAAACCATAAAAATAACAAAATACGCTATTTTGTCAATTTAACGCATGTAAGACGTGGGTAATAAATAAAATACCACACTCTGTCTCATCACATACGAAATATACGAAACTCGTGACCTTCCTATGGTTTCTGACCTCACTTTCCCTCGGTCAGATACCATAGGAAGGACACTCGTTTCGTATAATTCGTATGTAATGAGATCTCGTGTAGTATTCTCTATGTATATAACATATACATCAGTGACGTATCAGTACTGTTCTGTATATAACACATACATCAGTGAAGTATAATACACCAACAGTACTGTCCTGTATATAACACATACATCAGTGAGGTATAATACACCATCAGTACTGTCCTGTATATAACACATACATCAGTGAGGTATAATACACCATCAGTACTGTTCTGTATATAACACATACATCAGTGAGGTATAATACACCATCAGTACTGTCCTGTATATAACACATACATCAGTGAGGTATAATACACCGTCAGTACTGTCCTGTATATAACACATACATCAGTGAGGTATAATACACCATCAGTATTGTCCTGTATATAACACATACATCAGTGTGGTATAATACACCATCAGTACTGTCCTGTATATAACACATACATCAGTGAGGTATAATACACCATCAGTACTGTCCTGTACTATATAACACATACAGCAGTGAGGTATAATACACCATCAGTACTGTCCTGTATATAACACATACATCAGTGAGGTATAATACACCATCAGTACTGTCCTGTATATAACACATACATCAGTGAGGTATAATACACCATCAGTACTGTCCTGTATATAACACATACATCAGTGAGGTATAATACACCATCAGTACTGTCCTGTATATAACACATACATCAGTGAGGTATAATACACCATCAGTACTGTCCTGTATATAACACATACATCAGTGAGGTATAATACACCATCAGTACTGTCCTGTATATAACACATACATCAGTGAGGTATAATACACCATCAGTACTGTCCTGTATATAACACATACATCAGTGAGGTATAATACACCATCAGTACTGTCCTGTATATAACACATACATCAGTGAGGTATAATACACCATCAGTACTGTCCTGTATATAACACATACATCAGTGAGGTATAATACACCATCAGTACTGTCCTGTATATAACATATACATCAGTGAGGTATAATACACCATCAGTACTGTTCTGTATATAACACATACATCAGTGAGGTATAATACACCATCAGTACTGTCCTGTATATAACACATACATCAGTGAGGTATAATACACCAACAGTACTGTCCTGTATATAACACATACATCAGTGAGGTATAATACACCATCAGTACTGTCCTGTATATAACACATACATCAGTGAGGTATAATACACCATCAGTACTGTCCTGTATATAACACATACATCAGTGAGATATAATACACCATCAGTACTGTCCTGTATATAACACATACATCAGTGAGGTATAATACACCATCAGTACTGTCCTGTATATAACACATACATCAGTGAGGTATAATACACCATCAGTACTGTCCTGTATATAACACATACATCAGTGAGGTATAATACACCATCAGTACTGTCCTGTATATAACACATACATCAGTGAGGTATAATACACCATCAGTACTGTCCTGTATATAACACATACATCAGTGAGGTATAATACACCATCAGTACTGTCCTGTATATAACACATACATCAGTGAGGTATAATACACCATCAGTACTGTCCTGTATATAACACATACATCAGTGAGGTATAATACACCATCAGTACTGTCCTGTATATAACACATACATCAGTGAGGTATAATACACCATCAGTACTGTCCTGTATATAACACATACATCAGTGAGGTATAATACACCATCAGTACTGTCCTGTATATAACACATACATCAGTGAGGTATAATACACCAACAGTACTGTCCTGTATATAACACATACATCAGTGAGGTATAATACACCAACAGTACTGTCCTGTATATAACACATACATCAGTGAGGTATAATACACCATCAGTACTGTCCTGTATATAACACATACATCAGTGAGGTATAATACACCATCAGTACTGTCCTGTATATAACACATACATCAGTGAGGTATAATACACCATCAGTACTGTCCTGTATATAACACATACATCAGTGAGGTATAATACACCATCAGTACTGTCCTGTATATAACACATACATCAGTGAGGTATAATACACCATCAGTACTGTCCTGTATATAACACATACATCAGTGAGGTATAATACACCATCAGTACTGTCCTGTATATAACACATACATCAGTGAGGTATAATACACTACCACCAGTACTGTCCTGTATATAACACATACATCAGTGAGGTATAATACACCATCAGTACTGTTCTGTATATAACACATACATCAGTGAGGTATAATACACCATCAGTACTGTCCTGTATATAACACATACATCAGTGACGTATAATACACTACCAGTACTGTCCTGAATATAACATAGTCAGTAAATCGTTTAAAATATTCACGGCATAACGTTTCACCAGCCGTGTTCATATTTATGTCACGGACGTTCGACAAACCTATTAAATCAGAGGAAAACAATTCCGATGGGTTACAAAGATGAAAATTATAAAAACTAAAAAAATCTATCTATCTATCTATCTATCTATCTATCTATCTATCTATCTATCTATCTATCTATCTATCTATCTATCTATCTATCTATCTATCTATCTATCTATCTATCTATCTATCTATACTCATTTTTGGTTGTTTGTACTATGTACTCTTTTGTTCCCGTGTCCATAGTAGAGACTCCCCAAACAGTAACAGTATGGGAGGGAGGTACGACGGCAGGGAGGGAGAGAGTTACAAATGCAGCTGCCTTGCCACGGCAAACGACTTTCTCCTCTTAATCTTAACTTTCTGCTTTGAAACAGAAACAGGCGGTAACTCCTGAACCAAGTTGGGCCATTCCACCCTGTGACTATAGGCAGTGACACGCATACGCAAGCACGCATGGACGCACTTACACACACGCGCACACAACCACGCACATACACAAACACACACGCGCGCACACGCACACACACGTACGTAACCACGCACATATACACAAACTCACACATGTGCAATCACCTAGACTTGCACAAGTCTCTAAGGTAATGATAAATAGTTTAAATGATAATTTCTATAAAATATGAACATTTCTCTGACGCACTGGTGTCCTTAGACTGTACTGTCCGCTTATCTAGACTTGCCTCATTAAAGGATAGAAATACTATACACTAATGATCTTAGCATTCAGTACAGCCTTGGAGCAAGGCTAGCAGTCATCATGAGTCCCATTTAATCATCATCATCTTTTGCCTCCTGGACAATTACCAGTATTCACATTTGGTGAAGTGGTCATACTGTTAACATCAGATTCAGTATGCGACTTCTTGTCTACTCTTTCGGTCGTGCTATTTTTCACAAGACAACCCGGGAGGGAGACCGTGAGTACAGCAAGTCTAGGTCTGTGGCCTGATTACATCGACCGCACCCTCCCCCCTGTGCCTCCCCTGTATTCCCAGGTCACAACAACCTGCCCTGTAGGCTGAGATCCGCTACTGTTCGGTGGCCGAGCAGCTGGGAGGCAGGGAGGGTGGGAGTGCTTCCCCTGTGATGGGGCGGAGCTGCAAGCCAGTTGTACAGACACAAGTAGACCAAATAAACATGTGGGGAGCTTGCCGGAGAGGGGCCTCTGTCCTGCTGTTGGCGTTACAACTCGCCCTGTTGTGTGCAACTGTGGTGATGTGCAGCTATCTGACTGTGAGGGGGAGTCAGGACACAGCTGTCGGTGGCGATAGTGACGGTAACACACATCCTCGCATGCATGGTGATGGTGTCCGTGCTGATGAAGGAGCGGATAGGTGTGGGCACCATGACGATCTCTTTAACAGCAGCGTGCTGCTAAGTCACAACAGATCTACTACAGAAACAGCATCACATCTGACACACATTCCTATTTTGGCTTGTTACGCTGTATCTGCAGAAGCTACATGATCGATAAAGATTTTTTTTAAGACCAACTCCATGGTGTAGCGGATAGCGCGTCTGCCCAGAGAGCAATAGGTCGATGGTTCGAATCCCTGTCGGCGCAATAGACACGTTGTTACTGTTTGTATGGATATCCCAGTTACAATGCTCATGATATAAGAAACCCGTTGATCTGGACCTGTACACTTTGGGACGGTAACCGATTTTCACCCCACAAATCCAGACCGTTATTCACCCGGTACAGACAGATGTAAGTTTCAATACTAACAACAATGTTCAAGCGACTTAGATGGTATACTTGAACATGATATTCACGGTGTAATGACGATGAATGGTTGTAAACTTCATTTAGGGCTTTACCATTGCAGAGAGGGTAAGACTGTAGGGAAATTATAAGGTTCAGGGACTGTGAGAAAGACTACTTATATGGCGGCGGTCTGTAAATAATCGAGTCTGGTCCAGCCAATCCTAGTGATCAACATCATGAGCATCAATCTACATAATGGTGTGTCAACTATGGTGGCACACTTTTGAGTAACTTTTGAAACGTTGCCTTGGTCTTGCCCACCATTCCGCCTGAGGATCTACCCAAAGCCGGCCCATATTGATCCCACAGATGAGGAAGGGCGACAATATATGGATGAACAACTTTTTTACTGCTCAAAGAAGTTATCCCATAGATGCTGTTTTGCGCACGTTAGTTGACTTGGCGGGCGAATCCAGCGTCCGGTGGGGTAGCCTAGTGGTTAAAGCGGTACCTCGTCACGCTGAAGACCCGGGTTCGATTCCCTACATGGGTACAATGTGTGAAGCCAATTTCCGGTGTCCCCGCCGTGATATTGCTGGAATATTGCTAAAAGCGGCGTAAAATCAAACTCACTCACTCACTCATTATGGTCGACATGGCCTGCAATCACCACGATGACTGGAGCGCGACAACTCAAAAGATAAACAAACATGTATGTAACACAAACATTCATTTGCAGCTACCTGGGAAGATCCAGGTTAGAATTGATCTTCAGTAACCCATGCTTGTCGTAAGAGGCGACTAACGGGATCCGGTGGTTGGTTGACACATGTCATCGTATCCCAACGATGATCATGATGTTGATCACTGGATTGTCTGGTCCAGACTCGATTATTTACAGATCGTCGTAATATAGCTGGAATGCTGCTGGGTGCGGCGTTAAAGAACAAAAACAAACAAAAAATAAACATGCAGCTACATGCTCACAAATGTTTTATATGTGAAGCAGAATATATTCACGTGCTCACTTCACTGCCTGAAAACACATACATAAACACACAAGCAATGAACAGTATTATCCCAAACGTGCCTCTGTTGTAAACTACAATGTTATTATTATCATTGAAAACACGTGCACATTAAGGTTCAATCTGCAAAGCAGATTACGCTGTCGTGCACAGTTCAAATACAAGGACAGGGCATCCATGAACAGTTCTTCGGTCCGCAGCTACCATGTTTTAAACCATGGTTGTAATACCGGCAGTGGTGGTCCCTTGAAGCCATGAAATCCATGGTTGTAATATATTCATTGGGTATCACCTGAAGACAAGAAATCCATGGTTGTAATATATACATTGGGTTTCACTTCTTGAAGACATGAAATCCATGGTTGTAATGAAGGCAGTATATGTCACTTGAAGACATGAAATCAAGAACTGCAATATATACATTGGGTTTCACTTCTTGAAGACATGAAATCCATGGTTGTAATGAAGGCAGTATGTGTCACTTGAAGACATGAAATCAAGGACTGTAATATATACATTGGGTTTCACTTCTTGAAGACATGAAATCCATGGTTGTAATGAAGGCAGTATGTGTCACTTGAAGACATGAAATCAAGGACTGTAATATATACATTGGGTTTCACTTCTTGAAGACATGAAATCCATGGTTGTAATATAGGCACCTGAAGACATGTGTAACATATACATTGGGTTGCCACTTGAAGACATGAAGTCAATGGTTGTAATAACAGCAGTGTGTGTCACTTGAAGACATGAAATCAATGACTGTAATATATTCATTTGGTTTCACTTCTTGAAGACATGAAATCCATGGTTGTAACACATTCATTGGGTGCCACTTGAAGACAAGAAATCAATGGTTGTAACGAAGGCAGTGTGTGTCACTTGAAGACATGAAATCAATGATTGTAATATATTCATCAGGTTTCACTTCTTGAAGACAAGAAATCAATGGTTGTAACACATTTATTGGGTTTCACTTCTTGAAGACAAGAACTCCATGATTGTAATGAAGGTAGTTGTGTCACTTGAAGACAAGAAAGTAATAGTTGTAATAGGGGCAGTGGTTGTCATTTGAAGACAAGAAATCAATGGTTGTAATGAAGGTAGTTGGGGTCACTTGAAGGCAAGATCTCCATGGTTGTAATATAGGCATCATTTCACAATAATGTATACATGGGGGTACAATTATCATATGCCTTTGTATGGGTTATCACATGTACATTTACATATTGTCAACAGACCGGACTGTATTGCGTTTATATCTTCTTAAATCTTCTTTCAAATACAAGACAAATGTTATGGATAACAACTTCTTGATTTATTTTTCACAACGTTTCTGGGCTAGTTCTTGCCATTTCTTCTTTCAAAATCAATTCCGCAACACCGAATAGTTGCCCTGTATCCATAGCCATTCCTAGTACAAAATTAGGAAAGGAAAAAATTCAGATATATATGCATAATAACATTGTGTTTATATGTTTAACAATTTTTAACCTGAACGCACCATGTTGTTGTTAAAATTATTTGTTAAATAATGTACCAAAACAAAACACTTCCTTTGATTGTTTCCTGGTTGGGTTTAATTGCTTCCCAAATGTTAGTTTAATTGCTATTAATACCTGAGTAATTTGCACTTCGGATAAGAACCATGTTGTTCCCGTGAAGAGTAAACTTACAATAAGGGTCACAGCTCTGAAGATCGATACAGGCTCTCAACCAATCATCATCCTGATTGTCTGCATCTCAGCCAATCGTGGTACGGCTTACAGAAGATCTTCTCGCTGGTATCCCACTTGGTGGAGTTTGATTCAACACTGGGAGTTTACCCAGCATGCCACAATATCGCAGATGTACTCGGACTGGCTCCCCTTCCCCGGGCCCCCATTTCCGGGTGGGGGTCGTACACCAGTTGAGGAACTAGGAAGTGCCGTCACTGTCACATTGACATAAACATCTACATGTTGGGAGGTAAAACATGAACACAGTACGAATCAAGTTACCGGGAAACGATACGGGGACGGTTACCGTGGGGAAACTACTGAATTCTGGCTGGTGTTAACAGAGACTATATAATATGGTGTGGTCTCTGGTGTTAAATAGTAATAATAAAATATCATACATACATACATACATACAATACATACATACATACATACATACATACATACATACATACATACATACATACATACATACATACATACATACATACATACATACATACATACATACATACATACATACATACATACATACATACATACATACATACATACATACATACATACATACATACATACATACATACATACATACATACATACATACATACATACATACATACATACATACATACATACATACATACATACATACATACATACATACATACATACATACATACATACATACATACATACATACATACATACATACACCAGCTATCAAAGCTGTCGTAGCGCTACGACTGTCGTAAGTCTATGCTACAGGGCCTAAATTTTCGAAGCTCTCTTAGCGCTAAGATAGTCGTAAGTTAAAGTCAATGTATAGCACTTACAACTATCTTAGCGCTGAGAGAGCTTCGAAAATCTAAGCCCTGGGCTTAAGAACGGAAAATGACCCTTCTCGTTCACAAATAAAAAACCCATAATTAAGCCCAGGGCTTAAATTCGGGAAATGCTTGTAACTGAAGAAAATGGATTCAAAGACACGATAAAATGGAATGAACATTGATATAATCGGAACAATACAGAAACCTGAACCTTAGACAATCATCCAAGAATTGTCTTAAACCTGAACTTGAATGACACCCCCCTCTTATATATCTGCATACTTTACTGTTCTTGAGGAACGTGTCCTATGTTATTATCATAGTTTATTGCGACTGCGTGTGAGTCATATGGATTGAGATTTTCTGACCTCTCTTGGGACTCCATGTAAACATGAAAACTCAGTAGCTGCACTACAAACGTGCACTGCAAACGTTGTATATGCTGACGTTCGCAATGTGCTGTTGCAAAGGGAATTCACTCTAAACAATAAAATTTGAAATCTTATTTGAGGCCCATGGGCTTGATAACGGGAAAATATCTACGATATCTTAGGCTTACAAGAGCTTCGTTAAACGGGCACCTGCTCATTGACAGACAACTGGCCCATCTGTATATATATCGAATAGCCTGTTCCAGCTACACAATGTGACGGACACCGTACCTACCTGCAAGATTAAGTCATGAACACCTGCCCCATATTAAGTGCCATATACCTGTCCAAACTGTGCTAGTGATGGACACTTGTCACTAGTAAGCTGCACTAGTAATAAATACTGTGACGTCTAGTGACAAATACAGAATACCTGTTCCAACTACGTGACGGGCACCTCTCCCAACTACGCCTAGTGACGAATATAGAACACCTGCCCCAGCTACGTGACGGATACCTCTCCCAGGTACATCTAGTGACGAATACAGAATACTTGCCCCGGCTACGTGACGGATACCTTCCCCAGCTACGCCTAATGACGAATACAGAATACTTGCCCAATGTACGTGACGGACACCTCCCCAGTTACGACTCTAGTGACGAATACAGAATACTTGCCCCAGCTACGTGACGGACACCTCTCCCAGCTACGCCTAGTGACGAATACAGAATACCCGTCCCAGCTACGTGACGGACACCTCTCCCAGCTACGCCTAGTGACGAATACAGAATACTTGCCCCAGCTACGAATGAATACGGCTTCGTGACCTCTCCCAGCTACGCCTAGTGACGAATACAGAATACTTGCCCCAGCTACGTGACGGACACCTCTCCCAGCTACGCCTAGTGACGAATACAGAATACTTGCCCCAGCTACGTGACGGACACCTCTCCCAGCTACGCCTAGTGACGAATACAGAATACTTGCCCCAGCTTCGTGACGGACACATCTCCCAGCTACGCCTAGTGACGAATACAGAATACTTGCCCCAGCTTCGTGACGGACACATCTCCCAGCTACGCCTAGTGACGAATACAGAATACTTGCCCCAGCTTCGTGACGGACACATCTCCCAGCTACGCCTAGTGACGAATACAGAATACTTGCCCCAGCTTCGTGACGGACACATCTCCCAGCTACGCCTAGTGACGAATACAGAATACTTGCCCCAGCTTCGTGACGGACACATCTCCCAGCTACGCCTAGTGACGAATACATGTCATAGTTATACTACGGTTATACACCTGTCATAACTGTGTCTAGTGGCGAAGGGACGGTGGGGTAGCTTAGTGGTTAAACCGAAGATTCGGGTTCGATTCCCCAAATGGGTACAATGTGTGGAGCCCATTTCTGGTGTCCCCCGCCGTGATATTGCTGGAATGTTGCTAAAAGCGGCGTAAAACTAAACTTACTCACTCACTCCAGTCATGAACATCTATCCTAGCTATGTCTAGTGACTGACACCTGCCCTAACAATGTGTAGTAATTGACAGCTGCCCTATCTGTATCTAATGACCTGTCCCAACTACGCAAGTTACACAAACCTGCCCTAGCTACATGTAGTATCGGGCACCTGACACAGCTTGTGACGAGCACCTCTTTTAAGAACACAGCGACGAATTTCCAATACTGTTACTACTAGTGCTAGACAATTGTTCATCCGCCGATGAACGCCTTCTACGGTTAATATAACGAACATTTCCTACACGGCTACGTCTACAGTGATTGAGATGTAACACGCATGGCGTAGTCTGTGTGGCACGCACTTTGATATTTACAGTCACAGTTCATGC